>NC_073303.1:50158736-50863236 GCF_027595985.1 Sorex araneus
CCATGTTCAAGAATGCCCATACTCAAGATGTATGTGGAGAGAGTGACAGAGCCTCTGCATACATAGCAGAAGCAGGCTGAGAAGTTCACCGTGGGGCATAGATCTTGGAGTGGTGTCTGGCCTCAGTCACAGCTACACTCTGTACTTTGTATTTTACTACATTTTATGTACATCACAAGAAGTTATCTTTCTGATTAAATGTATTTTATCTAATCATTTTATGTGTATAATGGTGAGCAAAACCTAGCACTTACCTAAGGAATAGAAAATTCTGCTGTCATAAAACCAGCCTTGAAAATTCTTTCTCAACTTGTGGAAACCAGGGAAGAGAAACTGAGGACCCATGAGGCCTGGGAGCTGTGGCAGGTCCCAAGGCAGAGCAATGGGATCCTGAGACAGAGTGAGTAGGTCTGGCACTGAATGAGGAGCTTCTAAGGAGATCCTGAGGCAGAGTGAGGGGACCTGGGTGGCGGGTCCCGATGCTGAGTGAAGGGAGCCAGGGCAGAGTGAGGGGGATCCTGGGACAGAGAGAGGGGGTCCTGATGTTGAATGAAGGGATCCTGAAGCAGAGTGAAGGGGCCCTGAAGCAGAGTGAAGGGGCCCTGAGAGGGTCCCGATGCTGAGGGGATCCTGAGGCAGAGAAAAGGGATCCTGATGCTGAGTGAGTGGATCCTGAGGCAGGGCGAGGTTGTCTTGATGTTATGTGAGGGGATTTGAGGCCAACTTAGGGGGTCCCAAGGCCAAGTGAGGTAGCGTGCTTAGCCTTGGTGTGGTGGCTGACACAGCAGGATGGACAACAGGAACTCTTTGGGCACATGAACTCACATTTGCTCTTGGGTCTCTCCCCACACTCCACTGTGACCACCTGGCAGTATGTGCTCACTGACACAGGTGAGATGGGCCTGGAGAGATAGCAAGACCATGCCTGCACCAAAGTCTAGCTCTATGCTCTGTATTCCGTCCAAGGAGGCAGGAGGTAATGAGTGGCCTGGTGAGCCACCAGGGTACAAATGGCCATCCCGTTTAACCACAATGTGGTCACAAAGTGAGTACATATTCTTATGCTCAACTCACCTGGTTGTTTCTGGCGTGGTTTGGGCAGGTTGGTCACACAGGTATGAGGACACATTAACACATTACAAGGGTGCAGCATTCCCTCCAGAAAACGCTGCTTGGTTTCAGATATGTGAATTCCTCCGAGAGGGGCCTTGGGCAAGGTGTTTGCAGGAACCAGGGCCAAACAGTACACACCAACCTGATGGATGCTGTCAATGGCCTGGATGGACAAGACAACTCCCTGAGTGCCGACTGAGCAGGCGAGAAGCTGGAGGCTGAGGCCTGGGCAGGAACCGTCTGGTACCTCCTGGGACCTCTGGGACCTTCTAAGAAATGTGGAGCTAGATGAAGAGAACCTTGCATGTTCTCTGCCATTCAGCTGAGAAAGGAAACAGCATGGGCTGTGCATACAGGCTCACAAGTGTGCCATGGGTAGCAAACAGAGGCAGAAAAGGGAGGGCCACCAAAGACTGGGGACAGGGATGGGCAGGAAAAGCCCAACCTTGGTGGCACTCAGGGGCCAGGAAGGCTCATGAGAGGATGAAAGAGCACAGACCCACCTGCAGTACGCGACTCATCCACTGGAAACTGTCTTCCTCAGAGGCATCTGGCCGCTGCTCAGCCACCAGGACAATGCGGTCATCGTGCAGCACTCTCACAGAAAACACAGCAATCCTGGAGGAGGGCGAGGACACAGTGACCACCCAGAAGGTGCCGCCTCCCCTCACCTGGAATGGAAGGTGTGGCAGGTGGTGTTGGGGTGGTCCAGCAGTGGACTCACAAGTCTCCAGATACAGCTCCATCTGCTAAAACTCATTCAGAGAATTTGGGCTGGCACCAGGTACTACATTCACATTTACAAGAGACTTTTTTGTTTTGGGGCCAAACCCAGTGGTACTCAGGAATTACTCCTGAGGGGACCATATGAGATGCCAGGGATTCTACCCAGGTTGGCTGCATGAAAGGCAAATGTCCTACCCACTGTACTATCACTCCAGCTCCTACAGGAGACTTTCTTAATTCTAATGCACAGTAAATTTCTTTGCGCAGAAATCTGAGTCCAGCTGATTGAAACCCCTTCACCACTAAGCCTGATGCAGCCAGACTGTTCGCCAGACCTACGTCAACGCTGCAAACACGGGTCCTCCCTTCTCAGCTGCCTTTTTCTTTTTTTTTTTTTCTTCCTTTTTGGGTCACACCCGGAGATGCACAGGAGTTACTCCTGGTTCTACACTCAGGAATTACTCCTGGCGGTGCTCAGGGGACCATATGGGATGCTGGGATTCGAACCCGGGTCGGCCGAGTGCAAGGCAAACGCCCTACCCGCTGTGCTATCACTCCAGCCCCTCAGCTGCCTTTTTCTTCTCTAACTTTTAGCCAATGTCTTTTTTCCCTTATAAGAAGGTGCTCTCAGTGCCAGGGAGATGGTTCAAAAGGGCTGGGGCATATCAACCCTGGGGGTGCCCACGCAAACAAAATAAGTTTCTTGCCTCTCAATTCCATGATGCTAGAAGTCTGTAGATCTAACCCTGAGCCCTATGGGCATGCCTTTTCTAGTTTTCTCCTTCTGCTAGCATATGAACACAGCAGAACGTACACCCATGCATACACAGGCACGCATGTCCTGTGATCTGGCCCCCTTCATGTGGCTAGTGATCTGATCCCACTGGCACACAGACTCTGGCTGTGGTCCTTTTTGGAGCTGGCACTCATCCTCAATCTCTTAAGCTGGTAGGCAAGCAGGACTTCAGTCCAATGGTAGCTAATCATCCCACCATCCACTCCTTGTATCACTCAAGTTGGCATTCCCTCAAAGGTCCCTATGTCTATTCAGGACAGGGCCTCCCCTCCAGCACCTGTTCAGTAAGGCAGGAAGCAAGGAGATCTCCTTAAATCCTTGAGAATCAAGGGTTGGGGTGGAGAGGGAGTGTGTCACCCTATGTCACCAAGGGCACATGCATCAAGTACCCTCATTCTGCAGAGAGGAACATCACAACACCTTGTGGCCACTTTGTAGCCCACACCCTGCCATCCTGACCTAGGGAAGGGCAAGTGGGCACATGGACTCACCACTCAGCAGAATTCCCTAGTGACTCCTTTAGGGGAGGCTCAAAGACAGGGTCTGGAATAGTGTTCAGACATCCTAGTCTGAGTAATGAAAAATTCTCTCGGGAGAACAATGAAATTTAAAAACCACCAATGCAAGGGCTGCTTCCTGTAGGACAAAGGGCCTGAAGCAGACAGGGCTGGGCAGGGGATGCCCCTTGCTTGCAGTCAACTGGAAACTATGCCAGAGGTTCATTTATTCATTCAGTCTGCCAACATTTAGAAGGACAGAGCAGAGTTCCATCGCAGGCGCAAGGAGTTCTCTAAACAAGTGTTCTCTAAACACTGAGTGAAGAGATGGGTCTTTGGTGATTTCAGAGAAACACACATTGAGTATATCCATCTGGAGCTTCAGGCTCTGTGTCTGCCCCGTCTGTCCCATCTAAGATGTACCTGGGCCTCAATCTTGCAAAGGCTTAGAGGCAGCAAGGATTAGTCCTGACACTCTTGCTGCAAAAGCCATCCTTTTCTTCTGGAACTTTCTGGTAAGCAGAAATTTCTAAGCTTTGTATACTAAGTCAGTGGATTTGCATTCTATGCAGACATAGTCCTTAATTTTAAGTGGAGGAGGAAGATTAAAGTCACAGCACAAGGACCCGCAGCGCATCACCTGCCTCTGTAGACAAACTTCATGGGTTCAACAGCCAGGGCAGTGGCCACGACATCATCTGCATTGTGCCTGCGTACTCCGACCACCATCAGCCCGTCCAGTTTGCCCACGACAAAGACCAAGTTACCCTGAAGGAAAGACTCTGGTTAGGCCCAAAATGTTCACACAGGCAGGTCAGGTCCTGCTACACAAGCTGGGCTCACACAGGGAAGCACACAGACTCAGAGAGTCAGTAAGACCTATAGCCAAAAGGGCACCATGCCCTCAAGGACAAGCCACTCAGGGCAGGGGCGAGGGCAGGATGGAGGATGGGGCCTGACAATTTGGTAGCTGGTGTGGAGGTGTAGGAGGTGGGCACACAGTTGTGGATGATGCTTGTATAGACTGTGAAGGTCTTTAGGAGTCAGGACGGGGCCCAAGCTCAGCACCACCATAATCTGGCTGGCAGTGCTACTGTGGGTCTGCCCCGCACAGGACAGGACAGGGAGAAGCACTCCTGGTCTGAAGGTGCTGCTAAGTACCAACAAAACCCTCTCCCAAGTCATGACAACCAAAATGACTTTAGATGTTGCCAACTATCCCTGGGGAAGTAAGGGCTACCCCACCCTCCCACCCCATCCCCCAGTAACAACAGGTCAAGAAGTCACAACCAACATCCAAATGGCAAAGAATACTAAAGTGAACACCCTGTCACCTCACCTGAAAACAAATCATCCACATCACACTGAGCCTAGGATTCCCTCCAGTGTGCCCAACCACAACTCCACATGCTCTGCCTTTAAGGGGGCAGCAGCAGGGTGGCTGGAGCTGCTCAGGAGCCAGGATAAGTGATGGAGCCCACCTGGAGCTGGGTCCTGAGCACAGACATACTCACAGGCCCGATGAAGCCCAGCAGTCCCGTTCTGGTGAAAGGCTTGTCAGAGATGGGCACTCCTCCTGCAGTGACCGGAACAGTCTGCAGAGGGAGGGGAACCCTCAGGGGCAGCCCAGGACAAACAAGCAACCAGTCAGAAAACTCCCTTAATAGGGAGAAGGTGGTGCACACACTGCTCCCAGTCAGGGACTAGCCCGTAAGCTGGGCCTCCGTGGTGAGTCTCAGTCAGTTAGGGAGACCCTTTTTCCTCCTCCCTCCCTTCTCCGTGTGGGAGCACCTTGTCCAGAGACGGGGAACTCACAGAACTTGCACAGCACCAAAATGCATGCACAGTGCTAACCTCCTGTGCTCAGTCAAGCCAGCCAAAGGCCCACCTGCCCCTCACCCACAGTGCTTCCTCGCCCAGAGTATGGAACCCAGTCAGCCCTGGTAGGTACAAACCTCAAAGACATTCCTGGTGATGCCCAATAGTCCATAGTAAGCTGAACCAGTTGCCCCAGAATGAACACATATTTCTCCGACTTCATCTGTCTTACAGAGATGAGGGGTACCTTCCACCTTCACAACACACAATGTAGCTACAAGAGAAACCCATGTCCAGCGTGAGATGCAGACATGGGTGGTGGCTCACAAAGTCCACAGCTGCCAGCGTTCACTTACAAACATATGTGCATGTGCAACACAGTACATTCTCATGACACGCTGACACCTGAGCATCCTGAGTGACCCCGGGCACACTCGAGTGGATGGGGAAAGGTCTACACAACCCAAGGCACTCAAGGTGGCAGACACTCCCCTCCTGTCCTCAGAGCCACATGTGCTGTGCTGATCTGAGGCAGCTCGTGCTACTGGCCTCAGGTTCGCCTAGCCTGGGCCTTCCTATCATAGGGCCTACATGTCCTCCACAGCCTGTCACCCCTTTTCTGTCAACCCTGAGCAGCCAAACTTGTCCTCACCTTGCCAGAGCTGGCCCCCACAAACACATGATGCCACTAAGAACACCTGATTAGCCGGGTGAAACAGGCAGTCTGGGCTCACCTAAGCACTCTGTAATTTCTGTCAGTAACAGGAGAGGAAGATGGCAGCACCACTCTGAACAGGTAGGAGTGTGCAGCTGCAGAGCAGGTGGTACTCCGCACTCCTCACGCAGGCCTTCTCCGTAATGGCCACAACCCAAAGGTACAAGGACACAAGCCGCACCACATGGTGCTACTGAAAAGGAGTGTTACACAGCTTCATGGAGACAGGTCAGCTGCTGGTACAACAATCTGCCCCAACTCTCTTGGAGGGACCTCAGGAAGCTCAGTATATGTGCACAAACCTAGGGATTAGGGATACACAGATACACCTAGGGCAGCTCTGTGCACATATCCCCTAGAGAATACTGTGCTTATGCACGCAAGTACTCATAATTACACTTAAACACACACTACATACACCGTTTTTTCTAATCTGTCTGCTAGCAAAAAAGTGAAAATAGAAAAGTGAGCTGTACAAGTACTTGTAGAGTAGGAAAGCAATTCCTTTGCACAGTGAAGCATGTACACACAAAATGATATACATACAGGAAGTGAGGAGTGTGATAGGAGTCCTTTATACTTCTTATTTAAATCAACTATTACTTCACCAATCCGTAGAAATGTGTGCATTCCTCACAAATAAACCTCCTTTTCCATGTTCTCTGTAAAAATGTTTCACCCCATGTTCAAACATACTATAGGATTGATAACCTATATTCCTGCCAAATCTTAAGGTCATTCATTTATGTTGGAACCCTAAGCATATAAAACATGTCAGAACTCTAAGCATGAACCAGAGTACCAAGTGGTGGCCCCTCTGGAAACTCATCACAGTGCCCAGTGCATTTGCCCATCTTCCAGGCAATGGATAGGAGGCAGAGCTATAGGCTCAGGGTTCCCAGGGCAACCTGCTGACCTTGCCTCTATAAGTTACTGGAATGTGGACCCCAGAAGGATAGACACAGCAGAGAGGAACTAAAGCAGATGAGGACGCAAACTAAGGCCGTCAAATCACACTGCAGTCTCCTCACAGATATAGCCACCTGCACAGCACTGCTACATGTCCCACACCTTGGAGACACCACAGGGCCCACATACAAGATGACAACCATGCTCCTACCACTCATAGATTGGCTACAGCTTCCAACGATGACCCAGGGTAACATGAGGGGAAATGCTCTAAAATGCATGAAATCTGGAAACCCTCCCATCTACAAAATGTAGCTATGATCTCCAAATCTAAAGAACTAGGAGTCAGGGTCGCAGGCCAGACACATACTTGTATAGTGGCTCACTTTTAAACTCAGTACAAGAAAAGCAAGAATATGAAAAAAAAAAAAAAAAACCTAAGAGATCCCAACGTACAAAAAAAAAAAAAATCCCAACGTACATGGTAAAGTCTCTTAGGAAACATCCTAGAGTACTCAACACCTAGTGCACAAGGCTTTAAGACTGCTAGCAGATGGCGAAGGTGCACCCAAACCTCCAAGAACACCTCACACCTGAAGCTCTTCCTGCTAATGGACAGCGCAGGCACTTCCTTACCTCCAGGCATGACTTGACCAACATCCTGAACAGTGAGGACGGACAACTTTTCCTCAGTGTCAACTCTAATCACACCATAGCTGAGACCATTCATTGACAGGACAGCTTTCCTTGCAGGAGGTCCTCCCAGATCAGGTGGCCTAGAAAACAAAATCATACTGGCTGATCCAAGGGTTAAGCACAGGAAGATGGACCCCGGGCCTTTACCTATACCCTGCATCACAGCTCCAGACTGTGAGGACATGGCTGCAGGGAGGCAAGAAAAACACAGACATGTTAAAGGGAAACCCACAGCAGCCTAACCTCACTCCGGCCTCAGGCACTCCTGTGTTCTCAGCTATGGTGAGAATTGCCAGTGGAGTTGGGGTGGACTGCCCCAACTCCTGCCCACAGGAAGGCTGAAAGGTCTTAAAGTAGCAGCAGTGCTCCCAACCACCAAATTCTAGAGTGGAGCATTGTTCACCAATAGTGACTGCCCTACATGTTCTCCAGCAGAGAAAATGACACGCTGAGCAAAGGGAAGACAAGGTAAGGCTTATGAAGAAAAAGATGCTTTTCTTAAGGCTCTAGTCCACTTTCACGGCCACCTCACATGCACATGAAAAAGCCACTGGACACAGGAACACAGCAACATCTGAGGTCTCACTGGGCCTTTCTGACAGCTGAATTGAGGGAAGAAGGTTAACATGTTGCCACCAGTGCTGGAACTTGTGGTAATCCACACGCAAGTATGAGCCACCAGTGGTATGTGCCAACATCAATGTGTTAACACAGAAAATAGTCCTATACTGACATACTGTCCTCTGCCAGGTCCTGGCACAAAGCCAAACATGGACCACATGAAGGGTCAGACTAACATATCTGGGAAATGTTGCATCAGGGCTGTGGCAAGTTTCTGCTGGTTAGAAACAGATTGACCAGATGTACCACCACAGAAATTCAGTCACAGGAGCAATTAGGTGTTCACAATGCAGAGCAAGTGATGCAGTCACCTGCGGATGGCAACTGTCAGTGCTTCAGGAGAGCTGGCACAGGGACAGATGACCTCCGGTCTCAACCCTCTGGACTGGAATACGTTGAGGAATGCATCACAAGAGGATATGGACCCTGCAGGAAACACAGTGGGAGTGAGCCCTAATGGCCTGATGAGGCTGACCTGGCCAAAAACCTGGGCACACAGGGACAAATCTGGGGCTGCACATAGTAACCCCCATCCACCCCATAACGTGAAATACTGCCACAACACAGATCCTGTGAAGTGGGTGAGGCTGCTTCCATGTAAGTGTGATCCATTTCCAAATCACCAGCACACAAAAAAGTGCAGCTTCCTCACAGTATCCACTTGAACTCCTGTGCTAGTTCTGAGGTCAGACTTATAGCCTGCCCTGCACCTCCCTCCCACCCCAACCCCGCCTTATGGTAAGGAGGAGAAGACTGAGGGGGAATGTAGGCTTCAGTGGTGGCCTATATTGTAGTCTCAGGCTGTCTCCAGAGCAGCTGTCGCCTGCTGGGTGTGGCTGCTCAGGACAGGGTCAGCACCATCAGGACCCCAGGCCCGGTGAGGCCTTAGGTGCCTGTGTCTAGCCTTATGATCTGCAGTGGGAAACAACAGGCCAAGACAGTCTGGGTTTGGAGTGCTACAGGGAGATGAAAGGGATACAGGAGCAGCTGGGATCTGAGGTCTGTGGGGGCAGCCAGTTTAGGGAACACTTCCTGATGATACAGTAACACTGAGGGTGGACAGGATGGAGCCAGTGAGAGAAAGTGGCTGGCTCAGGTAGGGTGAGGGATTAGGCAAGAGTTGGAAGGGGAGTATGATGTAGTGTTTTAGAGCTGGACACAGAAGCTAGTGGGACTTAGATGCAGATGATGGGTTTGAGAGGTTCGAGGTACTAGAAAGGGATGCCGACGGGGCTCAGTGAAGGGAGGTGATGAGCAGTTTAGGGGTACCAGAGGGGTGCTGATGGGGTTCCTAGGAGCACACAGTGTCTAAGGCTCCACTGCACAGAGTTGCTGACAGAGGTTAATCTCTAGTCCTGGGCAGTTCCAGATGTAAGCAGTGACATGGACTTGTCAAAAAATGATAACATTCCCACCTGTCTTTCTGTCCCCCAGAAACTTCTAATAGAGGCCAACTAACAATCCAAGTATGCACTGCAAGACAGCCGATAAGAAATAGCTACCCTCAGACCCTCAAGAGCCCAGAGCTCCTGCCAGGAGACACTGCACTAAGGGAGCTGGGAACTAAGGGAGGAGAAAGAGGCTTGGATAAGGCTCACAGCACAAATCTTCACTTGGGTTATTTCCTATGGAAGACCATCATCAGGAATGTCCTTCCATGTGCTGTGTTGAACTACTAACCCAACGCTCTTGGGTAAGCCCAGTGAGCTGCTGACTGGGCTCACCCCAGAATCAGTGATTCTCATTACTGGTTATTCAGATGGTGGGGGGGAACAGCAAGGCCCTGATGGAATGAACCTACTCACATGGGTTAGCACCATCGGCCACGATCAGCATGCGCAGCGAACTGAGGCTGACGTCCCTCTGACCCCGCTGAGCTAGTAGAGACCAGTGCATGTCGCGAGACTTCACGAGGGCAGCCCGGGCTGAGGGGAACACAGACATGCTGTGTGACAGGAAGGCACATCCTCATACCTTCCAGACTCATGCAGAGGTACACATGCAAGAGCAGAGTTCACATGCTATCCACAGCCATGTCTTGGCAGATTATGCCCTCAATAATAAATAAACCACAGTCTCAGATGCATTTTCAGCTATAACTGCCCCTCAGAGGCTCTTCCCCATCTCTAATAAGCCCTTCTGCTCATGCTGCCCCTCTCTTATCTGCTTAACTTGGACAGTGTAACCACCAATGCAGGCACACTGGGCTCTAATCCGAGCCAGGCACTGACAGAGGCAGGCACCCGCCAAATCTCTACTGGATTGGTTTTTCTCAGGACAGGGAATGTTCAGACAGCTGCTACCTGGAGGCTGTTCTGCAGACATTCCCAGTGCACAGGTCGTTTTCAGCAACTGGCATAATCAGAGCAGGCAGACCAGAAGCATGGTGCCTAGGACCCAGCCTGGGCATTAGGACAGATGCTCTGGTAAGGTGGGCTGGCCTGTGTGGGGGGTGGAGATGCTGACCCTTTAATAAACAGCTTTGAAAAAACTTAGAAGCCCAAACTTCAAACTAGAAACATCTCAGATACTACGCATGCAAATGCAGATGTAAAGAACATTATAAGAGACTAGAATTAAGTATCAAAGGTCCAGGAAGAAAAGAGCCTTGCACAAGCAAAGTGTTCCTTGCATATGCAGGTCACTGGTCAGCCCCCATAGCCGTGTTTGAGACATGGTCATGGCACACGCTGCTATCAGGCTCTTGCCCCACAGCTGCAGCTCTGCCTGTGGGATTTATTTTCTCTCAGTTCCCAAGGGTGAGCCAAGTGATGGTGTTATCTCCTGTTACCTTTATAGGAACATACTTTCTGGATCCAGGAGAGCGGGTTCACCTTCATCAGTGCATATGGGATACTGATCACGTGCATCCTATTCATGACGCTCTAGAAAGAGAGAGGAGCTCAGGGGCAGCCTCACCAGCACTCAGAGAGCAGAGCACATACCGCAGAGCAGATCAATGCTCTTCTCACATTCCAGTTCAGATACAGCATTTAAGTCAATCAGCACAATTAAGGATTAATTATGTCACCTAAAAACAGGGCTTGGGGTTATGAAACATCAGAAACCCCTCATGCCAGCAATAAAATAATTTAGTTTACAACACTCACTGTTAACACTCCATGCCACAGGCCAGCATCCCTTTTGAAATCCAGCACATTTGTTAATGTTTCAGCTGAAAGTGGACAAAGATGGTTAAGGAACTGTATGACCCTCTCTCTGAACCTTCATGCACTTTTAGAGAAACCCTGAGGTGATGCTATCATCAACATAGACGATTTAATTCAACAGGTAAAGCATGCACTAACCAACCAATGATCCTGGCTATTCAAATTCCTAAGCAACATAAAAGTTTAGGCCACACATTTTGCACAGACAGAACTGATGTGCACACACTGGCAAGAAAGACACTGAAGAGGTGGAGGGTGGATGAGGGGCTTTCTGGATATTCCCTACTACTCCATATCCAGAGATCCCATTTCCTGCACCCGTGGCCCCTCTCGTAGAGCTACAATACCTCTCATGCTAACAGCTCTAGGAGGGCCTCAGTGACCTCCATTCAGAGAGAAGTACTCTTAAAAAAAAAAAAAGAAAGAAAGAAAAGAATCATAGTGAAATACGTGTTACAAAGCTCTTTATGATTCAGTTTCAGTGCTCTCTTAAGTCTTCTCTCACCCACAGAATGTGGCTGACAAGAGTCAGGGAGTGGGGTAGAGCCAGTCAGTGAGGGCAGAGCCAAGAGTAAGCCCTGAGCACCACCGGGTGTAACCCCACAACAAAACAAACAAACAAACAAAAAGAAAGCCCTTAAAAATTCCCCAAATCCTTTCCAAAATCTCTACTTAAGTTTGCAGAGGTACCCTTAAGTCATCCCTTGCCTTCAGACAGCAGTATTTCATATAGTGAATTATGCCATTCACCTGAAAATCTAGTTTTGTTCTATACCAGTATCACAACAGGAAAACTGCCACATATCTTTCTGAACATATTTTTGTGCTGTTCTTGTCTGTTTGTTTGGGGGGCCACAGGTAGCAGTGCTCAGGGGCAACTCTTTGGCTCAGTACTCCAGGGTTGCTACCAGTGGTACTCAAGGGGCCACTCCATGGCAGGGATTGAACTTGGGGCTCCAGCATGCAGTCTGTGCTCAGCCTGCTAAGCCTTCTCTCCAGCCTTACCTAGGTTATTAAATAGCAGTTCTCAAGTTAAATACCTGATAGCAGTTTATCATTAGTGGGATACCTATACTTTACCAAGAGATAACGAGTGTGTTTAAAAATTCAGCTTCTGTATCTGAAAGCACAACAGTTTAGACCAAAACCATAGTCACCAGGAGCATAACAGGAAGCACATCCCAATAAAACAGATGTCGATCTTCTGAGATGCACAAGGCACTCCCCTTCAGCTACCATATGTTAAACCAGCCTACCAGGCAAAGTCAGTGGTGTGTGGGTATCATACTCCAAAAATGGACACATACGAGTCTATTAAAAGGACCCTGAGGGGCTGCCTAGACACCCTAGCAGAAGCAGAGCCAAGCAGACAATTCTCTGGCACCTCCTGGACTCAAGGGCAGGTCCTGCACAGGGCTGCACCAGACATGTGCCTGCAATGCTGGGCACCCCAGGCATAGCGGGAAAAGCGTCCCCACATGGCCTTACCTTCTGAGTAGCCGCATGCCTGGGTCAGAGCCCGGCACTGTGCCAGGAGGGAAGCATGGGACACTGTGACGCCCACTGTGCTGCCTTCTTTACTGGTTTTATACTGAAATATTTCAAGAGAAAAATTCATTACGTGATGATTCTGGAGGCCAGAGCAGCAAATGGGCCAATGGACTCTTCAGAAGGAAGAAGGTGCCAATAGCCTCTCTCACTAACAACACCTTCAGATGAACTGAGAGATCTCGTGGGATGTATACCCGAGGGTCCCTCACAACTGCTCACACTTCCAGGCAGTAGGATCAGGGTGAGAGCATCCCCTGGAAGTCTGAGGAAGTCTTAGGTGACCCATGAGAATGTAGGCATTCCACCTAGAGACATGCATTTACACCCTCAAGAGACCTGGAGCTCAGCCCTGGGCTTGTCTCCTGTGCAAATGGGCAGGTCAGTACCTCAATATAGGCGGTCCCAGCTCCTGCATCCTGAGTCAACGGCTGCCAGTCCTTGGGAGGCTTGGCCAGATGTTTCCCATCAATCACCAGCCAGGCCAGGGGAGGCCAACCTGTGAGGGCACGGGGTTAGGGTGACTATGGTTAGGATCTCTGTGAGCTGACACACATCCACTGCCTGCCATATGTCCAAGAAACAGAAATCTCCATCTCACTCATGGTGGTCTTCATGTTCCAGAGACTCCCGAATCATGGGTACTGATTTGGAGCCCAGGACCAGAACGTGAGCAAGTAAGCAATCGGATGACAACGTGAAAACCCCAATCCCTTCACTCTGAAGCCCACCTTTGAAAGCTGCCACCTCTCCCGTCTGTGCCTTGGGCAGGCCCTTCTGACAAGCATCTGTGGTCAGTGCCAGGGTAACCCCACAGCTTCCCAGCAGAAACCCAATCTGCTGGCTACCAGCATCCTACAGAAAACAAAGAGGTGTGAGTGGTCACATATAAAATACAGCTCCTCCTTTTCATTTCAAGCAATACTTACAGAATAATTCAATCCTATTACACGCATACACTACAGAGGTTTTTTGTTTGTTTTTAATGATTTTGTTTTTCAGGGCTATACCTGGTGTGCTGGACTTACTCCTTGGCTCTACACACAGGGATCACTCCTAGCGGTGGTGAGGGAATCATATGGGATGTCGGGTATCAAACTTGGATTGGCCACTTGCGAGTACCTGCTGTACTATTGCTCTGGCCCCTATAGATTTTTTTTTAGCTTGAAATTTTTAGTTTGCTGTATTCAGTTTGAATTATTTTAAAATTTAAAAGATATTTTTAAAAGAGTGAAATATAAAGTTCTGGACAATGTTAACTTCTCAGTTTTTTCTTACAAATAATACTTAGCAGTACTTTTATAGCATATTTCCATTTTTATTTTCATTTTACTTATTGATGAATCACCGTGAGGTACAGTTACAGACTTACAAACTTTCGAGCTTACGTTTCAGTCATACAACAATTGAGCACCCATCCCTCCACGAGTGCCCATTCACCATCACCAATATTCCCAGTATCTCTCCCCCACCCTCCACCTCTGTGGCAGGCACATTCCCTTTTACTCTCTCCTTTTGGGTGTTGTGGTTACTAAGCAGTATTTTAATTAAAAATAAATAAATAAATAAGACATTTGGACTGGAAAGATAGCTCTATATGCTGGAGTGTAAGCATTTCATGCAGGAATTCTAGATACCTAGATGATAGTGACCTCTGAGCACTGATGGATATGCTAAAAAACCACTGTTTGTAATTAACAGATATATCTGGGATACCTAACATAACTATTACTATAGAGAAATACATGCTTACATTTAGTCAAGCATCCTGATATATGTATTCTTCAGTAAAGTCTCTTTTTTCCTAAGAACCCCAGTATACAACTATCTGTGCATTGTATTATCTGAGATATTCTGGTACTATGAACAAACTTGACTTTTGGAATTCTTGTTGCTGCTTATGCTCACATTAACAATTACCTGAACTTGGGGCTAGAGAGACAGTACAGTGAGCAGGGAGCTTGCCTTGCATGTGCCTGGCACAGATTCAATCCCCATCATCCCATATGGTCCCCAGAGTCCTACCAGGAGTGATCCCTGAAAGCAGAGCCAAGAGTAAGCCCTGAGCACAGCTGAGTGTGTCCCAGAAACCAACACCAAAAACAAACAACAAAACCCACCAAAATAATACCAAACATTTACCTGAACACTGGGAAAGATTTAAAACTGATTTCTGAAACACATGCTTAATCTGCTCCCATAATGCCATTTCTTTCAATGATCAGATCACTGTAGTTAGCTAGAAATTTCTAGCTAAAATATAATAGTTACCTCGAATATCAGCATGCTCCCCACATCAACCATACAGTAAAACAAACAAACACAGCAGTAAGTAAATGAAACACAAGAGTTTCCATCTTGCCAATTCAGAACTATCACTGAGCACTATTATAATACATCCATAACAACTTGCACCCAGGAAATGAAAAATTTTATAAGCATACAGTTCAAAGTTAGAAAAACCTTTTCAAATTTCAACTTCTATTTAGTAGAGGAGAGAGGTCCCTTCTTGTATTGGGAATTCAAATGGGTGATAGCAGCTCCTGCCCCAGCTGCCCTGAGTGTCTCTCACCAACAGGACAGAAAAAGAGGAATATCTCTTATCTTTCTGTAGGCTGGGCCATATGCACTCCCTCCTCTGTCCAAAACAGATGTCTATCTGGCAACCTGCTCCCAGCATGGGGGGAACAGAGAAACCAATAACTGGCTGGGTAGAGTTGAGAATGAAACCTCAGGGACATGAGTCCCTGGCCACACGCATGGAGGTTGCTACCTTCCTTGTTAATGGCACTTCTATGGGAACAGGAACCAGCTCTGCCAGAAGACATCCATAAAATGCAACCATGAACATCACAGGGTCGCTGTTGGGGAACACCAGTGCCACCTACAACAACAGAGAACACCATGAAATCCACGTAAGAATGACAGTCATTTTAGAACCTCTGACTGAAAGAATTTAGACATTCTAGATTATCTTATGGGTTAGAAAATGTAACTCTAGGGTAAACTTTCGGTAAGTTTCCACATGAAGCAAAAAGTTTTAAATTTCTGGGTTTCAAGGTTATCTACACAGTGCTTGTGGGAACTAGATGTTGGTGGCAGATGAGGGAGAGATGTAACAGCTGTCAATCATTATCAACTAGTTCCTATGAAAACAACTGCGCCAACATGAAAAGTAATTAATGAATCATTCTATCTAAATATCTTCCTAGAGAAAAAGCCTACACCAAGACATAAGCTAGAGACATCTTCACTGAACTAAAAGGCATAACAGGAAACCTAAGCTGAGACCCTCCACAACTGGCCCCTGAGTTCCATGAGTGATCTCTGTTCCCACCCAGTCACCATGATACCACTGTTTTAACTGTTCTACTGGATCTCACATTTTAACTTTAATCAAAAATTCTTTAAAACATAAAATTTCAAATTGTGTGAATAAAAACGGTATTCCTCCCTACTCCCAAGGTAACTACATTTTGAATGTCACTTTTACCATTGACTTTCACAAGTTTAAATATACTTACATGCTGCTACATCACATCTTGTCTTTTGAAATGTAAGTCCCAATTATACTCCCTGCTAATTTTGAGCCTTCCTGCACCATATTTCTCTTCTCCCATTATTCCAATTTCCAATTCTCATAATATTTGATAAAAGCAAAAGCTATTGGAGCCAGAGTGGTAGTGATAGTATGCAAACTTTGGTATGCATACAGCTGACCTGGGTTCAATCATCGGCACCCCATTTGGTCCACCATGCCCCACCAGGAGTGATCCCTGAGCACAGAGCCAGGAGTAAGCCCTGAGTACTGCTGAGTGTGGCTTCAAAACCAAGTAAATAATAATAAAAATAAATAAAATCTATTATGGAGTAAGATTTTTATAATTTTAAAGATTATAACAAAGGTGCTTGAGAAACAGCATGAGGAAAGTCAGAACACTATTTGGGCAAAGAGTTAACACAGGGCGTATATGCTGCCTGAGCCTATGTGCTGCTTGTGCCCATGTGGCCGAGCACATGTGGTGCCCGAGCACATGTGTCGCCCGCATCTCCCCCCTTGAGATGTGTACTTTCATGCTTTTGTGTCCAGTGCTAGGATGTGTGTAAAGCTTCCTCTACCCTTGGAGAAGCCCGCGTTCTCCCTTGAGCGCGTTATTCTTACTATCTCTCTCTCTCACTTATCCCTTCCTCCCTCCCTCAGAAACCTCTGAATAAAATCTATTTACTTCAAAAAAAAAAAAAAAAGAGTTAACACAGGGCCTTTGGAGATCCCAAAATAACATAATAATCTTTCATCACAAGGGAAAATTCATGCTCTTATATATATATTTATATGTATTGGTTCTGTAGCGAATATTTAGAGGTTGAATTTCCAACACGCTCATTTGTTAAAAAGGGCAAGGTTGTCTTAAAAAAGTTGATGCAGACAGCAGATGCTGCAGAAGTATGGCCCTCAGTCCAGAGACTACTTAATACAGAAACAGGCTCTCAGATACTTCGGGGGGGGGGGGGGGCTGACTTGCTGATGGCAATGTCATCACAGGAAGATGGATCTGCCACCTCTCTCAGATGATTATCTCACTCACTGCCCTAACTACATGGGTACTCTTTAAAGTCAGTCAAGTCTTTATGTGGCAGGAATTTCTCTCAAGAAGAATAAATGAATGGCTCTAGCTTCAGCTGCAGCACAAGTCACCAAGGCTACTGATGGGCTGCTCACACTTCCTTCCTTCCAGTGTTGATATGTCCATGCATGTGTCCTTGGGTCCTACCTGGGCTTCTCCTAAGGCTATATCCATCGTGCAGACTCAGTTCCCTTGTTTACATTCTATTTCCCACTGGGGATTCTGATTTTCACCATTGTACTAGTCTCCAACCTGGATCCTCTAGTGTATTCAGGGTTCCTCAAGTTTTTCTGGAGCAGTGCTGTCCAAAACAACTTTGGGCCATGATGGGTCTGCTCTGGCTCTAAGACATCAGATATGGCTACTATTAGCCATGTGTGGCAACCAAAATTTTTATTTTATTCAATTCTGATGGACTAATGTTCAAACTGACACAATTGGCCACTATCAGTCAAGCTGGCAGTGTAGGACAAAGACCTGAGCTCTGGACCCCCCATACTCTATTTCCACAGGTAGATAAAAGGAGGCTATCTGGTCACGTGGGACTGGGAGGTGAATGAAAAGAAATTGCCTTGAATTTCAAAGTAAGGTCATAAAATTTGGGCTTTGAAATTTTAACACTATTATCTGATTTTAACATTTTGATTACAGTTAAGATATAAGATATTAAACATAAAGAAGTTGAATAACAAGTGGATGGGAAATGAGAATAAAAAGAAACTGTCTAACATCACAAATTTCTGCCATCCATACTTAATTATTTCCTCGCCAATTTTATTTTGATTTTGCGGGCATACCCAACTATGCTCAGGGCTAGCACCTTAATCTGTGCTGAGAGATCACTCCTGGCAGGTCTTGGGTTCCAACCCCTCCTCTACAATTTCAATAAAACTTTCAATGTACAGATCTTAACAGTCTCTTTTATCATGTTTTTATTTATGTCAATAAAGTTACATTCTAGTTACTTACTCTGTCTCCAGGTTTCAGTAGTGGTTCATTCTTACTAGTCAGTTTATTAAGCAGAGTATAAGCTAGCTTTAAACTCCGATTCCAAAGTTTGCCTAAAACAAAACAAAAATACTTAGCAATATAAGACTTACACTAATAACTAACACTTCAATGTAGCAATCAACCCCCATTGTTCCAATCAACATCAACTTAAACATCAACTTTAAGGGGCTGGAGCGACAGCACAGCGGGTAGGGTATTTGCCTTGCACGTGACCAACCCAGGTTCGATTCCCAGCATCCCACATGGTCCTCTGAGCACCATCAGGAGTAATTCCTGAGTGCAGAGCCAGGAGTAACACCTGTGCATCGCCAGGTGTGACCCAAAAAGAAAAAGAAAACCAAAAACATCAACTTTAAGTATTCTATATGTTATAATGAACATCATTATTTTCTATTAAAGCTTAGCTCTTTTCTTAACACAAAGATGAAACAGGATTTTATTATAGAAAATTTAGAAATTGAAAATCCAGGGGGAAAGTCAGAGTACCTTCTCTGTATGTAGGTATATAGACATACACTGTCTGTAGCACTGCACTGTTGTCCCATTGCTTGAGCGGGCACCAGTAATGTCTCCATTGTGAGACTGTTACTGTTTTTGGCATATTGAATCATAGGTAGCTTGCCAGGATCTGCCATGCGGGCGAGATACTTTTGGCAGTTTGCTGGGCTCTCCAAGAGGGACGAAGGAATCGAACACAGGTTGGCTGTGTGCAAGGTAAACACCCTACCTGCTGTGCTATTGCTCCAGTCCATAGACATACACATATAGGCATATACATAAGTGCAATTTTCAAAAAATGATCATCACTCTTCATGCTGCTTTTTTCCCAGTCAACATTTCATCGTGAACACACTTTCATGTACCTAAACACATCTCAATTGCATCATTTATAAGAGTGGCAGACAATTCATTCAACCTTTCCAATAGTTTATGAGGCAGGTCTTGTCTACATCTTTCCTCTTAGTGCTTTCCACTAAGAGGAAGACAGCTAGGGTGCTAGAAACCTGCCTTGAGGCCCTTTCCCATCCACCCTATGCTCACCCCCAACACTACCTAAGTGCACAGTCCTGGAGCCTGTGTCAGAAGACCAGCTTCCCAAGAAAACGCCAAGGAAACAGGGAGGTAGGTCAAGCTACTGAGGCAGGAAAAGAGGAACCCTACAATACCCCAACACCCCTGTACAGTGCAGTACAGGGCATAAGAGCCATCACTTAACCATGTGAATCCCATAACCAACCCCATTGTGGTATGTACAGTTGTGCCCTTGGAAGGAATGCTTGAATTTCACTCTAATACTGAACTCAGGTATAGTTATCAAATGAGACACTGTTCAAAGTGGAAAGTAAACGAGGAAAAATATAAAGAAGGTCAATTCAAGATGAGGCCTGAACAACAGTACAGTGGGTAGGGTGCTTGTTTGGCATGCAGCCAACCCGGGTTCTATCCCCGGTATCCCCATATGGTCCCCTGAGCACCACCAGGTATGGCCCAAAAAGAGGAAAAAAAAAAGGTCAATTCAAGGTGTTAAGAACTGGAATACATAAAGACTTCCAAACTAAATTCAAAATAAATATATAATGGGTGTAACCCAAATTAGTTTTAATTCAAAAACGCGGAGCTTTAATATAAAATCAACTGAATTCACCAGTTAACAGAATAAATGAAGAAATAAACATCAGAAATTTTTTTTAATTGTAAAAGAAAGGAAGCTTCCTTAATGTGATCAAAGGTATTCTGAAAACTCCTACAGGAGAGAGTAATGGGAAATAATGAAGGTACCCCTGGCACCAATGGAACTGGAAAGGAGGGATGAGAAGAGGAAGTAAACAAAACCACCATTATTTCAAATGGCATGACATACAGATAAATGTCATATAATTGAAACTAATAGTGGAATGTTTTATTCCTTTATCACTTGTATCACTTGTCATCCCGTTATCCATCGATTTGCTTGAGAGGGCGCCAGTAATGTTTCCGTTTGTCCCTGTCGCATGCTAGTGTAGCCCAAAGGCGTCTGTTCACTCCAGGAACACGAAGAGCCTCAAACCGTTTATTCAGGGTCTTGGTGAAGAAGTCTGACTATCTTGCAGGTGGGTGGCCACGCAGTCTTTTGACATCCTGTAGAATCCAGCTGGGAACAGCTCTAGTCCAGCGGTTGTCTCTGAATCACATTATGTGTCTGGCCCATCTGATTTTCGACACCTTGGCAAACAAGACAGCGTCCCTGATTCTTGATTGTCGATGCAGGTCAGAACTCCGGATTCCTTCTCTCACTTGAGTGGAACGTGATACTCCAAGCATAGCTCTTTTGATTCATCTTTGGGATACCCAGGTAACGTTCTCATCCTGTTTTCGTAGGGCCCAGGTCTCTGAGGCGTACGTTTGTGCAGGAAAAACGGTGGAGTTGAGAAGATGTGCCCGGAGCCGGAGGTTCTCTGTCCTCTTAACTACTTCTTCGATGCTCTTGAAGGCATTCCATGCCACTCTTCCTCCTGCGCAGTTCAGGTACCAGGTCATTTGTCATGTTGAGTTCTCAACCTAGGTACACATAATTGTTGCATTCGGAGATGTTCGTTCCATTGAGGGCAAATGGAACATCAGGAACTAGTTCCTTTCTTATAAACATTGTCTTCATGCGATTCAGCTGCAGTCTGACCTTTCCACAAACACGGTTGAAGTCGGCCAGCATTCATGCCGCTTGGCTGCTATTTGGTGTTATTAGAACGATTTCATCAGCAAAGCAGAGGTGATGTATTTACTGACCGTCTATCTTCACTCCCATTCCTTCCTATTACAGTCGTCGCAAAATGTTCTCAAGGGTGGCACTGAAGAGTTTCGGTGAAATGGTGTCACCCTGCCAAACCCCTCTTTTTACGTCGATGATCACTTCTTTGTAGAATGGTGAGATCCTAGTGGTGAATACCGCTCGCAGAGGATGTACTGAGATTGAACACCCTGTTTGGCTAGGGCTTCAATGACCGCTTCAGTCTCAACAGAATCAAAGGCCTTCTTTAAATCAATGAACGTTAGAGTGGTATCTTGAATTCTCACGAGACCTCAATGAGCTTAGTCACCATGTGGATATAGTCGGTCATGCTGAATCCTTTTCAGAACCTGGCTTGCTCTCAAAGTCGTCCTACGACTAGTGTTCTGCCACTCCTATTTAGGATGACTCAAGTGAATAACTTGTAGACGAAGGACAACAGGCAGATCAGGCGATAGTTGCCGATGTCGTGGATGTCTCCCTTCTGTACAACAGGGCGGTCCTTCTGGTTTTCCATTGGGAAAGAACCTTGCATTCAGACAGGTAGCATGTGAAGAGCTGAGCCAGTATATTGACGAGTACTGGCGGCAGATTCTTCAGGTGTTCTTGTCTGACCTTCTCTGGAACGGGTGCTGTACGCCTCTTTACCAACGAAATGGTATGTAGGATTTCAGAAAGGATAACGCTGGGAACAACATATCCATCCTGCAGAATTTGGTATGTGGGCAGGTGGACGTGGCTATCAAAGAGATCCGAGTAGAAGTCTTGGATAACCTTTTCCATTTCCCTTCTGAAAGATGTGATAGATCTATCAGGACGTCAGAGGGCAGTCATCTTGGTCTTATAATTGGTGAAGGACAGGCGGGTGTTGCAAATACTTTTTCCGGCTTCTGCCACATCAGCCAACACTGCTGCTCTTCTCTCTTTGAGGTCTTCCTTTATTGCTTCTCTGCACAGCTTTGTGAGCTTGGATGTTAGCTTGTGATTGAGGCTTGTGCCAGACCATGTTGGCGAATGAGCTCGAGTTTCCAAAGATAGGCGACTTTTTGTGGCTTTCTCTCTCTCTCTCTCTGCATTCCTCGCACAATCATGGAGGTGCTGAATCAGCCGATCGTATTCCTCGTATTCCAACAATATATGTTGTCAACAATAGCATCTTCCCATATTGCTGCAGCAGTGCCAAAGAGCTCCCAGTTGGTGGTTGTTAAGGGAGTTCTCCTCTTTGCAGCCCTTTCTCCCTGCTCCGTGAAGTAGAATTTCGCACAAAGGAGATGGTGGTCTGATCCCTTTTGGAATTTTGGGACAACAGCGACATTGGTCAGGCAAAATCTTCAACTGAATATGATGTGATCAATTTTGTTGTGGAACTGTCCACCGGGAGACTCCCATGTCCAATGTTCAGATTCGGCCTTCTGGAGCTGTGTGTTACCATGGATGGATGGTCTTGGTCGACATGATGAACTTCTGTGGAAGTCGATGTGGAGGTCTCGTTCTGTTCAGCAGGGATAACCCTTCGTGGGGCCGAGACGGGGACGCAGCCGAATGAACAGATGCAGAGCCCGGAGGAGGGAGAAACGGCATTTGTTCTATGGCAGTTACAGTATTTATACCTCCCTGCTGGGAGGAGATGGTAGAGTATGCATGCTGGGACCCCCAATAGAAATGCAGGATGTGGCATGGGCGTTAGCTAGTGATAAACAAATGCTGACAGGATAAAATCAGTAAGATTAGGAGTGGCAACCTTTGCTAGATGTGGCATGGGGTTAGCTAGTGATAAACAAATAGTGACAGGATAAGATCAGTAAGGTAAAATGGCTCCCTACAAACTTCAGACAGTCTCTCACCCTGTTCGTTCCATTCTAGACCATGGGTCCTGATGTGGAGTTCTTTGGGTGACCTTCTAGGTCCTATATTGGAGTTAAAATCACCAACAATGACCTTGTAGAAGATGTGGTCTTCTTTATAGAACTTCTCCAGCTCTATGTAGAATTTCTCAATTTCTTCTTCGTCTTAGTTGGATGTTGGTGCATAGATGATGAAGATAGAAACTGCTGGTAACGAACCACATCTATTCAAACGTAAGTGTCCGATTCGAGCTGTCAGGTATGCGAATGAATCAATGCTCATGGCCAAGTTCGTGCTGACAAGGACACCAACACCACCGACACCTCTACTGTCGCATGTTCCGAGGAACAGTTCTTCTCCAGTGTCGAAAACAGTGTGATGTATTTAATACCTTCTCATCTCGGTCGATCTATTGACGCTGTACTTGATTTTCCGCACTTGGACTGTCAGGTCCTCAATGGATGCTTCCGATGCCAGCGTGTGTTAAAAGCGCAAACAATCATTTTAGTCTTCCTTCGTTTTGGCAGCCTAGTTTGGCCCTAAGATTTTAACAGCCTTTCCTTGTTCAACCTTCTTAACACTGCTGTATTGGGGGCTCCTATATATTTATTCCTATATATCAGCAATAAATAGTAAATTTAACATGTACTAATATAAGATAAAAATAAACATGTTTGGACTACAGAGATAACAGGTTGAATGCATGCTTTGCATGTGAGACTGCAGTTCCTGAGCACTGCCACATATGGAAAAAGGGAAAAAAGCAGGGAAATAGTTATAAATATGCCTGGGCTGCAGAGATAGCCCAAGATGGTGACTGTATACTCTGCATGCAGGAGACCCAAGTTCAATCCTGGTTCTGTATAGTCTCTTGAGTAGAGCTGGGAGTAACCTCTGAGCATCACCAAGTATGCCCCCCACCAAAAAAAGCAAAATAAATGAGCATATCAAATACCTAGTAGTAAATGCTACAAAAAGTATGCAGTATCCCCACATAAAATTATCAAAATCAGGTGAAAAACTGAATGAAGAGAGAATGAAGAAAGGCTACTCAATAATGCAGAAGTATTAATTCTTTTCAAATTAGTCCAAAGTAATTGGGATTTCAGTGGCTGTCTGTGGCACCTGACAAACTGAAGCTAAAACAACAAAGAGACAGGCAAGATGGCCAAGATACACTGGAGGAGAGGGGACAGATGAGGCTTTTTGTGCTTCCAGGGGTTAAGTGCGTGGTACTGAACAGAACAATCATGGTGGTAAAAGAAAAACCCAGAACAGAACCACCCATGCTGGACAGTCCATTCACAATGGAAGCACCACTAAGCAACAGCAGCACTGTGGGAACATGAGTGGATATTGTCCCCTTTTTTGAAAAAGCTGACAATACAATCCATCCCTACCTTGTCCGCAAAGCTCCTGCCCTACATATGAAGGGCAAAAAAAAAAAAACATGTTCTCCCAAGGTATCGGGGGGCTTCCTCATGGGCTATCAAAGATTTGGAGAGTTCATGAAAGAGAATTCTCAAATACCAACATAAGGACATACAGAGCAAGTGACATCAGCCATGGAATATACATACTAGCACACAACATCTTAGTGCAGCCCAGATGACAGAAGCCTTGTGTGCTGGTGAGGGCTCCACCCACAGTGCCAGTAGGTGAGGCTGCTGGAACACTTGGAAACTGTCTGGAAATGTCTTAGAGCTAACTGACCATCACCAGTCACTGACACCCTATCTGGTGCCTGTAAGCTCACACACTCAGAGCACCTGATAGCAACATGCAGCTAGCCTCCTCCATCTCAGGTGGGCACACGAGGGAGAGCTGGCAGAGCTGCACACCAGGATCTATCAGTGAGAGAAGACTTGTCCACACAACATCATGCTGAGAGCACACCTTTCACACAACTTAGCGAAAAAGGCAGCCACAGGGGCAGTCACAGGAAAACAAAAGAGGTGTAGAGGGGTCCCAAGGAAAAGGGGATCTGGAAGTGCCATTGAAGTGAATGCTGGTGCCAAGTGTTCACTCTATGAAAGACATCAAGCTACATGTTTACAACCTGTGTTACATATAAACACAAAAATGCTCATTCTACCAACACTCTAGCTGGATGAAATGGAACCTCATTGAACCTCTGAACCAAACAAGTGTGTCACCACGAGAGGGTAAAGGGTCCCTTCTGAGAGGAGTAAAGGGAGCACCTGGGAAGAGAAAATGCCATGTGCCTGACACTGCTGGCACAGAAGTCTTTCCTGTCTTACTCATCAAACAGTCTATGTGTTGCATGTACATGACATTTAACTGCTAAGCCAGAGCCCCACAGCTTTCCACTGACACTTGCCATAGGTGAGGGTATAGACTGCCTTCCCTGCTGTGTCCAAAGCAGTCAGACAGGAGGCTTTGGGATGCATGGTGCCCCACTGCTGCAAGGCGGCCAGTAGCGATGGTGGCCATGGTGATGCCAGGGCCACAGGCTCCCCTTTCAGTACCACCGTCTGGCTTCCCTCAGGCTTTGGTTGGTTTGGATCCGGTTGCTGAACTATAAACAAAATTGAAAAATTAAAAATCAACATTTCATAGTATCATGTACATATCCTCATTTTAAGCATTCAAAAAAAATTTTTTTTTTTTTTGCTTTTTTTTGGGTCACACCCGGCGATGCACAGGGGCCACTTCCTGGCCTTGCACTCAGGAATTACCCCTGGCGGTGCCCAGGGGAACATATGAGATGCTGGGAATCGAACCCAGGTCGGCTGCATGCAAGGCTAACGCCCTACCCGCTGTGCTATCGCTCCAGCCCCTAAGCATTCAAATTTTATAATTCTTTCCTAAACTGTCAAATAGAATAATTTATTTAACATGATGCTGGCACTGCAGTTTGTGTTAAAGCACATCAGGTGTGAGCCACTGGTGGTATACACCTCCGTCGACAGGTTAATACAACTTCTCAATACAACTATAAAAGAAAGAGAGAGAGCCTTGGTTACCATGGCCACACAGTAAGACCTAAGAGGTGTTATAGGTGGCTAGACTAACAACATGAGGGCCAGTTCTGATGACCAGCAGCAGAAATTAGTCCTAGTCCTGCAGGAGAGAGCGAGGAAGAACACCACCACTTCCATCTGGGCACCCAGACAACCAACAATGTTGAAAAAAGATTAAGCAAATTTGTTCTTTTTCTAGAGGACATATAATTAGAACTCATCTCATTCCTACCAGGGCTTAAACCTTGCACGTGGCCAACACAGGTTCACCACATATGGTCCCCCAAGCACCACCAGGAGTGATTCCTGAGCACAGAATCAGGAATAACCTCTGAGCACTGCTGGGAGTGGACCAAAGAATAAAAGCATTTACCACTAACCTCTGACTGTGAACTACTGAGCTCTGAAATCTAAATGGTATTCTCTGGTTAGATGGGGGACACAGTCACAGGCTGTAGCTTATAGTGAGCCATTTTCCTCTTCTTTTCTACAGCTTTATATCTCTTTGTTTTATTTTCATTGCTTTATTGGAGGGGAAGGAGCTTTACAGCAGTGCTGCAGACCACCAGGGCTACACCCATTGATCAGTGGGAGTTCACGTGGTGCTGGGAACTGAAACCAGGATTCTGCAATAATGTGGGTCAAGCCCTTACAAGTATATTTATAAACAATAAGAACTAGAGCAGAGGCACAGAGAGTTGCTGATTTTACATGCATGCCAACCAAAGTTCAGGACAGAGAAGATAACCCCTATGCTATATGGGTGCTATAAAAACTAAGCCAGGTAGAAAAACATGCGCTTAAGTCTGCAGATCTAAAGCCCAAGCCCCCTCACCTTCCAACAACTCCTCAAAATCATCCACAAAGAATTCCTTCAGTGGTGGGCGCTTTGGCCTCTTCAGGGTGTTCAGAAGCTGCTGGATTTTGGAGGAGACTCTGCTGTTCACAGGGACACCTGTCACACAGAAAGAACAAAGGAGAGCTGACACGGGCATGCAATATAGTCAGAGGAGACATAGGAGTAAGGTCTCGTGACCTCTACACTGACTTGTCAGAACATACTTGTGTACCATCATCCAACCCAAAGTGGGTCCGTTAAAAAGCCACTTTAACAGATGTTCATTTAACAAGTGGATGCGAATATCTGTTAAGTGAACATCTGTTAAATCTATTCTACATAGATTCTTCTATCTGTGCATCTTTATTGGGATTTTATGGGTTACACCCAGCAGTCCTCAGGGTTTACTCCTGGCTCTGTGCTCAGGGAACCATAAATGGTGCCAGGGATCAAACCAGGGTTGGCCACATGCAAGATGAAATGCCTTAACCCTTGTACTATCTCTCCAGACCCTAAACCATTTACATTCCCAACAACAATGGCATATCTAACCAAGAAAAAGACTAATGATCATGTTTAGGAGATGGTTGGTATGTCTTTTTTTTTTTCTAGTTCTTTTTTTTAATTTAATTGAATCACCGTGAGATATAGTTACAAGCTTTCATGTTTGAGTTACAATCACACAATTATAAAACACTCATCCCTCCACTACTACACATTCCCCACCACCAATACCCCCCATTATACCCCCAGTTTCCTACTCTCCCCCTGTCTCCATGACAGACAATATACCCCATACTCTCTCTCTACTTTTGGGCATTATGGTTTGCAATGCAGATACTGAGAGGTTATCATGCTTGCTTCTTTATCTACTTTTAGCACATATCTCCCATCCCAACCGATTCCTCCAACCATCATTTTCTTAGTGATCCTTCTCTATTCCAGTTGCCTTCTCCCCCCCACCCCCACCTCCCTGCTCATGAGGCAGGCTTCCAGTTATGAAGCAATCATTCTGGCCCTTGTATCTACTGTCCATAGGTGTCAGTCTCATGTTATGTTATTTTATACTTCACAAATCTGTCCCTTCTATATCTGTCCCTTTCTTTCTGACTCATTTCACTTAGCATGATACTCTCCATGTCTATCCACTTATAAGCAAATTTCATGACTTCATCTCTCCTAACAGCTGCGTAGCATTCTATTGTGTACTAAAGTTTTTTTAACCAGTTCTCAGGTTAAAAAATTAAAGTTTTTTTAATCTGTTCTCAGGCACTTGGGTTGTTTCCAGGTTTTGGCTATTATGAATAGTGCTGCAATAAACATATAGGTACAGATCTTATTTCTACTGTGCTTTTTTGCATCCTCAGGATATATTCCCAGAAGTGGTATTGAGGGGTCATATGGAAGCTCAATTTCTAGTTTTTGA
The DNA here is from genome assembly GCF_027595985.1 of Sorex araneus. Taxonomy (NCBI): domain Eukaryota; kingdom Metazoa; phylum Chordata; class Mammalia; order Eulipotyphla; family Soricidae; genus Sorex; species Sorex araneus. Next base: position 50,186,839 of record NC_073303.1, read on the forward strand.
AGGACTCTCCATATTGTTTTCCTAAAAGGCTGGACCAGTCGGAATTCTTTTCAAGAATTTTCTGCTCCATTATCCCCCCCAACTTCCCTTAGGAGAAGCTGGCAAACTTTTCCTTAAAGGGTTAGAAAGTAAATATTTCAGGCAGCAGGGAAAGTCCTTGCCATGAGCAGGAAAACAGCACAGAACAATACAAGAAGGGTGCCCATGCTCTACTTTTTTTCAAGTAAAAGGACAATCCATAAATCACAGTGTGCCAACCTCTGATCTTTGTGATTTGGGCATTTTTTCCCTTTATTTTTCAGTTTGGGTTTTTTTTTTTTAGTAATATGGGGAAGGTTCTAATTTCTAAAAGCTTTTTCCAAAGAAGTTCTCAGTGGTTTCAATGGCATTTACTCAACAACTATCTTTTTTTTTTTTTTTGCTTTTTGGGTCACACCTGGCGATGCACAGGGGTTACTCCTGGCTCTGCACTCAGGAATTACCCCTGGCGGTGCTCAGGGGACCATATGGGATGCTGGGATTTGAACCCGGGTCGGCCGCGTGCAAGGCAAACGCCCTACCCGCTGTGCTATCTCTCCAGCCCCTCAACAACTATCTTTGGGACACGGAGGTAAATTACTTTATTTGCAAACTAGATTGATGATAGTCAATCAAACAGAAACTATTTTGTTTTTGGCCACACCTGACAGTGCTCAGGGCTTACTGGCTCTGTGTTCCGGGATCACTTCTGATGGAACTCAATGGACCATATGTGGTACTAGAGCTCGAACCTGGATTAGCTGTGTATAAGACAAGGGCCCTGCCTCTAGTACTATTTCTCCAGTCACCTAGGGAAACTATTAAGAAAATTAAGATGAAAGAAGACTAAAAGTCAAAAGAAGGTATTAATAGCATAAAGCATACCTTGATAGAAAAAGCAATAAAAAGAGAAAAAAAATCAATAAAAACTAACCCACTGCTTAGGAGCATTAAAACATACAGTATTGGGGGGCTGGAATGATAGCACAGCGGGTAAGGCATTTGCCTTGCATTTGGCCGACCCAGGTTTGATTCCCATTACCCCATATGGTCCCCTGAGCACCGCCAAGAGTAATTCCTGAGTGCATGAGCCAGGAGTAACCCCTGTGCTTCACCGGGTGTGACCCAAAAAAACAACCAAACAAAAAAAACCATACATACAGTGTTAAATTTGAGATCCTTTGGTTTTTTCTGCAATTCAAATCTGGTACATTAGGGGCCAGTGTGACAGCATAGAGGGTTGGGCATTTGCCTTGCACACAGCCGACCCAAGTTCAATCCCCGACATCCCATATGGTCCCCTGAGAACTGTCAGGAGTAATTCCTGAGTGCAGAGTCAGGCGTAATCCCTGAGCATTGCTGGGTATGATAGCCCTCCCCAAAAAAAGCTTAGATAAAGTTCATTAAACCATATTCTTTAAAAAAAAATTTTGGTACATTAAAAATAAATTTTATGGGGTTTGACAAAAGACAGTGCCAACTGTTTCCCAGGAAATGGCATAAACGGGACACACTCTGATATCTCTAGACTTGCAATGCCAGGGCACTCACACTGCCCCAGTGACCACACTAAGACCAAAAAAAGAAACTTCCCTGTTTATTTCCCAACTGCCCGTATCCAACTTAAATCTGGGGGCCAAGAGAAGACAGTGTACAGGAGTTCAGGTACTTGCCTTACACACAGCAATCTGTGGTTTGATCCCAGGTACCATATATGGTCCCCCAGGCACAGCCATGAATGATCCCTGAATACCACAGGGTGTGACCCAAAAACACACAAGCAAATCTGAGGCCTTCTCATCCCTTGTCTTCTCATCCTCACTGACAGACAGCATAGACATTTTTGTTCAAATGCTTGTACACAGGTCTCAGCTCATAGGCACTGCAGACCAAGACTGACAACTGGCCCAAGGAGGAAAGCATGGGCCCAGCCTTGGAAAGAGAACCTGGGCTCTGCTACTTCAGAAGGAGAGATACTGACCCCCTGCTGTTTCCAGGACACTCCTGCTGCAGCCCCGAGGGACACCTCTTACAGAAGTCAGCTGCGGACATTCACACGGCGCGTGCTCCACAAGGCCTGTGGTGACATCAGGAGGGGCAGCATGCATACCTGCTTTAAAAAAATAAAATTCAGAAGAAAAAATGTTCTTAATTCAGAAAAGTATTAAGTATTGTCCAAATACCATTTGACAAAAGCTTCACCTACCACTTTGAGTTCTAAGCAAGGAATGTGTCATTCTGATTTTTTTTAGGTTGGCTGAAAGGCACGCCAGTATCCCATGTACTGGGAACTCCAAGACACATATATAGGACACACATGAAGGCTCACAAAATCTGTACACAGAACTACCCACCCCAGCAGAGAGAGTGGTGAGCCCACCTTTCCTAAAGGCCCATGAAGTTCTAGTTAGAAGTTCTCCTTCAATAAAACAGAAACAAATTACTTAGGGCTAGTGTTATGAGACCATTCTTTGTAACATTATGGATAAACAAATAAGAAAAAAGAGGAGCTGCAGAAATAGTACAATCGGTAGGGTGCTTATCTTGCATGTGGCCAACCTTGATTTGGTCCCAGCATCCCATAAGGTCCTGAGCACTGCCAGGAGTGAACCCTGAATGCAGAGCAAGAAGTAAACCCTGAGCATTGCTGGGTGTGGCAAAAATAAAGAAAGGAGGAAGAAAGGAGAACAAGAAAGAGGGGGAGGGAGGGAGGAAAGGAGGGAGGGAGGGAGGAGGAGAAGGAGGAGGAGGAGTAGGAGGAAGAGGAGGAGGTGAGAAGGAGGAGAAGGAGGAGGAGGAGAAAAGAAAGGAAAAGCATTGGGGTTCAAGGAAAACACAGGAGATGCTTGGCTTATCAGACTTAAGTATCACAAGGGGTCACTCCTGAGTACAAAGCCAGGAACTGCCCTTGAGAATCACTTAGTGTGGACCAACATTCTCACCCCCGCCCCCCAACACACACACCATTTTTTTTTTTTTTAAAGTGAGGACTGTATAAACTACCAAAAAAGTGTCCTGAGTAAGTGTCTTGAGTGTCCACAAAGATTAAATCTGTTTCTCTAGGAAGAGACAATGCAGACCTTAGTAGCTGTTACTGCTCCCTTTACTATCTGAGATCTGGAAGGGGTACAGTCTCATCTCTAACTTTCTGAACACAAGCTGTTGTGTATCACTGTCTTCCAGGGCACACCCAGCTGACCACACACTGTTACTCCTATTTAGCCCAGATTGCTACAGGAATAACTGTGATAACTGAGTCCACTACTAGCACAACTATGAGGAAGTAGGTTCTGCTTGGTATACTAAGTACAGGTTAAGAAGGGGTGCCTCACAGCAGCAGGCTTGTACTCCAGGCCATGTTCTGACAGACATCTCTGTGTCACACAGGCACTTGAATACTCTGAATTACTACATTACAACTACTTCCCCGTCACTTCAGTGGTAGGCAAAATGCAAACACCTTGTCTAAACAGATATCAAAAGATGAAACTGTATGGAAGCAAAAACACAACTTCAGTAGTTACCAAACAGGAAAAAAAAAAAACATCAAAAGGGTTCAACTTTATGATGTATTTTCACACCATGGAAAAAGCGTGATGCAATTACATTTTAGAGGCAGAAGACATGATAGTATAGTGGGTAAGTTGTTTGTCATACATGGGGCTGACCCAGGCTCAATTTCCAGCACCGCATATAGTCCCCTTTGATTACCACCACAAATGACCCCTAAGAACAGAGCCAAGAGTAAGCCGAGCATGACTAGGTATGCCCCTTTAAAAACAAACCAAAACAAACCAAAACAAATTTAAAAGTAGCTTACATCTTAAAGTATGTCTGCCATAAATGCCTTTTCATTAAAACAGAAATCTCCCCACTGCTACACATTTAGAAAGAGAGATTACTTCAACTGTGTTTGTGAAAAATGGCATAGATGGTCATTTTGAAAAGTTGTTTTCAAACATCTGCATTAAAAACAAAATGCACGGGCAAGAATAGCACAGCAAGCAGGGAGCTTGCCTTGCACATAGCCAACATGGGATCGATCCCTGGCATCCCAGACAGTCCCCCAAGTACCGCCAGGAATAATTCCTGAGTGTAGAGCCAAGAGTAACCCCTGAGGATTGCTGGGCATGGCCCCCCCTCAAAACAAAAACAAAATGCATTCAAAATATAAATGAACCACTATAACTGAAAAATACTGAAAACGTAGGTATTTGTAGTCTCATCAAAAAAAATATTTTTTCTTTTTGGGTCACACCCAGTGATGCATAGGGGTTACTCCTGGCTCATGCACTCAGGAATTACTCCTGGAGGTGCTCAGGGGACCATATGGGATGCTGGGAATTGAACCCAAGTTGGCCGCATGCAAGGTAAATGCCCTACCTGCTGTGCTATCGCTTTAGCCCCTCTCATCAAAATATTTTTATAAATATAATTTTCTTGATTCAGATTTTTTAAATATATCTTAAAAAATACTTCTACTTAATATAGTTTGCCTCCATTTTAATTTTTACTATTTATTTCTCCTTATGCGAGAAACTGAAACAGGAATCATTTTCTTGATAAAAAGGAACATGAGAGGCCAGATCAATAGTACAGCAGGAAGGGCATTTGCCTTGCATACAGTCAACCTGGGTTCGACCCCTAGCAACCCATATTGTTCCCTGAGTGCAGAACCAAGAATAACCCCTGAGCATTGCTAGGTGTGACCAAAAACTAAAAAAAAAAAAAAAAAAAAAAAAAAGTTAGGACAGGCAGCATACCACTTTCCAATGATGCCACTTGTGCCTGCCAGGCCCAGAACAGGAGGAAGAACATACACTTATGGGGCCCTTGGGTCTCAAGCTATCTTGTTACCAAACATTTTGCTGACGAAAAAGGGAAGGTGGTGGTATTGGATGTGGGGCACAGAAGGATCTGTCCTGAGGGCTGTGGCAGTGGCTACTGACCTACATGGGCGTGGACAGCAGGGCCTGAGGCAGCAGGTCGCCCTCCCGGGTGAGATGAGGTGGAGGATGCAGAGGATGAGGTGGATGAGCCCTGAAGAGCTCGGTCGAGCCAGGGCTCAATGTTGGAATGGCTCTGAAGCGGAGTGGAGGTGAGTCGCCCGGGTCGCCGTAAAGAACCCTCATCTTCTGAGGCAGATGACGTGTCTGTGGTTAAAATAAGGACGAGAGGCATGACGCAGGGAAGAGGACAAGGTTCCCACTCTAGCACTTGGGCCCCCCACATTGTGCTTGGCAAGCTTAATGCACTTTACGACTGCACTGGGACAGAGCCAGGGTCATCCCCACGGTCAATTTCACAGGGCCAGACTGGCAAGGCACTCAGGGATCTACTACCTTGCACTGGTCTCACTGCCTGCATCCTCAGAGCACTGGGCTGGAGGACACCACCACTGCAGCTGAGCTAGCAGTCAACTCCTAAATAACTGTAGCACTGTCCCCAGTAGAGACCCCTCATATAAAGGAGCCCCAAGGACTGAGAGTTCTGTGAGCGTTCAATGTTGCTGCAATGCAGTGTGAGCCCCACCTGCCTCACACACACACCTGAGGTAAGGTAGCGTTGTGGTCAGGAGCTCTAGTCCACCCACCTTGGTCACAAGTGGCCTAATACTACAGTCCTCCAAGGACTAGCAGATGTGGCTCAAAAACAAACACGCAAAATGGTGATTCTTTAAAATTATAGTTATATCTAAGTTAAATCTATAATCATGGTGACTAGAAATCATATTGTTAAAATTTCTAAGGATTTTTAATAAGCTTTTTTGTTTTTTTAAAGCAAGGAAGCACTACTCATACCATCCATTAAATTATCTTGTGAATCTGGGTGTGTTTGCTCAAACCAAAAACAAATCTGCTGGTTTAAAAAGCAGAGAGGCAACAATGAAGCTCAGACACAAAGTCTTTCCCCCACAGATGCCCTGCTCATACTGTTCAACAGGAAGTGAGATTAGAAGACTGCTAAAAGAACTTCATTTGTGAGTTTTCATTGCTAATGGTAATGAAAAGGTCAATGGCAAAACAGCAATAACAAAATAAACAATAACACCCTCCACATGCCCCTTTACTCCCTCACTGAGAATAAAATCAGGATCCAGGATGTGCGCAGCAGAAGGGTTAGGTGCCTTGAGGCCCTGAGTTCCAAAACACACACACACACACACACACACACACACACACACACACACACACACACCCGACCTCCCCACCCCCTTCCAATTCACTACTCTTAAGCATTCCATTTAGTGCTTATTTAGGTTCTTCTCTTTAGTAAGAGACACAATATATCTTAGTGAAACCACTGACATCTGTACAAGAGGACTGTCAGAACCAACTGTCCTGGCAGGAACCCCACTGTATGCACAAATTTCCAGGGAGGAACCCTGTACCTCCATTTCCAGACCTTCCTTCCCCACAGGTCAGAGGCATCATGTCAGACTCTATGCAAGTCACGGTTGACACTGAGATCAATACCTGGAGGGGTGTAGGTCTCCACAGATGCATGCGCAAGAACAGATCGCCTTTTTGAAGGCATAGGCATCTTCCTCTCTTTGTATTTGGCCAAAGCTGCTTGCACAGCTTCAGTGTGAACATCTACACAGGAAAAAGAGCAGCAAAAATATTTTTATCAGGTTTGCACTTACATGACCACATTTTTACTACACTGATGCTACATATCCGTCTCCACAAGTTGGTTCTCAGTTCACTGAAGAATCCTTTGTTCAAGGGCTGTAGAGAAAGGATAAGGCTCTTTCCTTGCATAAGGCACCACAGGGTTCCTGGAGTACCACCAGGTGCAGCCCTGGAGGTGCCTCAATACCGCAGGGTTGTCTGCATGATCCCAGCAGCAAAAGATCCTGATAGTGCTGCATCCTTGGTCCTCAAACTGAACCATAAGCCCCAGTTGGCTGAGAATCTGAGAATCACCGGAAAGGGTGCCAAGACCTCCTGAACACTGCTTAAGAACAGTACAACCCCACTACCACCACTCCCTGCAAAATATAAATGATTAAATGGTTCTTTGTCCATATATTTGATTTTGAAATCACGTATTTTTATTTCCATAGCTATTAAAGCTATTTTTTAACCTTGTTTATTTTTTTTTTCGAGTTCCTTCATGTAATTTTTCTAATATACGTTCCTCTCATATTTTTCCATGAAAATTTTGTAAAGCACTTAGCACAGTCACAACACCCTAAATACAATTACAAAATATCCAAATATACCAGGAAAGTGAAAATATCATTACTGTTTAGTCAAGCAAATAACAAGAATTAATGAAGATGTCTGAAAAATATTTCTATTTTGTACAAAACAGCTTTGTCTATCTCAATAGAGACTTACTTTAAATCTTACATAACTAAAAAGAGTTTTGTTCACAACTTCAGGAATCCCTCCAATGAAATTCAAATTTGGCCTCAACATATAGAGGACAAGGAGCAACTGAAAAATAGTACAGTCCAGATGAGTAATTTGCAGTTTTAACCTTGTTTAAAAGAATAAAACAAGTGACCCTAAATGTGTCTGCAGTGGTCAAGACAACAGAAATACCTCAAAAGGCTATGTATATGGTTTATATGCAGAAAGCCCAAGTTCAATCCCCAGAACCAAATGGTCTTCCTAGGCACTGCTGTAAGTGATCTCTTAGCTCTGAGCTTGGAGTAGCCCCTGAGCAGCACAAGGTGTGGCCCAAAATACAAAAGTTTAAAAATAAAAGGATGGGATCAAAGAGACAGAGCAGAGATTAAGGTACATGTGGTCAACCAGGGTTTGATTACCAACTACCCCACAGGGTATCCCAAGCATCACCAGAAGTGACCCCTCAGCATATAATAAGGAGTAAAATCTGAGCACTGTTAAGCATGGCCTCAACTCCCCCAACCTACACCCCCACCAAAAATAAATAATCCATGGAAAAGAGGCAGCAAAACTAACAGGTCACCACTAAAGGTTGTCAGTGAATCAATTTATTTGAGATTTGGTGGTAATTTTATTTTGGGGGTACCATACCTAGCAGTGCTCAATGCCAACTCCTGGCTCTGCACTCAGGAATTACTTCTGGCAATGCCTGGGGGACTATATTGGGTACTAGGGATTGAAACCAAGTTGGCCTTGTGCAAGGCAAGAGCCCTATCTTCTATACTATCACTCCAGCCCTCTACAGAGTTTTAGAGGTGCTAGGAATTGAACCCAAGAGGTCAAATATGCAAGGCACATATGCTAACTCTGAGCCACATACCCACCATTGCATCCATTATTTTCAAAAGGCGTAAGTTAGATGGAAAGGCCCTAAAAAAGGTCTCATACAGAAGTAGAAAACACTCGGTTTTTATTGGGGGGGTGGCGGGGAGGTGATGGGGTTGGGGGCACACCCAGTAATGCTTAAGAGTTACTCCTGACAGTGTTTAGGGGACCATACAGGATGCTGGTGATCAAACCCAAGTCAGCTGTGTGCAAGGCAAGCACCCTACTTGCTGTACTACTACTACAACCCCAGGAGAATACTCTTATGAGAGGAGAAGGATCCTTCTCTGTGAAGGATGGCGGAGCACACTTCACCACCAGTATACCTCCAGGTGGAAGAGCACAGTGTTGAAAACAACTGAAGGGAACCACGATCTGCACAGATATAGCCATATCATAGATTGGAGGGAAAACTCCAAAAGATTAGGAAATATTGCAAACATGTTATCAACCATTTACAATAATGGATCTTACTTGGGTCCCAGGTAAGTCCAAACAAACTTTTGCTTTGGGGCCAAATTTGGAGGTGCTCAGGGGTTATTCCTGGCGGTGTTCAGGGGACCCTATGCAGTACTGGAGATAGAATCTGGGTTTGCTGCACATAAGGCAAGCACCTTACCTACTCTACTATTTCTCCAGACCCTAAATTTTGTTTTAAAAAGTATATGAACATTTGCATATCTGGTATTAAGAAACTATTATTCACTGCTTTGACATGATCTTTTAGAGTTACACTCTTTTCTAATAGTGTTTGAGAGTATTACAACATCTAAATAAAATACCATGATCTCTGAGATGGGCTTCCACATCAAACAGGAAAGGAAAAAGTAAGTGAGTTTTAAATAAAGGAATCCAAGAACTGCTGGAGTTGGAAACTGAGTCTGAAAGGCCACCACTTTAGTAAGTCTACTCTAGTGTATGCCACATTTTTCTCAATAAAATATTTTAAGGGTCCGAAGTGGTAGTACAGCACGTAGGACATTGGCCTTGCATGTGACTGACCCGGGTTCAATCCCTGGCACTTCACAGTGTCCCCCGAGCCCTGCCAGGAATGATCCCTAACTACAGAGACAGGAATAAGCTGTAAGTACCTCCAAATATATCCCCAAAACAAAAACAAATAAAATTAAAACACTTAAAAATCTTATAGCAGGGGCTGGAGAGATAGCACAGCGGGTAGGGCGTTTGCCTTGCACGTGGCCGACCCGGGTTCAAATCCCAGCATCCCATATGGTCCCCTGAGCACGGCCAGGGGTGATTCCTGAGTGCAGAGCCAGGAGTAACCCCTGTGCATCGCCAGGTGTGACCCAAAAAGCAAAAAAAAAAAAAAAAAAAAAAAAAAAAATCTTATAGCAAAAAAAGCTTGTGGAGGACAGTAGGCAGGGCGCTTGCCTTACATGTAGCCAACCCAGGTTTGATCCCTGGCACCTGACAGAATTCCCCAAGCCCAGCCAGGGGTGATCTCTAAGTGCAAAGCCAGGAGTAAGTCCTGAGCACCATTGAGTGTGGCTCCAAAACAAACAAAAAAAAATGAATGAAAGTATTCAGGCCAGAAGGTATCTCAAAGGGCTGGAAAACATGCTTTGCATGCTGGAGGCTAGGCTCCATCCCTGGCAACACACTGTTCCCCCAAGCACTGAGCCAATGCCACCACTGGGTGTGGTCCAAAAACCAAAAGAGAAAAGAAAAGAAAAAGAAGACTGTCTGCAACTCAGAAAAGGGGACTCTCCAGAGATTCTTAGAGGCTTCCCTCAGAGAGCTGCACATGCATGTTCTCTAGAACACAGGATGATTGTAGTTTATCATCATTCAAGTAAAAGTAGAAATTCTGGTTAAAGAAAGAACCACCAAAAGCCTAAATTTGATACTGCAGCCGCCCCTCTCTGGCTCTACCTGACCGGAAGCGCTCATCCCGGGAGTTGGTAGGCCGTTGCTTCTGCTGTTTAGGTGCTGTGGCCGCTGTTTGTGAGGGCCCAGAGATCCTGTTCTCTGCAGGCAGGGTCGGATCTACTCCTGAAAAACAATTTCATACGCAGGTCTCATGTCAACATTTGGTTTCTAATTATGGAAAAAAAAAATAAAACAAATAAAAACCCTGGAAACAGCACGTATCTGTCTAGCTACCTCCTGTCATACTCTGCACTATACCAAAGGGCTGAGTACCACAGCTAAACTATGCCATGGTAGCTCCAAGCTCCCTTCACTCCACAGAATCACTGTATCACTGTATCATTGTCATCCTGTTGTTCATGGAGTTGCTCAAGAGGGCTCCAGTAAAGTCTCCATTTGTCACTGTTGCGTGCTAGTGTAGCCAGATGGCGTAATGAGGGCTCTTTCAGGATCAGGGGGATGAGGACTGTCGTTGTTACTGTTTTTGGCATATCAAGTACACCACAGGTAGCTTGCCAGACTCTGCCATGCGGGTGGGATAATCTAGGTAGCTTGCCGGGCTCTCTGAGAGGGACGGAGGCTTTTGGGGAGGTCTCTAATCGCCTTTACAGGTGTTCCCAGTCTACCAAATGTAAGCTTTTGGTCGACTGGCATGTTGTAACAATCTGCACACTGACAAACACACACCTGCCTGTGTCTCTGGGCAGCACCTGGGACATCTGCAGCTTCAGGTTGATCTCCTTGAGGTTGATAAAGTGCGCCTGGAGGTTGTTGAGCAGCTGGCAGAGCAGGACCCTATATCGGAGGGTCTGTGCCAGGTCGAACACCTGCACCAAGTCCCAGGTTACCCGGTGGTTGGCTGACAGCACCCCAGAGTGGATGAGCCACTGTGCGTACTGCTGCCACGGCTCTATGTCCAACTGTGCTGTGACTCAGGCTGGCCGGGGCCAGAGGCGACGCTGCCCACTGCTGCAGCTTCTCTATGCCCCGCCGACGCCATATTCTGTCTGAATTCTGCAAAATAGCCGGCGATGTCCATCAGGAAGCACGCGCAGAGTTACAGCAAGGATCACACATAGAGTTCCATGCCTGGTGTGCTGAGCTGCGTGTTGTCTAAGGCAAGATGGTGAGCCGAGTTCAGGAGAGCGTGAGAGGTTTGGGTGGCATCAGCACCATCTTGCCTCCAATCAAATATGGAAAATGAGTAGTCTTATGAGGTGTCGGTTTAGAAATACATTCACTAATACATGAAGCTCAGCCCAAGCGTGTGGAAAGCAGCCTGGAGCGTGGTGGTGGTTGGGTTGTGGAGGTCGGTTGCTGGGACTGGGTCCCTTGGGGCAGGGAAGGCTCTTATCCGCCCCCCTCTGGGGTGCCCCAAGTGAAACAGCCTGGCACAGAGTCCGGTGGCATGGTTATGGGGGGCTCATTTTATGCTCCCTTCTGGGAGAAGCAGCCGTGAGTTCTGGATGGTGGCCAACGCGGAGACTATCTGGCACCGCAGGAGGTGGCTTATGGGCGTGACCCCTGGGCCACCAGACACTGGAAGAAGCAAGCAGAGGATCTCTGTTCCCGGGTCCGGTTGAGCCCAGAGTCCAAAGTCACAAAGTTCCGCATTACCTGGGTTTCGTGTAACTTCACTCATGCGTGTCTCGACCCGAGCATGTGGAAAGCGACCTGGAGCCCCACAGAATAGTCCCTGGAAGGTTCATTTATACCTGTGATTTCCCAGGTATGAAAAAAGGCAGGCCTCAACCTTGTGTTACCATCAGCACTAAGTAATCACGTGGAGTCCCATGAAGATACCTGCATGAAATTACTCTGAAGTTCATCATGAGAATACCTAGACTCTTCAGCACTGTGGATAGTGCGGAACAGGGAATCACATGCACATAAACCAGAACTACGGGTGCTTTGATTCTTTAAGATACACTAAATGACTTACTAACTGAAGCAAACTGGCAGAGACAACAAAACTCAATCCAAGGATCAGTGAAAACAAAGGTGGTCACTAGAAGGGAAAGGGAAAGGATGGGAGAAATGGGCAGAGGTGGCATACTGGCATTGGGAGTTAGTGCTGAGTAGATCTGGCAAGTCCTATTACATACAGAAATAATGTAAGTCTACAAAAAGGAAAGAGAGGCCATTGTTGTTCTTGTTTTGTTTGGTTGGTTTTGGGGCCATACCAGGTGGTTCTCAGAACATACTCCTGGTTCTACACTCAGGGATCACCCCTAGCAGTGCTACAGGGACAATATAGTGTGGTGGGGATCAAACCCAGGTTGGCTATGTGCAAGGCACCCTGTCTGCTGTATTATCTCTCTAGCACCAAAGCCATTGCATTTTGAAGATGTATAATGAAAAAGCACTCCTGAAATATATCATGTAAATTTTGTTATCTCAAACAAAATTTTTTAAACTCACTTCTTCAGATACAAAACCCAATGTGAAATGGCTTGGTGAAAGACAGTATATTTTAAACTTGGACAGTTATCAAGAGATAACTTTTTTAAAGGTTACTAAAACTCTCACTCCCACAAGCAGTGTGGAGAAGTGCCACTTCCCATCCTTGTTGGCACTGAGCTAGCTACGTGAAAAGTCATAATTCTTCCAGTTAGGTGGGAGACAAATAGATCCTTCTCACTTGCATTTCCGTATTGACCAGGGACTGAGGAATTCAGTGTCTGGTGCCTAACCATAGCAAACCATAGCTCCTATCTTGAGTTTCTATTCATTATCCAGCTGCTGACAGACCAGAGTTGGTCTGCTGGGAGTCCCCCGGGCCAGGCTTGATGTCTGCACTGTGCCAGCATATCACTCCCCATGTTCTCATCTTTAGGGAATCAACCACATATGCTTTTCTATTCCTCTCTAACATCTTGATCCCTTAAAATGCCCTTCAATCTCAATTTTAATCTTTTGTTTCGAATAAATGTCAGTATAAAAAGAGCTTCCTCAATACCCTTTTAGTTGATTTACTATGACATATCACATCATAATACAGTATAAAGTACTTGCAAGGTGTGACCTTATTCAGAAAAAAAAGAAAATGTCAAAGAAAATAGAAATAAAAATAAACAAATGCAATTACATAAGATTAAGTTTTTTAAGAAACTCAAACCAAAACAGACATCTGGTTAAGAAAGTGTAATATAGAAATATTTAACATAATATATGATACAGAAGGCCAATATCCAAGACATATAAAGCATATCTCAAAGCTCACCAACAAAAAACTCTAATAACCACATCAAAAACAGGGAGGAGGGGCTGGAGCAATAGTACAGTGGGTAGGGCATTTGCCTTGCATGCAGCCAACCCAAGTTTGATTCCCAGCACCCCATATGGTCCCCCGAGCACCTCCAGGAATGATTCCTGAGTGCATGAGCCAGGAGTAACCCCTGTTCATTGACTGGTATGACCCAAAAAGCAAAAAATACATGTAATAATAAAGGATCATTACAATTAAAAAAAAAAGGGAGGAGAGGGAGGAGCTGGAGCAATAGTATAGTGGGAGGGTGCTTGCCTTGCACCTGACCGACTGAGGTTTGATCCCCAGCAATGCAAATGATCCCCTGAGCTCTGCCAAGAGTGATTCCTGAGTACAGCTGGGAATGTCCTCAAAACAAAACAAAAATACATGAAGGAGGTAACTGACACTTTCACAAAGAGGACATTTAGAGATCATCAGTCAAATGAAAAAAAAAAAGTTCAGTATCTCTTATTAGGAAATCCATATCAAAACGAGGTATCATTAATATAATCTTAGACACAAAATTATCTCCTTTTACATACCTAGAGCTGATTTTGTACCCAAGACTGTGTGTTTTGCATATGGGCAGAAGCTATGCCTGCACAGTCTTCTGCCAGCCCACTACCACATGTACGTGTGTCTTGCAGGCTCGCCCCTGTTCTGAGGCTTGTTCCCATTGCCTGCCCTGGCACAAGCTAAGCTGTCTTACCGCACAGCTTAGCATTAATATTCCTGTTCTCGAAGGGTAATTCCTTCCACCCCTTTGGGGGCACATTTTGCTCCTCTTGGCCCTTTATACTGGATACTGGATATAAATTTTAGAATTAGTTTGTTAAATCCTTAAAAGACAATTGCTGAGATACAGAATGATATGGTTCTACAGATCAATCTAAGTAAGAAGAACTAAGTTCTATCTGTTTCAAAACTGAGTAAGGAAATGGCCCTTACTGTAATCACAAAAATAATCATGTTTGGTAATCTAAAAAATAAAATACATTCTATTTGGAAATGAAATAGAGCTCAAACCAGAGCTAGATTATAATCCATGCCCTGAATTCTATAACTTAAGACACACTACTTGCCAGTCCTTCTTAATGCAATGCAAGACATATCACTATGTCACTGTCGTGTTAAATTCTAAAATCAACTTTTAGTCAGATTTATTGAGAGAATATAAGTGTTTATACACTTACCTTGAATAAGTGGTATATAGCGTGCAAGAAGTTTTGCCCTTTTCTTTTCATAGCCTTTTTGAGTGATATCACCTAGAACAATGGAGAAAAAAATCATATTTTACTTTAGTTCCAATATTTCTAAATGTAATTCATGATGGAAAAACTGGAACCAACTTTCAGTTGGTGATTTATGTACCCAACAAAGTGTACTGAGGTCAAAGTGATAGTACAGCGGGTGTCTGCCTTGCACACGGCTGATCCAAGTTCAATCCCTGGCATCCCATAGAGTCCCACAAGAACTGCCAAGAGTAATTCCTATGTGAAAAGCCAGGAGTAACCCTTGAGCATTGCTGGGTGTGCCCCAAAAAACAAAAATAAAACCCCACATTTAAAAAAAATGTGCTTCTTAGGGGCTGGAGCGATAGCACAGCGGGTAGGGCATTTGCCTTGTACGCGGCTGACCCGGGTTCGATTCCCAGCATCCCGTGTGGTCCCCTGAGCACCGTCAAGAGTAATTCCTGAGGGTAGAGCCAGGAGTGACCACTGTGCATCGCCAGGTGTGACCTAAAAAAAAAAAGAAAAAAAGAGAAAAAAATGTGCTTCTTGAAAAACCACCACATGAAAACAAGATAGACCACACAGGAAAGAGAAGACATGTCTTTGGGGAATCAAGCTTCACTCAGCATGCTGTGGATAATGTTTGAGGCTCACAGAATGTCTGTTGTTTGGGAGATTTAATTTTTAAATTTATTTGGGAGATAAAATGGAGTCATACCCAGCAGTGCTTAAAGGCTACTCCTGGCAAAACTTGGGGGACCATGAAGTGTTGGGGATGGAACTATTGTTGGTTGCATGCAACACAAGTGCCTAAACCCCCGTGTCTCTCCAGCCCTATTTGGGAGACATTTTTTAAATTAAATCACAATAATATACACAGTTACAATGTTGTTCATGATTGGGCTTCAGCCATATAATGTTCCAATACCTGTCCCTTCACCATGTACATTTCCTACCACCCATGGTCCCAATTTCCTTCCTGCACCCCCCCGCCACCCCCACACTTGGCCTATATGGGAGACTTTAAACCAGCAATATACACCATGGTTTACACTAGTAGCTTGCTCCTTGAATAAACTCAGGGGTTAATTCTGGCAATGTGTTCAGGACTTGATCCTGGCAGTTCTCAGAGGGCTATATGAGGTGCCAGGGATCAGACCCATGTTGGCCACACGCAAGACAAGCATCCTATCCTGCCCACTCTACTATTGCTCCAGCCTAGCATAAACTCTTCTATTCAACAGAAAGTTCATAACCAACTTGCTGCCAAGCCCTCCTCACTTTCCACCCCCTGGTCCACCAATAAACAAGCCAAACAGGACAGCTTTTGCTAAGTGTTTCCTTTAGATAAACAAGACTGAATGACCTGCTCATCTGATGTGTAAAGAGCCAACCCCTGAATGTCTGGCAGATCCTAAAACAAGCCTCCCTGAGAACTTTTGGGTAGGCATTACAATGCCACCCAGGGAAGATGAATCTGAGTCAAGGAAGACCAGGTGCAGACTGCAAGGTAGGGGTGTTCTAGGCCCAGAAGGAACTATCACACCACCCCCCACCCCCAAAGCTGATACACTCTATTGTCTCTTCTTTGAGGATACTCACAGATTCACCACTCCCACCCCTCCCCTCCACACACAAAGCAAAATCCTGTTTCTTTCATCTGAGCTTTCCCTCATTGATCCCTCTCCCCACCTTATTTTCCACTATGCCCATGAAAAGAATGGTTCTACTAAGAGTGTGTTCTAAATTCAGTATGCTCTGCAAAATGTAGAATAATGCTCTGTGACCATATGTTTTAAGTTTATCTGATGAAACTACATTATTATCAGTACTTTATTTTTCTCCACTAAGCACTCTATTTTGGGGTCACTTTTTTCTTGTGTTTTGTTTCCAGGTCACACCCAAACTTACTTGTGGGCTAGTCCTGACCTAGTGTTAGAGGACTAGGCAGTGTTAGGGATCAAAACCAGGGTTCCAACAAGCAAAGGCTGGACTCCCGAAACAGGAGGAGTATGATAGGCCATTTTTAACATCTGCCATTCACAAAGTGATGGCCACACCTGGTTAGATTCATCACTTTGATTGCAGTGATCCTTTGGGTAATTCTAACCCAATCTCTGCAAGAGACATATGACTACATAGTTCTCCTTACACAGTTTCAAGCAGGGAACAACTTTAAGACACACAATTTTAAAGACGGATCTACTAAAAGAAAATTGCTTTCTCTGTTATGTAAAAATACATGTAATTAAGAAACATTTAAAATGAAACACTGTCATTATTTGAAAGCAAAACAAGAGGCTGGAGAAATAGTACAGCAGGTAGGGTACTAGCCTTGCACATGGTGGATCTGGAAACCCCCAGGACCCACACAATCCCCTGATCCCACATGGTTCCCTAAGCAAGCACCACCATGAATAATTCCTGAGTGCATAGCCAGCATTAAGCCCTGAGCACTGCTGGGTGAAGCCCCAAAACAAAAACATAAACCACAACAAAATAAAATGAAAGCAAAACATTGTTTGGGGAGCGACAGCACAGCGGGTAGGGCATTTGCCTTGCATGCGGCCAACCCAGGTTCGATTCCTCCATCCCTCTCGGAGAGCCCGGCAAGCTACTGAGAGTATCCCCCCCATACAGCAGAGCCTGGCAAGCTACCCATGGTGCATTCAACATGCCAAAAACAGTAACAAGTCTCACAATGGAGACGTTACTGGTGCCTGCTCGAGCAAATTGATGAACAACAAGACAACAGTACAGTACTATTAAAAAGATTAAGTATTGATGTCCTAGAAACAGCTCCTGAAACCCATTTCAAATGGGTGTTTAGATGCTACCAGTGCTCAATTAGCATTTACAAATGAAACATGCTCACTCATTCTTTGATGCTTCTAGTATCCAAAAAGGTATCTCATTTCTTTTTACTGAGCCAACTGACCGGCTATCCATTTCCATTGTCTATTACCATATTACATCTGCCAAGTACTGACTCAATACCATAAACTGAAAGTAAGCTTCTATCCAGAGTCAGGTAAAAATAAAGTAATTAAATAAACCCAAAATAGAATCCAGACTCAAAATGATTGGTTAAATCCTTAACCAAAAAATTTGGTTATTTTCGAAGCAAAGGTATCACACAAATTCTTAACTCCTACTGAGTAT
Organism: Sorex araneus; assembly: GCF_027595985.1. NCBI lineage: Eukaryota > Metazoa > Chordata > Mammalia > Eulipotyphla > Soricidae > Sorex > Sorex araneus. Next base: position 50,204,637 of record NC_073303.1, read on the forward strand.
TTACATGCATGTAGGTGGTATATTTTAGTATGTATAGAAAACATCTGAAATAATGCCCCCAAAATTATTAGTAGTTCTCCATGGAGTGATTTGTTTGATTTTGGATGATGTGAGCAGGCGTCATTTCTGATGTCATACATTTAAGCTCTAACTTTTTTTTAGTCATTATATAATCCTTTTTTGTTAAGTCCATGAAAAAGTGCGCTGTGGTTCCTGAGTGCTATTTTTCAGGTCCAGCTCTCCAGAGTACTTAAGGGTAGAGCAAGTCAGTGACTGATAAATGCATGGGGCTACTTCTCTGCAGCTGCCACTCGTGATAGTCCACGGCAGTATGCTTGGAGAAATTCTTGGAGTGTTGGAGCTCCCTAAAATATTTTAAAAGCTATGAGGCGCCATCAAAAAAAAAAAAAAACAAAACCACAGTAGATGGTTTGATAATTTTCTACAGTTAAATAATGTTACCACAGGAAGCTACACAAATTCTATGAACTATTTGTGTGTGTGTGTTTTATTTTATTGAATCACCATGTGGAAAGTTACAAAGTTCTCAGGCTTATGTCTCAGTTATACAATACACAAACACCCATCCCTTCACCAATGCCCATATTCCACCACCAAAACCCCAGTATACCTCCCACCCCCACCTGCGTAACTGATAAATTTCACTTCATTTTCTCTTTACCTTGATTACATTCCATATTTCAACACAAAACTCACTATTGTTGTTGGAGTTTCCCCCCAAAAAAGACACCCCTACTACCAAGGAAGCATTTGATAATTAGTTTTCCATTGCTTAGAATAAAGAGATATGAAGCCTCACTGCTCCAAGTACATAACTCTTTTTTTTTCACTTCCCCCTTCCTGTGCCACCCAGTTCGTACCTGCTTGATAGACCTCATAATATGGTGGACGCCATGCTGCGTTTCTCCCCAAAAATGGGAAACAACCAGGAAAGAGGGATATTTCCTCTCCTTGGGCGGCGTGGGGCTATGGCTTAGTTCACAGTCTAGAGAAATGGCTGCTACTTTGATTACCTTCAATATTTCAACAAAAAACTCACTGTTATTGTTTGGAGTTTCCCCCACAAAGTCAGACCTGCTAAAAAGGAACCGTTTCACATTGCTGGCAATTAAAAAGTTAAGTTAATCCAAAAGTTAAGTTTTGGATTTCTGTATAAAGTCCTGGGAACATTCTGCCAGAAACTGCATCCCTGCAAGCTTTTACTTCCCTTTTGTGGTGCTCATAAGATGGAAAAACCTGGAGAGAGAAACCCTTCCCCGCTGGCGCCACATGGGGCAGTGGCTCAGCTCACAGTCCACAGGCCTCTCTGCAAGCTGCTAGTGTCCAAATTAGTTCAGTTGGCCTCCAGGATCATGCTCATGCAGCAGCCAAAAGGCTCTATGAACTATTTTTGCAACTTTTTATGAAATTTAAAAAATTTTCCAAAAGTTAAACCATAGATGAAAAAGAATGCATAACACTGGTGCTATTTCTTTTTGAAATGTTTGATAAAATTTGTCAGTAAAACCATCTGGGCTTATAGATTTTCCAGAAAGTTGTATTTTTTCCTTTGACTTGATTTATTTTACCTTTAAGGCACCGTTTTTGTTTTTTGTTTTTTTCTTTTTTGGTCACACCTAGCAATGCTCAGGGGTTACTCCTGGCTCTGCACTCAGAAATTACTCCTGGCGGTGCTTGGGGGACCATATGGGATGCCGGGGATTGAACCCGGGTCAGCCGCATGCAAGGCAAATGCTCTACCCGCTGTACTATTGCATGAAACAGTAGTAACCCCTGAGCATCGCCGGGTGTGACACATAAGAAAAAAAAATTCACAAGAAAATGGAAGGTACAGAGATTTCCTAGATAGCCCCGCCCAAACACATGCACTCTTTCCAACAGAGGGGCCACAGCACTTCATGGACCCACAGACAAAGCACCATCATGTCAAGTCCACAGTTCACTTCAGGGTCCAATCTGAGATAGAGTCTGTGGTGGGGACAGATGCATGATTACATATATCCATCATGTGATAGCTTCCAGTGTCCCACTGCTAAAGGTCCCTGTGCCTTGCCTGTTCATCTCTGCCTCCCCATCTTTTACCTGCTTTCGACTGTATTTTCAGAGTTCCCTGAATGCCACACAGCTGAGTCATTCCCATTAGATATACCATTACAAAGCTTTTCATGATTGGGTTCCAGTCATACAACGATCCAACACCCATCCCTCCACCAGTGTACATTTCCCACCACCAAAGTTCCCATTTTCCTCCTACCATTCTCCAAGGCCCCCCCCCCCATACACACACACACACGTCAAGCTGCCTCTATGGAAGGCACTTTTCTTCTTTCTCTCTCTTCTTTGGTGCATTATGGTTTGCAATACAGGTACTAAGAGGTCTTTGTGTTTGTTCAGGCCATTCAGTATTTTTATCTGGAAGGTAAGGCTGGAGTAGCTTTTTTAACTGAGTAGCAGCCTTGCTGTGTGGACGTGACTGCCAAGGCTTCCAGAAGTAGAGGGAGGTGAGGGGACGTAGTCCATCCTAACCCTGAGAAAGCCTGGAGGTTTCAGTCACAAAATCTGTATGTTCAAATTTTCAGCAGATTATATCTGTGAGGTCCATCCTGAGATAGTAGAGTCCAGAGAGAGACATGGCAGCAACTTTGCATTATGGAAGCAAGTGGCTACCAGGGGCTCTGCTTGGGTGGGCAGCAGGATGACCACATAATTTACCCTAGTCTACTCAGCCTTATGCGGGTCCAAGATTAACTGCAGCTTTTGATCTCCTTCAAGATTTATTTATGGGGGCTGGAGTGATAGCACAGCGGGCAGGGCGCTTGCCTTACACGAGACCGACCCGGGTTTGAACCCCAGCATCCCATATAGTTCCCTGAGCACTGCCAGGTGTAATTCCTGAGTACATAAGCCAGGAGTGACCCCTGTGCATCGCTGGGTGGGTGTGAATCCCAGCATCCCATGTGGTCCCCTGAGCACCACCATGAGTAATTCCCAAGTGCAGAGCCAGGAGTAACCCCTGTGCATTGCCCGGTGTGACCCCCCCAAAAAAAAATCAGATGGGCTGGACATGTAATGCAATTCAGAGACAACCGCTGGACTAGAGCTGTTACCGAATGGATTCCACCTACAAGATGGTCAGACTTCTTCCTCAAAACCCTGAATGAACGGTTTGAGGCTCTTCGTGTTCCTGGAGCGAGCAGATACCATTGGGGTACACTAGCATGCGACAGGGACAAATGGAGACGTTACTGGTACCCACTCAAGCAAATCGAAGATCAACGGGATGACAAGTGACAAGTTGCATTTAGTTATGGTTAATAGTCACAGGCCACAGGTCACACCCACCTGTGCTCAGGGGTCACTCCTAGCAGTGCTCAAAGACCACATGTGATCCAGACGGTTGAACCAGAGTCAGTTCAACAAGGCAAGCTAAGTGCCTTATCCCTTTGGATTCCTACTGTTGAGACTGAAGAGCTCTTTGTATATTTTCTATAACAGTCCTTTATCATGTGTCTCTTTCAAATATTTTTTTCCAGTATACAGCCAGTCTTCTCATTCTAACAGTTGTTTACAGAGCACCAGCTTTTAATTTTTTTGAAGTCTAGCTTATCAGTTCTCTCATGGAGTTTGCTTTTTTTTTAGTATTTTTTTGGCTTTGGGGCCTGACGTGGCAGTGCTCAGAGATTACTTCTGGAGCTTAGAGATAACTTCGGGCAGTGCTGGGGACAATATGTGGAGCTGAGAAATAAACCCAGGATGACTATGTGCAAAGCAAATGCCCCCTCAAGCCCTTGCCTTTGTTGTAATACCTAAAAGAATACTGATAAGCCAAGGGTATAGCTCAGAGGTGGAGAGCAAGCATGAAAGTGTGAAGCCCGGTGTTTGAGCTCTGGCAGCACAAAGCAAATATATATATATATATATATATATATATATATATGTATATATATATATATATAAAACCCAAAGTCATCTAAGATTTCTTCTCTATTACTTTCTAGAAATAATATCAGAATATCAGAATTTTGCTTTTTACACAGACTTACAATCCAGTATTAATTTCTGAGAACAATGTAAGGTCTGTGTCCAGGTTTTGTCTTTTTCTTTTTATGCCTTTTGGAGTAACACTGTGGTCTTGGGCTGAGGGGTCACTCCTGACGGTGCTCAGGGACCATGTGGTGGTGAGTAAACTTGGACCTTGTGTATGCTTACACTGAGCTCTCTCTTCAGCCCTGTTTCTTCCCTTTGCATTTGGTCATTCAGTTCCAGTTCCGTATTTCTCCTATGTCAAATGTCACTCGTCATCCCATTGATCCTCGATTTGCTAAAGTGGGCACCAGTAACGTCTCCATTTGTCCCTGTCGCGTGCTAGTGTAGCCCAATGATATCTGCTTGCTCCAGGAACAGGAAGAGCCTTAAATCGTTCATTCAGGGTTTTGACGAAGAAGTCTGAACATCTCATTGGTGGGCGGCCACTTGGTCTTTTGACATCCTGTGGAATCCAATCAGTGACAGCTCTAGTCCAGCGGTTGTCTCTGAATTGCATTACGTGTCCAGTCCATCTGATTTTTGATGCCTTGGCAAACGACACATCGTCCCTGATTCTTGACCCTCAATGGAGGTCGGATCTCTGGATTCCTTCTCTCACTTGAGTGAAACATGATACTCCCAGCATAGCTCTTTCAATTCCTCTTTGGGATACCCAAATAGTATTCTCATCCTGTTTTTATAGGGTCCAGGTCTCTGAGGCATATGTTAGTGCAGGAAGAACGGTGAAGTTGAAAAGATGTGCCCCGAGCCGGAAGTTCTTCATCCTCTTAGCTACTTCTTCAACATTCTTGAAGGGGTCCCATGCAGCTCTCTTCCTCCTGCGCAGTTCTCGCGCCAAGTCGTTCCTCATGTTGCGTTCTCAACCCGGGTACACATAGCTGCTGCATTCGGAGATGTTCGTTCCATTGAGAATAAATGGAACATCAGGGACTAGTTCATTTTTCGTAAACATCGTTTTGCTGAGACTCAACCTTTCCACACTCACAGTCTAAGTCATCCAGCATTTGTGCCGTTTGGCTAATGTTTGGTGTTATGAGAACAATGTCATCAGCAAAGTGGAGGTGGTGTAGTTGCCTACCATCTATCTTCCCTCCCATTCCTTCCCATTCCAGCCATCACATGATGTTGTTGAGGGTGGCACTGAAAAGTTTCGGTGAAATGGTATCACCCTGCCGAACCCCTCTCTTTAAGTTGATGATCACTTCCTTGTAGAATGGTGAGATCCTGGTGGTCAATTAGTAATACAGCTTGAGGAGGATCCTGATGTACTGAGTTTAAACGCCCTGTCTGGCTAGGACTTCGATGACCGCTTTAATCTCAACAGAATCAAAGGTCTTCTTTAAATCGATGAACGTTAGACAGAATGGCATCTTGAACTCTCGTGAAATTTCAATGAGTTTGGTCACCATGTGGATATGGTCGATCGTGCTGAATCCTTTTCAGAACCCGGCTTGCTTGCATGGTTGTCCTTTAGTGTTCTGCCTATTCTATTCAGGATGACTCGAGCAAACAACTTGTAGACGATGGATAACAGGCAGATTGGGCGATAGCTGCCGATGTCCTGGATGTCTCCCTTCTTGTATAACAGTAGGGTCCTGCTGGTTTTCCATTGGGACGGAAACTTGCATTCAGACAGGTAGCGTGTGAAGAACCAAGCCAGTGTATTGACGAGTACTGGCAGCAGATTCTTCAGGTGTTCTGGTATGACCTTGTCTGGACCAAATGCTGTACTCGTTATTTACCTACAAAATGGCATGTCGGATTTCAGAAAGGAAGACGCTGGGAACAACATATCCATCCTGTGGAATTTGGTATGTGGAAGGTGGACGTGGCTGTCGAAGAGATCTGAGTAGAAGTCGTATATAATCCTCTCCATTGCCTTTCTGAAAGATGTGATAGATCCATCGGGACGTCAGAGGGCAGTCATCTTGGTCTTGTGGTTGGACAGGCGAGTGTTGCAAATACTTTTCCTGGCTTCTGCCACATCGGCCAACACTGCTGCTCTTCTCTCTTTGAGGTCTTCCTTTATTGCTTCTCTGCACAGCTTTGCAAGCTCGGATGTTAGCCTGTGGTTGTCTGAGGCTCGTGCCAAACCATGTTGCTGAATGAGCTTGAGAGTTTCTGAAGACAGGCGTCTGTTTGTGGTCTTCTCACTCTCGGCAGTTTTCGTGCAATCATGGAGGTGCTGAACCAGTTGATCGTATTCCTTGTTGATGTTGTCAATGATGGCATCTTCCCACATTGCCACAATAGTGCCAAAGAGCTCCCAGTTGGTGGTCATTCTGGGAGTTCTCTTCTTAAACTTAAAACTTTGCAGTCCTTTCTTCCCCGCTCTGTGAAGTAGAATTTTGCACGAAGGAGATGGTGGTCTGATCCCATCTGGAATTTTGGCACAACAGTGACATCAGTCAGGCAAAACCTTCAATTGAATATGATGTGGTCAATTTCGCTGTGGAACTGTCCACCAGGAAACTCCCATGTCCAACGTTTAGATTCGGCCTTCTGGAATTGTGAGTTACCATGGATGGTCTTGGTCAACATGAACTCAGTCAGTCTCTCACCCTGTTCGTTCCATTCTAGGCCATGAGACCCAACATGGAGTTCTTCGGGCGACCGTCTCGGTCCTATCTTTGCATTAAAATCACCGACAATGATCTTGTAGAAGGTGTGGTCTTCTTTATAGAACTTCTCCAGCTCCACGTAGAACTTGTCAATTTCTTCATCATAGTTGGATGTTGGTGCATAGACGACGAAGACAGAAACTGCTGGCAGTGAGCCACATCTATTCAAGGGTAATCGTCCGGTTCGGGTTGTTAGGCATTCAAATGAATCAATGCTCATGGCCAAGTTCGTGTTGACAAGGACTCAGTTGAGTATATTTATGTGGATTTATTTTTGAAACCTCTATTCTGTTTTCCTGACCTATTATTTTTCTCTTCTATTATCACTACTCCTATGGTCTCAAATACTGTAGTTATATAGAAAGTCCCGAAGCGGTGAAATGTTAGTGCTTCCAACTTTGCTTTTTTTTTCAATATTATGTTGGCCTTTCCAGATCTTCTGTCCTCATACCCAAGAATTTCATTTGGGTATGAAATGAACGTTTTAAAGTGAATGGCACTGTTTTTAATTTCAATTCTCATTTATTCGCTGCTAATTTTTAGAGGAAACTAATGTATTTGTATACATTAACGTTAAATCCTTCAGCTTTGCTATTTTTGCTTGTTTATGTTTCATTTGTTTTGGGGGCTACACCGAGCTGTGCTCAGGGCTTACTCTTGGCTCTGCACTCCGGGATCACTACTGTCAATCCTTGGGGGACCATATGGGATGCTAGGGACCAAACCCAGGTCAGCTGTGTGCAAGGCAAGCAAGCGCCCTATCCACTATACTATCTTTCCAATCCCTATGTTGGATAATATATTGATGCAGATGCTGAATGTAAAGGAAGCTATACAAAAACTGTTCAGGGAGCCTCAGAACCCTATGCAGACTTTATTCTTTTTTTTTTCCTATGCAGACTTTATAGAGAGGTTGACAGAGGCTACTGAAAGGCAGGTTAAGGGTATGCGAACTCAGGAGCACCTGTCAAAACAATTAGCTTTGGAAAATGCTAATCAAGATTGCTAGGCTGTTCTGCACCCCATTAAGGAGAAGGAGCACATAAGACAGTACACGAAGGGGTGTCTAATGTTGGTTCTGTTAAAACATCAGGCACAGATAAATACTATGGAGGAATATGCACTACAGAGACAAGCTCAGAATAAATGTTTCAATTGTAGGAATAAATGTTTCAATTGCTGGAAATCAGGCCACTTTCCAAAGGACTGAAAGGAACTCCAAGGCCCTCCTTCTTCAAAAGCTCACCCGGGCTCCTCCAGAGCTCTATGGTATAAGAGGAAAAGAAGGTCCCAAATTAAATCTGTGACACTGTCTCTCATCTGAGCAGTTGAGCACTCCAGCTCACTCAGCCAGGCCAAGTACCGCCAGGAGTGGGCCTCTGGCCTCCTCTGACTGGGGTAATCAGAATCACAACAAGGGATGAAGGATGGGTAATAATGAAAAAAAAAAAAAAGTTACTGGGGAGCAGGAAGATAACTGGGAAGTTCCAGGTTTGATCTCCAGCAATGCCTGATGCCCACACCAAGCACTGCCCAGAGTGACTGCTGGGTATGGCTCCCAAAACAAAGTAGATTTATTTAGGATCCCAAAGACTTGTTTATGAGTTATATCTATCAATGTTTACCATACTAGAAACTACACAGGCTTGAAGCAATACTGCAGCAGGTAGGGCATTTACCTTACATAGGACCAACCCAGATTTGATCCCCAGCACCTTACATGGTCTCCCAAGCCCAACAGAAATGATTCATACAAAGTCAGGAGTAAGTCCTGAGCACTGCCAGGTATGGAACTCCTGGCCCTGGTGGTGGTGGGTGGATGGGTGGGGGAAACAGCAACAAAAATACTACAAACTGAAATGCAAAACAACTAAATTCGATTGAAAAGTTTTAAGACCTACTCTGTTTATATATGCACTTTTGGTTTGGGGGACACACCTAGTTCTTAGGGATCACTCCTGTTGGCGCTGGGGTGATCATAAGTGGTGGCAGGAACTGAATGCAGTTCAGCCATGTGCAAGGTTGGTGAGTTTATCTGCTGTACTGTCTCTCTGGTCCTGCTAATATATTTGTTATTAAAAAGTAATACATTTCCAGGGTGATCCCTGAGAATAGAGCCAGGTGTAGACCAATCTCCCTAACCTTAACCCTAATTAGGTTTTCCATACCAAAATCTGGGACTTGGGGCCATAGCTGTCAGTACATGGGGGGTATTCTTTATTTTTTTATTTTATAAAGTAGTTCACAATATTTCATTACATTTAATGTTCAAACACCAATCCCGTCACCATTACACCTTCCCACCACCATACTTTGGATTTTCCATCTCAAATCCAAATCCCTGCCCCAAAGCAGAACCAGGTAGGGTGTTTGCCTTGCACACAGCCAACCTGGGTTTGATTCCTCCATCCCTCTCGGAGAGCCTGGCAAGCTACCGAGAGTATTCCGCCTGCACGGCAGGGCCTGGTAAGCTACCCGTGGCATATTCGATATGTCAAAAACAGTAACAACAAGTCTCACAATGGAGATGTACTGGTACCCACTCAAGCAAATCGATGAACAACGGGATGACAGTGGTACAATGAGAGTGGTACAGTATTTTTTGTTATGAAAAACTGCTGAAAATGCTACAAAAAATATCCTTAGAGGAAAGAGTGTGGAGATTGTTGTATTTCACCCAGGGGCCATTAAGCCTTTCTATAAAAAAAATCACTAACATGTTCTTAAAGGTTGAGTTTGTGTGCTTTTTTTTATGTATGTATATGTGTGTGTGTGTGTGTGTGTGTATATATATATATATGTATGTAAAATCAAATGCATATTTCCTTCTAAAATTGGTTGCCTCGTGGGGTTATTCTTGTTTCTATGTTCAATCGTCATCTCCAGTCATGCTTAGGAACCATGAAGGGGTAGGATCAAACCCAGGTCTCCTACAGGAAAAGCACATGCTCAGTCCATTATGTCTGCAGACACCGCATCTCTCCCCCAATTTGGTGAGTATAGGCACCTTATTTTATAGTCTTGTTTAGTGTCTGGCCTCACAGAAATACTATGCTGTTGTAAGAAGAGACAAAATCATGCATTTGCTGCAGTGCGAATGGAATTATAGGGAATCGGGTCAAATGAAATAAGTCAGAGGGGAAAAGTCATATACTAAATTATCTCACTCACCTGTGGTATACAGAGAAAGAAAACAAGAGTTTTCTTCTATGTATGAATAATGACAAAGTCTTGGTCTTGAATTACAAAACTCAGATTTACCTGCAGTGGAGGAAGGGGAAAGAGGGAAGGAAAGGCAGACTAGAAGTGACATAAGGAGAGTAGTGAAGGGTCCTCGGGACTTTGATGGTGGTGGGTGCAATAACTTTGTACATCAATATTCAATACAGTAAACATTAACATCATTGTAACCATGCTACTTAAACTATTAACAATTATTAAAAGGAAAAAATTCAAATAATTCAAAAGTCTAAGTATCAATTAAGCCATCACCTCACAGTGGTAAGGTTTTTTTTTCCTTTAATTTTTTCTCCAAGCCAGGCTGTTTTCACTCAGGATGCCCCAGAGCGGGGCGGGTGAGAACCCTCCCCGCCCCAAGGGACCCAGCCCCAGCAGCCCACCTCCACTACCAACTGCCACCACGCTCCAGGCCGCTTTCCGGACACATTATAAGACACTTCCAGGGCTGGAGTGATAGCACAGTGCGTAGGGCGATCAGGGTTTGATTCCCAGCATCCCATATGGTCCCCTGAGCATGGCCAGGGGTAATTCCTGAGTGCAGAACCAGGAGTGACCCCTGAGCATCGCTGGGTGTGACCCAAAATGCAAAAAAAAAAAAAAAAAAGACACTTCCTACCCATTTTCCATAATTACCAAACCATATTTGATGGGGTTCAGACAGTAGGCAACAAATCACAGAGAGTAGTGTGTGTGTATATATATATATATATAGAGAGAGAGAGAGAGAGAGAGAGACAAATCACAGAGAGTGTGTGTGTATATATATATATATATATATATATATATATATATAGAGAGAGAGAGAGAGAGAGAGAGAGAGAGATACATGTATATATATACACACACATACCTCTTGGAGAGCCCGGCAAGCTACCCGTGGCATATTCGATATGCCAAAAACAATAACGATAGGTCTCATTCCCCTGACCCTGAAAGAGCCTTCAATTGTTGGGAAAGACAAGTAAGGAGAGGCTGCTAAAATCTCAGGGCTGGGAGGAATAGAGACGTTACTGGTGCCCATTCAAGTGAATCGACAAACAATGGAATGACAGCGATACAGTGATATAGAGAATTTTTGCTTGAGAGCCCAAATATTATCACTGGCCATAAATACTAACAGCTATTCGCCTTCATTTGTTTTCCAGAAAATGTGAATAAATATCTATGTCTAAACCACAATAGTTTCAGAAATACCTATGGGCACTCACAATCTTCCCAATTGACTACCTGAAATAAAGCCTTCAGGGATTAAACTTTAAAAAAAACTCCCTTTCCTTCTTCATGGAAAGCTACACTGACATGCTCTTTTTATCACACATTAACCACATTAAAAATCATAATGGATCTGGGATGTGAGGTGTCCTGGCCTCTATCTGTGATACCTCACTAGCAGTTTTTCACAACTTTGCTACAAATGTTAAGCCAGGAAACACAGAAATGACATCTTATTATGATGATGAAGATAGTCTTCCCTAAGTCCCCCAAAAGGGTTTCAAAGCTGTTTGGGGCCCACTGCAAATAACTTTTAGAAAGAAACACAAGAAATGAATAACAGAGGTCACCTCTAGGGAGAAGCCAAATAAAGGAAGAAACTCACTTCATCCTACACTTCCTCTGAACTGTTTAATTTCTCTGAACTCTTCATACATTTCTTTTTTTAAAGTACCACACTATGCAAAGCTTTATGATCAATGTTCAGTATTAAAATAGAGATGACCTTTGAGAGCCAAAACATTACTGGGGCTGGAGAAGTAGTACAAGGGGTAAGCAACTTGCCTATAAATGTAAACTCTGAACATAGTTTGGCATAGCCTCACTCCCCCACAAAAAAACCCATCAAAACATTTAGTAGTGAGAATTCCAAAGGAAGGGCATTGGTTCAAGTACTGACAGATGGCTATAACTCAGACAGGAGAACTTTAAAACAAAATACCTAGAAAATACACAAATATTTGTGTTTTATAGTATTGTCTGTTATGGCATTATAGTACTGGTAACTATTATTTCTAAGTGTAAGAAACATATTACACATTTTAGAAATTAAAGCCACTTAAAGAGGGAAAAGACTGTGAAAGAAGTCCCTTCCTGGGGCTAAGTGATAGTACAGTGGGTAAGGTGGCTTGTCTTACACGTTGCTAACCCAGGCTGGAATCCTATATGGTCTCCAAGAGCCCTGCCAGAAGTGATCCCTGGGTCCAAAGCCAGGAGTAAGTTTAGACATCCCCCCACCCAACCTGCCACACCAACCCCACCACCAAGAAAAAAAAAAAAAAAACTCCAAAAACGAAACACTCTCCCTTTACTTAGACTCCATCTGGCTGGTGCTCCAGCATTATCAGAATGTAGGAAACAAGAAATGGACTGTTAAAACTTTGGAACAGAGCTATTAATCAGAATAAAGAAACCAGAATGGAACAATAGTAGCCTATTGTGTTAAGATTTCCTCTCTAACTACTGCAGCTACTAAAACAAAGTGCAAACCATATAATATCACCCACATTTTTTAGAGCAGTACAGCACCAAAGGCACCAAAATACTGTACTATAATCAGTTGTGGTTGCCTCCTTTGCTGCCCCAGCACTGTGTCTGCAGATTAAGCTACACTTCCAGTCCCACTGCACTTACACATGATATTACCCTTCTCTTTTCTATATATCCTCTACAAATAACTAGATGACAACGCTATAAACAAATCCAATAAACAAGCAGCATTTCTTTTGTTGAAATGAACTTAAAGTTAGAACTTCTAACTTTAAGTTCTGCCACAAAATTATGTTTTGGGAGGAAAGAATGTAATCTTATTTAACCTGCAACTATGGGAAGGCTCTCAAACATAAATTACAAAGCAAGGAGTTAAATAACAAATACTTTGGAGCAGGAATTTGGGGCAATCTGCAAAACACTAACTGAAAAAGTGGTCATGTATAACCTCCCAGAGGAAGAGCTACAGCAAACTCAGGAGAGAAGTTCCTGTCAGATCCATTTCTTCAGAGGTCTGTAAGCACCAAGAACTCTCAAACGCACCACGAATTTCTCACAGCACTTCCACTTACCAGTGTTACTGAGCAGTGTTTAAACCTTGAGTGCTGGTAAATTTAAGTGCACAATCATCAGATGGCTGACTCAGAAGTCCCAGCCCCACCCCGACGAAACATCCCAGCAGAAAGTGAAGTGACCCAAGTGAGGGGGGGCTGTGTGTGCCTAAGGGATGCTCCACGAGACCGTCCCCAGACGGCCAGCCGCCCTCCCCCCGCAGCCCCGAACACCGCCGGCGGCCCCGCAGCCCCGAGACCGGCACCAAGCGACAGCGGGTTCCGAGGCAGAATGGGCACTGCCGTCTCTGCAGTCGCATACACGGGGCTTCCCCTGCAGGGCCGCGACTCCCCCGGGAGCAGGAGGGCACCGGCGACAACAGCCGGGAGACCCTCAGGGCCGAAGCCCCCGGAGCGGCCGGGCCACGATGTCGCGACCAAGACCACAGCCCGCGGGGCCCCGCAGGCCTCGGAGCCGCAAGGCCGGTCACTCGGGCGGGTCTCAGACGACCCCGGGCGGGGAGCGCGCTCCACTGGCGCGGGGCCGCGGGCGGGCCGGACCGGGCAGGGAGGCCGCTGGGCGCATCCCGCGCGGGGCGGAGGAGCGAGCCTGAGGGCCGGCGGGAGTGCGCGGGGCCGCGGCTCACCTTCCGACAGCTCCAGCTCCAGCTCCGCCAAGCCCTCCCGCACCTCGGCAGGCAGCGGCACCGCCTCGAGCGGGCCCGCTCGGTCGCTCATGGCGCGGGAGCCGGCGGGCCGGGCGGCGGCTACGTGGCTCCCCTCGGCCGGCGGCCCGCAGGCAGCGGAGTAGGGGCGCGGCTCCGGCGGCTCCGCACCGAGAGGCGCGGGCACGAGAGCGGGCGGCGCCTGCCGCGTCGCCGCCGCCCCGCGCGCCCTCGCTGGCCGGCTTCCAGAGCGCGCGTGCGCGGCAGGAGGCGCGGAAAGAGCGCACGCGCAGAGCGCGGCCAGTGCGGGACGAGGGCGCCCGGCCCCGCCCAGCAACACCTAAGGCTCTCTGCCATTGGCCTCGAGGAGCGGCTCGGCCGCTCCGCGCTCCCATTGGACAGGCCAGGAACACGTAACTCCCGAGAGGCTCTGCGGTAGGGCCCGCGGGATTGGGCGGTCTGAACGGTCTCTCATCCCCGAGGGGTGAGGCCCTACAGCAGGTCTCTGGACTCTGGGGCGTTTGTGAGGGGGATCTCCGCGTGTCAGAGCTCACTTCTGAGCGGAATGTCAGAGTCGTCCTGGACGGTCACTGTGAATGCCACAGCGCTGTGGCAACCTGAGCCACCTCTCTTCAACGTCGCCCCCGGTGGCGCTTCGTTGGCTGCCGGGTGAGTCGCGGGGTGCAGGCAGCGCATCTTTCCACCTAGAGCAAGGGGCTGGGGCTTTTTTCTCACCTAGAGGTCGGCTGGTTTCTGGCCGGTGTGCCTCCTGTGGGGTGATCCCGTCACCAGACTGTACCCTGACAGCTGCAGACGCTTGAGCTGTGCCTGCAGCCCTGAAGGCAGCCTTAGACCCGCAGGAACCTCCAACCCTGTTCTCTGACCCTGACGTAACCTGGGAAGTGGGGGAGCAAAGGGTACAAGATTTGACAACTTGGTAGCTTGGAGCTGAACTGCGACCTTCAGGAACCCTGGTGGAGTCTTTCCTGAAAATACATGTGAGATGTGCCTGTGAGCACAGCCAGATGTGGCCCCAAACAAGGGAGCAGTCGTCCAACAGATGTAAGATGACAGTGCTCCCTGTAATGTGTCTCCCCCATCTCTGTGTCAGTCACACTGACCTGTGGCCTCTGGATCTCTGGTCAGGTTGACTTGTGTTGTGGATTTGAGTGTCACATTTACTTGCACGATGGTCTTTGCGTCTTTGCCCAGGCTGACCTGTGTGTATCTTTTGAGTGTGTATTCCTGCACCAAAGCACAACAGGCTGGGATACAACCTTGTACGGAGGCCCTGCTCTCCTGTAATGAGCCACCCCAGGGCAGGGCTATTTTATTTCTGGGGCCTGAGTTAGACAGTTACACTTCTCTGAAGTCACTCCGCTACAGCCTTCAGTGAGCACTCCCCTATCAAGTTAACATGGGTGCACAGGAATTTGATTTATTCAATTTTTTTTTTCATTTTTCTAGACATTGGAACTGAAGGCACTTATTTTTATAGTGCTGGTGGAGAGACACTTCTGTCACTCTGATAGGTAGAGCCTGGACCTGTCAGTATGGTAGTATGATTGCCAAAGTCATATAGTGTGACAGTAGTGTAGACTGGCAGTGGTGTAAACAGGCAGTGTCATACAATTTCAGTGTAAACTGGCAATGTCATAGGGTATGACAATGGTGTAGACTATGGCAGTGTCATATAGCATGGCAGTGGTGTAAACTGGCAGTGTTGTAGTGTGACCACCAGTGTCAGTGTAACAAGCTGTACAGTGTGAGTGGCATTGTATGCCACTCTTATACATCAGTATCTGTAAAACGTGATACTTAGTATAGCAGTGTTGTATTATGTAATGTATTATGTATAACAGCATTGTATGATGTTGTGGTTCTGTATAGTGTAACAGTTGTATATAACAAGGCAGTGGTGAGTGTTGTGGCAATGTTTGACATAGTATTGTAATATGAGGCAGTGTTCCAGTTGAAGTAGTACTGTATGGTATGGCAGTATGGTAAGGTGTTCTGTGGTGCAGCAGCTTTGTACATGTAGTAGTGTTGTATAGGATAGCAATGGAGTATGGCCAATACAGAAAAAATGCAAGAAAGTACACCAGTGTTGAAAGAAAAAGCTATCACCAAAATAAGTAATGGGTCAGAGCAGTAGTAAAGTGGGTAGGGAGTTTGCCTTGCATGAGGCTGATCCAGGTTCAATCCCCAGCATCCTTATGGTCCCCTGAGCACCACCAGGAATAATTCCTGAATGCAGAGCCAGAAGTAAACACTGAGTATCACTTGGTATGACCCAAAAAAAAAAAAAGTAATGATGGGATACTTACAAACATAGCAGCAGATTTGGAGCAGAGGATACTGGGTGTGAGTATGAGTAAAACTGCAGCCCTATCCAAAATAACCAAAATCTGGAAACAAGTATCCAAGAATAGATGACTGGATAAAGGAACTATGGTACATACACACAATGGAATATTACTTGGCCATAGGAAAAAATAAAATCATGTAATTTGCTGCTTCATGGATGGATCTATAAAGTATCATGTTGAGTGAGGTTAGAAATAGAGATCAACACAAAATTCTGTCTCTCATATGCAGGAAACAAAACAGAACAATCATGGATAATGCCCAAAAGTAGAGAGAGTATGGGGAATATTGTCTGCCATGGAGGCAGGGGGAGAACGGGAAAGAGGGGATATTCCGGGGATATTGGTGGTGGGGAATGTGCACTGGTGGAGGGATGGGTGTTTGATCATTGTGTGATTGTAACCCAAACATGAAAGCTTATGACTATCTCACGATGATTCAATAAAATTTTTTTAAAAAAGAATAATGGTGGAATAACAAATGCCCAAAGACAATGGAAACAAAGAACATGAGAATTGGTGTTCAGTAGGAAACATGCCAAATGGGAGAGGGGGAGTCTGGGGGATAGGTAAGGGTGGGAGAAAAATTATTGTGCAGAGAAGTATTCAACCGGGAGTAGGAGGTGGTGCTGAAAAAAAAAAAAAGTGTTATGCATGAAACCCTATCATAACAGTACTGTAAACCACAGTACCACAATGCAAAACTTTATAGTTTTTTTTTAAAAAGCACCCCTCTAGAGGCAGACTGGTTGGGGATGGGAGATGGACACTGGGGAAGGGATTTGTATTTAAAGGTAGTGTGCCTGAAGCCCACTCATGAATAACTGTGATTTTAGGATGACTAATTTTTTTTTGGGGGGGGAGTATTCACACCGATCAGGGTTACTCCTGGCTCTGCACTTAGGAATTACTCTTGGCAGTGCTTGGGGGACCCTATGGGATCCTGGGAATAGAACTCGGGTTGGCCGCATACAAGGCAAATGCCCTACCCGCTGTGCTATTGCTCCAGCCCCTCCGGTCCCATTTTTAATGAAATAAAATGGGATTAAATTAAATTTATTTAATGAAATAAATTTGAAAGAATTGGGAAAGTGGGTAAACTATGAAAAGTTAGTCATGAGAAGTAAGTAGTTGACAGCAACTTACAAAAACACAAACCAAGTAAGAGTACATAATTGGCAAGTAAATGCTAAATGAAGAATACTGAAAGTTAAAAAAAACAAACCAAAAAACAACATGGGTGTTTTATATAAATTTTAAGTCTCTATTTTATTTTTGCGAGTCAATGATAAAAAGTGGGTAAGACCAAATAATATGAGGGTTATTCACAAATAAAACAATGCTTTAATTTTATTCTTTATGTTTTCATTTTAAAACCCAGTTTAATCGGTACCCTTTAAGAAATAAGACTATATGTCTAAATAAGACTATATGTCTGCTCCCCCTTCTTTGGAAGAAGGCAGGTGGCTCTGCCCACATGTACAGAAGCAGCTCTTGAAGGGAGGAGTGACAACACATCTGTGTTGAGTGATGACAACAACACAGAGGGTCTGGGAAGCACTCCATTAGGCTTTGTAGCCCAATAAAAAGGTGAGACCACCCAATCTATGATCCCCGGACTGGCATCTCGGGCGCTGAGTGAGGAGAAGGCACTGCTCCAGACGATAGTTGCACTGTCAGTTTTCCTCAGGAAAAGGAAAAAAATCTCTTCCTTAAATGGCAGAGGTAAGAGCCACAGGATTTTTTATTCATTGTTTAATTTTCTGGCGGAAGGATCTCTTTGAAGTGGAATCTACATAGAAATAAAAAGTGATGGAGCAATTTGTTAAGATGGGATCACACCTTTTTGCAGGGTGGGGGCCTCCAAGTGATCCTCAGACCACTTAACTCTTAATTCATCAGCTGGCAGTTCAATTTGTGGTTCCTAAGGTGCCAGGGATTACCTAAGCCACCCCAGTCACACTTAGGGAGCCTCCAGGGCTGCACCCAGCAATGGTGAGATA
Source organism: Sorex araneus (assembly GCF_027595985.1). Lineage (NCBI taxonomy): Eukaryota > Metazoa > Chordata > Mammalia > Eulipotyphla > Soricidae > Sorex > Sorex araneus. The sequence continues at coordinate 50,222,632 of NC_073303.1, forward strand.
CAATCTAGTGCCAGGTATTGAACAGTTGTTGGTTGCACACAACCCAACCCCTGTAAGATCTCTCTGGCCCCAGAAGGGAATCTTTTCTTAAGAAGTTCACAGTATTGAACTATAACCACTGAATTCAGTATGTTGTCTTGGTAAAAATAAGACTCACATAGTTTAAATTATGATGATTAAACACTGGCCTAATAAGCTATTATATTAAACAGTGGGCTGATAAACTAATATCCTGGCAATGAACTATTTTTCATTTCCTGTGAGTGTAGAAGATGGAATAGAGGCCCAGCTAGTGATGAAGTCAGAAGGACCCATCACTTCCAGCTAAGACCAATATCCCAAGACACATCTTAGTTCCAAGACTCAGTGCTAAGGCCATGTCTACATTCTTCTTTTGGTGTTGCTGATGATAATCCATTCCTGAGACCAAATCTACACAATCACTAAATTGGATTCTGTAATCAAGATGCATTGTCATACACTCTTGATATTTTAAATTTTAATTATAAGACATAAAATATGTATTATAGTTTAGATTACTCTGGTGGGAGAGAGGGTGGTTCACACCCAGCAGTACTCAAGGATTTTTCCTGATTCTCTGCTCATGGGTTATTCCTGGTGGTACTTATGGGATTATCTGGTGTTGGGATGGAATCAGGGCCAGCAAGGCAAATGCCTTGCCCCTGAACTATGTAATTCAACCTTGCAACATAGCTAGAAAACATGAATACCTGGTGGTACTCCCCCAAGTCTTTGCTGGATCATTTCCAAATGGTGGATATATTCTGTCAAGGAATGTTCCGGATCTTGAGACACAGTCAGGGATATTTCTGATCTGGAATTTGGGGATAGAGTGAACCTACAAACGAAGCACCACATTACCTCACATCCACACAGGGCCTCAAAAAAAGACCATTAATTTCACATTAATATACCCCCAACCATTATAGACATGGGGGGGGGAGTGGGGAGGATGGTTTCACTTTGACTTTGAGAGGACTCAGACCTTGTGATGACAGTCTAATAGTACAGCCAACCCAGTTTGATCCTCAGCACCACAAGGTCTCTGAGCACTGCCAGGAGCAACCACTCGGAGCCAGGAGTAGCCCCAAAGCATTGCCTTATGTAGCTCAAATCTCCGTCTTTAATCACATTATTAATTAGTTTTTCATTGAAAGGAATTTCCCCAAAAATAATACAGAATATATCTATAGAGATCACATCTATAGACTATAGACATATCTCAACTGCCAAATAGGTGTTTGGTATTGGTAATATGTTGTGCAAGAAAAAACATTTTTCCATAGGAAAGAGATAAAGTAGAATCAACCGGGGCCTTGCATACCTCTGTATATATGTGGGTGTGAGACCTCTGTATATATGTGGGTGTGAGAGAAAACATGGTGTGCAGTATGTGAGCATGTATATGGTATGTGCATGTCTGTGTGTGCAAGCCTGTGTGTGTGTGTGTGTGTGTGTGTTGAGAGAGAGAGAGAGAGAGAGAGAGAGAGAGAGAGATGGAAATAGTGAGTGAGTGAAAGAAGATGACGTGCTGGGCCCTATCAGAAGTAGGCTGGGCATCTGCACCAATCTGCTGAGGACATCTAGTGAGGTGTCTCTGTAGCCTGTAGCCTCCAACCTAAGGCTATATAGCTCACCTTTCCCTTCTCCTCCGTAGGGAAGCTCTAGGCAAAGGATCCCTGCTATGACTCGAAGACACATCCCGGGTTGGTGGGGACTCACTGCTCTCAGGGGGAGACTCCTGATGTCGTGATATTAAGAATTCTTTTCCCAGATGATTTCACAATAAAGGGATCAGCATAAAAAAACAAATGAGTTTTAGTAGGACTTCTCATCACCAAAACATAGCACTTTTAAGAATCTGTAAGATTTATACACTTTTAAGAATCCATAGGACAATTTCAGAATGCTCTTTAAAGTGCCCATGTTAAGATGTTTTTTTTTTTTAAAGCTTTAGAAGAACCTGAGTTTGGATGACCTGCACTTTACTCCTCAATCCTGCATTGAGGAGGATTCCTCAATTACACATTCCTCCACTGCTCTGGGGCTGCTAGGGAAAACTGGGGCCAGCTTGCCTAATAAGTGACATGCACTCCTCACCTTGGAGTATGCTTAGGACCTGGAAGACTCCCAAGAGGGACTGAAAGGGGGCTCATGTTTTTGATAGGCTGATGCTAAATCAAAGCACTTCAGTTTCAAGAAGGAAGTGCCAACACAAAAACATCACAACTTAGGGGCCCACAGGAAAGCCCTAGTGGCAGGGTGGCTGACTCCAGGGGCTCCTCCCTCTATCCCTGCACGGGACTTCCCTGCAGGTGGGACAGAACTTGATGCTCTCAGCCACACCAGTGAGGAAGAATTAGACATCAGTTAGGGGAAAGGCCTTTCTATGCAGGAAACCTATCAGCTCATGGATCTAGCACTTCCATTTATTTAACAAATGTTTTTGCCAAGTTGTTTTGCTTATCACATAATAAACTATGATCTCAGAACTGTACATCCCCACCTGGGCGGGAGGCTCTACTGGGGACCAAGGCTCCTCTCCGACCCACTTCTTGCCATTTCTTAACCAGGAAACGCAATCTACAAAAAAAGAAAAAAAAAAGAAGAAGAATTAGAAAAGGGTTGGAGACACACCGTACAGGGCTAGAGCACTTGCCTTGCATGTAACTGATTGGGATTTGATCCCCAGCACCATCTATGGTCCCCTGAACCCTGCCAAGAATGATCCCTGAACAAAGCCAGGAATAAGGCCTGAGTACCACCAGAAGTGGCACAAAAAAGAAAATTCTACAAACTAATAAAAACTTAACCGAAAGCATAATTTTCATCATTCACTTTGAAATGCTCAAAATTGCCAATCACACAGGAACCCCGTCCCACTCGGGAAGTGACCCCCATGCACAGAAGAATTGGATGGATTGCAATGTCTTCAATGGGATGAAGCTAAGCGTCCTGGCACAGGGCACAGCCTAGAGGGGCCCACATATCAGTAGCTCATCTTAGGCAAATGTTCCTTTTATGTGACACAAATTTAACCAAAATATAGAAAATTCAAGTTTGAAGAAAATGCAGTTTTTAACTAGACCAGATACACCGGTTGCCAGAAAGAACTTTGGCAAGAGATACATTGTGGGGCAAACCATTTCCTGACCAAGAGGCAGCCTTCAATCTTTTTGTTGTAGAAGGTGACCATTTGTCTAGTTTTGTGTACAAGCATCATAAGTCACTACTTCAAAGACCTCTGTCTAGAGCTATTGCCTTCAGATTCCCAATGTGCCTTCCATTCGCAAAGACAGTGGTGCCTGCTGGGGCTATACCTTAAGATGGCAATCACCACCCTCACGGCGGTCCGGAACTTTGTGAAAGGACGAGATGACACTCTCCTGTCTGTTTTAGAAGGAAATACTCCCAGGTGAGCAATCATGGAGAGTGTTTCCTGCTCAGAATCTTGGAATCCACCAATCAGCAGTAACAGATACTTCTTTTGATAGATTAGGGCTTTCCTAAAGCTCTCTGCTCTCAAGTAATGCAGGTACAATTTTTCCATCTGAAAAAATACAGCACTTGATCACTGAACAAAGTACCCTGCAGGAACAGCTTACACCAACCACCAGAACCAAGAGCTTTGAATGGGGCCAGGAAGTAGCTTGCCTTATAGGTGGTATGTACCCCCTCCCACCAACACTGTTAGGTGGGGCCCAGGTAACCCCTGAACACTGAAACAATTAGATCCACATCACCAGTGGAGTGGGGCTAAAAGTTAGCTCTTGCCCCTCAAGGGAACAATAAATGGAACTATCAAGGAACCATAGTCCTTTCCTCAGCAAATACTCAGAAATCAGCCAAGAACTATGTGAGCAGAGATTATCGTGCTGCTGCAAATCCTAGCATGCTCACTAAACACAACAAAACCACTGATGCCACAGCTGCCAAGAGCCCACAATGTGACCACTAAGGGCTCTCTGGCAGGTACAGAGGGTCGATGGAGAACCACACAAGTGGGGAGTATTGTATGAGCCCTGGAGTCACCCAGAGGTTGGTGTCCAACCTCTTCAGCTGCCCTTAAGAGGACCAGGTTGGGATAATACACCAAGATTAAAGGGCTACCCAGGCTACAGAGAAGAGCACTGTACAACTGGACCAAACATCTAGTCAGCTGCTCCTCAATATATTCCCCAGGATAGCCCACCTGCTAGAGAAGGCACATGTGGACTTTATGAGGGCAGCAAGCACAGAGGATCTAGTCTATGTCCATTGGTACCACGAGACGTGGCAAAAGTTTCATTTATGTATCCAAATCCATGAGAGAAGTGCCAAAGAGGCTGTAGCTGTGGGATCATGGACAGAAAAAAACCCATATCCAATAGGTGCAGACAGTTGGAGAGGCTGGGCTTAGGACAAATGGTAACTCTTGTGATTCCCCTACATGTTCCTGAGACCCTGCAACTGCTGTCCAAAGAGGTGTCCTGAGAAACAGGTGCCCAGTCCACCCAACACAAGGCCTTACTTTCAAGCTGCCAGAGTCAGCATCCTCACTGAGGGCCGGGGCCCTCACTCCTGACTCTGGATGCTGGGAAGACATCTGCAGAACCGTCTTGTCAAGCTTCCGCATAGATTTGTCCGGCCTCTGAAAGGAACCACATGCAGCATTATGTAAAGTTGTTTTTCTCACAAAGGCACAGGACTACAGCAGAGAAGCAGGAGGCAACAGTTCTCAGCCCCAGGGTTCCCAAAGGCTCAGCCCCCAGTTGTCAGTATCCTGTTACCGGCTACATGGGTATGACCAAAACAAAGGTACTGATATGTTTAAAACTGTCCTTGACCAATCCCTTAGTCCAAACACAAATTAAGTACAAATGGATCACCAAGTGAAACTAAAACTTCTGCCATAACACTCAAAAGAGCAAATGAGCACATCACACATGTCACTTCACTCAACACTTTTTCAGAGGCTCCTACATCCTGCAGATGTAGGTCTGCAGAATCAAGGAGAAAATATTTGCAAATCATCTGACAAGGAGGTATATCAGAATATGAAAAAAACTCCCAAAAAAACAATCCATTAGAAACAGGCCAAAGACTAACAGACACTTCCTCAATGGAACTACATGGAAACTGTGCCAGACTGACACCATATGATTCCCGACCAGCACTGCTAGGTTTGATCCTGATGGCCCCCAGAATTGCCAGGGGCAAGCCCAGCTCACATACTCCTGGTCCAGCTCTGGAAGAGCAGTATGGGACTCAAAGCTCTGTGCAAAGCCCCAGGCATCAAGTGTGGGATGCAGGGCTCAGTGAATAGTCCCTGGCACCAGCTGTGGGACCTACACTTAGTGCACAGCCTTTTAGCAGGTGGTGCTTCAGGGTCTTCTCCAGCTTGGACACTGCCCGGCACAGCTCCGCTTTCTCCTCAGCCACTGTGCCAAGCGCCTTACGGAGAGACTCGTTGTCATTCAGCAAAACATCCACCAGCTGGACATGGAGCCCTGCTGCCATTTTCTTCTACAAAAGGAGAAAAGAGAAAAAAAGTGTAAAGTTCTGCTGAAAAGCATACAATCTGTTTTTCATTTTTGCTATTTTCTAGGACTATGATTTTATTTGAAATGTTTTGTTTGTTTTAGAGGCCAGAGTGATAGTACAGCCAGTATGGCACTTACCTTGTACATGGCTGACCCAAATTCAATCCTTGGCATCTCATATGGTCCCCCAAGACCCACCAGGAGTGATTCCTGAGTGCAGAGCCAGGAGTAAACCCTGAACACCAATGATGTGGCAAAAATAAATAATTCTTTTTTGGTTTTGGGCCACACCTGGCTCAAAATCTAATCAGTCCCTTCTCAATCCTCTGAGGAACAGACTATTAGGAGCTGAGCTGATATTAACTTGTTCCCACATCCCTGTCTTAGGTTCTAAGAGCCCCATCAAGATGTGACTGGGACTCACTGCACCGTCCTCTCCCAGACGTAAGACCCTTTAGCCCACAGTGGGCACAGGCCCCTGGGCAGGAAGTTGCTGGTAAGCAGAGAGACAGAGTTTAAGAGCAGTAGTGTTCCTCCTGCCTAACTTGCATGACCTCTTCAGATCAACATTGTGGTTCCCACCAGTCAGTCACAAGAACTTACACTAGTGACCTAAGCTGCAGCTAACAGGCTCACAATTTCCGGCTTAGACTGGGAATCTCACTTCCAGTGAAACAGTATAAGGGAGAAAGAGCAGCTGGGCCAAATCCTGTCTATACAAGTGCCTTATCGAGCAGAACACACAGGAGTCCCAAAGAAGGTGCATCGCAGCAATTGGAGGAGGTGAGGATGCAAGCCAACTGGAAGTAGGAGACACGGGCACTGCTCACCGGGGAGGAGCTGGGTACAGTCAACTCTGACTTGAGCTCCTGCAAGGTACACAGCAGAGACGCCACTGCCTTCTCGTTGGAGGACGTCCAGTCATGAATTGTCCTGCAGACATTGAAAGGTGCTTGTCATTTACGAGAAGTTTTAGTGTCACCAGGCTACTACCTGTGGTGCTAAGGAAGCCACACAGTGCAAGATCAAGTTCATGGCCTATACAGGCCAGATATGTGCTCTTCCAGCTCTCTGGACAATGTCCCTGGCCCCAAGCAGATCAGGAACACTGGTCTGGATTGGGGCTGGAGTGACAGCACAGTGGGTAAGGCGTTTGCCTTGCATGAGGCCAACCCGGTTCGATTGGCCTCCCATCAGCATCCCACGTGATTCCCCCCAGGCACCACCAGGAGTAATTCCTGAGTGCAGAGCCAGTAGTAAACCCTGAGCATCCCCGGGTATGACCCAGAAAAAAAAATAAATAAATAAAAGGTCTGGCTTATCCTGGCACACAGGAACTCTGCTCTGAGGATGAGCAAAGGTGTGTGCAATATCCGAGGGTCCTGTGAGGACCATGGAGGAACACACCATGAGGTGTGTCCAAGAAGGTGAGAGTCTATAGTGTGAGGCTTAAGTCCCTGGGTCCCACTGGCATCTAGTCTATGAGACCTTTCTATGTAGCCAAGAAGGACTACACTGCTCTCTGCCAGGATGCTGTGGCAGGAATCAAACTGCTCAGTGATGTCCTGCTCTAGGGACAGAGAGAAGCCACGGGAACCCAGATTCTCTTGACTCCTAGCTATATGGTAGCCACACCAGAGGTTCAGGAAAAGTGAACACAGAGACTCCTGACTTTACACCCATTGCAGTACCAGCTCCTCTCTGGGTACAGGACAAAGAATCAGACAGGGCACAGGGAAAAGCTATCTAAAATAACTTGGATTTATGTCTTGTTAGTAACAAAATATAACTTTATCACTACTTTTCAGAACAGAGCTACTCATGCCTCCATCCAAACATGGAAAGAGAAATGGAGTTTTATGAAAATCTGAACCTGAAGGTCAGAGAGGTAATTCCGGGCTTAAGATATATGCCTAGAATGTGAGTGACCCTGGTTTTTCTTTCACATGCACGCATTCTCTCATACACCACACACATTCATATACTCACAATACTCTCACACATAACTTCTATTCTCATGTATGCACACACTCATATACACATATACACATATTCACACTCAAGCTCCACATACTCTAACACATACACTCTCACACACATTCATCTTCAACTACATACACACTCCTCTTTTTCTCTCTGTCTCCCTAACTCTTCCTTCCTCCTACCCTTCCTTCAATCTGTGATTCTTACTGGGAAGAGCTTCCAGGCCCCATAATAAGCACTGAAGGAACAGTAACAACAAAAAGAACATAAAGCCTTCGAAAGATAGCTTCAGAATTCTGAATGTGACAGGAATGCGGCTATGTTCAAGTGACACACACCTGTCCAAGGTCTGGTTGATGAAGCTGGTCAGCAGCCCCGCAGCACACAGTAGCTGCTGCCTGATCTTCTCCAGTCCCTGCTGCTGTGCATGCAGCTGCTCCGACTGTGCGCTGGGCCGTGCGGCACCCTCCGCCTGTAGCTCCCCCAGCATCCGCTGCAGCTGTTTCATCTTGTGCTCACTGCGCTGACACTGCAGCTCCAATTCTCGCTATGGTGATGGCAAAACACAGAAAGACCTTCACAAGTGCTCCTAGGACCCATCACACACAGTGAGAGGTCCTTCCCTGGAACTAGATCCCAAATTGATCCAGCTCTGCAGGTCATCCCCCAGTAGTTCCCATTGGACATTATGAGTAAGAAGAACCACACAAACACCACATTCCTAAGTCTCAAGGATTCTTAGGTCCAAGACAATTTCCAGAGTGAAGGACAAGACCTCAAGAAGAGGAAACAGGATAAAGGGTCCCAGATCCAAGTTCTCCAGAAAAGACACAGAAAGTTCTCCCTGAGACACAGAAAAGATGACCCACAGACACAAACACATATACACAATTCACACCACACTCATACATCATACATTCATTCAAACACATACACAAACCACACAGTCATACATTCATTCAAATGCACATTCACATACTGCACATTCATACAGTCATTCTTACCCACACTCTTTCTTACTCATCCACACACATGTACACAAATCCAGACCCACACATTGCACATTCATCCCACACACCACACAGACACATATGTTCAGACACATACCACTCATCTACACATAGACATGTACATATTCACACATACCACATATGGACCAACTCACAGAAACATGCTCTCTGCATGTAAAGAGGCCCAGTCCCTGGGAGCCCAGCCTGAGGTTGGCACCAAAGTGGGACCGGTAGTGGCAGGCCCCTGGCTGTGGGGTTCAGGACAAGAGGGATCCATCTCCCTGTGCCAAGCTCCAGGCCCAGCAGAACCCTGGTTCTGCAGGGAGTCAGAGAACAGGAAAAAAGAGCAAGGAGGCATCTTCTGGAGCACCTTGGGTAGGCCTCACCAAGGAGAACCTCAGGAGTCAGAACCAGAGGCTGGTTTTCCCCTGAACCTACATGTGCTAAACCTCAGTTCAAACAGGGCACCTGCAGAACCTACTTCCACAAGGAAGCCAGACAGTGTGATAGGGTGGGCCTGGCATCTCCACAACAGATGAAAGATGAAATAGGGCTCGGCTGAAAATCTCAAGACATAGTTTGGGGAAGTTCTCCAAAAGGAAAGACAGGGTAGGAATGTATGAGCACCCCAACAGGTCGGGGAGTTGGGTACGGAGCCACCCAGCCCCTACCCCACACAACCACTCCACTGAAGGACATTTACCAGAGGGACCACCTAACCCAGAGCACATGTGTGACCCTTGGGAACTGGGAGAGAGAAGCAGGCACAAGGATCCATGGAGCAGGGGAGTGAGAGCTGCTGGCTGCAGATCCATTCTAGAGTGATGAGAATGTTCAGAATTGACTGCACTGAAGTACAACTCTGAGGATACTTCACCTGATATCACAACAAAGGATGCACAACAGAGACAAGGCCAATCTCTCTCATTAACAGAAATGCAAAACCCTTAACAATACACCAGCACACTCCATCTGGTGCTATGTAGAAGACTCATGCACCCAGATCCAGTGGAATTGACCCCAAGAAAGCCAGGATGGCTCTGCCTGTGGGAGTTATGTGCATTACTCAGCACACCAACCAGAAGGATAAAACCCCTGTAATTCAAGACTGACAAAGCTCCTGAGTACAGATAATGACTATGGAAGGGGCAAGGGGTATTTCCTCTGATGATTCCACGGTTGCCATTTTTTTCCAGGTAAAGACTCACTGCTGTCCCAGTCACGAAGAGTGAGACGCAGACCTTCACCACCAGCCAGGCCAGGCAAGGAGCAAGAAATGAGAGGGTAACTACATCTGCTGGCACAGGACAGGACCTTGCAGAAGGCAATCCAGAGATTTCATTAGAAAAAACAGAACTAAGAAACGGTTGAAAAAGACTAAAGCAAGAAAAATCAACCTATTAAAAGCAACAGTATTACCTCAAAATGAAATTAAGAAAATGACTCCACTTAGAAACAATAGTGTCAAAAATTAGGCCGGAGAAAAATGTAATGAAAAGTACAAACTTATCATTGAAAGAAACTGTGGAGGGGGGCCAGAGCAATAGTACAGCGGGTAAGGCATTTGCCTTGCACGTAGCCAACCCAGGTTCAATCCCCGGCATCCCATATGGTCCCCCAAGCACTGCCAGGAGTAACTCCTGAGTGCAGAGCCAGGAGTAATCCCTAAAGCTTTGCTTAGGGGTTACTCAAAAGGAAAAAAAAGAAAAAAACAAACTGAAACAAACTGTGGAGACCAATAAAATGGGATTCCACTTTCTAAGGGGTGAGCTCCCACTGCTGGCCCACTGATACCCAGTAATGCCAGACCTTGAGCCATCTCAACCAAAATCCCAGCAGCTTATCTGTAAAAAGGGAGCAGCCACCCTGGGCTGCCATGCAAGCCTGGAAGAAGGTCACATGGAGCATCAGCTTCCAAGTGAAGAACTTGCTACCAATCCACAGTGACCGAAGCCAGCTGTGTCAGATCCTCTAGTGTGTGCTGGTGGCTCTCACCAGTTTCTCCTTGTCTCTCTGCCATTCTTGCCACTTGTCTGTGTCGGCTGGGTTCAGCTGGGCTCGGCTGCGGGGGGGCCTGTGGCCCTGCCGCTCTCTCCGTCTCCCGTGCAACTGCTCTATCTCTGCCTGCGCTCCCTGCAGCAAGCCTCCCGGCTCTGGGTGCTGGGCCTGCAGGACCTCCACGGTGGCCCTCAGCACGGCACTCACCTCCTTCTCTTTCTGCAGCTCTGTGTAGCGCCTCTGCGCCTCGGCCTCCAGTCGCTGCTGTGTGCGCATGGCCTGCTGCTGTGCCTTCTGCAGTGTGGTCTGCAGCTCCCGCACCCGGGCCTGCTCCTCCTCCAACTTCCGCAGCAGTACCTGCTGTGCCTGTGTCTCCTGGAGGGCACAGACCTCCTGGGCTCTGTGGCTCAGCTGCTCTGTCAGGAGACGCTCGTGGTGCAAGGCCTCGGTTAGTTCCTGTGCGCGGCTCCGCTCAGCCTCCAGGCTCTGCTGTAGCTCAGACAGGCGGCCCCGCTCCTGCGCCAGCAGTGCCTCACAGCGAGACGACTCAATCCGCAACTCCTTCTGGAGATTGTCCTTGGTCATCTGTTCATGTTTCAGTGCAACACACAGGCGGTTACTGCGAGCAAACTGCTTGTCCAAAGACGCCTTTAATTCCTGCATTATGAAAAGGCAGGAAATTCAATGGAAGAGCAAAGGGAGAGAGAGAGGAGAGAGGGGAGAGAAAGGAGAGAGAGGGGAGAGAGGGGAGAGAGAGAGGAGAGAGAGGGAAGAGAGAGGAGAGAGGGGAGAGAGGAGAGAGAAGAGAGAGAGGGGAGAGAGAGGAGAGAAGGGAGAGGAGGGAGAGGGACAGGAGAGGAGCAGGAGGAGAGGAGAGAGGGAGAGAAGAGAGAGGAGAGGGAGAGGAGAGGGAGAGGGAGGGGAGAGGGAGAGGGAGGGGAGAGGAAGAAGAGAGGAGAGAGAGGGGAGAGGGAGAGGAGAGAGGAGGGAGAGGAGAGAGGAGGGAGGAGAGAGGAGAGGGAGAGGCAGAGGAGAGAGGGAGAGGAGAGGTGAGAGGGAGAGGAGGAGAGGAGAGGAAGAGGAAGAGGAGAGAGGGAGAGGAGAGGTGAGGGAGAGGAGAGAGGAGAGGAAGAGGAAGAGGAGAGAGGGAAAGGAGAGACAGGAGACGGATAGAGGAGAGGGAGAGGGAGAGGAGAGAGGGAGAGGAGAAAGGGGAGAGGGGGGGCAATCCTATCTCTCAGCTTCCCAAATTCCAATTCCCATCGTCCAGCCAACACTTAGATCCTCAGCAATGCTCCTTTCGCATTGCAAGGAGGCAGGACGGAGTGTCACTGCAGCTTTACTCCAGGAGCAACACTGGCTGACGGGTACATTGGGGCACCCATTCTGTTACACCCTGGCACCTTCCACCAGATGCCAGCTATGTATCTGGCCCCTTGGCCATGGACAGCGTCACTCAAACTGAGAATAACGGTAAATAAGTTCAGGAGCCAGAGGACACATGCCAAACAGTGGAGCACCACCCACAGCGAGCACCTCTGACCAACACACTGCCGGCCACAGAGATGCAGCAAGCTCTCGGTCACATAGCCCACCCTCTCCATCATCACCACCACCAGGATGCTAAGTCACGGAGCAGCCCACAGAAGAAGATGCTACCCTCTGCAACCCAGTACCTCCAAGCTTTTGGTGCTCTGGCCTTCTGTGTGCAGGTGGCGCTGGCGCTCCTCCTCAAGCCGGCTCTGCAGGCTGCACTCCCGCCCACGCTGGCTCTCTAGCTCCAGCAGCGCCGCACGTAGCTCCTTCTCTTTCCCATCCAGTACAGATCTATGTGGGGACAAGGCCAGCACCAGGCACACTGCAGTTGGGGAGGCCTTGCCTCTCCCTTACTCTCTGCCCATGCACCCTGTCCCTCCCCTCAATACCTTCCCAACACCTGTCCCCATCCTGAGCACAGCAGCCCACCAGGGGCCACACCTCAGCTGGAGAACCTCCTTCTGCACGTCATTGAGGGACTGTAGCAGTCTTTCATTCTCCTGTCTACACTCGCGGAGTTCAGATTTCAGATCCTTCGCTGTGGTCTGTTCCACCACCAGAAGCTTCTGAATGTTACTTGCTTTCTCTTGCTCTTCATTCAGCGTTTTTTGTAGGTCACTTGCTATGCATTTTTCCTGCTCAACCTTATACGCCAATAACTCAACTATAAAGAGAAAAGAATGTGGAACGGCAGCAGCCAGAGTTAGAGCAGTCATGCAGAGACTACAGGGAACAGACCTGCCTTAGAAAGGGGTCAGGAGGTGGAGGTGGGGAGGTGGGGGTTGATGAAGCTCCTGCTAGAGCAGCCTCGCAGAAACTGCAGGGAACAGACCTGCCACCGAAAGTAGAGATGGGGGAGTGTGGAGGTGAAGCCCCTGAGACCGGAACCTATTTGTTTCTAGGGGAACTGATAGAAGGACCCAAAGACAGGTAGGCAGTTAGTGGGTTAGCACACAGGGCCATGCAGGGCACATGGTGGCTCCCAGGAGTAAGGCCAGACTCTGTATAGCCCCTGGGGCACTCAGCTCCAGGATCTCCACAAGACAGATGAGGCTTCAGGGAACACACCTGCTGGTGCGTGAGAACTGCATGAAAACTTTCTGATGGTCTTCTAGAGACATTCTGCATGTCTCCAAAGAGCTAGGCAGGAAGGGCTGTGCCTCAGCACAAAGGGCCCTGCTCCCTAAGGCAGACATAAACCCAGGACACACAGGGTAATGCAGCCTGTGTGTTGGGTGACAGTCCACACCACCAGACACGACAGCCACGGGACCAGGGAGAGGCTCAAGGGACTGAGCCCGTGCTTGGCATGCAAGAGTCAAACCTACACATGCCATGCCAAGCACACCTGGGCATGGCCTCCTAAAAGGCAATCACCACAGCAGGGAAGTAAGAGTACTGCTTGAGCCACACAGTTTCTGGGGATTTTTTTATTATTATTTTTTGAGTGGGGGGCAGGGGGAGTAATACCTGGTTACGCTCAGAGTTTACTCCTGGATCTATGCTCAGGGATTATTCCTGATGGTGCTCAAGAGACCATATGGGGTGCCAGGGATCGAACCTGAGTCATCTGTGTGTAAGGGAAGTACTCTCCCTGCTATGCTATCTCTCTGCATCCAAACAGCTGCCTAGGGAGTGGGTACCATGAGGGGATCCACCTCACCACAGCAGGAAGAAGAGAATAATCTGCCTCATTTGTAGGTGACAGGAAATTTACATAAAAGACCCCAAAGAATCAACAACCCAGAAGGTAGTTCCAGGCTTTTGACTGTGGCCCAGAAGTACCCACACTGTGGATGCAGTCGCCTACTCTGCCCACAGGGTCCCACCTCTGCCTGGGCTCATGATTTAAGCCAGCCTTACCTGGTACTCAGGTGATGGACCCTGCACTGTGCCATAGCCCCAAGTGGCCCCAAAATCACTCAGAGGAATGTGGGAGGCACCAAGGCTGTACTCACCTTGTCTGCGCAGCTGGTGCTCTCGCCGGCTCCCTCGGGCCTCGGTGCTGGTTAGTGCCGTGCACAGCTGCTGCAGCTTCTCCTGGTTCTGCAAGTGTGTCAGACGTAGCTGAGCACGCAGAGCCTGGATCTCTGACAGCAGGCGGGTCCTCTCTGATGGCTGCGGGGGTTCCAGAGACTCCTGTGCTGCGCCCTGCTGGGCAGCGGCACCACTCAGAGATGCCTCCCCTGGAGGCACCAGCAGGGTGGGGCCCTGTAAACAGAGTGGGGCAGGGGGTGGGGGTTGGGGGGAACACCCACACCCACTTCCTCACAGCCCTCACCTGGTCTCGCACCACCTTTTCCAGCCTCTCCCACAGGGCACTGGAGATGCAGGGGGCATCCGAGCTCGACTGCGGCACCTGCAGCTGCTCACAGGCCCCGGGCACCACCTGAAGGAACTCCCCCTTCCAGTCTGGGTTCAGGCCAGAGGACTTCTGACCCTGGGGGGCAGCAAGTGCAGACTGAGATTGGATGATGGAACTCCCCTATTCTGGGCTGCATGTGCCCAGCCCCACCCTCCATCCAGGTCACTGTATCCAGTATACGACAGAGGTCATGGTTGACTGGCTCCTCCCGAGGACTCAACTACCTGCTCGTGCTTTTGGGTTGCTGGGGTTGGAAGCCCCCTCAGAACCGATGCTGAATCCACAACACCATGGCGCTCCCACAGGAAATGCTCAAGCGGGACTCTCGGCTCCCCCTTGCTCAGAGCACTGGGGTGGGCCTGGAACTCGGACAAAGCCAATATCTGGTGGCTCTCATCACACACCATCTGAAGCAGAGCCTGCAGGAGACAGAGAAGGGGAGTAACTGAGTTTAGGGAAATGGAGCTTGTGCAGGGGGTTGGGGGCTGGGGGTTCTGATTGCTTGTGGAAAAACAGCTTGAAGGGACAGTGCGGGAGTCTCGCAGCCCCCAACCCCTCTCGGGACAACTGGAAATACAGAAGCAGCCTGGTGCAGAGGGGCACTTTGGGATGAGCCTGAGAGATCCAATGAGAAAATCCCTCACTAAGATAGAGGCTCAAATGATCAGGGTTAAACCTGCTGGGAGGGGTGGGTACCAGCAAGGGAGGGAGAGAGAGAAACGGAAGGAGAGAGATGAAGGAAGGGAAAAAGAGAGGTAGGCAGGAGGGAGAAAGGAAGGGAGAGAGAAAGCAAGAGAAAAGAAGATGGGGAAAGGAGGGAGAGAGGGAGGGAGATGGAGAGGAAAAGGGAGGAGGTAGAGACAAATGAGGGGCAGGGTGGAGGGAGGGAGAGAGGAGGGATAGACAGATAGGCAGGCATGGGGAAGTGAAGCAGTGGGCAGTTGGGAGGATATGCAGGGAAGGCAGTATCCCCCAGGTACCCCCAGTGCTGAGCACTGGCAGGAGAAGCCCTGGCCACATGCAGGACCAGGCAGGCAACTAGTGACAGGCTCTGGTGCCACCCATTCCTGAGTCGATGACGGGGCTGTCCTGCTCCCTGTGAATCACCTTCACTTGCTGTGGGTGCAGGTCCTTCTCTTTCATGGCTGCTGGGCAGTGGCACGACTTTCTGGAAGTGGGGGAAGGCACAGCAGGACAAGCAGCTGCGAGGCTCTGGAGATCTTGGGTCAGTGTCTCTCCAAGCCCTGAGCTATCACCTAAGCACACACAAGGGCAGGGTCTAAAACCACAGTTCTAGAGGCATACCCTGGGCACTCCTCAAAAAGCATCAATGAGTCAACAATTCACTCAGAAAAGCAGTGAGTAGCATGCACAAAGCCATAGATACATAGATAGGAGCAGGTTAGAAATCAGTGTGGCGACCACCATACGGGAAGCCACAGCCAATGGAGCTGGCGGGCAACTCGGAGCTAAGCAGCACAGCTTCCCATGCTCCCCAGCTTCTGCCCAACACACAGTGGGAGGGAGAAAATGGTACAGCCCTGGGAGATGACACTGCTGAGAGCCAGGCCCTGCGAGGGAAACTGGAGGCACCCCACTCGAATAAGGAAGAAGCTAAGGTCACTCCACATTTTGGGCCAGCTGCCCCCAGATATCCTCCACACAGTCCTGTACCATGGAAGATGGGAAGCTGCACAGCAGCATGAAAGCAAACACCACCATGGGCCAAAGCACATGCTCACACACGCCTGAGTATGAGCAGTTGTGAGCAGTATGAGCAGTATCAGCATACCACAAAGCACCAGCAGATTTTCAGGAGCAAACTGCCATCAAGTTTGAAAATTCCTTGAGCACAGACCCAGAGGATCAAGTGGGGACAAAAGGGGTGGCAGAGACAGCTGGAGCAGACCCATAGAGCACCACCATGCTTAGACATCACAGGACACACAGCTGACAGGGAATGGTCACTCACCCTCTCCACTTCCATCACTCTTCCCTTCCAACTCAGGGGGAGGTGAGCTTGACTTTTCTTGAGCATCAAGAGATGTTATGATAAAATCTTCAACATCTTTTTCCTGTTCAAGTAAGTAAGCTCTTAAATAATCATGAAGTAACTTTATACAAGATAGAAATTTTCTAAGGCTTGAAATCAGATATCTGCCTACATACTAGCCAAAAAATACTCAGAACGTATGGTCACACAAAGGTCAAGTGTCTTTAATAATCTAACCATGTTACCACTTCTCAGGGATTATGTTTTTCAGTCTAAGTAAAATCTTCAGGTTTTTTAAACGTAGCATGGGGGCCAGGGATATGCTTCGTGGTAGGTAAAGCACATGCCTCAAATATGTGAGACCCCGGGTTTACTCTCTGGCACACTCCTAATTTAAAAATAAATAAACAGGGGCCAGAGCAATAGTACAGCGGTTAGGACACTTGCCTTGCACAATACGAGGCCAACCCAAGTTCAATCCCCAGCATCCCACATGGTCCTCCCCAAGCCCAACAAGAGTAATTCCCAAGTGCAGAGTCAGGAGTAACCCCTGAAACCACCAGGTGTGGTCTCAAATCAAAAACCAAAACAAAAAACACCCCAGCATAAACTATCTGCAATCAACTAGGGTTACCTCACATAACTTGTATCCCCTGTTTTTTCCTTTTCTTCTGGTCCATTAAAGAAAAATCTCAAAACCGTTAGGAAACGTACTCAAAAGTAACTTTTAAAAAAGCACATTTAAGTACCAACATTAATTTTAACACTAATGTACAATCCGTTAAATATGAAATACAGAGGTCAGAGTGATAGTACAGCAGGTAGGGTGCTTGCTTGCCTTGCCCGTGGCCAACCAGGGTTCAATTCCCAGCACTACATATGATATCCCAGGTCCCTCAGAAGTGATCCCTGAGCACTGCTGGGCATAACCCCAAAACAAACAACAAATAAGAAATAAAACTTTGAAAAGAAATGTGAAGAAAACTCCGCTGTGAGGAAACTGCATGCAGCCCGCGCAAAGATGGTTTCGTGACTGAGTCCCTGAGTTGGTAGCACCGGCCTACAGCTCGTCAGACAAGCACCACCGTGTTGAGAAAAGACATCACTTGGGGGAAGCCAGGTGGTGGGGTGCAGACAACAGGGTTTCTCCCAGTGGCCAAACCCTCTCCCAATCACTGTGGGAGTCCTCTGTAGAGTGGCTGTCCTTCCACACCAGTGACATGGCAATGTCAGCAGTGACACAACAATACCACAGCTGTGACCCTAACCCACACAATGCTCCCCTGGGGGAGCCCTCAGGCGCCCAACCTCAAGAGCCGTGAGCAGGCCACCTACCACAGATGTCCGCTGCAAGTGCTGGTCTGCTGAGGATCCTCTGTCCACTATTGGTGGAGATTTCTTTGGTGCAGAGATCTCCGGAAGACCGAGCAGCCCCGGGCAGCTAGCCTGGGACACTAGGTCACTCAGCCCGCCCTGTAGTGACACATCCAAGCTGTACTGGCTCAGGACATCCACACATGGGGTGAAGGGCAGGCCAGGCTGGGGCTCGAGGGACGAGTCTTTCCTGAGCAGCTCAGGAGAACTCCAGGAAGACAGGTCCAAAGCCCTGAGTGCATTCTTTAAGCACTCAGCCCCAACATGTGCATGGCCGAGCTCACTGGGGCTGCAGCATGAGCTGGCCTGGGGAGACCCTGGGAGGTCCCCATCAGGGATCCTCCACTGCCTGACTCCTCCCATAGGGCCCTGAGCCCCAGGCCAGGTGACCAGGTCCCGCGTGGCTTCATCAGCAGGAGACGCTGCCGGAGGACACAGTCCATCAGCCTCTTCTCCATCACTAGTGCTGCTGCCTGCCTCTGCGCTCTGGCTCTGGTAGTTCATGCTGTGTACCAGATGGTTCAGTTTCTCTTGCAGCTGCTTCACTTGAGTTATGAGGTCAACTTTTCCCAGCTGATACTTGCCCAGGGGCTCTTCCTCGTCCTGCAGGTAATAAAGCATGTGAGGTCACCAGCAGACAAATCACTTGGGGCATGGGGTCAGGAATCCCCCTGTCAATCTGCAGCAGGCGGGGTGGGAGCAGGAGCAGCCTTGGGCAGGGGCAGGGGCAGAGGAGTGCCACTCCTCTGAACTGGAAGAAGGGAGACTTCCAGAGGGTAATGAAAAGGGGGCAATATCTAAGTTTGGGACAGTTCATCACTTCAAGGTTCCCAGGGCCGTTAAGAATCAGGTCCTGGGAGCCCACAGACATGAGTGTGCACAGCAGCTGCGGCTGCTCCACAGCTCTGGCTTGGGGAGGCCTGAGACTTGCAGCAGACCCGCTGGAGGGAAAGTCGGGTCAATCCTGTCAGACTCATGCCCTCGGCTACTCAGCAACAGGCCCACCCCATCCAGGCTCTGACGAGAGCAGAAGAGAAGGATCCAGCTCCACACAAATGCTCCCAAAAGCAGGAAGGTCCGTGGCAGACATCAGTACAGACATAACAAGCACTGTGACCCCTGGGGCAAGGGCCCGTCATCAGGGCAGAGTAGAGTGGGGGGATGCGCTTAAAGGGACTCTTCAGTTCTACAGACAGATGAAGATGCATGAGTTCGAGCTGCCAGGCAGACAAGAACCAAAGCTGCTCCCCAAGACACTCTCACCCTGATTCCTGTGCCAACTTACTGAGGACAGAAGGATCTTCTAAAGGGAATAAAGGTCGATCCTATGGTCAAACACTGAGATATACAGGCCTCTGACTCACAAGACAACGTGGGGTTTCCTGGCTGCAGCTCCCAATACCCCAAAGCTATCTTCCTTCAGCATTCATACATGCCCCTATCATATGAAGCTACAGAATGTTTCCTGACATTTGAAAATCCCAGGCCAGACTCTGTCATCCAGCACAGCTGCAGTGTGAAGACTGGGGAACAAAAGGCCTTAGAGCTCATGGGGCCACTAGTACTCATGGCGCACTCTGGGAGGAGTCCCCAGGAGGTCAGGTAGGACCAGCAGGGGCACTGTACTGTGGTTGCTGGGGTAGCAGTCTGTCAGCTGCTACCCCAGCAACCACAGTGGTGTCTGCAGTGGGACAAGGGGCCTGTGGCTCTATGCATAAGTAGCTATGGAACAGGCTCAGCTCACATGGAGGAGCAGCAGGAGTGGTAGTCCGCACCCCAGGTGCCACACTGCCATGATACATGAGCCCACCATGCCCAAGACAAGAAAAATCGACTTCCTGGTGGCATCTGTTCAGTCTGCAGGGCAGAACTGGTTCTAGTTTATCTGTTCACCTTGTGGGGAGCAGGAAAGAAGCAAGCAGGAAAAGTCAGAGGCACCGAAGCTCAATCCACATCTCGTAGGAAAGGAACCCTGGTCCCATGGCACTTGGGCAGGGACTGGTGTTCACAGGACAAAGCCAGAGCCCACCCTGGGCCTAGTTCCCCCTTGTCCCAAGCAGGCAGGAAGAAAATGTCACCGCTAACCAATCCCCAGCAGACAGGTTTGGCACCCAGAAGGATATGTACTGCTCTGCTGGGACAAGCGCTGTCTGCCCCAAACCATAGCCAAACACTGTGGGCCACGGAGCCATACGCGGCCATGCCACACTGTGCCACATACCTGCACAGGTGCTTCGCTGCCATGGTGGCCCTCAGCCTTCACCAAGAGCAGCTCAGAGCACAGCTGCTCCTGGCGGGCACTGAGCACCAACATGTTGTCACACTTGAGGGGTCCAGCATCAGTGAAAACCACCAGGGCTTTGTCCGGGTGCAGCTCTGCCGCCACTGGACTCTGCAGCACAGAAAAGGATGAGGTGCTCAGAAAGACACGGGGACGTGTCACTGCCTACAAGTCAGAAGTATGCCTGCCAGCAGGCTCCTAGAGAGACACAGGTGACCCTCAAGCCTCAAGGTAGAGCCTCAGACCAGAGCTGCCGCAATGTGAGATATGCACATGGCTTAGGATGCCAAGGGCATCAAGCTCACTGACACAGCCCTGCACTGTTGTGGGACACAGCCAGTGACAGCCTCAGGTCCACACAAGAGCAGAGTGCATAATATTTCTGAATAAAATTACTGGGAAACATTTTCACAGGAAATACCAACTAAAGAGAGAAATCAGGGTGGGGGGGGAGGGTATAGCTCAAGTGGCCAAGCACAGTTCTTGTGTATGCAAAGTCCTGGGTTGGATCCCCAGCATGGGAGCTCCACAAGCACCCACGGGAACAGCCCTATAATATCATGATGAATGAGGTTAGTTATACTGGAAAGAGACCAGAGAGGGGAATGAAGACAAACAAACCAAAGCAATGTCAGTAGTGCTGGCTATTCTCCACAATATTTAACAGGAACTGTTCTAGAAAGTCTCAGGCTGGAGAACAGTACAAGGATTAATATCCTCGTCTTGGACCCCACCAACCCCAGTTTGAATCCCCGACACCACGGAAGGTCCACCAAGCATTGCCAGGGGTCACTCCTGAGCAGAGTCAAAAACAAGCCACCCTTGGGTACCACCAGGTGTCCTCAATGCCTCCAGAAAAAAAGTCTGAGGGGCTGGACCGACAGCACAGCGGGTAAGGCTTTTGCCTTGCATGCGGCCGACATGGGTTCAATTCCCAGCATCCCATATGGTCCCCCAAGCACTGCAGGAGAAATTCCTGAGTGCATGAGCCAAGAGTAACCCCTGCGCATCGCCAGGTGTGACCCAAAAAAGAAAAAAATGTCTGAGTGCTGAACAGGGACAATTTCAGAGCTGTGCACATTACCTGTGGATCACAGCCACGGCCAAGGGACGCCAAGCTCTGCACCTTGCTGCCCATGTCCTGCTCTAAGTCTTGGTCCCCTGAGGGCTCCTCGGACCAGGAACTCTGTGCCAGGGCGCAGCCCTCCCCACGGAGGTGGCAGGGTCCCCGAGGCTGTTGCTGCCGACCCAGGTCCTTCTGACACCGCAGGAAGCGCTGGTTCAGCAGCTGTAGCTGACGGCTGAGACGGACGCACTGTGTTCGGAGTCTCTGCAGCTCTGGTGTCTCATCGGTGGTTGACAGCAACTGTCTCTCCAGTGCCCCTCGGAAGCGAGCAAAGGCCGCCAGGATGGCCTCCAGCTGGGTGGAGTGTGCCCACCTGCGTCTGCTCAGGCAGGCGATTTCCAGCTCTCTGTCTGCGATTCTGGCTTCACACTCTCGGATCCGGGAGGCCAGGCCCTGGGCCTCAGTCTCCCTGAGGGCCGTGCTGCGCTCCAGCTCAGCCAGCCTTGTGGCAGCTGCTGCTTCAGCATCATGCAGGCGCTGGCGCAGGGTTTCCAGGGCCTGGCTGTGCCCATGCTCCTGCTCAGCCAGCAGCTGGCTCAAGGCCTCTTTGGCTGCCAGAGCAGCCTGGAGCTCACTGGCCAGTGCTCCATGTGCCACAGCCCCGTCTAGCTCGCTCTGCAGGCTCCCAGCCTGGCCTTTGCTGACCTCGTGTCCTGTAGGGCCCACCAGGGACAGCTCTCTCTGAAGCTTCTCGATGACCTCATGGAGTTGTTCGATCTCTTCCACTTTATCCTTCTGCAATCTCTCCTGGTTCTCATGAAGATTCTCAATTATGGACTTCAGTTCCTCGATTTCAGAACTTCTGTCATATGCGGCCTGAGGAAAAAAGGCACATTTCAGAGAAATGACCATCAGAATTTCCCTCCTTCACAGACAACTCACCTGGAATTCATTCTGAAAAAACCGAAAAGACTTTGAAGCTTAAAAGCACAATGGCTGAAGCTGAAGAGACAGTACAGGGAGAAGGCACTTGCCTTGCACTCGGCCAGCCCCAGTTTGATCCCCGGCACCACACAAGACCCCCAAAGATCCTATCAGAAGTGACCCTCAGGAGTATGTCCTGAGCATGACCAGGTGTAGCCCAAATGTGCCCCCTCTCTACCCACCCATCCCCTGAAAAAAAAAGTGCTCAGACCTGCACCTCCTCAGCCCCAGCAGCTTCCATGATGCAGTGTGTTAGCACCAGAAGTAAAAAGCATGCCTAGGGCTCACAGGGCAGCACTGAGCATGCATGTGCTGGCTTAGGTAGCCACAGCCTTGTACAGCTACAGGTGGGGTGCGCTCCTGCATGACTGTCCTGTGAGGAATAACCGAGTGCGGCTCTTCACAGTTACATGGGTCAAACACTGAGGAGCTGGTACATGCCTTGTGGGCAGAGGGACAGCACGGTAAGATAGTAGACGTGACCAACCGGGTTCAATCCCCTGACACCCCAAGTGGTCCTTAAGCCCCACCAGAAGTGATCCCTGAGCTCAGAGACAAGAATAAGCCAGGAGCACCACCAAGAAGGGAGAGGGAGGAAGGTAGAAAGAAAGGGAAGGAGAAAAGGGAGATAGAGAGATAGAGGAAAGGATGAAGGAAAAAAAGGAAGAGAGGGAGGAGAGAACAAGAGAAACCCAGCTTGTGACAAACATAAAAAAGGAAATATAAAGAGGATGGGAGGCACTGAACAATGCTGATGAACAGGGCAAGAGGGGCATGAATCGATGACATCTCTATGACTCTCTCTCTCTTAAACACATTCCACATTCTCAGAGTCTAACACCCAAACACATTCACTCCACTCTTTTTTTTTTTTTTAGCTTTTTGGGTCACACCTGGTGATGCACAGGGGTTACTCCTGGCTCTGCACTCAGGAATCACTCCTGGCAGTGCTCAGGGGACCATATGGGATGCTGGGAATCAAACCTGGGTCGGCTGCAGGCAAGGCAAACACCCTAACCGCTGTGCTATTGCTCCAGCCCCTCATTCACTCCACTCTTAAATACTTAGTCAACATTCACACACTCCACACTCAAACACTCACTCCACTGAGACAAGCTCACACACTCACTCTCACTCTCATACATACACTTCCACACACTCAGCAGGCTATAAGGACTCTTTTTTTTTTTTTTTTTGGCTTTTTGGTCACACCCAGCGATGCTCGGGTTATTCCTGGCACTGCACTCAGGAATTACTCCTGGCAGTGCTGGGATGCCGGGGATGTAACTGGCAAACACCCTACCCGCTGTGCTATCACTCCTGCCCCACAAGGACTCTCTTAAGGGTAAGTTTTCTTTGTTATCTCCACTAAAGAGAGCTTTGTGTTTTGCTCCAAGAGCACCGAAAAAAGACCCAGGAGTGGGAGGTCAACAAGGAAAGTGCTCACGACATAAACCCCACTTAGTAAGAGCCACCTCTTCCCCAAATTGAACAACCCAAAGCAGTGATGGGTTTGCATGAATACTTGCTGATGTCCATAAGCACAGCACCACTGTGGCGGTCACACCTGATAAGCACCTGAGCAGCGTGGCACTTGTTCTGAGTGCAAGGGGCAGGAAGTGGGTCGCTGCTCCCCGTCCAGGAGCTCTGGCTCTTACCAGAAAGCTACCTGCTGCCCTGCACTCTCGGGCATGCCAGGATACTCTCCCTGCAGGCACCAGGCCCTACAGGAGGCCCCCAGCTGGTGGTGATAAAGGCTGTCACATGGTCTGGGGCCTGAGAGGGCCTGTTGGTTTACCATCAAGCGGGCATTCTCCTCCTGCAACTCCTGGATGCAGGTGGCCGTGTGGCTCTGCTTTAAGTTCAGGTGCAGCACCTCTTGGTCTTTATTGACCATATCAGCTTTAATCTTTTCTAGTTGATCTTTTAAATCCAAAACCTTGCAGAAAAACAAAAAAGATAATTAGACCAAATATTCTAGTTGGTTTCATAACAAAACTTTATAAGGGTCTAAAAACAGTGCCACACAAGCCACTACCACTGCTCTGACCCCAAGTAGAGTACGGACAAGGAGTGGCAACATGGAGGGGCCTTAGGAGCACACACCCTACAGCCACCACCTCACCTCAGGGAAACACATCCCACAGCCATCCCACCTCAGGGAGCACATCCCACAGCCGCCCCAACTCGGGGGCAGGGGGACACCAACATCCCACAGTCACATCACCTAACTTGGGGGCACACACCCCACACCTTCACTTGGAGGCACGCACCCCACTAATCACCTCACCTTGGGCAAATACCCCATACCCACCTGTCTCAGAGACACACCCCCACAGCCACCTCAGTGCACTCAAGGGTGCACAATCCCACACCCACCTCGTTCTCCCGCTGCTGGAGTACCTCCTGCGCTGCCTCAAGCTGGCCTTGCGGGTCCTCAAGATGGCCCCCTGGTGCAGGCATGGGGCACTTGGCCTCATCTAGCCTGGACTGCAAAGAGGACACCAGAAGCAAGTGGCTCATCTGTTGCTCCTGCAGCGCCTCTCGGTCCTGTCCAGATGGGAGGAGATGCATCTATCAAGACTCCAGGAGCTCAGCGGGCTCAAGTGCCCATCGTGCTCACACCAGACACGCTACAGACCCAGACGCTCACAGGATCTAACTACCTGGGAAGGGGCCCGGCACTGCCACAAGTGGGAGGCTTATTTGCAGAAATTGCTCAACGGGTATAAAAATAATCTTTGGTCTGTTCAAGATTTTAAAAACTTGGAAAAAACTTGCCCAAAAAGCAGGCAACAGCTGACAAAACATACATTCATGGAACAATAACACCCCATTACAAAGTTTACAAATTACATTCAGTGTAGACAAACTCAAAGGGCAGAGGCAGACAGAAATCTGTATATGGACCAATTCTCTGGAGGTAATAAAAATGTTATCAATAGGTTGACTCCATGGCTTCGAGGCTGGCCTCACGTTCCGGGGAAAGGGCAACTCAGAGAAGCGATCACCAACTACATTGTAGTCGAAGGCCATGTGGGGGAAGGGAGTTGCGGGCTGAATGAGGGCTAGAGACTGAGCACAGCGGCCACTCAACACCTTTATTGCAAACCACAACAGCTAATTAGAGAGAGAAAACAGAAGGGAATGCCTTGCCACAGTGGCAGGGTGGGGTGGGGGGGGAGATGGGATTGGGGAGGGTGACAGGGACACTGGGTTTACGGGTGGTGGAGAATGGGCACTGGTGAAGGGATGGGTTCCAAACTTTGTATGAGGGAAGTATAAGCACAAAAGTGTATAAATCTGTAACTGTACCCTCACGGTGATTCTCTAATTAAAAATAAATAAATTTAAAAAAAAAAATGTTATCAATATTCCTGGCACTTAACCTCTGAGCATTTACCGAAGGAAGGAAGGAGGAAGGAAAGAGAAGAAAAGTAGGAAGGTAGGAAGGAGAGAAGGGGAGGAATAAAAAAGTCAAAAGGAAGGAGAGATGGAGAGGAAGGAGGAGGAAGGAGGAAGAAAGGAATGAAATCACATGTCAGAGGTCTGACTCCCTGGACTCGATGCTCAGGAGGCCTGTGCAGCCCTGGGCCTAGAGATGCAGAATACAAACAGGCCCTGCCCACGCTCATCCCCACAGCCACTGACAAATTCCTAAACTCAACCACTAAATGAACAGGCATTGGTGCTTTATAAAATTAGTATGGACAAATTCTGAGACTGAGAAATAATGGAATGCACATGCTTAAGACAACATAAAATGCTGCCACAGTAAACGTAACATCATGATCTAGAATAGTGTCATTACTTCTCGGACCCCTTCTGGCACAAGCTCTGAAGGCCATGGCATGTGCTTGGTGCTGAGAGGGAGCAGCCCCTCCAGCCTCATCAGAGCTGAGGTCCTGAGGTGTCCTTGGCAGTCTCTGGGTCGGGGGCGGGCTGAACTTTGGGAGTTGTTCTAGTCAACTAGTGAAAGCGAGGAGGGTCAGGGAACCTCTGGTCCATACCTATGGAAACTGAGGTTGTCGAAGTGAGTTAAACTGTGGGTCCCCCAGCAAGGCCTGAGAGAACTGCCTCCCCTAAACATACATGTGTGCCAGTGCATGGGCACAGAAGGGACAGAGGTGACATGGCCTTGCCTTGGAGGCCTGCCACACCTAGTCTGCAGTAAGGCTTTCCCCAGGGAGCCACTGCCGAGGGCAGGCAGCCCAGGCGCGCTGACCTGCTGCAGGCCCTGCACAATTCTTCTCTGCTGCTCCAGCTCCCCCTGCAGCTGTGCCACCAGCTTGCTGCTGTGGGCATTGGCCTCCTCTAGCCGCTGGATCTCCTGCTCCTGAGTTGCCACTCGCTTATCCACCAAGTCCTTCTTCATGGCCAGTTCATTCAACCCATAAGACTGTTCTTTCAACTTTTCTTGTAACAATTCAACCTACAACAAAAAATGCTTAAGCAATGAAGTAGTTAAGAGAAAATTTAACTTCCAAATGAAAAGGCTGATAGCACGCCTGAGAGAGCTGATTCTAGGCGGGGACTTCTGCCCTCAGTCTCACAGGGCAGCTGGATCTGAGGGAGTGACAGCTGTCTGGAGCAGAGCAGAACAGAGGAAAATTTAGTGAAATACCAGGAGTTCTGACAGTAACAAGTGGGTTGCTAAGCAGTCATCAGGGAGAACCACAGAAAGGGTCAAGAGTCCAGCTGGGTGAGACAAGACAAGGTTACTGAAAGTAGAGAATCAAGGAGAATTCGTAGGACACGGGGTCTGTGGTGCCACCAGAGTGGGAGTGACATGAAAGTAACAGACCAGAGAGTGCAGCAGGTCAAGTGCTCACCCCTGGTTCGATCCCCAGCACCACCTAGGGTCCACCAGGAGTGATCCCTGAGCACAGAGCAAAGAGTAAGCTCTGAGCACCACAAGTGTAGCCCCAAAACAAAAAAACAGATGAGCTTCAACTACTACCTCACAGCCGCAGCTGAGCAGAAGCAGAAAGCAAAACATGTATAGGCCCCCAGCACTGTGCTGTGCGTGCGCATGCACACATACATACACCCCGTACACCTGCACCACCTGCACGCAGGAGGCACACATCACACACAACACATGATTCCACACAGGCACATCACACACCTCACATACACAAAAACATATTACACATCAAACATACATCACACATCATATACATGCAAAAATGACACACATCACATGGTCACACATATCACATGCACATTACATTCATATCACAAAATCCATGGGCTCAAATATCGCATGCATATCACACACATCACATGAATATATATGCCACACATCATACACATAATGTGCACACAAGTCACACGCATCAAACACATTATACGATCCACATAATACATGCATTTTCAAAGCTATACATAATATGCACACACATCACTTGTGCGCGCGCGCGCGCGCGCACACACACACACACACACACACACACACACACACACACACACACACACACCCCAAGAGCAGGTGGCCCCAGCCTCACAGAAGGCAGCATGCAGCCTACCTCCTGGCCCAGCTGTGCCTGCTGTGGTTCCCACATACATGGAAGGGAAAGAACAGAGTGGTGAGGGCTTGAGAAACAGTTCGGACACCCCCAGGTTCCAGCCAGGCATACAGCCGCTGACTCACGTCGCTATCTCGGGGTCCTTGGGGCTGCAGTCTGGCTGCCTGACGGAGCTGCTCCTCAAGCCGCCGGATCTCCTGCTGGAAGTCCTCGCGCTCATGCTCCCGCTCCACAGCCTGCTCCTGTGGGGAGAACCGGGGCCTCCAGTAAGGTTCACTGCAGCTCCTATCCGCAGCATCCTCACAGGTTAGGGGGAGAGGAGAGACAGGCGTGAGGAGTTGAAACCAGCAGACAATTGGTGGCACAAAGCATATGCACACAAGGCTCAGGGTCAGCATGACAGAATGCAGCCCAAGCTTAGCCCAGCCTGCCTGGCCTGGACTGCACAGCACAGCATGACATGGTCCAGCCCTGCATGGCAGGAGAGGCAGGGAGCTCGCTCTACACTTTAACCAGCCCAAGGTCAACTCATGAAGGAGTCGGAAAGCTGGTGGTGGTGGCCACTGCAGATGCAACTAACGCCCACACACTTACATCCATGAACTGCCGCTGGCTGCGCAGGTGCTTGTCCAGAGACTCCATCTGCTGCCGCAGAGCCGTGAGCTCCTCAGCCTGCTGGGCACAGGCCTGCTGCCGTGACAGCTGCTCCTCTAGCTCCGATTCCAGAACCCTCATCTGTGACAGCAGGGCCGAACGGTCCTTCTCACACTGCTTCCTTGTCTCCAGATGCTCCTGGGCAAGAGATGCCACTTCCGTGCGCAGGGCTAGCAAGGAGAGAAGACGGGGAGGACTCCAAAGCTCAGGTGCTGCCTGGTGCCACAGAAGCAATCAACCTATCCCAGAGATTCCCTGGCCCAGTCCATCCATCTGCAAAGGGGCACTGGGCCCTGCCTATAGCCTCCCCTCCAGGAGGGGTATTGGCCAGCCAAGGCCAATGCACCGGGAAGGAGCCCCCACAAACCAGCAGGGGCCTGTATCCTGCCCCACACAAGCCCACAGCTTGACATGGCCATAGACACTCACTGCAAATCTGGAACTTACATTTAAGGGAAAAATGTATCATAGAAAGGCTGGCTAAAAATTGTAAAAGACCTGCTAATAATACAGCTTAGAATTGCTCGGTGACACCAGATAATATTTTAGGAATCCTATCTTCATATTCTAGTAACCTGTGAACAGTTTTTGGGCCACTCCCTGCAATGATGAGGGTGGGGGTGCTGGTGAGGGAACTCAGGGCTCTGGCATAGAGTCCATGCTGCAGCCTTCGGAGCATCACCCCAGACCTATCATTTTGTTTTCTATGGAGGGTCATACCCAGCAACATTGCAGGGCAAGGAAACTGGGGCCACTCTCTGCCACATTGTCCAGCCACATTTAGCCCAACCATGCTCGGTCCAGCCACGCGACCCAGCCATGCTCTGCCCAGCCACGTTCAACCCAGCCATGCTTGGCCTGGCCATGCTCTGTCCAGCCACACTTGACCCAGCCATGCCTGGCCTGGCCACAATCGCCTGCTGATGTAATGCCAGGCCAGGTGGACCATGTGTAACAAAACCACCAGGGTACTCCAGTGGTGCCAAGATTCAAGTCCAGGGGATACATGTGAGACACCTGTAAGACCAGGGCTCTGCCATGTGAGCAATCTCCTTCCTGTTCTGCTTTAACAGGGGCCATAGCTGGCAATATACCAGGACTACATGGTGCTGTTGGCTGAGCCCAGGCCTCCCACCTGCGCCACACCCTGCGCCCCTGGAACAGACCCATGTAGACACAAGTTTTCATGTCTGGTATGGAAGCTGACTGCAGGCTGTGTGGACTCACCCTGTGCAGTCAGGTAGCCTCTGATCTCACCCCTAACCTCACCCCTGAGCTCATGGTACTCTCTGTCTTGCATGAGAAGGTACAAAGTCACTTAACCCCTCTGGGGATCAAGGGACCCAAGTGTCTGCTTGTGGCAGGTGGGTGGAGGTCATGGCTGTGTTGAGGGAGGAAGGTGCCAACTGCCGACACATCTAGAATGGACTGGTAAGAGGCCACAGCCCAGAGAAAACTATGAACCAGTACATGTCCAAGGAACGGAAGGCTTAGCTTCTGCTGAATCCCAAATAACGTAAACAATCCCAAAACCCACGTAGAACTCAGAGTTCACTTATATGTGTCCAGCTCTGGAAACTTCATCGTTTCTATAACCTGCAATCTTCTACCCAATAGAATTTTGCAACAAGTGTTCAAACCATAAAGCCAAGCAGTAAAGTCACTGCTGCAGGTGCCGTGTCTGGGTGGTGTCTGGGCTGTAGAGACCCACTGCAAGGCTCCACCCTCAGGCTCCCTAAGGACAGATAAACCCACTGCAAGCAACACCCTGCAGACACAGCCCAGAAAAAGTGTTTCCTGCCTGAAGGCCAAGGGTCCAATCACCCTGGATTGAACATCTGCTACCAAAGCACTGAGACAGCTCCCTGTCGCGGTGCAAATTTGCACATGGCACAGCACACATCAATCACATCTGCTCTTACAAACCTGAATCCTTGTGTGCTACAGTAACAGGAAGGCCTAGAAACAAAAAGGCAGAGAATTGGCAGATAGAAACAGAACAGGGGCATAGGACAAGAGCGAGAAATGAGAGGAGGATGCTTGGTGAAAGCACCACAGCAGGAAATGCCTACAGTCTCTGTCCCCCGGCATCACTGCTGATGTCCAGCCAACCACAGTGTGGAGGAGGCAGGAAGAAGGGCACAGCAGCATTCAAGGTGCAGTGAGTGCTCCACCCTACAAGCTCTCCCCTGGGCAGCAGTCAAGGTCTGATGTCACTCTCACCTTGTGCGATAAGCATGCAAAGTGTGAGAACAGAGCAGCCTGGCACACCTAAGTGCAGCCAGCACACACTCTGGCAGAAGTCACTGAGGCCATGACCATCCACGGGTCCAGACCATCCTACAACACAGCAGTCAGCATCAACAGGACCCAGAGAGGAATGAGGCTACCCTGAGCATCAAGTATCCCCACAGCTGATGCTGGCAGGGCAGGGAGACCAAGGCCAGAACAGACAGCAGCAAATCAGAGGAAGCCCCAAATCCCGAGGTGAGGTACAGCATGGGCCATCTCGGATCAGAAGGTGCTCAGCAGGCTGCTCGGCCAGCGCGGGGCAGAGCAGGGACAGGAAAGCAGAGACACCTCTGGGCATGCCCAGTCAGCTCCCATGAAACCACACTCAGCTCTGTGTGCTCTGCTGCTGCATTTGAGTCCATTACCTAAAGTTTCTGAGTGGGGAGGACAGTTAGAGTCACACCCTGCGGGGGTCAGGGATCTTAAGGGTGCTGGGAACCAAACCCATGTCGTCCAAGTGCAAGGCAAGTGCCTACCCCATGCTCTCTCTCCAGCCCTGAACTGATGCCCCAGGGCCCAAGCAGTGCCAGGGAGTGAGCGGTCCAGGCTCTGAAACTGACACACGCTTCTGTGGAAACTCCCCTGAAGGTGACTGCACACTGGGGGTTCTGAGCACAAGCCCCATCACAGGTCATCCCCACAGGGCAGAGCAGTCGCCCTAGCATGCATCTCCAGACAGGCTCCTCCCGGCTCTCCATTCCCACCTCACACCATGTGTGCCCCCACCAAAGTCACATTCAAGTCCTGCCTGGGCTTGCGTCCACACCCGAGCACGCCTCACCGGCTTCCCTGTCCTGCGCCTCTGCCGCCACCGCCTCCTTCTGTCTCCGTAGTGCCGAGTTCTCATCCTGTAGCAACGACACCTGCCGAGCTGCCTGCTGCAGCCGCTCCCGAAGGCTCTCCAGCTCCTCCACAAGGGCCTGTTCCGTTGTGTCCCTGCGACCCAGGGCCTCCTGCAGGCTGGCCTGCTCCTCCCTGAAGCCCGCGATGAGGCCTGTGGGGAACAAGTCAGGCTGCCAAGACCACAGGAGAGCAAGAGGAACCCAGCCAGAGTATGTGGTCAGAGGGACAGCAAGCCTAGCAGATGCCCTCAGTCCCCCAAGTGCCCTGCAAGAGGGACCAGTGAGTGTCAGACACCTGCTCTAGCACTGTCCCCTCCCTGTGAGGGACAGAGGTGTCAGATCACCTGAATCAGGCTTGAGGTACCAGCCCCTAGAGCGTCAGACGCTGCCTCATTATCTGCATGTGGCCCAGGACTGTCAGTGGAGGACACCCGTCTGCCACCTTGCCAGCCTCACCCTCTGCCTTGTGCAGCTCCAGCAGTAGCCGTGCCTTCGTGGCGCTTTCCTCGTCCAGACGCTGCAGCAGCTCCTGGTGCTTCCGGACCACCTGGGCCGTCTCCTCATTCTTGCAGCTAAATTCCTTCTCAAAGCGAGAATGAAGCTGTCGTGCTTCTTCCAGCTGTGGAACACATTCAAGAAACAGCTCACAGCCGTAAGACCTACAGTCTGTGCTGAGCAAGACACTTCTCCCTGACAATCTAATCGGTTTCCTCGACAGAGTTCTGACAGCCAGAACTCAGCTGATGCATAAAATACTACAGAGACTGGCACTGTGCCACAGGCCACAAGCTGCTCTCAAACAGGAGATCAGGGCAGGAAGCTGGGCACCCTGAATGCTGATGGGCACAGAAGGCTGCAGCCGGAAAGTAGGGGTGGGGAGCCCAGAAGTCAGGCTCACCTGGGCAGGGTCCTAACCAGGTGTGGCCTGTACACACGCTCTTCTGCCCCCCTAACTGGGCCCCTGCCCCTGCTATCCATTACCCACCAGAATCCCTTCGACTGCTAAGCCCCAGCAGAGCAGATACAATACAAGGCAGTCTCCCATGTGCCCAGTTGCCACCCTGGCTACAACCGAGGGCTGAGGCCCCACCCTGGCCTCTCACAAGGGACTCTCATCCTCTCCAGCATGCAAGCCAGCAGGTTTCCCATGGGGCACAAAGCCCCCAAAGCTGCCTGCTGGTTGTCCCAACCGTGCTTCCATCCGGCCTGTGGCAGCTGCTCCAAGAACCCACAGCAACCCCGCTGGGGCAGAACACAAATCAGGGCCACTTCTGTGTCCTCAGTGACCACACTCAGCTATCTGTCCTGCCAAGGCCTGTCTGTGGGTGGAGAGAAGGGGACGCAAAGGGAGAGGCCGCAGGAGAAGCTGAGGCAGCGCTTGCTGCTGTAAGCCCACTTCCCAGAACAGGGCTCAGAAAGCCTCTGAATGGAGGTGTGTAGTTGCCTCTGATCAGGGGCAGCACTCACGCCTGGAGGGAGTGGTCTGCGTCCCAGCAGACCCAGGACAAGGGAACACCAGTGCATCGCTGTCAAGCCCGCCTCCCAAGGACCAGAGGCATCAAGGCACAGTTTCTGCCCGGGTGTGGGCTTACCTGCTTGCTGGAGTCCAGGGCCATCCCCAACAGGCCGTCCACTGCCAGGCCCAGGCTCTGGAACACCTTCTTCACAGGCTGGTCCCAGTCCAGGGTGCGGTCAGGACTCAGGAAGAAGCTCTCACAGACATGACTACTGAGTTCAGCCAGCGAGGACACCTCCATGCTTCCGGGCACTGTTGTGTCCAGATCCAGCACAGCCAGCTCAGAGCCCAACCAGGTGTTGTCAAGATCCGGCACTGCAAAGTGAGCACACAGGGAGCTTGTGCCCAGCGACCAAGAACCACAAGTTCTTGGGAAGAGAGGGCATGTGAGTATGAACGTGTGCCTGTGTATGTAGGGGTGTGCGGATGCATGTGTGAATGTATACACATGCATGAGTGAATGTGTATACATGTATGCATGCAAGTGTGTATACTGTGTGCATGCAACTGCATGTACATGTATATGCACACATGTACATGTGTATGTGTGGATGTATACATATGTGCATGTAAATGTATATGCAGACAAGTGAGTACGTGTGTATATGCATGCACGTATACATGCCCGGGAGGAGGGCAGGGCTCTGGGGGTCTGGGCTCACCTGCCTGGGGGACCGCATCCCCAAGCTGCGCACTGGGCAGGACCTCGTCATCCAGGCACAGCCCCACACGCTCACTGATGCGGCTCCTCATGGCAGTGGCAGCCCTCAGTGTCTCTCCAAAGAGACCCAACAGCCTCTTCAGGGTATCGCGCAGCACCCTCCTGAGACACAAGGGGCATCTCGAGATCATTATTCCAGATTCCAGGATGCGTCTCCCTGAGAAAGGCCTGGCCTAGCAAACCGGGTAATGTCCCAACTGCCCAGATTTGACTGAGAGCTCCCTGTACCAGAGGCAGAGACAAGAATTGAACTACACACACACTAGACCTACGCAAAAAGCAGAACCCCAAAATACCAAATGATGCCCAGGGAAGGTCTGTCCATGCGGCATCTACATGGGAACATTCGCTTTACTTTCTGGTTTTGCTTTGATTTTGTCTGGGCCACAATGTCCTTGGGGGCTACTCCCAGAAGGGCTCAGGGGACCATGTGTAACACGGATAGTACCAGGCTGACCTCCCCACATACAAGCATGGAATGTGCGTTGCTCGCCCCAGTATGTCATCACTCCAGCCCCTCAAGTCTTTTTCCTGTCTGTTTCTGGGTCGCACCCAGCAGTGCTCAGGGGTTCTGTGCTCAGGGGATCACTCCTAGTGGTGCTCAAGGGGCCCCAAAGTGGTAACAGGGATCAAACTGGGGTCAGCTACCTGTCTGCAAGACAGTGCACCTTACCCGTGCACTGTCTTTCTAGCCCCTCTAAAATCTAAGTAAGAATAATGTGCTCTAGGGCCCTGTCCTGCCAGATGCAACTGGGCCAGGAGACACCCAGTAAGCAAGTTGGCCCAGAGGGAACAGAACTGACAGCACAGCAAGGCTATTTGCAGACACACACACACACACACACACACTTTTCAGTCACATACCCCTTTATGTGATACACAAACATTCCAGTCACACAACTTTTTGTGATACACACGCCTCTGTGATATACACACAAACATCCCCTTTCTGTGATACACGTCTATGATACACACATTCCTTTCCATGATACACACACACACCTTTTCTTGACACACACTTCTGTCACACACTCATGCATGCACACATGCACACCTTTCCCCATGAGACTGGTCGATATCAGATTTCAGCATGGAGATGAGGTTTGTGCCTTCCTGGTTTTCCCTTTCGCGCCTTTGTTGCAGTTTCTCCAGCTCTGAATCACGCACTTCCAGTTCATGACTTAAGGATAAAATCTGGTTTTTCAACTGTTAAGAAAAAATTGTGAAACTTTTATTTCAAATTATTCAGCCTAAATTTAAGAAACTTTCATCACAAAATTCATCATCCCATTTAAGATACTGTTAAAGGGCAAGAGACCCAGGCTCTTTCCCCGGCACCACATATGGTCTCCTGAGTGCAAAGCCAAAAGAAAGTCCTGAGCACTGCTGGATGTGGACCTTCCCCGTCACCACCACAAAATAGATAGATGAACAGAACAGTAAAAGAATGGGTGGTGAACTTCAGGGAACATATCCCAGAGATGCAAAAAAGTATAGTAGAGGGGGCTGGAGTGATAGTACAGCGCGTAGGGCGTTTGCCTTGCACGCGGCCGACCCAGGTTCAATTCCCAGCATCCCATATGGTCCACCGAGCACCGCCAGGAGTAATTCCTGAGTGCAGAGCCAGGAGTAACCCCTGAGCATTGCTGGGTGTGACCCAAAAAGCAAAAAAAAAAAAAGTATAGTAGAAATGACATCTGCACTTTATATGTTCATTGCAGCACTGATTACAATAGCCAGAATCTGAAACTTTGGTACATCTACACAATGGAATACTATGCAGCTGTTAGGAAAGATGAAGTCATGAAATTTGCATACAGGTGGATCAACATGGAAAGTATCATGTTAAGTGAAATGAGTAAGAAAGAGAGGGATAGACATAGAAAGATTGCACTCGTTTGTGGAATATAAAGTAACAGAATGGAAGACTAACACCCAAGAACAGTAGAGGTAAGTACCAGGAGTATTATTCCACAGCTTAGAAGCCGGCCTCGCATGCTGGAGGAAAAGGCAGCTCAGATAGAGAAGGGACCACCAAGTAAAGGGTGCAGGAGGGCCCATTCGGGATGGGAGATGCAGGCTGAAAGTAGACTATAGACTGAACATGATGGCCACTTAATACATCTACTGCAAACCACAACACCCAAAAGGAGAGAGAGCAAAAGGGAATGCCCTGCCACCGAGACAGGGCAGAGTGAGGGGAGGATGGAGTGAGGGTGATGAAAGGGATGCTGGGACCATTGGTGATGAAAAATGGGCACTGGTGGAGGGTTGGGAACTTGACCATTGTATGACTGAAACACAAGCACAAAAGTTTGTAAGTCTATAACTGTACCTCACTGTGATTCACTAATAAAAAATTTTTTAAAAATAGGTGGTCATTACAGGGGGAATACTGATAGATTTTTCCTCCATCACTGACACCTAGATTTCATGGGCCTGGGATATAGCTTAGTGGTAGAGCCCCCTACTTTCCCTGTGTGAGGCCACAAGCTTATCCTCAGTATATGCCATGTCTCCACCGAGTGTGATCCCCAGTTCTGCAGGAGTCTTCAGCTCCACAGCCAGAGTGCAACTCCAGTGCATCCCTGTCAGCACCATCACCACAGATGGAGGTGAGGTAAACAGGATGAACGAATAATGGGGAAAACAAGCAGGCCAGGGCTCTCTCACAGATAATGACTCATGCCTCTGCTCATTCACAGTGACCGCTTCTAGGAACAGAGGGATCCCACTGGTTCTTTCTAAACATGAAAGCCAGCCAGTATGGGTGCATGAGTGCAAGACAGTGAAAGGCAAGGATGGGTAATGGGGCCCGGCTATGGAGAGAGCTCACAAGGGGGGCCTTCTTGGGGCAGTGCACAACAGAGTACACAAACCTCGCCACGCCTAGGGCCATGAGGTGGCCAACCCAGCCTGTGCACTGGCTCGGCACCATAGCCCAGCACTGACACACGCTACCACAAAAGGAAAACACTCCCTTCTGCCCCCGGGAGGCTGCAAACTCCAAACACTGGGGGTCTAGAAAAGTTTATGATGCTCCATGGCACAGGCACAAATCTATAAGCAAAGTGTCTCTACCATCACTTGATTTAGGCCAGAAACTCGGGCCGGCACACTAAGGCCACAGAGAAAAGGCAGCAGAGCAAATGCCACAGGAGCCATATGCAGGCACTGAAGAGAAAAGATGAAGCTGTACTGAAAGAGAATGCCTTCAAGGGCTCACTCAAACTTTTCTCCAAAAAGGACCACAAAGGACGTGAGTCAGGGAGAGACTATCGAGGAAAACCCCAACATAGCAAGTCCACTTGCCTCCTGACGGCTTCCTCCAAGAAAACAAGAGCTATCAGGAGTGTCCCAGGACACTGTCCTTCAGTCCAGCATGAGCACACACAGCTCTGCTCTGACCCACTGTGATCTCCCAGGGTACTGCCTCAGCCTTAGAAATGGGACAGAGGGGCCAACACGCACAGCAGCAAATGCAGAACCTTTGTCATCATGAAACTGGGTCAAAGACCAACAACTATCCTTGCCTCACAGTCTCAAGCTAAGAACAATGTGCCTCAGTGTACCCTGGCTCTGTGGGTGAGAGGGTGTGTGCTTCAAAAACCAGCTGGTCTGCAGTAGCCCTGTCTGCCCTGTCATGTCTGAGACATACATGGTCAAGTGCAGAGAGTGAGCCAGGCTAGCAGATGCCCAGCAGTAAGGTCCTGACCGATGGCAGAAAACAGTGAACCAGCATTTCAGAACACTGGAACCACATGTTCAGGGTTACAGACAGATGAATAGGTCAAGGAAATGTGGAACAGTTCACAGTCATTACAATCCACGCGCTTAGACATGTGAAGAGTCAGCTAGGGCTACTCCCTGGTGACCTCCATAAACCATCCTCATGACCTCCTCCTATTAAAATCACACCCATTGGAAACTCCAACAACTATAGTGAGTTTTGTGTTGAATTATGGAATGTAATCAAGGTAAAGAAAAAATGAAGTGAAATTCATTAGTTATACAGTAGGGGGTAGGGGGTGGGGGCGGGGGGTATACTGGGGTTTTTGGTGGTGGAATATGGGCACTGGTGAAGGGATGGGTGTTTGAATATTGTATAACTGAAACATAAACCTGAGAACTTTGTAACTTTCCACATGGTGATTTAATAAAAAGTTAAAAAAAAAAAAGAATAAAATAAAATAAAATCACACCCATGAGTACCATAATACCATACAGTTACCATGGCAACCGGGAATCAATGAAAGAAGCCAAATTTGGCAGGACCTCAGACTCCAGGGGCATGGGGAAGCATGGGGAACAGGGAAGGTAGGAATTCTGAAACGAAGGTAGCTTGAGATGGAGTCTGCCATCCTTCAATCTGCCTGCATGTTGTGAATAAAGTTCCTTCAGGTGTGAAGGCGTTCTGGCTATGACATCTGTTACCCAATGATGGCCAGAGTTGACTTGGCTGATCTGGGTGGCAAGGCAGGGATCTCCCCCCTCCCCCATCACCTCTCCATGTGAGTCCCTCCTGACGCTACACGCTCAAAGAGGACAGCCTTCCAGGAGGACTGGTCAATGGTGGAATCTATCACATGTGTGTGGAGAACAGAGGGTAGGAAAGATTGAGAAGGGACTAGTAAGTAAGACAATAATACTTGGAAATGACCATGCTGGACAAGAGAGAGAGGTGTCTGCCATAAATGCTGGCTAGGAGGGAAGGGAAGTTGGGAGGAGGGACACTGGGGACAATGGTGGTGGAAAATATTCACTGGTAGAAGGATTGGGTGTTATACACCATATAACTGAAATCCAAACATGAACAGCTTTGTAATGGTCTAACAATGATTCAATTAAAAAAAATCAAAATTTTTATTAAAAATTTTTTTTAAAAAAGATGGCCTTTCCCAAATAGAGATAGACCATTCTTCAGTCGCATGTCCACAGGTAGACACTGTTCTAGTCCCCTGCTAGAATCTCAAAGACAAGCTCTTTTATGATTGTCATCATATCTCTCACTTGATGGCCTTAGCAGACCTGGAACCGCATGTTCAGGGTTACAGATAGATGGATAGGTCAAGGGAATGTGGAACAGTTCACAGTCATTACAATCCACACGCCTGGACATGTGAAGACCTGGGAGATATGCAAGTGGGCACTTGGGGAGACGCTGCACGCTCCACTTTGAGGCCCCCTGGGTTATCTAATTTGAAGCAGGTAAGGGGCGATGGGAAATGGGGCCAAGGATGGGCC
Organism: Sorex araneus; assembly: GCF_027595985.1. NCBI lineage: Eukaryota > Metazoa > Chordata > Mammalia > Eulipotyphla > Soricidae > Sorex > Sorex araneus. The sequence continues at coordinate 50,261,562 of NC_073303.1, forward strand.
TGGGAGCAACAGGGCAGTTTCTGCCTGGGGTGAAGGCAAGCTCTGGATGGATAGTAGAGATCACTGCAACAAAGGTGTGAAAGCGGTGAGTCAGAAATGTTCGCTCCAAGATGGCCAGAGGCTCACTTCTGTGTCAGGTTTGCCATAGGCACAAGAGCAGTGAAAAGAAAAGGGGTGTTCCACTAACCTGCTGAATCTGGGGATCCTCCTCAGGCTGCAGTGAGGAATGCATCTCTCTGCTTTGCGACAGAGACCGTGTCTGTTCACCATTAAGTTGCTGAAGCTCTTCCTCCTGTAAGAGTCACATTCAATCTGCACCAAAGCACATCAACAACAACACAATGCCATCAAGCCTCTCATGGTTTGCACACACAGAGCGAGCAAAGATCTAGGAGTCCTAGGCCATGCCAGGAGCCTTGGCCTCCCCGACAGCAGCCCCTTCAGGAAGCACTTCCTCAAAGCCCTAAGACATGGGCTGTCTGGACAGTAGAACCTGAGTCTTGGGTTTTTGAGGAGCATTGGTGGGGGACTTCTGGGGGGCCACACCCATCAAAGATCAGGGGTTACGCCTGACTCTGCACTCAGGAATTACTCCTGGTGGTGCTTGGGGGACCATAAGGGATGGAGGGGATCAAACCCGGGTCAGCACTGCAAGGCGAAAGCCCTCCCTCTCGCGCTCCGCCGAGATTCGACGCGGGTGGCCATGCTTTTGCACGGCCGCTTTGCTGCTGAATGAGCAAGATCCAGAGCCAGCTACATTACTTCTGGTCCCAGCAAGTGCTTGCAGCCATGTCTCCAGACTGTGAACTAAGCTTTTGCTCCATGCTGCCCCAGGAAGGGAAATGATGCAATTTCCAACTTAATCTCCCTGGACTTAATTACTAAAATACAGAAATCCTAAACTGGGCGGCTGCTACCGCGGCCTTGCGACTTTATATCTCTTCATTCTCATCAGTGGAAAACTAATTATCAAATGTTTCCTTGTCAGGGGCTGGAGTGATAGCACAGCAGGTAGGGCGTTTGCCTTGCACGCGGCAGACCCGGGTTCGATTCCCAGCATCCCATATGGTCCCCCAGCACCGCCAGGAGTAATTCAGGAGTGTAGAGCCAAGAGTAACCCCTGTGCATCGCTGGGTGTGACCTGAAAAGCAAAAAAAAAAAAAAAAAAAAATGTTTCCTTGTCAGTAGGGCCGTATTTTTTGGGAATAAATTCCAACAAGAATAGTGAGTTCTGTTGAGACTCCAACAACAATAGTGAGCTTTGTGTTGAAATATGGAATGTAATCAAGGTAAAGAGAAAATGAAGTGAAATTTATCAGTTATGCAGGTGAGGGTGGAGGGGCTGGGGGCTGGGGGGCATACTGGGTTTTTTTGGTGGTGGAATATGGGCACTGGTGAAAGGATGGGTATTTAAGCATTGTATAACTGAGACATAAGCATGAGAACTTTGTAACTTTCCACACGGTGATTCAATAAAATAAATTTAAAAAAAAAAAAAAAGCCCTCCCTGTGCACTATCCTTCCAGTCCCTCGTTGTTTTTTGTGTGTTCTGATTTTGGGGCCACACCCAGTGATGCTCAGGGCTTACTCCTGACTCTGCACTCAGGAATCACTTCTGACGGGGCTCAGAAGACCATACGCAGTGCCAAGGATCAAGCCTGGTTCGGCCACATGCAAGGCAAATGCCCTATCTGCTCAGGCTCCTGAGTCTCTTGGGTTTTAAGAGGAAAATCCTGCTACCTCTTAGGTCACAGAAAGGCTTCATCAAGTTCACCTAAGGAATGAGACCATGTTAGTAAGTTCAGGGAGAAGACGCCTTCACTCGACTGAGGCTCAGCCCCATGGTTCCTGAGCACCATCAGGTGGGCCTCCAAACAGTAGTTTAGAGAGCCAGGGCTGAGGCTTGGATGACAGAGCACCTGCTTGTGTGTGATGCTGACACCCTGTACCCTGTGGCCCCAAACACAGCAGGTCAAAGCCCTGGTGCCTAGAACCAAGACAAGGACCTGCAGAGGCTTCAGGGTGAGGGACCAGACCTGTGAGGCCTCGCTCCCGGCTGGGGACAAGACAAGGCCAAGCACTCGCCTCACAAGCAGCCAATTCTGGTTCCAGTGCTGGCACTGCATGAACCTGAGCAGCATTGTGTCCCCAGAGCCTGGAACTGACCCTCCACCTGGTTGGGTAGGCCTCCTGCCCCCCAAAAAGAAGAAAGGTCCCCTTCACTTTTGGGAGAACCTCTGATGCACCAGGGGGAATTCACAGACCCCCTCCTGACAGATGGAGCCTCACGCTGCTGAAAGGAAGGGTCCAAGGGGGTATCTGAGTCACAAGCCCGGCTTACAAAGTCTCCAGTGGTCCCAGGGTTGCCCCAACCAGCCTGGCGGGCACAAACAATGACCCGTGAACAACAGTCCTGAGGGGAGCTCCAAGGAGCAGCAGGGGAGGATCCAGCTTGTCCACATACACCCCAGAAAACTGCCACCCTCTGTGAAGGACTTGACGCCTAGACTAGCCTAATGCCCAGTTATTCACAGCCTGTGCCAAAGCTCAAGTGACATGGCCATTGCCTGGGGGTGTGTGGGCTGCACCGCCAAGACCCTTCCCCCAAAGCCCGACACAAGAGCATGGCCAGACCTGATTTCTGTCAGAGCAGGGTAGGAACCAGATGCCCAGCCACTCCACAAACAGGCACTGACAAGGGGCTCAGGCCCTGATACTGTATCAGGGTCACTCACTGCACACAGGCAGAAGCAGACGCCACACGAAGCCTGGGCTGGCAGCAGGCACCATCAGGGACATGGCCCGGCAGCCCTCTCAGCTTCAAGGCCCACTGCCAGGAGGGAAGAACTGAAGCACTGCAGCCTAACCCGCTGCCATTGGCCTGTCCCCGGGGTCCCCCTGCCCCACTCCCAGCCCTCCTGCCTGCCTCTGCCCCCAGTCTGCCCCGCAACATGTCCAGTGCACACCCTCGGGGACCTGGCACTGTCTCACCTGTGCTGAGTTTCAAGAGAGCTCAGAGACTTGAAGGACATGGTGCCCAGGCTCCCCTCAAGGAGCCCAGCCAGCACAATGTACTCTCACTTCCAAATGGGCACAGCAGGGAGGCACTGCCAAGGGCACACTCGTACCCACACAGAAGGATGGTAGCTGCCATATCACCAAGTGCATACCCCTGACAACCCGACTGACTAGATAGGCTTCAGGGTTACCCAGGTGCCAGACTCCATAAAGTTCCTCACATTTCTAGCTTTAAGCAAAACACTGTTCAATTTGTCCAGCTCTAACTGGCATGAAGTTTTTTCTTTTTAGGGTCATACCTGGAGATGCTCAGGGGTTACCACTGGCTCTTCACTCAGGAATTACTCCTGGCAGTGCTTGGGAAACCATATGGGATGCTGGGGATCTAAGCCAGGTCAGCTGGTGCAAGACAAATGCCCTACCTCCTAGACTAACGCTCTGGACCAAAATGGGATGAACAGGGGCTGGGGCAATAGCACAGCGGGTAGGGCATTTGCCTTGCACGCGGCCGACCCGGGTTCGAATCCCAGCATCCCATATGGTCCCCTAGCACCGCCAGGGGTAATTCCTGAGTGCAAAGCCAGGAGTAACCCCTGTGCATCGCCACACGTGACCCAAAAAGAAAAAAAAAATGGGATGAATAATTTTTAGAAAGATATTTCTAGGGACAGAGAGATAGTGCAGGGTTAAGGCACTTGCCTTGAATCCTGCTGGCCCAATTAAATCCCAGCTCCACACAGGGTCCCTGGGGCACCTCCAGGGTCACTCCTGAGTACACAGCCAGGAAAGGTCCCTGAGGTTGGGTATGGCCCAACCTTTGCCAATCCCAATAAAGATGCTTCTTCAAAGTTATTCCAAGGGTCAGAGCAATTGCACAGTGGGTAGGATGTTGGCATTTGAGGCAACTGGTCCGGGTTCAATCCTGGCACCTCATATGGTCTCCTGAACCCACTAGGACTGACCCCTGTAGGGAGTAAGCCCTGCACATAACCAAGTCAAAACCAAAAAAGGTGGGGTCAAAACCAAAACAAAACAAAAAGTTATTCTACTTAAGTACAGAGAATTTTAAGGGAAATATTATCAACTTGCAACCATTAAGAAAACAAGTAACTCAGCAATGAAGAAATCCGGCAGGCACCACAACACAGGAGAATTCTCCAGGCTCCATACCAAGCTGGTATCTCCAGGACCCCCAGATGGAGCAGGTGCAGTCTCCCCGCCTTCTCCATATGGAATCCCGGCAACCATGAGCTTCTACAAGTATGGCTCCACTATGTGGCTACAGGATTATTCCTCCAAAGCACGTGGTCGCAAAAGCGGCCACTCGACCTTTCCTGATATACAAAGTGAGCAATGGAAAATAAATGATCTAGCATCTGGCCCTGCCCAAAACTAGAGAGAGCGGGTGTGCACTGATGAGGGGATAGGTGTTTGATCATTGTATGACTGAGATTTAGACTGGAAAGCTTTGTAACGTCTCAAGGTGATTCAATAAAAAAAAGAAAGAAAAAGAAAACAAGTAACTAGGCATCTAAAGAAGGAAAGTCATACATAAAAATTAGAACTAGCACCAATGTAGACCTAGAAACGATGCCCACTGACAGTGAATCGAACACACACTTTTCAAACTGCACCTGAGACCACCAAGCCCCCTTCAAAGCTCTCTCACATCTGAGGTCTGCAACCAGGAGGCAACGCCATTGCCCTGCAGTTGTCCTGCTTCAAGGCCCTGAGAGATACAGATGGACAGCGAGCCTGCCAAAGCTCCCAGCCTTCAAGCACAGTGGCCAAGTCTCTCAGATGGTGACAGGATGTCGGTGGCCTCACAGAGTGGATGACGGGAAGAGTAGCACACAGCTGTTCCTGGGAACAAGGAGCCCAGCAGCCAGAAAGCCTCCAGTAAGGACTCGGTCAGCAGAGTCTGAAGGTAAGCGAGCAGGTACTCTCCAAGCACTCTCAGCAGGGGCCCATGGGATGGGCCTCGAGCACCTTCACACAGCACAGAAAAGACCTCATGCAGGATTGGCCAGTGCCTGGAGCAGTGACTCTGGTCCAACAGCGAGGCTGGCCTGGGATGACAGGTACTGCAGTGCTGACACAGAGCTCTGGGGTCTGGACTCTGCTCAGTGTGAGAGGGTCACACCAACGCTCGGGTACAAGGACAGGTTGCTGCTGAGTTATTCAGTCCCTGAATGTGCTGGAATGTTCTCTACAATATAGCTAGCAGAAGAGACAGTATTCTAGGGGAGACGGCTCATGCCCGAGTGTTTGCCTGATGTGGAAGCCCCAAGTCTGAGGCCCAGCTCAGCTCAAACCCTCAAGCACCACACCTCCAGGGTCCAGAATGAAACCAGGAGGCTACTACTGCCAGGCTGGAGTGACACAAGAGTGATGGCACCCTAGATAACAAACTAAAATAGGGGCAGAAGCAGAACAGCCCATGCCCCAGTAGCCCCAACAGCCCTACACTTTCATGCACTTTCGATCACCTCTGCAGTGACCACCTCCCTCCTCATCCCTAGGCACACAGCCCCTTCATGCCCCTGATAAAGTGTCACCGTCACACTCCTGGCTGCTCAGCTCCTGCAAGCAAACCTGGGACTAGGCAGAACTAGCTCTGAACTAGACAGAAAACAAAGTCTCTCAGGAACATCGAACACACTCCCCAACAGCAGCCAAACCTGCACCACAAGAAAGCTATGACCCAAGGGGCCCTGCGGCATGCTGAGGCGAAGACTTTCCAAGGAGAACAGTTTCCAACCGAACAGAGGGGCTGGTTAGGCCCCGCGTGTATGCACAGATAAGAGTGATTGCATCTAACCGGCTGGACAAGGATGCTGTGTAAGCGTGGGGCAGGCAGGGTGCCCAACACAGGAAGCACACTGAGGCTGGGCCATTCTGCAAAGACATGGAGGCAGTGGAGAGACAGGTCCCAGCCAGGTCCTCAACTCCTCTACACAGCCAAGTTCCCTCAGACTCCTTTGTAAGACCTGGTCCTACCACACCATGCTGCTGTGTGCTCTAGCACAGGGTGTGGGCATTCGCTGGAGAAACAAGCAGTGGGAAATGCAGCGTGTGACCACAGATCCACACCAGAGACTGCCCTACATTTTCATGCACTTTCCATCACCTCTTCAGTTACCACCTCCCTCCTCATCCCTAGGCACACAGCCCTCTATGCCCCAGATAAAGTGTCACCATCACACTCCTGGATGCTCAACTCCTACAAGCAAACCTAGGACTGTCCTACAAAGGTGCCACACTCCCAAGCATCCCTGGGGGTGTGGGCGCTGCGAGGGCCTGGGTGCTTCACCCTGCTCGGGATTAGCTGAGCACTCTCAGGACTCACTGAGGAGGCTGTGCACACATGGTGCTCCCACAGTAAGAAGCCACATCACTACTCAGACACACCAGCTTGCAAGCACGCGAGTGCACGCACACGGGCAACAGGACAGGCCTCCAACACCTCACCTGCCGTGCGGGTTGGAGCTCGGAGGCTGGGGAGGTGAGACCCCCTCCAGGGCTGGAGCTCTGTGTCTCCACTCCCGGGCCATCCTGGGCCAAACGCCTCTCCTCGTCGTGTTTCTGCTGCAGTTTCTCCAGCTCCTGCACCAAGCTCGCTTGGTAAGAAGAGTCCTTTTTCCGCATCTGGTCCTCAAAGTCGGCACGCAGCAGCTCCAGGGTATGCCGGTGCTCATCCCGAATGCCCTGAATCTCAGATAGGCAGCAGGCCTCCAGAGCATCCAGGTTGGATGAATGTTTGGCCTCCAAAGCACTGACCTGGGCAGCATGCTTGGTCTGCAGCTCGGCCACGCGGGCATCGAATAGGGCCTGGTGCTCACTCTCCAACGAGGTCTTCAGCTCCGCCAGCTGGGCCTGATGCTTTGCCTCGAGCTCCGCAGTCAGGGTCAGAACCTGCTGCTGGTGCCTCTGCTGCAGGAGCTGCAGCTCTCCAGCATGCTGCTCCTGGGCTGCGCGCAGCGAGGCATCCTGTTCTATGGAGAACTTCTCTGTGATCTCCTTACGCTCCTCTAAAAACCTGAGATAAACACAAAGTAAACACACACAGCCAAGTGCAAAGCCTCCAGAGAGGCCTGACTGAAACAGCAGTTGCTCAGGAACCACTGCTCCCAAGTGCAATCCTCACACCCCAGGTCTGCTGTCCTGCTCCTCCCTCTGCCACACACACAGCCTAAATCTGGCTGTAACCTGAGCCCCTACAGCCTGAGCCCAGCCCCCACCCTGAACTCAGCACTAATGCTAACCTAGCCCTATACTTAACCCAAACCTAACCCTACCCCTCACCTTAAACTCAACCCTTAAGTTCAAGGACTAGAATGAGAAACCAACATGACATGGGACACACCTGCACTCAAAAAAAAAACAGTGGGGACAAGGCCAGCAGGTGTGGGTGCTGGTGCAGGTGTAAGTGCGGGTGTGGAAGGGTAGGGGTGCTGGTGTGGATGGGTGCAGGTATGGGTGGGTGTAAGTGTGCGTGGGGGTGCAGGTACAGGTAGGCATGGGAGTGGGTGCAGACATGGGTGTAGGTACGGGCAGTTGCACATGCGGGTATGGGAGGGTGCAGGTGTATGTATGGGCGGGGGCAGGTATGGGTGTGGGTGCAGGTATAGGCGGGTACAGGTGGGTGCAGGTGCAGGCACAGGTGTGAGTGTGGGCAGGTTCAGGTGTAAGAGCGGGTGCAGGTGTAGGTGCAAAAGGGTGTAAGTGTGTGTGTGGGTGCTGAGGTTCCAGATAAGTACCCAGCAATGCCCAGACTTGGCTGGCCCCCATCTGCACTGTGTCCCACCACATCTCCCCACCTTCTCAGACGCACACCCATGTCCTCCCCAGGGGAGGAAACCCACCGATTCTGGGCCTGCCTCAGCTGGAGTGCATAGTCCTCCTTCAGGCGCAGCATGGCCAGCTCCCAGCCCCCATCCACAGCCGATGGCCCAGCAGCACCTGGCTCCCGGCCACACTGACTGCACCGCGTGGCCTCGTCCCCAACAAGCCCAAGCTCCAGCTGCCGCAGGCGGCCTTGCTGTTCCACCAGCGACGCCTCCAGCTCCAGGATCTGGGTGGCCTGCTGCTCCTGAAGCTGCCGCATTTCTGCTTCTCGAAGCTCAAACTTGTCAATAATGGACTGTTTCTCAGATTCCGCCCGTTCCCTCAGCTCCAGGAGGAGGAGCGTCAGTTTCTCTTCAGCTTTTCTCTTCTGGTCCTCACTCATCACTGTCCACTCTGCTTCCTTTTCCTGAAGTTCATGCTTGAGGGCCTGATGCTTCTCCTTAGTTCTCTTCAGCTCTTCCAGGTGATCTTCTATCAAACTGTGTTTTACCTACAGAGAAGCAACTTCATTTAATGAGGGAAGAAACGAAAGGAAAAATTACCAGCAGCAACAACACAAGCTTGCCTCTGAAGATAGTGACTGTCCAGGTATAGCAATGGGCCATAGAGAAAGGTAAAGGCTTATGCTGAAACTGCGTAAGGGAAGTGCTATCGAGATTCTTATGCCTGGAGGGAGCAGAGAGAGATGCCAGAAGTCTTCTGCTCTGACCATATAACACTGGGGGGCCAGGTGCTCTCCAGCAGCAGAGGTGGGGGTGTAGGAAGGAGACCCAAGTACAACAGGAGAATGTGAGGGGGCACATGAGGGTGTGAAGAGGACTCTAGAGGGTGCCATCAAGTATTTTGATTGACTTTTTATTTCTTTTTAAGCCATCCGGGATTCACGATACTATTAAGCAACTCGTGTGTGTGTGTGTGTGTGTGTGTGTGTGTGTGTGTGTGTGTGTGTGTATGTTTTGGGGCTCACAGTGATGCTCAGGGATCAATCCTGGTAGGTTTAGGGGACCATATGGGATGCAAGGGGTGGTAGGCCCTATGCAAAAGCAAGTGCCCTACCCACTATATTGTCCCAAGGCTGCATCTAATGAATATTTTTAAAGGCACCATGTGAAAAGGACACAAACCAGAAAGCCAAAGGCAGGTGGACATCCTGTTGTTCAGAAAGAAAAGGAAGAAGGAAAATGAATGCCATCGAAAAGAAAGAAAACCAAGCAAAGTATATATGACTTAACATATAAGTCATATATGACTTATATGCTTTGCCATTGCCCCATCAGGTTCAGTCCTGGCATCACATTGGTCCCCTGAGCCCCATCAGGAGTGATCCCTGAGCAGAGACAGAAGTAAGCCCTGAACACCTCTAGGTGTGGCCCCCAAATTGCCAAAATCAAATTATCTTTGGTTTGGGGGCCACACCCAGTGATGCTCAGGGTTTACTCCTGGCAGTGCATGGGATACCATATGGATCAAACCAGGGTCAGCCGAGTACAAGGAAAGTGCCCTCCCTGCTGTACTATCTCTCCAGCCCCCAGATTTTTAAATGTTAACAGGGGCTGGAGAGTGGCTCAAAGGGCTGGTGCTCAATCTTTCCATATGAAAGTCCAGGATCTACCCTAGCACCATACAGTTTTGTCCCCAAGCACTGAACCAGGAGCAGCCTGAGCACAGTCAGGGGTGGCCCAAAAGACAAAAGAAAAACTGTTATTAAAAATTAAGTTTAGGGTGGGGCCTGAGAGATAGCAACATGGGTAGGGTGCCTGCCTTGCACACAGCCAACCCAGGTCTGTCCCCAGCACCCTCTGACAATAAGATCACATGCTCAACCTGAAGCAATCCCAGGCCCTGACTTCTTAGAGCCAGAGGATAGAGAGTGAGAGGGAATGCCCCGAAATACAGCTAGAGAGCGGCAGAATCTGTGCCTCAGCCCTGCCTAGAGACCAGGAGGCCTGAGTCACACTCATAGCGAGACTGGATCGTGGGCACAGGGCTCCAGCTAAGTGCTGGAAGGAACTGAGAGTCTCCACCCTTCCGAGTGCCACCACCCTCACAAGTGCCCAGAGCACAACTATGTCCAATGCACAGGGAACAGCCACATATACCTTCTCCAAGTTTTCTCTCAGGCCGACTTCGTGCTGCAGCTTCTCATGCAAGTTTCTGTTTTCTATTTTCAGGAAGTTCATCTCTTCCTTGAGCTCTGTCTGCAGGAGCACGAGCTGTACCTTGTGTTCGGTCTCCAGAGACAGGACTCGGGCCTTCACCTCAGCCTCCACCTCCAGGGCTGTGTCCTGTGCACAGCGGAGACACACACGGGCCAGGCCTGCGGGCAGCAAGGACAGTGAGGGGTCCCACACCCACTCACACTCCATGGGCACATGGATGCCACCCTCCACACTGTCCCCAAGCCCAGCCCCCACCCCACTCCCCTGTCCCGGAGCCAAGGGCACCTACCTTGGTCAGGCTCGTCTGAGAGTCCCACAAGCTGATCCCCTGTGCAGCCCGGGGTTCCTGTAAGCTGCAGACCCTCAGGCACATCCAGGGAGGTCTCCCACACATCATCGTCCAGCTGTGCATGCAAACAGGCCAGGGGCTCTGGTGACCTAGTGGCTACGCTCAAGTGCCCAGTGTCTCCCAAGACAGGAGCTGAGTCACTGCTCATGGAGCAGGACGCAGCAGACATGGGCACCGGGCACAGGGAAAACCACACAGCAATGCGAAGACTAGTCGGGGCTGCAGCACAGATCCTGCCCTGCTCCCTGCAAAGGGCACCTACCTCTGGGCCCTCCCCAGCCAGCCACAAGGGACAAAAGTGTCCCAGTGAGGTTCTCCCAGGGATCAGGGAAGAGCAACAAAGGGAAGGACTCTGGGACTCCCCACCACTTCCTGTCCCCAAGAAAAGACAACCAGGAAACCCATTTCCCACACAAACTAAGAGGGGACGCCGAGGAGGGCTGGAGAGCCTCCTGGGCTGAGCATAGGTTCCTCTGCAGGGCCCACATTCCAGGGCCGCTGGGCAGGGCACCAAACCAAAATTGATAAAAGGTCCCAAAGCACCCTTGATCTTTTTCAGGGGTGAGAGACACAGGTCAGGCTGTGGGCCAACGATGCAGCACAGCACAAGGTGCCCCAGCAGGGCGTGGCTAGAGTCCAGGGTGACCAGGGTGACCAGGTCCCAGCACACACAGGCCCGCAGTCAGGTCTGGTCCCTCCCTACCCACTCCAATCAGCCTTGGGGAGTAGGAATCCAAGTCCTTGCGTTATCCATGGGACAAACACAGGATTGATGAGAACACAGGACCCAGACCTGAACTCCAGCCCTCACCAAGGGCCCAGGCAGTGGCCCTGGGAGCAAGCAGGAGCATGGCTGGGCGCAGGACACTAGAGCCCAAGCAGGGTCTTTCAGGCCTGCAGTGTCCAGAAGAGCTCGGGAAAGTGTGGCAGGAGGGGTTTCCCGTGAGAACAAGGGAGAGCAGGAGAGAGGAGCCCACCCCAGGGAGCACTGCCTCACCTCGTGTGACTCTGGCTGCAGGAGGCTGCTGGGATGCCCATTGCCTTCCCCCTCAAGAGCCTCTCCAAACGTGCTGGCCGGGCTTCGAGGAAAAGAGAGGAGAGCTAGAGGGAGGGCACTGTCCCCGCCCACACCGGGACAGGCACCTCGCCCACTCCACAGCCTAGGCCAGGTCAGTCAGCCCTGCTCCCACACAGAATGTGTCCCCAGCACAAAAGCCTGTCGCTGGGGCCTGGTGTACAGCCAGGCCTGGAGGAGAGTGGAATGAGACAGGCTGCCTCCAAAGGAGCTGGCCATTGCCCTGTGTCCAGGCCCTCTGGGAGCAAGTGGACCATTCCCTCCTGAGAAGGGGCTGCCCATTACCCCTTGTCTGGGAGCGAATGAGCCATCCCCCCAAGAGAAGGGGCTGCCCACTGCCCCACGTCCTGGAGTGAGCTGTGACCCCCAGGGAAGGGGATGCCCATTACCCTGTGTCCAGGAGTGAGTGAGCTGTCCCCTCCTGAAGCCGCTGCTGCAGCAGTGTCAAGTCCTCCTGATAGCTCTTCTCAGCCTCCCTCAGTCTCTGCTCAAAATAAAGCCGCAGCTGCTCCAGCTCTGACTCGTGTTCAGCTTTTTCCTGTTGCTGGCGCTGGACAAAGTCCCGCTTCAGGCCTTCCAGGTCCTCCACACAGGGGGCTTGTGCCTGGAGCTGCTCCTCTGGTTCTGCCATGGGCAGAAGGAAGCACAGAGAAGCAGGAGAGCTCAAGGTCCGCGGGAATGCACCAAGGAGCCAGCCACCCTCACAAGCTCCCTCCCGGTGAGGCCTCTGAGGCTGCAAGACGTGTGAGCAGCTCTGGGGGATTCTGCAGAAAAGAGGCTGCAAAGCACATGTAGTGCCACCTCCGGGAGCTCCAAGTGGCTAGGGGCAGCCAGCAGGAAATGAAGGAGTAGGCCCTCAGGTCTCTACTCCACCAGCCCCAGTTCAGTGGTAGTATCAGCAACTGGGGAGAACAGCCCCATGGCTCAAGCTTCCCACCACGAGTAACCATATGCAATATGCCTGTACCCACCAAATCTGTACTTTTCTGGGGTGTTGTTTCTATTGAGAAATAGGCCTATGGGGACTGGACAGACCCACAGGGGCAGGAGGAACCCATGGGAACAGGAGGGACCCATGGAGACAAAGGAGACCCATGGGGACAGGAGGGACCCATGGGGACTGGACAGACCCACCTGATTGCAGGGACCCACACGAACTGGAAGGACCTCAGAGGGCTCCTATGCCCCTGAGCACCCCACAGCAAGGCAGATGAGCTCCCTCCCATGGGGAGGGGCAGTGCTGGAGTACAAGAGCCAGACTCTCTCCAGAAGCTTCCTCAAGACCCAAACTCAATCCTCGGGAGTTTGCAGAGCCCGACTGTGCAGCTCAAGCAGAAGGGTCTTCAGAGGGTCCACCTGAAGGTGAAGTGCCTCACCACTGGGGTGCTGTCTGCCGGGTCCTGCTGGCTCCAGCTGGGCCCAAAGGCGCCTGATTTCCTCCTGGGACTGGGCCTTTAGCTCCTCGTAGGATGCCCGAAGGTCCTCCAGCTGGAAGTGGAGGCCCTCCTTAGTGCCTGCGGTGGGAGAATGGGGCCAGCAGCCCACATACCCACACCCGAACAGGAGCCACCACAGGCTCAAGCCCACCCTTCCCTTTTGGGTGCCAAGAGGGTCTCCATGCCCCCACAGCAAGGAACCACAGACACAGCTGGTGGTGGCCCTAGGGTAAGTGTCAGAGACATTCCTCTTGTGTTCTGGCCAGAACTTGTGTCTGTGATGCCTCACCCACTCCAGCAGGCAGACATCCTGTCAGAAAGCCCATGGAGGCCCTCACCTGCTGCCAGCATGGTGACCAAGGCACCTGCTGACAAAGTCCACTGACTCCTGACTTTCAGTCTGGCCCAGCCACCACCACACAGCCCTGGGAATAACCCCGTCTTCCCTCAAAGACACCCACCAACCCCTGGGTCACTCCTGCAGACACTCCAAACCATAACCCTACTGGGCAGTGAAGGTTGAGCTGGAAGATCCACCTGACGGAAGAGTTATGAGAGGAATATTATGGGGGGTCTTGCCCAGGATGGTTCTGGCGGGGAGGGGGGCTTGCACCAGGAGGGGCAGCTGGGGTCCATCTGAATCTATGGTAGATGGTACCAGATAACCACAATCCATATCAGGGGTGAGCTGCTAAGAGGTAAGCATGAGCCCAAAAGACTTGCCCCCAGTGAGCTCTCACAGACCTGCCCCCAGTGACTTCTCAAAAACCTTCCCCCCAATAACCTCTCACAGACCTGCCCCCATGACCTCTCACAGACCTGCCCCCAGTGAGCTCTCACAGACCTTCCCCTCAGTAACCTCTCACAGACCTGCCCCCTGTGAGCTCTCACAGACCTGCTCCCTATGAGCTCTCACAGACATGCCCCCAGGGAACTCTCATAGACCTGTCCCATGTGAGCTCTCACAGACCTATCCCCCTGTAAGCTCTCACAGACAAGCCCCCAGTGAACTCTCACAGACCTGTCCCCCTGTGAGCTCTCAGACATGCTCCCAGTGAGCCTTCACAGGCCTGAGCCCATGACCTCTCACAGACTTGCCCCCTGTGAGTTCTCACAGACATGTCCCCAGTGAACTTTCACAGACCTGACCCCCTGTGAGCTCTCACAGACATGCCCCGAGTGAGCCTTCACAGACCTGTCACCATGTGAGCTCTCACAGACATGCCCCCAGTGAACTCTCACAGACCTGACCCCCTGTGAGCTCTCACAGACATACCCCCAGTGAGCCTTCACAGGCCTGTCCCTATGAGCTCTCACAGACCTGCCCCCTGTTTGCTCTCACAGACGTGCCCCCTTTGAGCCCTCACAGACCTGCCCCCAGTGAACTCTCACAGACCTGCCCCCAGTGAGCTCTCACAAACCTGCCCCCTATGAGCCCCACAGACCTGCCCCATTTGTGAACCCAAACTCACCTCCCGCTGCTTCTCTTGTTCCTGTTCCCTGAACTTCAGCTCCAGGCCCTCCAGACACTGGCAGCGCTCAGCCTGCAGGTCCTCCCGAAGTTGGCGCACAGCCTCTTCGTGCTGGGCCTCCAGTGTCTGCAGGGCACCTGTGGGGCACGAAGAGCTCATCAGGCCTCCCCCTAGCCCCTTCTCGGCACCTGCTGAGAGCCTCAGGCAGCTGAACTACAAAGCAGGGATGTTTGAGTTCTTACAGGCCTATCTCCTTCCCACGAGCTCCAAGAAACTAATTCCCACTCAAATCCAGAGGGTGGGAACAGACACCCCACCTCCCCAGATGAGGGACCCACACAGCAAGACCAGAGCCACCAGGACTGAACTGGGAAGGAGCTGAGGACCACCACAGAAGCACACAGGAGAGCAGGTACACAAGCACCATCTGGCTCTGGTGCCATTTATCCACACAAGGTGTCAAGACCACCTTGTGATGGGGCCCAAGAGACAGTACAGTGGATAGGAAACTTGTTTACACAACCGAGGTTCGATTCCCGGCATCCCATTTGGTGCTGATCCCCCAAGCCCCTCCAGGAGTGATCCCTGAGCAGAGTCAAGCATAAGCCCTGAGCACAGCTGGGTATAGCCCCAAAACAAACAAACCAAAAAAAAGACAAGCCCCATCTCGTGAAAGGCTTCAGGGATCTTGACACCTTCAGTAGCCATGACCAAGGAGGGAGCCTCAAGGATGACCACCCCTCACCTACAAAGGTCAGGACCAGGAAACCACCGAAGCAATGAGCAAAACAAATCGTGGACCACGTCCTGCAGTATCCCCCAGAAAACAACCGACTGCTCTTAAGAGAGACTCACACTCAGCCTGGTTTTTGGCCTGAAAGATCTTCTCCAACTCTGTTTTCTGGTCTGCCAATTCTTTCCTGAACTGATCTTGCAAATCCTTCAATTCTGACTGGTGCTTTGCAGACAACTCTTCACGCAGATTTGCTAAGCATAGCTCCCTCTGGGACTCCCAGTCTTGCTTCAGGATCTGGAGAAAGAAGGAATTACTGATCAACCATGGAAACTGTCAACAGCATGTCTGCCCCCACACAGACCAGAGTGGGCCCAGGGAAGGTCTGTGTGCACTGACAGTTCTGCTACTGACTACGGGAGGAACAGGGATAAGCACTTATGCCACAAGGGCACAGGAGGCAGTAGAGGCTCTTGTGCACCCTGTCATACCCCTTCCTAACGTTACCCATGTACTCATTTACACCCACTCCAAACGCAACCCTATCTGTCACACCCTTAAAAATGTCACCCCTGAGCCCATCACACCTGCCCATGTCACCTGTGTGCTGTCACACCCACCACTCAAGCCATTCGTGGGCTCACATCATAGAGCCCACCTCTATGTCACCCATGTGCCCATCATGCATGCCCATCTATGTCACCCACCTACACGTCAGCCTAGCCAGAACAGACCCTTGCCAGCTGCGCTGGCTCCATAGAAAGGGCCGAGGAGTGGGAGAGCCAAGGCCTGGGGCGCAGTGTCCTGGCCATGGTACTTGCCCACAACCTCAGCCTGGACTGGATTCACTGGAACAAGGCAAAGGCACTAAAAACCATCTCACCTACCTCTATCATCTTTGCATTTCTTTCCATTTCTGACTGTAGTTTCTCCTTCAGCTCAGCTGCAACAGTGAAATAGGAAGCTTAGAGTGCTGAATCTCAGACTGCCCCACGGCTGGACATGCAGCAAGAAGGAACCAAGGGGACAACCAGGAGGGCAGGAATGGATAAGTGCTCAGAGTAAGGGTACCAAGGCGTCCAGCTGAGTAACAGTGAAGACATGCAGGAAGTCCTGACTCCAGGCAATGAGTGCTCACACACTTCTGGTCACCTGAGCCTGGCCTGGAGGCCCCACACCCACCCTACCAATCCAGAGAGCACAGCACCCTAAGAGGGAGGAGGGACCAGCTGGACATGGGCTGAGAGGTGCTGTTCCCAGAGGTCTGGACACAGGCAAGCCAGCAGGAGGCACAGGAAAGAACAAGGAGGCATGGAGGATGGGGCACCGGTCCAGGCTGCACCAGGGACATAAGCATTAGGACAGATGGAGCAAAGGGTCAGAGAGCGCCAGCCAGCAGCACCCCATCTGCCCATAGGAGCCCAGCCCCTCTCAGAGCCACACTGGGTGACAGTCCTGGCATGGACCTCTTGGTCCCACTTCCAGGGTGCAGGGAAAAAACAGCCATGTTAAATGTTTTATAAAGCAAGAATCAAAGGGGGAGGCAACACACAAAAACTTCTTCGCCAGCCAGTGTTGGCAGGGTTGTGGTGAGAAAGAAATCCTCATCCACTGTTGGTGGGAAGGTGCTCTGGTTCACCCTCTATGGAAAACAATATGAAGCTCTCTCAAAAACATGGGACTAGAATTCCCATACAACACAGCAATGCTGCTTCTTGGTATCTATCCCTAAAATGCAAAAACACTGATTTGAAAAGATGTACACACACCTATGTAAACTGCCACACTCAGTATAGTAGTAGATACGGAAACAACTGGAATGCCCAACTATGGATGTATGAGCAGCAGCAGGATGAAGGGATCCAGAAGTTGTAACATATAAGCACAAAAGAATATTATGCAGCTCTAGGAAAGGACAAAATTATGCAATTTGCTGCTATGTAGATGGAACCAGAGGGTATCAGTCTTAGTGATGTCAGTCAGAAGGAAAGGGACACAGAATGATCCCTCTCATGCAAGGAATTTAAGGACAGACAGTAAGAGAGCAGCAAAGGTCCAAAGGCAGCAAAATTGGAGAGACAGTCCACAGAACTAAAGTGAGGGCTGGAGGGGGAAGAGGGGAACAGGAGATTTGGGACTTTGGTGGAGGGAAGTGGGTACTTGGAGGTAGATGTGTGCAGAAATAATGCATGCACAAAACTACAATTAACAGCATTGTAAACCACAGAACTTCAATCAAGAGTAAAAACAATGTTGCATGAGTGAGTCTAGAGGAGTCTAGCACAGGGAGACCCACAGGAATCAGCCTGGCTCCCCTGGGTGGCAGCAGGAAGGACCCAGCACAGAGGCTGAGAGCAGCGTGCCCCTCAGCTGGGAGAGTAGCTGCTGCAAAGGCTCCTGTGCTGTGTGTGCTCGGGAGCCACTCCCACTGAGGATGCGGACAGGCAACTGCCTTGCAAGTAGAAGGCCTTGGGTCCAATTTCTGGTCCAGCAGAGCCAGAAAGGACATGACAGAAACTTCCAACATGTTACTCAAGGCCTCCATAGAGAGGCGGAGTGGGACAGCGGGCAGCAGTACCTGTCTCCTGGCCGCAGCGCAGGGCCAGCTCCGCCCGCTCCCGTGCATGCTGCTCGCGGGCCTGCTCGAGCTCCAGCTGCTGCCGGCTCTGCGCCAGAGCCAGCTCCTGGGCATGCCGCCCATTCAGCATGTCGCGCAGCTCCACCAGCGCCGTCTCCTTCTCCCGCTGCAGGTTGGCCTGCGTCAGCTCCAGCTGTGCCGTGTGCATATTACTCAGGCTTAGGCGCAGGGCCTCAAGCTCCAGGGCAGGTGGCGGTTGCAGAGACAGGGTTTCTGAGCAACTCTCCTGGGAATAGCCACAGAGCGGGAGTACACAGACTGTCCCAGCGGTGCTGCCCCCCACCCCAGGGCTCCTCTCCACCTGCTCTCCAGAAGCCTCAAGTGCAGGTCCAGGCCCTCCTACGCCACAAGGGCCCTTGACACCACTCCAAAGCCCTTTCTGCTCCAAGAAACCAAGACCCAGCCCCAAGTGGCAGCTGCCTCTGGGGAAGGTGCTGCTGTGACAGCAAGAACACTCCCCCCCATCACAAGGGTTCTGTCCTCCCTGACACAATTGCTCTGAGACAGACAGCTGAGACAAGAGGGTTGGTGCCTCTGACCTCCGGCCCCAGGGACAAGGGGTGTCCAGGTTCTAGGCGTCCAGTGCTGGCAGAGCGGACACTGCTGGCCACGCCTGTCCATCTACCTGCCCTTCCCACACAGCAGAGAGCAGTCGCTGCCACATCCTTTCGCCTACTGATCATGCATTCCCCTCCCAAAGTTCCTGCATCCAGAGGTGATGGCAGGTGCATGGGAACCGTGCCCTGAGTCCACTCGGGTCTGAACATGGGGTCACCTGGGTCTGCAGCAGCTCTGAGCCCACCAGTTCCTCCTGCTCGCCACTCTCATCTTCTCCTCTGCCCCTCAGCACAGTGGCCTCAAGCTCCTCTTCCAGGTCAAGCTCCTGGGGAGGGAAGCACGAGGGACATGAAGGGCACCCGTGGGCTGAAAGGCACGACCACAGGCCACCGCTCCAGGGCCAGTCATCCTCACATCCACCTTGCAGAAGGAACCACTGAGCCCCAAGGGCCTGCAGGGAAGCAGTCGGAACTGTGAGGGTGGCAACTCCAGCTGAGAAGAATGGAGCTCTGAGGTGTGAGACCAGCAGATCCACAGACAGGGGACTGCACTGGGACAAGGAGGGCCGAGGGCCCCCTAATGGAGCCAGGGCTCCCTGTAGAGGGCAGGAACCAAGTGCAGGCCACACAGTGCAGCACATGGACCAGTCCTGGCAGTCTTGTGGCCAGGAAACAGACCTGCAGCCAGGCACAGGCCCTGCACACCCAGGCCCTGACCTGGAACCCCACGACCCTAAATGTGACCCCAGAGGCTGGTATCGGGAGCCCTGCCATGCTAGGGTCCCACACTGAACCAAGCCTTAACATCCCAAGGTTAGATGGCCCCCAGTGTTTGAGCACTGTGAGAGGTCCAAAATAAAAACTTTTTTTTTTTTTTTCATTTTTGGGCTACTCCCAGCACCTCTCAGGGAGCACTTCTTTTTTTTTTTTTTATTATTAGTTTATTTTTAATTAGAGAGTCATCGTGAGGGTACAGTTACAGATCCATACATTTTTGTGCTCATGCTTCCCCCATACAAAGTTCAATAACCCGGGGGCTGGAGTGATAGCACAGCGGGTAGGGCGTTTGCCTTGCACGCGGCCGACCCGGGTTCGATTCCCAGCATCCCATATGGTCCCCTGAGCACCGCCAGGGGTAATTCCTGAGTGCAGAGCCAGGAGTGACCCTTGTGCATCGCCAGGTGTGACCCAAAAAGCAAAAAAAAAAAAAAAAAAAACAAAGTTCAATAACCCATCCCTTCACCAGTGCCCATTCTCCACCACCCGTAAACCCAACATCCCTCCCCCCCTCCCCAGACCCGTCTCCCCCCACCCCACCCTGCCACTATGGCAGGGAATTCCCTTTTGTTTTCTCTCTCTGATTAGGTGTTGTGGTTTGCAATAGAGGTGTTGAGTGGCCATTGTGTTCAGTCTCTAGTCTGTATTCCACCCGCCTCACCCTTCCCCCACATGACCTCCAACCACATTTTACTTGGTGGTCTCAGGGAGCACTTCTGATGGTGCTAAAGGGACCATACTTGGTGCCAGGGACCAAACCCATGTGAGTCACTTGCAAGCTGCTACTGCTCTGGCCCCAAAGTACAGTAATTTTTAAAGTTACTGATGCAAATACTTAAAGTAAATTTTATATCATGTGAATCACATCTTGATGAAGATAATAAATAAGATCCCTATGGGGCTGGAGCAATAGCACAGCGGGTAGGGCGTTTGCCTTGCACGCGGCCAACCCGGGTTCTAATTCCAGCATCCCATATGGTCCCCTGAGCACCACCAGGGGTAATTCCCGAGTGAAGAGCCAGGAGTAACCCCTGTGCATCGCCTGGTGTGACCCAAAATCAAAACAAAACAAAAATAAGATCCCTAACAAGCTTCAGTTCTTCGTGAGGTGGCAGCCAAGGAGAGGCTGTCGAGGAGGGGTGACAAGACAGCCCTGTGGAGACAGGCTGCACGCTGTCCCAGGAGGGGTGACAGGAGCCCACTGGACAGATCCCTTGCAAGCTACTGGGAGCTAGAAGGCCTGAGCCACACATTGCACAGACAGATTCAGTCCCCATCTCACGTGACTTCAGCACCCCGTCCAGCCCTGTCTCTAGCCAGGGGACAGAGATTGAAGCTCTGTCTCCACACTCCCACCTCAGGGAGAGGTTGGGGTCAGGGCACAAACCAGGTGAGAATGCAAAGGGAGTAGTCCCACAGAGCCTGTGGTTCACAAGAACTGATGTGTCGCCCCTGAATGGCCCCCAGCAGGCGGGCAGTGCCAGGTCACCTGGACAAGCCCAGACATACCCAGTCTTGCTGGGCAGGATGAGGGAGACACTGAGCAGCAGTGAAAGTCAAGTCTGACCTGTGGCTTTCACTAAAGGCTACTTGAGCAAAAGGCATGAAGGAGCCAGGTAGGGGGTACCAGTGCTCACAAGGGGGTCCAGCATGATGACCAGGAGTGAAAGGAGGGTGGTCCTGTAGGTGCAGGCCCCACTCCGGCTCATTGGCCCAGGGGGTATGACCCTGGATGCACAGGTCCAACTCCCAGCACGATAGTCCACAGCCAGGGTGTGGTGCTGGGACACAAGTCCCGTCTTTTCCAGTTCCCACTGCTGCCCAGGTCATGGGGCTGACAGCACAGACCTGGAAGGAGGAGGGTCCCCGGGTCCCACTGATGGCCACAGTGCACGGTCAGGAATCCTAGGGGGCAGACCTGCAGAACAGAAGGTGCCCGAGTCCTCCAGCTGGGAGGGACCAATCTGAAGCCGCCACCAGGCCTCCGCCCACCCACACCCCCCCCCCCCCCCCCCGCACACACACCCAGCAGGTATCCAGACATGCCTTGCACCACGGGCTCCCCAGGGAATGAGACAGCACAGGACCGGAAGAGACAACTGCCCTGTGGCTTAGGCCACGGCAGTCCCAGCAGCAGCAGCTCCAGCTTCTGTGATTCATCTCAAACCCGATGGGGGTCCAGGAGGTGATGATATACTAAGTACAGGCTCAGGCATGCAGAAAGCCAGGTTCCCCCAGGCCACCAGCACCACGTATGTGCCATTGTGCTGGATCCCTGTATGAGTGCTAATACCACATGCTTGGCTCAGGTTCCATCTCCAGTACCCTGTGGCTCCCCTAGCACTGGGCCTGGAGCAGCCCCTGAGCCCCACTGGGTGTGACCCAAAACCCAAAAATAAAGGTTTCCAAATGAGCATCCCCCAGTGCTGCTTCTGACCCAGAAAGTGGGAAAGATCCACATCTGCTATGAGCCAAACTGATGATGACCGTCAGAGATGCCAGTGGCCCTCTCCCACCTGCGGCTACCTGGCCACCACACGCATCCTTCTGAAAGGACAGCCAGGGTTCTCCCCAAGGCAGCTGCATAACCCACAAACAGAGGACTGATGACCCCGAATGCTGACTCTCCTGAGGCCCTTCAAGGACAACAAAAGGGCCACTATTTCCTGAAAAGGGTTAGACAGAGCCCAGCCAGCCAGCACTACAGGGTCCCCCAGACTTGAGCGTGCAAGATACAGGTGGGGAGGCAAGCGTGCACCTCTCCTGGTGCCAGTCACGGTGCCTGGGTGGCCTGAGGGAACATGCAACAGCCCTCTACTCCCTCCTGAGCACAGACCAGCTCTGTGGCCTGCTTCCGACTAATGAACAAGCCAGGAAGATTCAACAGAGAAGCAGATGCACGATCGCCAGGGATGAAGTGCTAGGAGCCCGGGGGGGGGGGGGGCGCGGGGGGGGGGCAGCTGGGGCACATACTGCCGGTGTCCCCCAACAGGCTTGGCACCTGAGGGCAAGGCTTCTCTCGGCTGGGCCTCTGCATTGTGCATATGCAGCAGTGTCTCCTTGGTTCCCCTTCTCTGCCAGTTTACTGGCTACAAAGTCTGTTAAAATCCCTGGCAAAGCCATTCCAGTCAAGTATTGCTGCCCCCTTACTTCCACACTCTATGCAAGACCCAAGGATTCCAGAGGGGTGTAAGGAGCAACCCGACAAGCCCAGGCTAGAGAGTCTGGAACCACGTCCCACAGCAGGACGTGGGAGCTCTGCTGAGACCCATCCTCCAGGACTCTGGGAAAGTGACTCTTCTCAAATTCGAACAATTTTTGGAAGGTTCTTCTAAAGAAAAGACATCCCCTTCATGTTCTGCTATGGAGGTAATTGCCAGCCAGAACAGAGACAAGGGCTACCTTAGTTCTGGTTTCAGTTCCAGTCCAAAGTCCTCCAGGCACTCATGAATAAGGAGTGAGGGAGGGATGCTAAACCCTGACAGCTTATCAACAAGCCATCTGTGCCCATCTTCACCCAGAACCTAAAACTCACTGTTTAGAGTTGTTTACAAACATGCCCCATTACTTTTTCTTTTTCTTTTTTTTGCTTTTTGGGTCACACCCGGTGATGCACAGGGGTTACTCCTGGCTCCGCACTCAGGAATTACTCCTGGAGGTGCTCGGGAGACCATATGGGATGCTGGGAATCAAACCCAGGTCAGCCGCATGCATGGCAAACACCCTCTCCACTGTCCTATCGCTCCAGCCCCACCTCATTGCTTTTTTTTTTTAATTCATTTTTTTATTAGTGAATCACCATGAGGTACAGTTACAAACTTATGAACTTTTGTGTTTGCACTTCACTTCAGTCATACAATGATCGTTTACCCATCCCTCCACCAGTGCCCATTCTCCTCCACCAATGTTCCCAGTATCCCTCCACCACCCCCACCCCATCCCCCACCACCCCACCCCACCTCTTCGGCAGGGTATTCTCTTTTGTTCTTTCTCCTTTTGGGTACTGTGGTTTGCACTAGAGGTATTGAGTGGCCATCATGTTCGGTCTATATTATTTCTTCTTAAAATGCTACCTATGCTGCTTTCCACAACTTACTCTTTTGTTTCTGGGTATGGAGGCCATACCCAGTGGTGCTAAGGAATCATTCCCATCAATGCTCAGGACCACATGGTGTGGTGATCGTCTGCCCCACCACCTGCACAGCTCGGCCCTTTGAGCTCCTCCGAAGCCCTCAGTTGTTTCATAACATATGGAAGCATTTTCCTTTCCAAACTGAACTCATGAAGTGCAAAGGCGTAACCAGGTAAACGGTAGGCAAGTGTGTCTTTGCTGTTGAGCACTGAAACATTTCAAACTGAAATGGAAACTCCTGGCCCATGTGACAGCACCTGTACTCCCTGCAACCAGATGCCCAGCCACACTACCTTGGGAATGAAGAACCTCATGCACAGCAGAGACTGGAGCACTGCCATGACACCAGGGACTCTCCCATTGCCAGGGAGGGGACTCCAGGCCCACCACACTGCGTGCATCTCGTCCTGCTGACAGGAGGCCCAGTGAGGCTGGGATCACAGCAGACGACACTAGAGAAGGCCCACAGCAGACAGAAAAAGACAATGCCCTGCCAAGATGCCCAAGACCATCCACTCCTGTCCGGGAAAGAAGGTGATGGACAAAACTGAGCAGCCCTTCTCGGAGCCATGGCCTGATTCTAGAGCTCAGAAGGGAGTCCCATAAGGGATGGTGAGCAGAGGCCTGAGCTTTTGGTAGAAGCACTATGCAGAGCCGGGCTCCAGGCGGCAGTGACAGACAAGGAAGCAGAGAAGTGAGAGCCAAGGGCAAGTGGAAGTGCTCGGGGCAGAGGGCAGGCAGAGGGAAGAAGGGCAAGGGCAAGGAGAGCTCAGAGCAGGGTCCAGCCTTCCTGCAGCCACATCGGTAAAGAGGGAAAGAGGCACCTGCACCCCGCAGGCCCCTGAAACATGAATCAAGGCTAGAGTTTCGGCACTCAAGAGCAGGTTCTGAGAACCTGGCAGGCCAGTTGCCTTGAGCCTGTGAAAGAAACAAGAACCATGTAAAAACCAGTCCCTGACCCAGCCCCCCTCTCAGAAGCAGGGGGTAGAAAAAGGGGATCTCTCTCCAGGATATATGACATACATGTAGGCCTTTCCCGAGGACAAACATGAGAAAATGGCACAGGAGACCAGAGCTACCCCATTCCCAAACAAAACTCCAACCATCTCCTCAGCACTGAGGTGGAAACACTGCTCTGAGGTAGCTCCAGGGCTAGAGACAAGCCAAGTAGCACCAGGCCTGGTTCACCTAACACCGCTCCCACCCCAGCCTGCACCTCAGTTATAGTGGCAGGAGCTCCCAAGCACGGCAAGGAACAGCTCCTACTAAAAGGTAAAAATAAGGGCTGGGGCAATAGTCTAGCAGACAGAACTTACAAGCAACCAACCAGGGTTTCATCTCGGCATTCCATGTGGTCCTTTGCACTGCCGGGAGTGATTCCTGAGACAACGCCAGGAGTAACCCTTGAATATCACCAGCTGTACCCCTCTCCCCCCAAATTTTTTTTTCCCTTTAAATAAAAACTAAAAATAGGACAGTGGAGCCAGTTCAAAGGGCTGAAACACAAGCACAGCACACACAAGATCCCAAGTGGTCCAGGTCACTGCTGCTGGAGCAATATGAAACCTACACCTGCCCCATCACACAGCTCAAGGTCCCTGGCAGGTGACATGCAAAGACAGACCTTTTAGGCAATAAGGCTCAGTCCTCGCCTGCCCCTCACAGGCATTGCACAGAAGACAGCGCACCTCTCCATAAGAAGTGCGAGCTCAAAGCCTCCCTCCCCTGCTCCACTAGAGGACAGAAGGCAGCTAGAGCAAGGAGAGAGACCTGAGAGGGAAGAGGCCACGGCCACACATAAGAGCTCACACCAGGGGCTGGAGCAATAGCACAGCGGGTAGGGCGTTTGCCTTGCACGCGGCTGACCCGGGTTCGATTCCCAGCATCCCATATGTCCCCTGAGCATCGCCAGGGGTGATTCCTGAGTGCAGAGCCAGGAGTAACCCCTGTGCATCGCCAGGTGTGACCCAAAAAGCAAAAAAAAAAAGAAAAAGAGCTCACACCAGAAGGAGCCCTGGTCCTGCCTTATCTGCAAGCCCCCCTTCCCCCAAACTGCAAGACCAACACTGATCGGGGAATTGTTACCTGCCCTGCCCCACTTGCAAAGGTGGTAAGAACTTCAGCACGAGCACAGGGAGACGATATGCAGCACTTGGCAGAGCACCTACCTGCACTGCTCCTGGCCTCTGGGCAGGCAGCCCCCCAGGTCCTGCTACCGTGCTCGCCTCCTCCTCCGGCACAGGCGCAGAGACAGCCGTGCTCTTCCTCTTCGCCGTCGTTTTCTTCGGATGCGTACCGTCACCTTTTGCTTTTCTCTGTCGGAACTGAGCAAGCTGCGCAAAAACGTAGACAAGTAGTAAAGGCAAAGGTAAGAGAGGAAGAAGTAACAGAGCCACCGAGTCAGCAAGCTGGCGGGGGACATGGACTGCGGGGTCGACCCACAGACAAGACACAGGAGTCCTCAGGCCTGTGGCACTTTTCAGACGGAGACACTTCTCAAAGATGCATCTCCAGACAGCCAGCGGCACATTGGGGCCATCTACGGCTGAAAACTGCTACAGCATCCAACCTCTCCTTGTTATCCCCACTGCCCCAATCAGGAAACCAGAGCCCAAACTCGCTAGCTCTACACTGAGACCAGACACAGAAATAGCAAAAACTTAATTAAGCCAGGTCGATCTAACGTCCTTCGCTATGGAATCAGATGTTCCAGTTTTCATGACACAGCTCAGCAAAGCACCAGGGACTGTCACTGTGTCAGAGGCACAGCCTCAAAGTAAGAACTCAGACCCCGTCCACACACCAGCTCCCACCAACACCTGGCCTCTGTGGTGCAAGCGCTGACATTAGCTGTGTGGGGACAGGGCCCTCAGGCCTGGGCAGTGCCTGTGAATGGATGTACACAGCTTCACTGGGAGGAAGGCAGGGCAAGCTACCTTCCAAAGAGACCTACAGTCCCCAGCCCAGACCACCAGAGCCCTTCCGAGGGCTTTCTGGGCCTCTGGCCTAGGGTCCAAATAATACAATGCCCCTGGAGGACACTACTCGCCCCCTGGGACGCTACGGGCTCCTCCAGGCACTGACTCACTGGAAGTTGGAGAGCTCCAGAATATAGCATCTGCACAGGAGAGGGGGGAAGTGCAGCTATTGCCTCACAAGCCCAGTTCCTGGTTCCACCTCTCCTGTGGACTACAGCTGTGATCCAGGTGTGTCTGGGGCACTCTCCTGCCACCACGCCCACCCACAGAGAACCAGGATTCCTCCACCTCCAGCCCAAGTCCCACCTCGTACCCCCAGTGGAGTGCCCCCATGTCCTCAGGAAGGAGCTGGCACTGAAACCTGCCAGCTGGTGCCTCTGAAAGTGTATGCAACAGTAACTGAGTGTGAAAGGGCCCTGTCCCCAAGCAGACACAATCAAAGTGGACACACTCTACTTCTGAACTGGGTCTCCATACCTGCAGATCAGCCCAAGAACACAGGTAAATAGAGACCACAGGGTCTGTGGGCAAATGGGTTAGTCCCCATACCCATTCCCAACAGCAGGGAAGTACCCACCCAAGAGCTAAGGCAGGCAGAAAGGAGACGCTGTAAGCACTCAGGGAGATGTGGAGTCCCCCTAGCCCAGAGGTGAGTCCACATCCAGGAGTTCTTCTGGGGCCCCATCAGGCAGAGCCCCCCAGCCATAGCTGAAGGTGCTCAAGACAAACAGCAACGCGGTGGAAACTGTGCCTGAGCCTGGAAGCAGGAGGCAGTGGATTCCTGGGCAGCATTACAGCGCAAGACTCACCAGACTGGTGACCATCACTCAGGACTAGCTTTTTGGACAGCAAAATTCCAGAATCAATTAAAAACCTAAGAGCAATTGTGAAAGGATGGGAGCAGGGGTGAACCCAGAAAGAATGACCATGCTGCCCAGGCCCGCAAGAAGTCCCCCTGGACCACAGCGATAGAACAGTTGGGGAAGGAGACCCGTTTGCATGCAGCCCAACCGAGTTCGAGCCCCAGAACACACTATGGTTCCCCCTAGCCCGCCAGGAGCGATTGTTGGGCGGAGAGCCAGAAGCAGGTCCTGAGCACTGTCTGGTGTGGCCCTAAACCCCACATCCCCCAAAACAAGTGTCCCAGGAAACCCAGTTCTGAGTACAAGGGCCGG
Source organism: Sorex araneus (assembly GCF_027595985.1). Classification (NCBI taxonomy): domain Eukaryota; kingdom Metazoa; phylum Chordata; class Mammalia; order Eulipotyphla; family Soricidae; genus Sorex; species Sorex araneus. The sequence continues at coordinate 50,288,909 of NC_073303.1, forward strand.
GCCGTGAGCGGTGCACGCTGTGCAGGACTGTAGGAGTGCAGTTGGCGTGCTCACGATACTGCCCTTGGTCAACACCTGCCACTGGGCATCGGCCACGGGTAGGCAACTTGAGTTGCCTCAGGCCCTCCAGAAACGCAAGAGAAGCCTTGCCCACACCCTCCAGACCAGCAGGCGGGCAAGCAGGCCAGCAGGGGCCTGAGTGACAGCGGCCGTGCCCCGCCCACTCCCGGCGTGCCCCGCGCCCGGCCTCCCGGAGAGGCGCCCCGCAATCCCGGCCGCCCATTGGCTGGGAGCGCGGCGGGGGCGGCCCCGGGCGGAGGGCGGCGGATTCAAGATGGCGGCGGCCAGGGGACGGCTTCCAGCCGAACGCCAAAGGGCACGCGTGTGGCGGCGGCTGGGCCGGAGCGCGCTCGCTCCTGGCGGGGCCCTGCGAGCCCCGGGGCCCTGCCGAGGGCTTCTGCGGGCCGGCGGGGAGGAGCAGGGAAGGCACTACAGCTCACCTTCGCTCTCCCGGCCTCCACCTTCCTGCGCCGCTGCTCTTGGTCATCCTCTTCCATGTCCCACGGGCTCTTCGCGAGGAGCCGGAGCCTGAGACCGCCGCGGCGCCGCCTTCACTCTGTTTACACTCCCACCCCCTCGCGAGGCTCACCCTCCCCCCGCGACAACTGTCACGCAGACGTGCGCCCGCCCCGGGCCCTGCCACCAATCAGGAAGTCGTGGCCCCGCCCTCGCGCACGCGCGACCCGGCCGGCGCCCCCCGGCGCCAGGCTCCGCCCACCTGCCGGAAGCGTCTCAGCGGCAAGTGGCCGCTTCCGCCCCGCTCGGGCCGGACCAATGAGCGTGCGCGAAGACGTCTGTACGCCCTGTGATTGGTCAGTTTTAAAGGCGCGCACCGCCCTAGAGGTGGCGGGCGAGCGCCGTCCAATGGGAACGCAGGGCGAAGTGGCTGGCGGCGCTACCCATGACCGCCGCAGGGCTCTGTCCTAAACTCGGGCCTGTGCCCCGACTTCTGTCTATGTCGCTAACGGGCGAAAATGCCCGCCGCTTCCTTCCGGCCCGACTGTGCGTTAGGGGCCGAGGGCCGTGGTCGGAGCCTTCCGATAATGCGGTGCTCATGCCCGGCGGGCCGGTGGTGTCCACGCCTGGTCATCGGCATGACCGTGAAGGACAGAGACGCAAAGGCGCTGCCTCTTGCCGTGAAACGACAAGGCTGTCACCATTGGCCATCCCGTCACCAGCACGGTTAATGGTTAATGACGCTCTGTGCGTCGTGCAGAAGGCACTCGGCGGTGTCTTGACTGGGGCCACCATTCCGTGTAGAAGTGCTGCCTCGTGAGGTCCAGGCCACGGTGTGATCCCTGTGGTGGGACTGTCCCTGAATCCAGTGTCCTGCTGCAGCTGGAGGACTGGGAAGGGACAACCTCAGGATCCTGAAGTCGGTGGGCCCCCGCCCCCCCCCCCACACACACACACAGGAAATGCTCTTTGCAGGAAAAGAAATACAGAAAAGAATTTCAGGAGTTAATAAAACTCCTGAAATAAAAACATCCGGAGGGTTTTGAGGAAAAGGAAGGAAGGGAGGGAGGGAGGGAGGGAGGGAGGGAGGGAGGGAGGAAGGAAGGAAGGAAGGAAGGAAGGAAGGAAGGAAGGAAGGAAGGAAGGAAGGAGAGAAAGTAATGCGTTCAAGAGAAAAAGTGAGCTTCTCCAAAGGTGGAGAGAGCCCCTCCACACATCAGACACATTTCAACATTTCAAGAGGAAAGATGCAAGAGACATGTGGGCACAAACAGCACATGTGCTTGCACAGTTTAAATGAGCTTCCTTTGTTCAAGGTGGCTTTTATAGGCTTTCACTAATCTGCCCGAGGTGGGATCTTCTAACTAGGTAAGAGTCAGTTGCTGGAGCAGTGGCCAAGAGGGTTGAGTTGATGGTCTTTGAAATGCCTTTCCTGGCCTTTGTTCCTGCTGGATCTTCTCTCTGGAGGAGGGGGGTGGGGAGTGGGGGGCTGTCCAGCCTTCTCTGGTCTCTTAGTAGAGCCTCTAAAGTTAATCAGATTAAAGGAAGGAATTGAGGGTTCTTGAGGAATTTCCTTCAGGCCCTTACTTTACGGAAGATTCCAGTCTCCTCAGGGTCTGCTGCTGGGGAAGATCTTAACAGGTCTTGCTTTCTCTATCCACAAGGTAGGTCAGCTTTAGGACTAGTGGGTCTATTACATCCCAGGAATTTCAGGGGGGTGCGCTGGGCTTTCCATAATTTACCTACCTACAACAATCCCAGATGGGAAAGCGAGAGTAAATCTGCTGGAAGGCGGTCTCTGCTGAGCCCTGGGAGGCAAAGACCTTACCTTCATGGCAAGTTTTCTGTTATGACCAAAAGCAGACAGAGCTGACAGCTGCTCTTCCCTCTCACCTCCCTAGGCACCTTTTAATCTAGACAAGTCAGCCTCTGCTCCTGTTTTGTTTCCTTCTTTATAATAAATCCGCAGAGAACTGTTTGAATTGGGCGAATCTGTGGGGAATACAAGTACTTCTCTCTCATTTTAATCTGTATTTTGGAGATGTTTGGCCACATCCACTGGCGCTCAAGGTGCTGTTCATGGCTATGCTGGGATCTGCACCCCCCCCCCCCCCCACTGAACTGTTTGTCCAACACAAGGACTTGTCTTCCAGGCTTCCAGGTTGCCCACCCAACTTAGTGGTTAGAGGGGAAGGTTTCCTCCCAAGTCCCTACCCTTCCTTCTCTGTGAGTTCTTTATACAAATTGACACAGATTCCACGCTGCTATTTGGTTTAATTAAGCCACATGCAAGCATGAGCCGCCAATGGTACCACATCAGCATAACAATATGTTAGGGTAGACTGACAGCAGCCTTAAGGGGGCATCCTGCCACCAGCCATGCAGCTGCCCAGGGTAATGCCCATGAGCTTTATGGATACGTCTACATCTCCAGGGACTGAGGCTTGTGGCTTCACCATGCAAGCTCTCTTGGTGTTTAGCAGGAAGCAACCCATCGTGCTGAAAAATAGAAGGACACCCAGAGTTCCAGGCACTTCTGTTGACTGGCCAGGCACTTAGTTACCACAGTGACAGTTGACAAAACTCTGGTTAGTCAGTTAGCACTTATCAGCTTCCTGGAAGAGTGAGTTTGACTACACTGGCAGCATTTGACTCACTCAGAATAAAGACTGTTGAATGAAAACAATTGTTTTCTTATCTGAACAAACAGATTCAAGGTTGGTCAAAGTAGGGAACAGAAAAAATCTGAGTCCCACGAAGACTAAATCCACAGCCAGAGTCACATTCTTTTACCTTACAAATATACTTCTCTTTGGGGTGGAGAAATAGTACAGGAGGTAAGGCACTTGCCATATATGCACCCAACCTAGGTTTAATCCCCATAAGGGCCCCTGAGAAATGCCAAGTGTAACCCCTGAGCATTGTTGGATGTGGCCCAACAACTAAAAAAAAATTTTTTTAGTAACAGTTCTCTTACTTTGTAAGCCAAAAAAAAAAAAAAATACAGAGGGGCTGGAGCGATAACACAGCAGGTGGGGCGTTTGCCTTGCACGCAGCCGACCCAGGCTCAATTCCCAGCATCCCATATGGTTCCCTGAGCACCGCCAGGGGTAATTCCTGAGTGCAGAGCCAGGAGTAACCCCTGTGCATCGCCAGGTGTGACCCAAAAAGCAAAAAAAAAAAAAAAAGCAGGACATGTAAAGTAGTTTTGCTGTAAAGTAGCAACTGAGGAAGCACCAAAGCACCAAGCAGTGCTGGGAGGTGGAGGGGGCGAGGCGTGCAGACTAGAACCTGAGTCCAGCCCTCTGAACTATCTCCAAGGCCCAAGATTACTTTTTTTTTTTCCTTTAAATCACACCTGCGATGCTCAGTAATTACTCCTGGCTCTTCACTCAGGGATCACTCCTGGTGGGACTCAGAGGACCATAAGGGGTGCCGGGGATTGAACTTGGGTCGGCCGCATGCCAGGCAAATGCCCTACCCTCTGTACTATCGCTCCAGCCCCCTAGATCACTCTTTGTACTTACCAGACCATCTCTTGTATGTAAGCTTACCTTCTATGAAAGAGCATCAATCCCTCAGATTCTACAGCAGAAAAATAAGTTTTATATTGTTACCAGCAACCTGCATTTCCTGTTCTCTCAATTGGCCTACTATTATTTATTTATATGTTTGGGGGGCCTTGTCTGGTGCAGCTCAGGAGCTCTCAGCTTGGTGCATGTGGGGGTCATTACTGGTGGTCCATGGAAGGCCCAGGGATCAGACCTGGGCCTCCTGCATGCAAAGCCTGGTCTCTTCATTTTTACAAGTAAGCCCCAGCACTTACTTTTTCCAATTAATTTTTACAGGGGTCATAGCTGCATAAAAATATTGAGGGGAGCCTGTCGATGGGCTGAAGCATGGCTTTGTATGTGGGTGCCCCACTCTCAGTCCCCTGCATTGCAGGGGGGCCCCCTGGGCATCACTGGGGCTGACTTCCAAGCATTGCCAGGTGTAACCCAAAAACAGACAGCAATATTGGGGAGGAGTCTGAAAGCACTCAGGATCTCTAGGACCCCTCTGTTCTATTGCGGACTTTGTACCGATGGCACTGCCCAGGCACCCTCAGAGTTGAGCACCCTGGACTCACCCCCAAGGCCGCCAAGCGCAGGGAACTCTCCTGGCATCATGCTGTGTGTTTGCACTTCCTGCTCCTGACATGTGCTCCTGACACAGCACAGCCATGAGCAAGAGAGCAAACACTAGGTGGTGCCTCAGAACAGGGGCTGGGGGCAGCCAGATGACACAGCCAGGCACAGACTTTCCAAGAGCAGCAGAGACTCAACTTCACGCCGGAGCACAGGTCTCCCACTGCCCTCCCACAGTCGAACATTATGGGCCAGGACAACGGTTTCCAACCCAGCACTCAGAACTCCAGGGTTACCTCTCAGATTCCAAGACCATTTTAAACTTTGACTTTTTGTTTAGTTGTGCTGCTCACACACAGCCAGTGGCAGTGTGGGCTTCTCACAAGTGTTCCCATCAAACATTTAGGGCATATCTTTCCACAGTGTCAGCGGAAAGACCTAGTCAGACAAGCTTCACAGTACATGGTCTAAGTGCCACAGAGGGAAATGCCCAAATGGTGAGTTCCTGAGAGGCAGGCGCCAGACTCATGGAAATGGCAGCAGTGAGGAGAGTCAGCAGAGTCACCCTACATCAAACAACATGACCTTCTTTGTTGGTCAGGTCATGTCTCAGCACAGGACCTCCCTCCGAGTGGTGCTCTACCACCCTCCAGCCCCCAGAGAGCACCAAGGGGAGGAGGAGCCTGGGAGGGGCATACCTCCAGGGCATCAGCAGTCCTGAAGAAGAGGTGACAGTGACAGTGAGGCTACAGGGACAGGTGACAGTGGCCCCCAGGAACAGGTGGCCCTGCAGGGCCAGGCTGCGGTCAGTAGTGCCCTGGACGTATGAGGAGAGAAGGGTCCTGAGCCTGGGTGGTTTGTACCCCTTCGGGGTCCCCAGGGCGAAGAGCTCTGCAAACTGCTGCCCCTTGAACAGTCACATTTGGTGACATCACGATGTCACAGAAGAGTGGCCAGGAACATATAGCATCTATGTTCCTGCATGGGAAAGGCACATTACTGATGAGCTCAGGTGACCCGCTGCAGCCTGTCCACAGCTGCCCCTCAGAAACAGTCCTAGAACAAGGCTCTGGCAGAACCTTGGGGGGATTCGGCCACCATCTCGGGAGGGACCTGTCCTAAAGCTTTAGCATCCATAAAGATGCTAAAGACCATCTGGCCTACTTGTGGCCCCTGCTCTGTGACGGTCAGGTGACTGTCAGGGTCATGATACAGTGACCCAAGGACATGTACTAGGAAGGTTCTTGGGGAATCCTTGGTTTCTGATGCCTCTTCTAGGCAAGTGCGTGGTGGAGCAGACACTGTGATCACTGTCACCATGTCACATCTACCCCCTCCCACCTGAATCCTGAGCAGGCTGACGAGCTGTGACTCTTGACAGTTGAGCTCCCAGGCATGGGTAGCTGGGCTGGGCTGCCTGTACCCACTTGTACCACATAATCTGTGTCACACACCCTTTAGAAAAGACTTCTCGGCCTCATAAAGCTCCTGCCTCATCCCACAGGCATGACGTGGCAGAGGGACCCTGGACAGGTGGACCACATGTAATCCACATCTCCCCTGAAAGCCCAGCTTAAAGGGCCCATAGGGGTTGCTGAGAGTCTCACTCAAAGTCTCCTAAAGCCTGTTGGCTGCTGACAGCCCCCACACCCTGGGCTGTTATCTCATCCCCATCTGGCTGGAAGGGTCCCCATAGGCCAGTGGGTGGCTGCCTGAGGCCTGGACTCCCCTGACGTGCTGACCCCTCAGTTTCTGCTGCCACCTACTCTGACTTCCAGGCATGCCCCACCCAGCCCCTCTGGGCACTGCTGTACTTACTGGTCAGACCGCGCAGGACAGGATAGCCTGGAAGGGCCCAGAGGAGCCCTGGCAACCGCCCTGCCACCCAGCAACACCCGCCTGGCTGTGCAGGCTGGCTCGGGTGGCGGGGCAACACGGGGACTCTTCAAGGGGCCAGGGACTGAGACTGGCCCTTCCTGGATGGCATGCAGGACTTTCCGGGAGAGCAGATGACCCGCCTATGTCTCAGACTCCTGGAGAAGGTGAGAACTGGACATTGCAGTGGGGCTTTTTTCTCTTTTTGTCTTTTAGCCACACCCAACAGTGCTCAGGGCTTACTCCTGGCTCTACACTCAGGAATCACTCCTGGCAAGCTCAGGGACCATATGGGATGCCATGGAGTGAACCTGGGTCAGCCGTGTGCAAGGCAAGTGCCCTGTCCACTGTACTATCAATCCGGCCCCTTCTTTTCTTTTTACTTTGATCTCCCAAGCAATGTGTGGGGCCTCTTGTCAGATTGGAAGTGAAGCCATGTTGTTTAGGCCCTGCGGTATCAGGGATGACTCAGGCCAGTCAACAGTACAGAACGGTGCTCAGGGGCCTGCAGGGTGCTGGCCTGTCCCTGCCTCGTCACTGACTGACCCCAGGGCAGATGCTGTTGACCAGCCTTCAGAGAACAGCAGGAAGAGGCAAAGGGTTCCCTTCCTTCCAGACTAATCTATGCCCTGACAAACCTTTCCACAGTTTCTCACCCCATGATAAAGGAAAGTGATTTCTTGGTTTTTCTTCTTTGCTTTGCTTTCTTTCTCTCTTATTTATTTATTTATTATTTATATTACTGTAGTTTTTGGTTTGGGGACCTACTCCTGGCTCAGTGATGAGGGGTCAGACCCTCCGGTGCCGGGGGAACCATGTGCTGTCAGGATGGATCCAAGCCCACATGCACAGCTGAGGCTCAGCCCTTTGAGCCTTCCCTGCCCCCTTCTTTTGTTCTCACTTTGTGCCCCCAGGACCCAGCATGCTTCTGGGCTGGTTCCTCCAACCCTGTGCTGGTGTGTATGTTCACAAAACTGAATGCATGCTGTGTGCATTCAGTGTGCTCCCCCATCCAGGCCAGCCACCACTGCCAAAGACACATGAAGGAGGGAACAGAGCCTTCAAGCTGATTAGTGATCTGTAGCCATTTATTCCAATCCGCGTCTCCATACCAGACTCACATTCCTTTCCTCCCAGTCTCACTCTGCCCATCCAGCTTCACTCTGCCCATCCAGCTTCACTCTCCCCCATTCCAGTCTTACTTTGCCCCCTTTCCTATCTCCCAGTTAGTGAAGAGCCTAACCTCCAAAGTTTGGAGGTAGCAAATAGACACAGGTGAGGTAGCACACTCAACATTTGTAAAGCCCTTCTTTCCAGGAAGCTTCTTCTAAGACAAAGATCTCAACCTGCTAGGAGATCTTCTCAAGGGCAGAATTTCATCTAAGGGTGTACTTCTCCTTTCTTTTGTCCATAAACAATCATCTTAGATTTACTTCTTAATAACCTTTCTCGTCATTTTGTATGGACATAGTAAGAGTTATATTAAGTTATATTAAGCTTAGAGGGTAACTTTCCTGGGGACATCTTGTTATACATATAAGGACTACAGTCCTTAGGCCAGATTAGTACTTCCTAACCTCAGCAGGGTCCTTGTCCAGTCACTTCTCTTTGGGTCATGATAGATTTTGTCCATGACCGTGCTCTTAACTTATGAGTTTTATGGTGCTTGGCCTGTCCTTTTCGATGCCAGGGTAGCTTACAGCTACTATCCAATCCCTTTGTTGGGATCCTCCTTTTGGGGTGCTGAGAACTAAGGACAACTAAGGCTTAAGTCATGGAAATATGACAGATGCCCAGGAATAAATATTATTCAGAGTCAATTAACTCAAGTTGTAAAAGCATAGCTTTAACCGTCTTCCTGTGTCTACACAAACAGGACATTGCTCTAAAGTAAACTGCAAAGGACATAAAGGAAAGAGAAAAGCAATATTTCACTTATATATACACGAAATTCAGGGTCCTAAGAAGAATGGTACTTTACAAGTCACAGGGGCTGATTTGGGATATAAGTGATTAACAGACAGGGGAAGGAGAGCACAGAGGAGAAGTGAAAGATAAACACGGAGGAATGGGAGTGTCTTGGGAACAATGTGGATGGGTGTAACCCAAGCCACCTGTGGCGAGGGAGAAAGGACGGAGGAGAAAGGATGAACTAATGTTATCCTACACTGGTGCTTAGGGGAAGATCCTATAAATGTCGGGACCCTATACTGCACTCACTGGACACAGAGTTACCACATGGTCTCTGGGGACACAAGGGCAGGCCTCCTGCCATACACGTCCTGCTCCGGTCACTTGTCTGGGGCCCAGTGTGGCCAAAAGGGCTGGGCAATCCCTCCAGGCCTCATCTCTCTCTCTCTCCTCTCTCTCTCTCTCTCTCTCTCTCTCTCTCTCTCTCTCTCTCTCTCTCTCTCTCTCTCTCTCACAGAAACTGGAACAAGAGCGTGAGGATGTGGAAGGCAATTCTGAGGACCCCCGACTCATGCCAGGTGAGACAGCCTCTGGGAGGCAGCCAGCAGGCACAGCCGCTGCCCAGTCCTTCCTTTCTACATGCGTTCAAGACACCAGAGTGGCTGCACTGACCCTCCTTTCCAGGAGAGACCCCAAGTCCCTGATGCTGGGAGTGCCCATACCCCACCCCATAGGCCGACCCCAGACATCACCTCCCCAGGGGCTAGGCACTTGTGGGGCTGGGTCTGGCTCTCCCACAGGGCTGTGGGCCATGGGCCTAGGCTGACTACACCTCTCAGTCAGCACTGCCCCTGCAGGGTCCGAGGGCCAGCTGCGGAGCGCTCTGAGGAAGAGGAAGGAGCTGCTGCACAGGCTGTGGGTATGAGGGGCTTCCTGGGAGGGTTCTGCAGAGGGCCTGGATACAGGCACCTGGAAACTGCATACATCGAAACCCACACGGGCTGCAGTGCCATTGCAGGTGCCAGGAGTGGCTGTGCACAGTACCAGAACCCCACCCTTAGGGAGGGAACCAGGATATGACGAGCAGCCAGGCTGTGCCTGGGATGCCCAACGGGACTGCCTGGCAGTGAGTACAGTGGGCAGGGCCCATGCAGCAGCTCTCCTGGTTTGGCAGGACCAGCACCTCCTCGAAGAGCTTGCTGGGCTGCAGGCCTGGAGCGGGGCCAGCAAAGGAGCCCACCGACCAGCACTACCCCCCGAGCTGCCGCCCTCCCCACCACTGCCCCCAGAGCCCCCGCGCGTCATCCAACACTCGGTCAGTCTTCGGGCACTGAGGGGGCAAGGGCAAAGCTCTCGCTCTCTCTCTCTCTCTCTCTCTCTCTCTCTCTCTCTCTCTCTCTCTCTCTCTGTGTGTGTGTGTGTGTGTGTGTGTGTGTGTAGGGCTATGCCACTCGACCCCACTGTGCAGCACTCAGGGGTTCTTCCACACCTCATCCTCTCGGGCCAGCACAGGGCCTCCCACTGGGCTCTAAGAGTCTGTCTTCTATGTACCGGGCCCCTGTATAAGGGTATCTCTGTCAGCTGCTGAGAGGCGTGGGGGCAGGAGCAGCAGGAAGAGGAGCAGGAGAAGGAGGAAAGAAAGGATGATCACGAGGAGCAGGAAGGGAACTACAGTTGTCTGCCTGCCTGCTGTGGCCTCATATGGAGAGAAGGACCCCCTCTAAGACTCTTCATCTCCTTTTCTTTGTTGGGGGGCTCACCAGGCAGTGCTCAGAGCTTACTCCTGGCTCTGCACTCAGGGGCTCGGGAACCATATGGGGTGCAGAGGATTCAACCTGGGTCTGCTGCTATTTGCAAGGCAAGAACCTTCTACCCAACATGTTCTCTCCCTGGCCTCGTCTCTCTCTCTCTCTCTCTCTCTCTCTCTCTCTCCAAGGATATCAATCCTATTACCCTATTAGCTTATGGTGGGACTGGGGTGATAGCACAGTGGGGAGGGCATTTGCCTTGCATGTGGCTGACCCGGGTTCGATTCCCAGCATCCCATATAGTCCCCTGAGCACTGCCAGGAGTGATTTCTGAGTGCAGAGCCAGAAGTAACCCCTGAGCACCGCTGGGTGTGACCCAAAAAGCAAAATAAAAAAAAAAAGCTTATAGTCTTTCCCTTTTGACTTCATTATAACTTTTAAATTTTATTAGTTTTCAGTTTTTAGGCCAAATCAGACAATGTTCAGGGGTTACTTCTGGCAGTACTCCAGGGACCATATGGGATGCTGGAGGTTGAACCCAGGTTGGCCTCATGCTCCTATTGCTGTACTATCTATCTCTTTAACTTCATTTAACTTTTATCCTCCTACAACTTTAACATATGAGTTCAGGGACAGACAAAAATCATCAGCCCAAATATCACATCCTACATGATACCCAGACTGAAATATCTAGTTGGGGGTGTCTATTTAAGCTCAAGGGACAATCATTTAAAGTTACCTATGTATGGACAGATAAGTGATGATGGCTGGTGGGTGTTTGGGTGGACTGAAGGATGGGTCAGTGGGTGAGTGGATGAATTGATGAGTGGGAGGATGGGTGAGGGACCGGTGGATGAAAGCTTGTTGGGCAGATGATGGTTGGGTGATTCAATTAATGAACAAGAGGCTTGGTGGACACTTGGTAACAATTCTTCTGCCCTCCTAGCTCCCCCCATCTCCTACCACCATCATTCAGCAGCTCCCACAGCCGCCACTGGTGGCACAGCTGCACCCTCCCCAGACATTCCCTACTCAAAGGTCACCAAGTATCAAGGAAGGTAAGTGTCCCAGATGTTATGGGATCTGAAATCCTCCAATGAAGGGAGAGGTTTTGAAAGCTAGTCACTTTGGGATCCACTTTTGGCTGTTCAACAGAAGTTATTTTTTAAAAATAGCCTAGCTTTAAGAAATCTTTGCAGGGCCGGAGCGATAGCACAGCGGGTAGGGCGTTTACCTTGCACGCGGCTGACCCGGGTTCGATCCCCGGCATCCCATATGGTCCCCCAAGCACTGCCAGGAGTAATTCCTGAGTGCAAAGCCAGGAGTAACTGCTGTGCATCGCTGGGTGTGACCCAAAAAGAAAAAAAAAGAAATCTTTGCATAGGATTGTAGCTCAGTGGTAAAGCTTATGCAATTTATGCCCCCCCCAAAAAAAAATAGGAGAAAAGAAATCTTAGCCAGTGACTATCTCTGAGGGGTGAAAACAAGAGCTAGCAGGAAGGAGGCTGGAGAGTTCTGGGCTCTCAGCTCAGCTCACTAGCCATTTAGAACCCTTGGTTAGAGCATTTCTCCTTCTTTTTACTTTTTGTGTCACACCTGGTGATACTCAGAGGTTACACTTGACTCTGCACTCAGAAATTACTCCTAGCAGTGCTCAGAGGACAGAATGGCACTCTGGGGCTCGTTCTCGGGTTAGCCATGTACAAGGCAAACACCCTACCCACTGTGCTATCATGCTGGCCCGGTTAGATCATCTCTATTAGAGGTCTGGACTCTGCTCTCGACTCTGCCAGCTATTTAGAAACCTGGTTAGACAATTTCTGTTAGAATCAGCTTCTCACATCGTTGGTTTGGGTCACTGAAGTAAGATAAGAGTCAGAGAGGAGAGAGAGATGGAGAGAGAACATCCAACTGTGACACAGGTTATAGAAAATGCACCTTTTGGGGGCTGCAGTAATAGCACAGTGGGTAGGGCGTTTGCCTTGCACGCAGCCAACCCGGGTTCGATTCCCAGCATCCCATATGGTCCCCCAAGCACTGCCAGGAGTAATTCCTGAGTGCAAAGCCAGGAGTAACCCCTGTGCATCACCAGGTGTGACCCAAAAAGAAAAAAAAAGAAAATGTGCCTTTTTTGGGAGTTTTGGGCCACATGTGGTGGCACATTGGACTGAGGTCAGCCACATGCAGGGTGAATACTTTAGGACTCTCTGCCTGGACTCTCTCTTGGGCCACTTCCCTGCTGCCTAGCAGTCGGGGAGAGTGCTAGTCCTTTGCTTCCTCTCACAGTCAGTAGCTCTCCTTCTGGCCCTCCCAGATCTCCTCTTAGCTGTGTTTATAGGAATGTGGCTGCAGTACCTGCCCCCGATCCCTGACTATGACAAAATCTGTTCTCCAGAGCTTTCAGATAAGGAACCCCATGGAGCTGCGTGTCCAGCAACTGTGGGTGTGGGCCAGCCCCCACACAGCATCCCACCTCGATGGTGGCAGGAAGGCATTTGGGAGGAAGTGCACTTTGCATATGGAGCTTAGATGTCTCTGGGCCAGCAATGGGGCCCTGTGTGGACAGGCCAGCAACAAACCCAGTCCTCAGTGGACATGAGAATGGGAGGCTGATGTAACCCTGTGGGCACTTACTGTGGGGCCAGAGCTTGCCCCTTTTGGCTCACCTGGGGCTGCATGTGCATGTGAGCACATGTGTGGTGTGGCCTCATGCCTGTGTCAGGAGAGTCATAGCAGAGGCCATGAACCCTGCACATGCCCACCCCTACCCACTGCAGACATGGTGGAGATGATGCTGATGCAGAATGCACAGATGCACCAGATCCTCATGCAGGGGCTGATGCTGAAGGCGCTGCCACCGGCCGCATTCCAGGTGGGCTCAGCTGGGGGCAGCCCCGGGTCTGGGGGACCACCAACTTGGCCCAGATACCCAGGGGTCCCTGGGGAATGCCTGGCTCTGCCTGGGCTCTGTGTCCCTTGTCCCCTCCAGACGACGACATGGTGAGGTTCAAGCTCAGCAAACTTCCCCTCCTCCAGGGGACCCCATGGGGAGGGGCCTGCTGAGAGGGGCACGGTGCTAGGGCTCTGTGGGGACGGGCCTGCTGAGAGGGCCCTTATGCTAAGTCCCCACAGCCACCGCCTTCTGGGGCTCTGCATGCTGAGAGGCAGAAACCGCTGTCTGTGCACCACCACCACTATGCACCCCCTGGCACAATGGGATACTCCCCGTGGCCCCCTGTAGTCTCGGCCACTGCCCTGCCCTCTGCTGCTGGCTTCCTGCCCACCCTGCACCATGTGGCTGGGCCCTCTGCAGCTGCTCTCAACCTGTAAGTCCTAACTGGGCTCCTGGGGGTAGGATGGGGAGCTTGGATGCACCCCCCACCTCTGCTAGATGCTGGCCATGTGCCCACAAAAGCACCTGTCTTTGTGGGGTGCACTATGCCGGCCTCTGTCCATTCCCTTAGGACGGCTGATGGGATTCCACGCCCCCAGGCTCCAGGCCTGTGAGCCCTGCCCATGCCCTTCTGAGGAGGGATCAGCTCCGGTGAGTGCCGTCACACCCCAGGACGCAGGTGGAGAACTGGCATCATGGGCCACCTGGGGGCTCTGAGGAACCCAGGGTAGGCATCCTGAGGGCAGTGGGACTGAATCCCCGTGCTGGGTAGCTGGAGCAGTGGTTAGCAGTGGGGGATGCCTCACAGGCGCCAGGATCTGGGCCTGGCCCTGCTGCAGTGGTCTATGGCTCGGCTCCCTGTTGTGGGTTTACACCCCTCCCTCCTCCCCCCCCCCCCCCCCCCGTGCATCCAACCTTTACCTCACTTCCTGGTTCCTTTTCCTGGTGGTACACATTTCTGTGCCATGTCACTATGGTCTCAGTCTGAGGGTCCCTGGAGCCAAGTGGAGTGACTTTGTGTGCAGAGAGCCCGTTGAGAGGGGACCCTGATATACATGACTCCCCGGCTGAAGACAGGGGGTTCTGAGCACATCTCCCAGGGTGAATAGGAAGGGGAGGAAGTGGGTGGTGATTCTCAGCTGGATTCTTGGTGCAGTTCTTTGGGAGGATGGGAGGGGGTGTTGGGCACAGCTCCCAGGCGACAGCAGGGGGCTGCTGGGTAAAGCTCAGGGAAAGAGTTAGAGGCGGTGCCCAGTTGGATGTTCAGTGCAGCTTCCAGTGGATAGCAGGGGTGCTCCATTCTGCCATCTGGCACAGTGCTGTGTGCAGGCAAGGGCTTCCAGACAGCATGAATGACCATTGAAGGTGCACCCAGCTTGTCCTCTGTTGACCCTTGACTTCTCAGCTCATGACTGATGGGCAGGGTCTGACCATACTGAAGCCTGAGCTGCTGGCCAGTTGGGCCTCACAAAGGAAGGAAATGGTCCTGCATCTAGAACTAGGGGGCATGGGGGAAACCCAGGGCAGGTGAGTGGCAGGCGGGTCATGGGGTAAAGACACTCCCCCAGATGCTGGCAGGCCTGTGGGAGGGGCTGCTCGGAGGATTTTGTGGGGCTGGGGTGCAGGCTGGACTGGCCGTGGCTGTGTGCCAACAGGAAACAGTGTCAGGCTTGCCCTCTGATGTCCTGGCGTCTTCACGCTCATAACACACCTTTTCAACAGCAGGAGAGGTATGCCCAGCTGAGGGCTCTCAGCCTGACTCCCTCAGGTCATCAAACCACAGGCCCTCAAAGATGTTTGACGGTGTCACCCCCAGCTCCATGGGGAGAGGCCCCTCTGCGTGCATTCAGACCTCCAACGACACTCTTAGCCCTCTGTATTGGCTGAGCAGAGCCTGAAGGTGCTGGGTTCTGTGGGAGTCCTGCGTTCAGCCATATCGAATAGAAGTGGGGATGCCCCTAGCAGTCAGTGGTACAGAAGTGGTCCCTCTGGGTGGCCAGGGCGGGCACACAGGGCAGTGACTCTCACTTGCTGCTAAGGAGCACAGTGGTGCTGGAGGCTGCAGAAAGGCCAGGAAGTAGGGTGGTGAGCTGTCCAGGCAGGCATGCCCAGGGAGCGGGGTGCACCTGGGCGGGGATGGTGGGCACAGCTCTGATGGACAAATGTGGTGGCACTGCACCGTGGGTCGGACACTGTTTCACACCTGCAGAGGAATACAGGAGTCATGGGGCCCAGGGAATGTCCAAGTGCAACCTGGAGGCCAGGACTAAGGGGGACCACAGCACGTTTCAGCCACACAACTGTGTAAGCACGAAGACTGAGGGTGTGGTCCACAGAGCCCCCAGAAGATACCTGAGACCCTGTGATCACCACGCACCAGCAATAGCAGAGGGAAGGGAACGGGGGATAAACAAAGGCAAAAAAAAAAAATGCCAGAGGTGACTTGGGCGAAATCGAAGAAAACACCAGCAAGGGTGGCAGGTATGCGGTCACCTTGAGAGAACACGGGGGCAGGGGATATGCAGGGTAGGCACCAGCATCCCTTTGCAGGCAGAGGAGGTGTACCCGGGTCTGGCAGCAGACATGAGCAGACATGAGGCTCTGTCCAGTGGAGCTGAGCCCCTCGAGCTGTGAGTGCCCAAGACTGCCTGAGCAGGACTGGACAGGGCACAGGCAGGGTTCATGGGACCCACAGCAGCCAACTCTCTTGGAGGCAGGGGACAGGCCATGTTTGTGGGACGGGAGTTTCCTGGCATCAGTGTCCTGCTTGCACCATGGGCCCTGGAGGCACCATTCACTGCTGTGTCTAGGCTGGGGTTCAGGTGCTGGTGCCCAGGTCAGCCAGCACAGCAGTCGAGTCTAGTCATAGTGGCCACAAACAGACATGCGGTGAGTCCGCTGCTGTCCAGCAGCTGGACAGGGCCCAGGTGCAGCAACGCCTCTCCCGTCGGTGAGGAAGTTGTGCTCAGAGCAGCTTTATTTTGACATGAGACCAGTGTCCACTGTTTAAGAACAGAAGCTGGAGCTAGGTTCAGGCCTGTGCGACAACAGGCAGAACGGAGCAGGGTTTGGGGGAGCCCAGCCCAGCCAATCTCTCGTCTCATTGTGCCAGAGTCCAGCATGTGCTCACGTGCCTGCACCTGTGAGCTCCCATCAGAAGAGGCCCCGGGTCAGGGGCTGCAGCCGGGTCCCCATGTGCCGGCTCAGCTCCTCCAGGACCTGTTTCTCCTTCTGGAACATCTGCAAAGGGACAGGCCTGACTGGAGCAGTCTGAGGAAGGACCCAGCTTTCAGTCTGCCCTTACCTGTGACTTGCTGAGTCTGGTTCCCCTCCTAGGGCCTGTGTCCCAGGGCTGGCCAGAACCACCTGCCTCTGTTCCCCAGCCAGGGAGCACGAGGGCTGGCGATACAGCAGGGAAAGGCCTGAGGGCAACCTGGGGTGACAGGTCACAACACAGATGTGCATGGGGGAAGATACCCAGGAAGAGGGCAGAAGTCACTCAGGAGGGGATCTGGCCAATGGCCAGCGTGTCGGGGGATGACACTACACCTGAGAGGCACCACAGAGATAGACTGAGCCCAATTTTTTTTTTTTTGCTTTTTTTGGGTCACGCCCAGGGATGCACAGGGGTCACTCCTGGCTCATGCACTCAGGAATCATCCCTGGTGGTGCTCAGGGGACCATATGGGATGCTGGGATTAGAACCCGGGTGGGCCGCGTGCAAGGCAAATGCCCTACCCACTGTGCTACCACTCCAGCCCCCAAAGGTGTTTTGGTTTGGGGCCATACCCAGCTGTGCTCAGGCTGTGTTCCTGACTCTGTGCTCTAGAGTCACTTCTGGAGGCTCAGGAGACCCTATGTGGAGATCAGGCAAAGCAAGTACCCTGCCCACTGTACTGTCACTCCTGCCCCTCCCAAATCTTGTTTTTCACATGTGTTGTGAAAGGCAGACTGGGTATCTTGGTTCTGGGGCGACTCCTACCTTCTGCCACTCAGCCTCTGTGCTGTGTGTGAAGCCTAGCAGGTGACACAGTCCATGGGTGGCGGTAACCTGTTACAGCAGAGGGAAAAGTGGTGGGACAGACAGTCACTTCCCAGTGCTGCAGACTGTCCTGTGTGTACCGCTGGAGCACCTGCCATCCTGGGTCTCAGACACTCCAGACCTACTGGGCACAAAGAGCCCCATCCACGGTGCCAGAGGTGAGAGGGGATTGGGGTTCAGGTCAGGTAGAAGGACACTCCCAGCCCACAAACATAAGAGAGGATGGGGATTCTCTGAAAGACCCTGCCTTTACTAATGCAGGGTAGAGGCAGGGCTGGGGCAGGTCACGTTGCAGATGGACGTTGGCTCTGCCATCCATGTGTACTCTGGGAGAAGCTACAGGGCTGAGGACATGGTGGGCACGCAGCCAGCTTGCCCATGTACCACTGCAGCTTGAATGCAGTTCAATCACGGGTCTGTGGACTGTGGACGCACACCAGGGCTTGCTCTGGGGAAAGATGAGGGAGCATATCCCCCAGGAGCGCTTTCTTGGGCATCATCTCACTAGCTAGGACCTGTTTCCACACCCCCACTTACGGTGAGGACATCGTAGAAATCCTCAGCACCTCTGCACTGCTGGGAGATGTACTCCACGCCCAGGAAAATGTCCCCCAGGTCGTAGTCAGCTGGGAAGTCAGGCAGGGGAATTTCCCCTGCTTTCAGATTCTGCAAACAAAGCCACGTTTGGAGAGGTGATGTCAGGAGGCACAGCCACGGGTTCCCTGCCCTCTGTACAGCCACCAGTGACTGGACTCAAAGCCTCCCTTACGCTGATCCTCTCACTCTCTGATTCCAGGGAATGTAGTCTCAAATCCGGCCCCAGCATGACAAAGGGGAAGTGAGACAAGATGCTTCACCCTGCCCAGTGCTCAGCGCTCTCTCGTCCTTTCCAGGGCCCTTTCATACAAACATCCTCCAGTTAAGCTACTACTTCTGACCTGACTGTCCCTAACAAGCAGGGCCCTGTCTCCATGCAGCCAGTCTGACCAGGAAAGCACGTCATACTCAGTCAGTCCCCTCAGGCTGGACACATAGGGGGAAACTTCTTAGTTCCTTTAGAACAAATAAGGGACACTTCAAAGCATCTTCGATCGTGCCTTTCCTACTCCAGCTTCTTTGCTTTCCTCAGGTGTGACTCTGGCAGATTATAGAGAACATAGATTTTATGGTGTGTTTGCTTGTTTCAGGCCACACCCAGTGCCACTCAGGGCTTACACCTCTTCTGCTGTGCTTGAGGGACCATGTTGTGACAGGGACTGAGCTGAACAGGGGTCAGCTACATGCAATGAAAGAGCCTTAACCCCTGACTATGTCTGACCTCTGGTCACTTTTTGTTTGGTTTTGGACCACATCCAGAAGTGACCAGGGAACTGCATAGTGCAGTGCCAGGGGTAGGCCCTGGGCTTCCTGTATGTGAAGCCTGTACATTAGCTCTTTGACGCATCACCTCAGCCCAGAACATTTATCTTATTTTTTATTTTCTGTTCCACACCCAGTGATGCTCAGGGTTTATTTCTGGCTCAGCACTCAGGGATCACTCCTGGTAGACTTGGGGGACGTATGGGGTGCTGGAGACCGAACCCAAGCTGTTCACATACAAGGCAAACATCTTGCCCAGAATCCTATCTCTTTTGCCCCACAACATATATTTTAAAAATTACTGAAGTATATGGAGAAATTGCTTTCCAAAAGAGTGACAACTTACACTGCAACTAGTAAAGTCTGAAACTTTGAATAATTAACAGTAGGTCAGCTATCACATTCCTATTGAAAATGCCTGCCCAAAGCTTGTTATTTTCAACATCATTAAGATTTTCTGTCCATGGGGCTGGAGCTATAGAACAGTGGGGAAGGCGCTTACTTGCATGTGGTTGACCAGAGTTTGATCCTTGGTACCCCATATGGTACCCTAAACTTTCCAGAAGTGATTCCTGAGCTCAGAGCCAGGAGTGAGCCCTCAACACCATGGGATGTGATCCAAGGGGAAAAAGGTGAATTCCAGTACATATATATGCATGATTAGTGCCAGCTAAACTTTCAGAAGCTTCTTGTCTTCCTTTCTTTCATAATTCACTTATGGGGGTGGGGTTTGGTGACCTTTCTTCCTCAAATGGGCATAGAACAAAGGGGTTGATCAACTGCACATTGTTCTGTTTGTTTCTGGCCATACCATGCTATGCTCAGGGCTTACTCCTGAACCTGCAGGGCACATCACTCCTAGCAGAGCTCTGGAAACCTTATAAGGTGCTGGGTCTGTTGCAGTCAAGGTAAGTGCCTTACCCCTATACTATCTCTCTGGCACAAATGCTTGAGTTTTGTGCACATATGAAGACTTTCATAATAAAACCTAAAAATTATGTCTGCAATATAACTTATTTAGGTAGACTAAGTAAGAAGAAGATTCTGGTACCTCATGATATGGAAAAGAAAGCACATCAGTGGGGACGTCTTTCTTTCTGTAGATTCTATTAATGTGCTGGATCTCTTTGTTGTCGACACAGATGATGGCCACGTCGAATTTCTGCACCCCTAAAATTTGCCTCACCATCTCCATTCTCCTGCGAAGAGGCGCTCTCCTGAGCCAAACTGCTCGCTGCAGATTTCTCAACACCAAACTCATCTTGGGGCAAACAGCTGCTAAAACCTGGCCTCGAACACCAGAGAGGACCACTCAGTACCTGCAGAACATCATAAACCCGTTAGAACACAAGCATACATAAAACCACTTTATTTGGGGGGCTGGAGCCACAGTACAGTGGGTAGGGTGCATGCCATACACGAGGCAGACGGGGATTGATCCCTGGCATCCCATAGGTTTCCTCCAGCCCACCAGGAATGATTCCTGAGTGCAGAGTCAGAAGTCAGCCCTAAGCCCTTCTGGGTGTGGTCCAAAAACAAAACAACCCCCCCCAGACCCCCCCCCACTCCTCCCCCTCACTTTATTTGGGAAATAAAGAAAATCTATGTTAACCATAGAGTAAATGAAATCAAGTCCAGTCAGGCACCCGAATCGGTGATAAGAGGTTGTAGGGGGAGAGGGAAAGGGATTGGGAGAGGGTGCTGAGGGGTAGGTGCTGAGCTGGGAGGGGGTTGGGTAGGAAGGGTGTGGGGTGAGCGGAGAGAGGGATAGGCAGGAGGGGTGTGAGGTGGGGAGAGGGACGCAGGCAGGAGGAGTTGGGTGAGGGGAGGGGGCGGGCAGGAGGTGTGTGGGGTGAGGGGAGGGGGGCAAGCAGCAGGGTGTGGGGTGGGTGGGGAGGAGGGGCCGGAGTGGTGTGGGTGGGTTGAGTGTAGGTAGTGCCCCGGAGAGTGCGCGGGGCGGGGACTCGGGCTTCTGCCAGGCCACAGGGCTAGTTCCCGGGGCGTCGACGTCCCATTTCGGTCGGAGACGCGGGTCCTCCCGGGAACGCACCTATGCACACCGCCGCCGGGGCGGGAGCAGAGCCGGAACGTGGGCGCGGTGGGCACGGGGCCCGGGGAACGCACCGTGGAGCGGACCGGAAGTCGGTCCGTCACGTGTCCCGCCCGGGCTGCGCGGAACCTGCTGTGCGGCGGCGGCGGCCGAGAACGACGCGTCTCAGAGCGGCGGGGGCTATGCCAGCGACGGCCCCGTAGCGGCCGGTGAGCGCGGCGGGCGGGCAGGCGGCGGGGCTAGCGGGTCCGGCAGACTGGGGGCGGCGGGAGGCCCCGGAGCGGTTCGGGGCTGGCCAGCGCCCACGCCCTCTCCGGCCTGTAGCCCCGGGGAGCCCCGCGGAGTCCCGAGGAGCCCTGAGGAGCCCCAGGGAAACCCGAGGAGTCCCGAGGACCCCCGAGGAGTTCCGGGGAGCCCCGAGGAGTTCCGGGGAGCCCCGCTGAGTCCCGAGGAGCCCTGAGAAGCCCCAAGGAAACCCGCGGAGCCCCGAGGAGCCCTACGGAGTCCTGAGGAGTTCTGAGGAGCCCTGAGGAGCCCGAGGAGTCCCGAGGAGTTCCGGGGAGCCCCGAGGAGTTCCGGAGAGCCCTGAGGAGTCCCGAGGTGTCCCGAGGAGCCCCCGGGAGCCCCGAGGGTCGTGTGCCTTTCTTCTGCATGTGGAAGTGATTGATTGAAACTCATTGCTTTTCTTAGCCTTCCAGCAGGACATAGCTGTGCTTATCTGAATTTTTGTCTTTGACTTATTCTGAAGATGAACTCCAAAGTTCGAACGACTGTTTAAAGAAGAGAATCAATTTTACGGATGATCAATTTATAGCCTTTTTTCATTAGATTAAAACATGAACCCGAATAATCCCTTCAGTGGGCAGCCACCCACTGTCTTCCCAACATCTTCTAGTACTGCCATGGGGACATTTCAGCCTAAGCCACAGTTTCGATTTGGCCAGCCTTCTCTGTTTGGACAAACCAGTACATTACCTGGGAAGAGCTCAGGATTCTCACAGGGTTCCAGCTTTTCAGCCGCTCCTGGAGGAAGTAGTTCCTCTTCAACTCAAACATTAGCATTCCCCCAAACTTCAAACGTTGGACTCTTCTCTGGACCTGAACACACTACATCCTTTGTAGCTGCCTCTGCACCTTCAAGTTCATCTGTGTCTGGAAACCCAGGATTTA
This sequence comes from Sorex araneus, assembly GCF_027595985.1. Taxonomy (NCBI): domain Eukaryota; kingdom Metazoa; phylum Chordata; class Mammalia; order Eulipotyphla; family Soricidae; genus Sorex; species Sorex araneus. Next base: position 50,310,600 of record NC_073303.1, read on the forward strand.
GTTTCAAATCACCTGCTGTTGGTGCTTTCCCGAGCCCACCTACTTTTGGATCAGAGACTGGAGAAATTGCAAGCTCTGGTTTTGGGAAAACAGAGTTTATCTTTAAGCCTCAGGAAAATTCAGTGTTTAGGCCAATATTGGGAGCCGAGTCTGAAGCAGAGAAAACTCAGAGCCAAGTGACTTCTGGATTTTTTACATTTCCCCACCCGATTAGTAGTGGATCTGGGGGAACGACCCCATTTTCTTTTGCCCACGTGACAAGTGGTTCAACTAGCAATTCCAATTTTAGCTTTTCAAAACCAGTTAACAGTAATAATTCAACATCTGCCTTTACCCCTGCTTTGTCAAACCTGAATGTGGAAGAAGAGAAGAGAGGCCCCAAGTCGCTCTTTGGGGGTTCTAATAGTAATTTTGCTGCCTTCCCTGTGTCATCTTCGGGCTCTTTGGGAGACCCCTTTCCAATAAATAAAACTGGTGTCAGGCCAGGGTGTGAAGAAGCAGGTTCGCAAATAGAGGCCCTCCCTGGCCTCATGAAAGGGTTGAAAAGGAAGGAGGAGCAGGATCGCTCCCCACGGAGACGTGGCCATGACACCATGGAGGAGCTGGACCCTCTGTCCCGGGGCGACCACCCTCCAGATAAGCGGCCTGTTCGACTGAATCGGCCTCGGGGAGGTTCTCTGTTTGGTAGGACCATACAGGACGTCTTCAAGAGCAACAAAGAAGTGGGTCGTCTAGGCAGCAAGGAGTCCAAGAAGGAAGGTGGATGTGCCGAGTCTGGGGATAGTGACCTGGTGACCATTCCAGCAGGGATTCAGCCTGTCCTGACACCTGCCCGGCACCCAGGGGTGAATAAAGAAGAAGAGACTGAAAGCCGAGATAAAAAAGAAGGTGAGCTTTGAAAATACACAACCTAAAGGCAGTCCTGCTGGCAGATTCTCTGAAAGTTTCCCTGGGAAATTCTCAAAAATCAAATTATTTGATTTTTAATATCCCATCCCTCCCTCCCTCCTTCACTCCCTCCCTCCCTCCCTCCCTCCCTCCCTCCCATTTTTGGGCTTAATTCTGACTCTTTGCTCAGGGATCACACCTGGTGGGGCTTGGGAACCATAAGGGATCCTAGGTCCATTGTGTGCAAGGCAAGTGCCTTACTCCTGTGCTATCTGCTGGGATCTATCTTGATTTTTTTTAAAATTCAGCATTAGACATCTTGACAACACCAAAGTGTTAGAGTAAGTTTTACTGACACCCATGAAACTATCCTTTGTTTTTACAATGTTGGTGCCTCTTTGAAATTGAAAATGTACTAGCTAATGCTTTTCTGTGCCCATCTGCTGACTCCATAGATTCTCTCAGAACCTCTAGGCGTCAGAGTAAAAGGAGCGAGAGCACAGATAGTCTAGGGGGCTTCTCTCCTGCTGAAATCACAGCGATCCAGTGCAAGAACATCCCCGACTATCTCAATGACCGAACCATCCTGGAGAACCACTTTGGCAAAATTGCAAAAGTACAGCGCATCTATACTAGACGCAGCAAAAAGCTTGCAGTGGTGTATTTTTTTGATCATGTGAGTATTCCTGGGAAAAAAAGTAGTTTGAGGGAGCAGGAGAGATGGCAGGGTGCATGCCTGGTATTCTGGTGGCCCTAGTTCATGTTGGCACCACATGGTCTCCTAAGTATCACCGGATGCAGCCCTAGAGGCCTCTGAGCACTCCTGGGTGACCTGGCTGTTCCCAGCTCCACTGGGTTTATTCAGCATTGCCTTCTTGGACTATGTACTGAACTACCTGCCCTGTAGGCTGAGAATTGCCAGGAGAGACCCCTAGGCCCTCTAAGCAGCACTTGGATCATGCTGCCCCACCAAAAGTCAGCCAACTGTCACTATTTTCATTTATTTGTGAGGGGTTGGCCTTTTTTTGGAGGGGGGGTTGGCTTTGTGGGCCATATTTGGCATTGTTCAGTGGTTGAGTAACCACTGGCTCTGCACTCAGGAATTACTCTTGGCGGTGCTCGGGAGTACTATATGGGATGCCAGGGATTGAACCTGGGAAAGATGGAACCCAGGTTGGCCTCATGCAAGGCAACCGCCCTAACTACTGTTCCATTTGGCTCTGGCCCCAAATGCCTTAATCCTGTATTGTCTCTCTGGCCCTGTTTCTAATCCCTTTTGTTTTTTAGATTTTGCTGTATTTGGTCATACAAACATTCAGACAGTGCAAACAGTAAAATCCCTGAGTAATCCCCTTGGCCAGAGACTCCCTACTGTAGGTGTTTTGATTTCTACCTTGAGCCGAAGTATGTATATAAGCACACATGTACGAGACACACATGTGCAAGACATGTTGGTTGTAGGATATATGTGTAGGTGAACTGTTTGCATTATTTAGCTTTATTTACTTGGGGTGTGTGTGTGTTTGTTTCTGTTTTTGGACCACATCTGGTGGTATTCAGGTTTTATGGCTGGCTTTGTGCTTTGGGATTACTTTTGTGTTTTGGGGATCCTGTATGGCGTTCCACAATTGAACCTGGGTTGGTTGCATGCAAGGCAAACACGTTATCTGCTGTACTATCCCTTCAGCCCTTAGCAGAGCTATAAGTAGAATGATTGGAGCAATAGCACAGCGGTAGGGCGTTTGCCTTGCATGCGGCCGACCCAAGTTTGATTCCTTCGCCCCTCTTGGAGAGCCTGGCAAGCTTCCAAGAGTATCTCGCCTGCACGGCAGAGCCTGGCAAGCTACCCGTGGCATATTCAGTATGTCAGAAACAGTAACAAGTCTCAAAATGGAGACATTACTGGTGCCCGCTCGAGCAAATCGATGAGCAACGGGGTGACAGTGACAAGTAGAAAACATTTGAGTTTTTGGGCCACACTGGGTGATGCTCAGGACTTGCTCCTTGCTCTGCTCTCAGTAATTACTCCTAGTGGTGCTCGGGGACCATATGGCTACCAGGGACTGAACCTGGGTCTGCCATATGTAAGGCAAGCACTTTACTAGCTATACTCTCTCTCTCTCCAAGCCTCAGAAAACTGTTTTTATACTTAAAAAAATAAAAAATTCCTTTATGTTATAGTTTAGTTAGCATAGTTACATAGTAGTTTTTGTTTGTTTTTTGTTTTTGGGCCACACCCAACAGTGCTGGACAGTATGGTGCCAGAGATAAGACTTTGGGCTCCTGTATACAAAACATACATTCCAGTCCTCTGAGCTCTTTCCAACTATGTGTATACTTCAAAGCAAAGTAGCTTTACTTGGAAAATAAGAGTGGAAGGGAGAGCAAGAGTCCTGTAAAGTAGAAATTACACTTCCCTAGCTGCAGTGCTAGCGATTTCCAAGACATTTTGCAGATTCACTGACGTGGTAGCATGTCCTTGGTTTTCTCTGTCCTTTGAGTCAGGTGTGTCCCTTGCATAGAATTCTGCAGGTTCCTTTTGTTTTCAGGCATGACATGGCGATCTTCCATTTGCTGAATGTGTTCAGGTGGGAGAACCATCTCTTCCTATGCCATGCTGTTCTGGGACCTGGGAGGAAGCTCAGAGCAAGTGCATATGCATGTGCTTTAGGCCTCAGTCATGTCCTGGCACTGCTCTTTCCCATATAACACTTTTGGGTGTATCCCTGGTGCCCCCCAGCTCCACTGGATTTTCTGGCCTGACTGCTGAGTATTGCCAGGAGTGACCCCAGGGTCCCTTGAGCACTGCACGATGCCCCTTCCTCACCCTCTTGACTAGAAGAAAATTCATTTATAAAAGGAAAAGAGCATTAAGTCTCTGATTCTGGCACTGCAAAGAAAAGCACGAACTGTAAGTGATAGTATAGAGAGAAAGGCATTTGCTTTGTATGCAGCTTCATCCTAGGCACCCCAAATGGTTCCCTGTCTCTGCCAGGAGTAATCCCTGAGCATAGAGCCAGGAGTAAGCCCGGAGCACCACCGGGTGTGGCCCAAAACTCCCCAAAAGAGAAGAGAAAAGCATAACCTTTTTTTGTGAGTCCAGGGAAGGAGATGAGTCTAGGGCTGCCATGGCATGAGACAGTGTGGTCTGACCCTTGTGGTATGAACCCTGCTGTGCATCTCCTGATGGAAGCTATGTGTGTGGTTGCTTATCAGGCATCAGCTGCTCTTGCCAGGAAGAAGGGGAAAGGCCTACACGAGGACATAGCTATCTTTTGGCACAAGAAGAAGATAAGTGAGTTTCCCATCAACTTTTCCCTCTTTATGGTGTGTGCAGGCCCTTTGGCTTCAAGGCCTTCCCTGGGGTGGTGGTGCTGAGGCTCACCAGAGGACCCTCAGCTATTTCCTGGGCTGAAAGTTATGTGGTTACAGTTGTTTCAAAGAAAAAAGTGGCGGAAATCCAATATCAAGAGACTGTTCTGCCTCTGTCCCAGGTCCCAACAAGAAATCCTTTTGCCTTAAGGAGAAGAAGCTGAGTGAGGGAGATGTTGGCCCCAGCTCTGAGGAGTCGTCTTTCCAACTCTCCCCTCTGGGCAAGCCTGTGGCTCGGGCTGCAGGGGGTGGCCTCCTGAGCAAGAGGTGAGGCCCCTCCTGGTGATTGTGGGCTTGTTGGCTTCATGACAGATGAGCCCTGCCTGGGTGGGAGCTGGGGGAGATGTGGCCTCCTGGGGTGGGGGGTGGTGGAGACATGGTGGGGAGAGGCTACTAGGAGCCAGCATGCAGAGTGACATCTCAAGAGCTCTGGGTCTTTTTTTTTTTTCTTTGCTTTTTGGGTCATACCCAGCGATGCACAGTGGTCACTCCTGGCTCTGCACTCAGGAATTACCCCTGGTGGTGCTCAGGGGACCATATGGGATGCTGGGAATGGAACCCGGGTCCACCGCGTGCAAGGCAAATGCCCTACCCGCTGTGCTCTGGGCTTTCAGCTCACTCAAGCAGCCTAGGCGGGTCTGTGTCTTTCTGAGAAGTGGGTAACTTTCCAGGATATCAGGCATATGGATGTGAGGTTCACCTCCACTCTCTGCACTAGAGGCAAAAGACTCAAACTACTGCATCACTTGTAGGGCAGTGAGCTATGCAGGGTGAGACTCTCCTCAGACCATGCAGGGCAGGGAGCTATAAAGGGTGAGACTTCCCTCAGACAGGGCAGGGAGCTGTGCAGGGTAATGAATGTGTGCAGAGGCAGGAATGACAAGACTAGGATGGGTGCAAGGTCTTTAGGTGTTGCCACTGTCTTTTTAGCTCTCCAGTGAAGAAGCCAAGTCTCCTTAAGCTCGAGGGAGACCCTTTTGACTCAGTCTCTGAGGTCTCAGAAGGTCTTGGGTCATGTGCATCGTCCCTCAGCACCCTGATAGGCACCGTGGCGGAGACATCTGAGGACAGATACCGCCTGCTGGACCAGAGGGACAAGGTCATGCGTCAAGGTAAGCTTGGAGGTGTCACCTCTGATGGGTGTCATCTCTAATTGTGATGGTATTGTCTGTGTGACCAGCATCATCTCTAACTGATGGTGTCATCTATATGACAGTTGTTGCCTCTGTGACTGCTATCTTTTCTTACTTTGTGGTCAGTGTCATCTCTGACATTTTCTCTGTAGGACAGGTGTTATCTCTACGTGATAGGTATTGTCTATGTGACAGGTGTCATTTCTAAATAGTGTAACAGTATCAACTGTGTGTCATCTCTGTGATGGGTGTTCTCTGTGTGACAGGTATCATTCCTAACTGTGACATTGTTGCCTGTGTCTTGTCTGTGACTGGTGTCGTGTTTAACTGTGATGGTGTAATTTCTGTGGTGGTTGTTGTCTCTGTGTGATGATGTCTCTGTGATAGGTGTCATCTGTAACTGATGGTATCATGCCTGTGTGATGGGTATTATCTGTGTGATGGATGTTGTCTCTGGGTTACGGTGTTATATCTGTGTAACAGTTGTTGTCTCTGGGTGACAGGTCATTTCTAACTGACAGTTATAATATCTGTGTGACAAGTGTCATATCTGGGTGATGGGTGTCATCTCTGGGTGACAGGCATGATACTTGTGTAATGGGTGTTGTCTCTGGGTGACAAGTGTCATCTCTGGTGTCATTTGTACTTGGATGACAGGGTGAGCATTTTTGCCACTTGATTAAGAGCCTATTCTTCATTGTTCCCTTTGTGATTTTCCATTTCTCCACGGGCACTTTTTTATTTACACAAATTTTTTTTTTCTTTTTGGGTCATACCTGGTGATGCACAGGGGTTACTCCTCGATCTGCACTCAGGAATCACCCCTGATGGTGCTCAGGGGACCATATGGGATGCTGGGAATCGAACACAGGTCATCCGCGTGTAAGATGAACACCCTACCTGCTGTGCTATTGCTCCTGCCCCTATTTACACAAATTTTTTTTTTTTAAATTTTATTGAATCACCATGTGGAGGGTTACATAGTTCTCAGGATTATGTCAGTTATACAATACTCAAACACCCTTCCCTTCACCAGTGCCCATATTCCATCACCAACCCCCCTAGTATACCTGCCGCCCCCTCCCACCTCCCCAGTCCCCACCCTTGTAAGTGATAAGTTTCACTTCGTTTACGCTTTATCTCGATTACATTCCATGTTTCAACACACAACTCACTACCGTTGCTGGGGTTTACCCCCAAAAAGAAAAAGACAGTCCTATTGCCAAGGAAGCATTTGATAGTTCTCCATTGCTAAGAATATAGAGATATTAAGTCCCGCTGTTTGTTACATAACTTTTCTTTTTCCCCTTTGCCCCGCGTCACCGAGTTCACACCTGTTTTGTAATCGCCACGCTGTCTGACAAAGGGAAAAAAACCGAAAAGGATGGTTATTTCCCGTGATCAGCCGGCGTGGGGCTCTGGCTTAGTTGATAGTCTAGTAGAGTGTCTGCAAGCAGTTTCTGGAACCAAAGGTCTTACGCTGGTATCGTCTCCGGCTCGAGATTCCACCAGCGTCCCGCTGTTCCATGTACATAATTTTTCCCCTTATATCCCATTCCCACACCACCAGGTCTGTTTACTTAATGGACATCACATTAGGGTTGACGCCACGCCGCATTTCTTCCCGAGAAAGAAGGATATTTCTTCTCAGCCGGCGTGGGGATATAGCTTAGTTCAGTCTAGAGAGATGGCTACCACTTTGATTGCCTTCAATATGTCAGCAAAAGACTTACTATTCTTGTTAGGATCTCCCACAAAAGTCCGTCCCATTAAAAAGGAACCATTACATGCTAAGATGACATTAGGTTGCGCGGCCGCTTGGTTTTGGGTTTCTGTATAAAGTCCAGGGAAAGTACAACCAGAAATAACATCACTACAAACTTTTACCCTTTTATGGTGCTCATAAGATGGAGAAACCTAGAGAGAGGCTCGACTAGAGAGAGGCTCGACGTCTCCATTTTGCACTCAGAAAGCCGTGGACCCTGCGCTGTGCTCGGGAGGAAGGGGTTGAGAGAGAGGTTAAAAGAATTGGGGAATGCCCGGTTTCCACTGTCGCGGCCCGCCGTGGGGTCTCCGATCCCGTGCCGGAATTAGTTCAGTGGGCTGCTTGGAATCCAAGGGCGCTCTTTTGGGCTCTTCCATCATGCTCGATCCGCAGCAGGGCCAAAAGAAACGCACACGTGGGGGAGGTGGGTTTAAGTATCTATCTGCGGTGGGCGGGGGTCACCGCCCCCGCCCCCCTGGGGTCTCCCGCGCGCGTCCTGTTTCAGCTGGCTCGGCGTCTCCATTTTGCACTCAGAAAGCCGTGGACCCTGCGCTGTATTTACACAAATTTTAACAGCACTTTCTGGGTCAGGAAAACCAGCCTTTCCCCAGTAACATCAATCAGATTTCCCCAATTGTGGGGATAATTGTTTTCAGTTCTCTTTGTGGTGATTTCTCTCAGCCAAAAAAATTTTTTTTTAATTGGACCACCATGAGGTACAGTTACAAAATTTTAAGTTTCAATTATACAGTGATCAAACATTCATCTTTCCACCAGTGTACATTTCCACCACTAATGTCCCCAGTATCCCTCCCCCCACCCTCACCCCAACTCACCCCCTGCCTCTGTGGCAGGCACCTTTCTTCTTTCTCTCTCTCTACTTTGGCCATCATGTTTCGCAATACAGATACTGAGAGGCCATCATGTTTGGTCCTTACTCTACTTTTAGCACACATCTCCCATCTTGAGCGATTCCTCCAACCATCTGATTTAGGGACTCCTTCTTCATCCTAATTGCCTTTTCCCCCAGCACATGAGGCAGGCTTCCAAACTGTGGAGTGATCCTCTGGGCCCTTGTCTCTCTTATCCTTGGGCGTTCATCTCATATTCTTATTTTATATTCCACAAATGAGTGCAGTCATTCTCTGTCCCTCTCCTTCTGACTCATTTCACTTTGCATGATACTCTCCATCTCCATCCACTTATAAGCAAATTTCATGACTTCATTTTTTTTTTTTTCTTTCTGGGTCACATAGTGATGCTCAGGAGTTATTCCTGGCTCTGCACTCAGAAATTGACTATATGGGATGCCAGGGATTGAACTCGGGTTGGCTGCATGCAAGGCAAATGCCTTACTCACTGTACTATCACTCCAGCCCGACTTCATCTTTTCTAACAGCTTCAGCCAGAAAATTTTTGTTGTTTATTAGCATATACTTCTGATAATATCTAGAAATCATTCTTTATTCTTTTGCTTTAGGTCACACCACACCTGGCATTTGCTTGGTTCACCTTGGCTGAGTACCTCACTCCCAGCAGTGCACAGGGGATAAGGCTCAGGTCACACTCAAGACTCTCATATGCAACCCTTTGAACCCTTTTGCTGGTTCCTAAAAGTTGTTCTGAAATTTGGGGACATGTCTCAAAGGCAGTCTACTTACTTTTCTTGTGTGAGGCCTAGGTTCAATCTCTGGCACCACAAAAATAAAAGGTATGGTCTGAGATTGACATTTAGTTAATGTTCACAGACTTCTTTGCCTATATCAGCAAAACAAGAGACACCTGAAGTACAACTATATCTTCAGGTGCCCTCAGGCTGCCTGCAGAGCTGAGGCTGTGATGAGTGGCAGTACCTGCACTTCGGAGGAGCAGGGGGTCCTTCCGACCACAGAGAAGTAGAGGTCCCCCCACCCACAGAGGAGCAGGGAGTCCATCCCTGCAACCACAGAGGAGCAGGGAGTCCATCCCCCGAACCACAGAGGAGCAGGACGTTCATCCCCCCAACCACATAGGAGTAGGGTGTCCCCCCAACCACATAGGAGCAGGTGGTCCCCCCAATCACAGAGAACCAGGGGCCATGGTTTCTGTCCTTGCTGGGAAGTTCCAGTCTGCTCTGAGGTAGGACTGGGAAGGTTTGTTATAGCACATCCTCCTGGGCTGTGTAAACCTGTAGCTGCTGGGCAGGTCTAAATGGATGAAGTCTGAAGGCCATACAGAGGTGTGTGGACATATGTTGGTCAGCCTGCTACCTTTCCCTGCTGTTTGTCTCTTTCTCAGTAGCACATGACTCCTGTCTAAATCATAAGCCTAAGTTCAGTGCAGACATGTGTGTCCTCTAGGCTGGATGTAGGTATCGTTCTGAGCACACAGACTGCACAGCAGCAGACATGGGGAGCCAGTTTGTGAGAAATTCCTGCACTGGGGCTCAGGCACTGGCCTTGTACATGATGAACCTGGTTTAATCCTTCATACCAGTATGGCCCTCTGACCCTTTTAAGCAGGAGTTCCTGAGCACTACAGAGTGTGGCCCCTAAACAAAACAAAAGCAAATGTTGTGAAAAGTTGGGATGATCACCATGCCTCCTTGGTATATATGTTGTCAGTGACATGATGTTCATATTTTGAAGAAAACCACTGCAATTAGAGTTTCTGAGACCGAAATGTATATTTTGAGTTTTAAATTTACATAAGTTTTACAAAAAAGATCCTGCGAGGGAGGGGAAATCTTCACTGTGGCTCAGTGGTAGAGCACCTGCCTTGTACATGTGAGGCCCCAGGTTCAACCCTTGGCTCTGAGTATCTCTTGAGCACCAATCACTGGGAATGTCCCAGCCCCGAAAATAGCACAGTACAGCCAGATGCTTTTGCCGTTTCATTTTATGGTTAATGATAGGGACTTCTTCCCACAGGACCCAAACACTCTCATCATGTCAGTGTGTGGAGTGCTGGTGTAGATGGGTCACAGTAACCCTGTGAGGGCTCACGCTGTGAGTGGGAAAGGCCCTGGGATGTAGGTCTGGCTTCCTGGGCTCCAGCATTTGCTGGTGATAACGCTGGTCTCTAAGGCCTGCCTCTTCAGGTGCTACGTTTTTTTTTTTCTAACCCATGTTTGGTGTTTGTTTTTGTGTCTCTTCATCATGATGGGGTTTGGTGACTGCTGGGGTGAGAAGCTCGGGTGAAGAGAACTGACCTGGACAAAGCAAGGACTGTGGTGGGGACGTGCCCGGACATGTGTCCTGAGAAGGAACGTTACATGCGGGAGACACGGAGCCAGCTAAGCATCTTTGAACTGGTCCCGGGTACTGACCAGGTGAGGCCTAATGTGCCCATGTTTGCCCTGGGGTGAAGCTGGGCTGCAGGGGGCTAGCGCTGCCATTTCTGAATGTCCTTGGGCTCTACCCACTCCCCAACCTTTTTGTGTATGTGTGGTGAGGACCTATATCTGGCAATGCCCCAGCACTATTGCTGGCTCCGCACTCAGAAATTTCTCCTGGTGGTCCTTGGAGGACCATATGGGGTACCAGGGATTGAACCCGGGTAGGCTGTGTGTGCAAACCCCCAGCCCCCACTCCTGTGCTCTGGCTCTGGCCTTGTGGCTCTGCCTTTTCCAAGGTCACATGAAAGTGGCTTGTGCTGCGAGCTGTGGGCTGAGCTGTTCTGTGTCTGCGACTAGGTTTCTTTTTTTTTTTTTTTTTTGCTTTTTGGGTCACACCCAGCGATGCTCAGGGGTTACTCCTGGCTCTGCACTCAGGAATTACTCCTGGCAGTGCTTGGGGGACCATATGGGATGCCGGGGATCGAACCTGGGTCGGCCGCATGCAAGGCAAACGCCCTACCCACTGTGCTATCGCTCCGGCCCCGCGACTAGGTTTCTTGATACTCTGAGAAATGTGTGTGAAGGTTTATTTGGTAGTACCGAAATGCTTTGTCTTTTTTTTCTTCTACATTTTATTTATTTTTTTATTTTATTTTATTTTATTTTTTTTTTTTGCTTTTTGGGTCACACCTGGCGATGCACAGGGGTTACTCCTGGCTCTGCACTCAGGAATTACCCCTGGCCGTGCTCAGGGAACCATATGGGATGCTGGGATTCGAACCCGGGTCGGCCGCGTGCAAGGCAAACGCCCTACCCACTGTGCTATCTCTCCAGCCCCTCTTCTACATTTTAATCTCAACCTTTCTGTGTTTATGTTTTGTACATTGGGTTTATGCTCTGGAGAGAGAGAATACAGTGGATAAGGTTTTTGTCCTGCACAAGCCCACCCAGATTCTATCCCCATGATCCTGACGGTCCTCAGAGTCTGCCAGGAGTGATCTCTGAGCATGGAACAAAAGCCCTGAGCACTCCTAGATCTGGTCTCTAACCCTCCCCCCACCCCACCCCAATCAAACAAAACCCCCTGTCATGGGGACTGAAGAGTTTGAATGGAGGGTAGGGCCTTTGCCTTGCACCTGGCTGACCTGAGCATGGGGAGCTGGTGTTCCTAGCAGCTCGACTTTGTGTGATGGCTCAGCTCTCAAACTGGTTTGTGATAAGGTGGGGCTATATCATGAGGCTGTTCTGACATTGATGGGTGGGATGTGGTACTGGGGTCAAACTCAGAGCTTGGTGAGTGCCGGCATGCACTCCTGTCCATCGAGCTGCCTCCTGCCCTGTCTCCTGTGCTTCCTGATGTACTCACTTCATTCATCTTCACTCCAGCGAGCATTTGCTAGCAGTAGAGTTCTGTCTTTGAGCTTAGGTTGCTGTCTGCAGGCAGAAGCAGCCTCTTTGGGTCGTCTCCTGCATCAGTGTGCTGTGTGAAGTATGATGAATCCCCTGTTTTGAGGCAGCCTGCACTCTTGCCACCTGGCTCTTTGTCCCTGCTTGCTGTCCCCAGGTAGACCATGCGGCAGCTATAAAGGAGTACAGCCGTTCCTCGGCTGACCAGGAGGAGCCGCTGCCACACGAGCTACGGCCCTCAGCAGTACTCAGCAGGACCATGGACTACCTGGTCACCCAGATCATGGACCAGAAAGAGGGCTCTCTGCGCGACTGGTATGACTTCGTGTGGAACCGCACACGAGGCATCCGGAAGGTACCACCACCCCTGCAAGAATGGGAAGTGTGAATCCAGAGTGCAAACAGGGATTGGGGATCTGCTTGTATCAGGGTTTCGCTGTTGTCCAGCCCTCTTGTCCAGGCTGTAAGAATGTGCCTGTGAAGGCTTTGTTTCAAAAGGGAATCGGGTGCTCTTATATGTTTCAGTGGTGGCTGTTAATGTAGGAGAGTGTGTGAAAGGCATGTCTGGGTATCAGGTGTGTGCATGTATAAAGTCAGTTCTGGCACATGTGTGTACTTGTGTGTGTTGTGTTTGCATCTGCCTGTGTGCATGTGGCTGTGTGCATCGGTGCATGTGTGTCATGTGTGTTTGTCTGTGTCTTGTGTGCATATCTGTGAGAGCTGTCATGTGTCCACACATTTGCATGTGTCATGTGCACACATCTGTTGTATGCCTGTGTCATGTGCCCATCTACCTATGTAATGTGTGCTCATATGCACATGCACATGTATGTCGTGTGCATGTTGTGTGTGCCTGTGTGTACATCTGCATGCATGTGTGTACCTGTGTGCATGTTGTCTGCACATTTGTGTGTGCGTCGTGAACTCATCTGTGTGCATGTGTCATGTGTGTGCATCTGCATATGTGCATGTGTCGTGTGCCTATCTTCATGTGTGTGTCATAAGTGCATCTGCATGCGTTGTGTGCATCTGTGCAACGTGTGTGCACATCTGCATGTGTGCATGTGTCATGTGCATCTGTGTGCGTGTCACTTGAAACATCTGTGTGTCGTCTGTGCATCTGCGTGTGTACGTGTGGTATATGTGTGATGGTGACTCACCCTTCCCTGTGGCCAGGACATCACGCAGCAGCACCTGTGTGACCCCCTGACGGTGTCCCTGATTGAGAAGTGCACCCGTTTCCACATCCACTGTGCCCACTTCATGTGCGAGGAGCCCATGTCCTCCTTTGATGCCAAAATCAACAATGAGAACATGACCAAGTGTCTCCAGAGCCTGAAGGAGATGTATGAGGACCTACGGGGCAAGGGTGTGCTCTGTGCTAGTGAGGCTGAGTTCCAGGGCTACAACGTGCTCCTCAACCTCAACAAGGGTGACATCCTGAGGTGAGGCTTAGTCTGGCTTGGTGGAGGGGCTCAGCAAAGCAAGGCTTAGCGCATGGAAGAGCTGGGGATGGGGCAGCTGCTAGCAAGAATTCCTACTGGGGTGGCCCATGGCAGAGTCTGAGTGAGTCTGCACCACTGCACCTTTGGGGATGGTGGTGGTGGGGAGGCCTTATCCCTCCTGTCACTGGGAAACGGGGGAAGCCCCACTGAGAGTAGGTGAGAACCAGGCCTGGTCTGTCAGGTCCCATGGTGGGGAGCAAGAGACAGGTTGGACAAAACCCTGAAGGGGTGAAGAAGCTACTCATTTGCTGCTCCACAGAGAGCAGATACAGGGCACTGCATCCTGGCCTCTCTGGGCACTCACTGGGCTGATGGCACCATTGCCCCTTTGTATGCTGAGATGCTTTTTAGAGCAGTTTATCCTCCTGGGAGCCCAGTCACAAGTAATCTGGATATGTGACTAGTATAAGTTTAAACACTTAGTTTGTGGGGCTGGAACGGTGATAATATAGCATGTAAGGCACTTGCCTTGCATGTGCCTGACCTCTGTTCAATCCCTAGTACCCCATATGATCCCCCGAGCACTGCCAGCCAGGAGTGATTCTGAGTGCAGAGTCAGGAGTTATCCCTGAACATCAAAGGGTGTGGCCCCCAAACAAACACCTCCCCTTGTTTTTTGGTGCTCCCTTAGGGAGCTTAAGATCTATTGAGCCACTCCCACAAACAGTGCAACTGAGGCACAATTAATAATCCCTTATTGCTTTTCATTTGTATGGTTTATTTAGCAATATCCTTTTTGTATAGACACAGGAAGACAATTGATGCTATGCTGTGTAACATGGGAGTTAATTGACTCCAAAATAATATTCACTCCTGAACAGCCATATTTACTTGACTTAAGCCTCAGTTGCCCTTAGTTCCTAGCACTCCAAGAGCAGGATCCCGACGAAGGACTGGTGGACCCAGGACAAGCTGTAAGCTACCCTGGCATCGAAATGGGCCAGGCCAAGCGCCATTATACTTAACTATAAGTTAAGAGCATGGTCACGGACAAATTCTGTCATGACCTAAAAGAGGTAACTGAGTAAGGACCCTGCTGGGGTTAGGAAGACTAACCTGGCCTGAGGACTGTGGTCTGGAATTTATAGTGAGATGTCCTCAGGAAGAACCAGACTTTAAGCTTGATGTATCTCTTATTGTGCTCATATAAAATGACATTACTAGAAATATTATAAGAAGTAAATTTACTGTAACTATTCAAGTGGATTACTAGCTGAGGAAAGAAGAAGGCAACATACCCTGGATGGAATCCAGCCTTTGAGCAGATCTCCTAGTAATCTGGAGTAGTCTCTTTAGATTTTTGTCCTTGAGTTAATCACCTGGAGGAGTGGCCTTACCTTTCTTTGTTGATTTGTAAATGTTCAACCCCACCTTTGTATCCCCACCCTACATGATTTCTTCTTTTTTTTTTTTTTGCTTTCTTTTGGGGGGGGGTCACACCTGGCGGTGCTCAGGGGTTATTCCTGGCTCTGCACTCAGGAATTTCCCCTGGCGGTGCTCGGGGGACCATATGGGATGCTGGGAATCGAACCTGGGTCGGCTGCATGCAAGGCAAACGCCCTACCTGCTATGCTCTCACTCCAGCCCCCACCCTACATGATTTCTATATAAACTATGCTATAAGGGGCTGGGGAGAGTACAGGGTGGCAGAGGTCACAGGGTTAGAAGAGGTCAGAAGAAGAAGAGACCAAGAGACTGAAGAAGAAGACAACGGCAGCAGACTAGAGATCAAGAGACAGAGAGTGGACAGCACAACGGCATGGACAGAAGACAGAGAGTTTAAGAGAAGAGCACAATGCCAAGTTTAGAAGTAGAAGATGAAAGTTAGAAAAGGACAGACTACCAAGACTGGAGAGGAGAGCCTGGGACTGGAAACAGAGACCAGAGGAAAAAATACAGAGATGAGAGTCAGGTAGAGACTTGAGAGACAGATAGACAAGAGCACAATGGCACATATAGAAGCAGAGCACAAAGGAAGAAGATAGAAAGAGAGCGCAATAATGAAGAGAAGAGAAGACAATGAGACGAGGTGGAAAACTGAGACTTTGGAGACTTTGAGGTCTGTGAGAGACTAGGATGATGGAACTCCAGTGACTGAGACTACAGCTGTAATGATGACTATGACTGCACCGTAAAGGGAGAGATGGGATGACGCCAGGGAATCTGCCCATCGCCCATTCTTTGCCCATCATCCTGGCTCGTGGTGAGGTCGCTCCCAGTCCACCGAACGCTGCCTTCGTGTCCTGCCTGCGCCCGGCCTGCGCGAGGACCTGCCTTCACAACAGCCCATTGTTCCTACTTCTTATGTATTGTTTCTTGTGTTGTTGAGTGAGAAAACTCATACCCCCTCGCAAACAAGAAAACCTCAAACTCTCAGTTTTTCTCAGAGGCTGCAAGATGCACTGGGTATGGAGTTGGACTGTGCTGACCCTGTGGCCCTGTTTGAGTCATTCAGGCCAGTCACCTTATCTGGTTGAGCATGATGGAACGTGATTCTTTGGATGTTGCCTTTGAGCATAGTGCCAGTCAGTGGGTATTGAAGTAGTTCTCAGTAAACCCTCAACTTCCCCTGTGTTCGCCCTTTAGAGAAACCCTCTGTCACAGCTAGCCATGAGTGGGGCTCCGAGCATGAAGCTCGTGACCCCGCGAACACTCATCATCCTTCTCAGCACCACTGAGAGCCACTTTCAGCCCAATTTTTCTGTAGATATTTCATCTCAATAATGAATTCCTTTTTTCTTTTTGGGTCACACCTGGCTCTGCACTCAGGAACTACCCCTGGCAGTGCTCAGGGGACCATATGGGATGCTGGGCATCGAACCCGGGTCAGCCGCATGCAAGGCAAATGCCCTACCCGCTGTGCTATCACTCCAGCCCCTCAATAATGAAATTCTAATCTCTTTTTTCCCCTTTCAATTAACAGAGAAGTACAGCAATTCCATCCTGCAGTCAGAAACTCCTTTGAGGTGAAATTTGCAGTTCAGGCTTTTGCTGCATTGAACAGTAATAATTTTGTGAGGTTTTTCAAACTGGTCCAGTCGGCTTCCTACCTCAACGCTTGTCTGCTGCATTGCTACTTCAGCCAGGTGAGGAGTGGGCTGCACTGCAGAAGGTAGAGCACAAGCCAGACTTATCCACTTGGCCCACATCATGTCCTGTGAGGCCCAGGTTGTCACAGCCATTTTAGTGGGTCTCGGATGTGACCCGTTTCCCAGGACACACACTGCTGGTCACTGCCCCTGTGTGCCAGGGAGGCACATGGTAGGGCAGGTAGTATGTGTCTTCATCCCCTTCATTGTCCATGCAGATGGAGAATCCAGAAGTCAGGAACTGGACCAGCTCAGGTGTGGCGACCACGCTGGAGGCCCTAAGTCCCTCTTGCTGTATTGATCTTTGATGTGTCAGGCTGCGCCTTGTCGGGAGAGGCCCTGGGCACCACAGCACCCCTGGGTCACCCCTGTAAAGAAATGCACACACCACAGCACCCCTGGGTCACCCCTGTAAAGAAATGCACACACTTAGAAATATCCTGGCTTAGAAACCCATAGAATTCTGACCTGCATTTGCCGGATGAGTTTAATGATCCTGTGCTTGTCGCACAAATGTAGAAAAGTGCAGCTCTTGGAGCTGGAGAGATAGCACAGCGGATGAGGTAATTGTCTTGCACATGTTCGACTTGGGTTCCTTTCTGGCACCCCATATTGTCCCCTGAGTGCAGAGCTAGGAGTAAATCCTGATCATTGCTGGGTATGGCCCAACCCCCCGCAACCCCCGTCCTCCCCAAAATATGCAGCTGTTTGTGCCCATCAAGGTACACTGGGCCATAGCCTGCAGTTCCTTCTGTCCACCCCAGTTGCACCAATTGCACAGCTCTGCATAAGGACACCTTGGCATGATGCCAGAGCACCCTTGTCCTCAGCCATAGATTCTGCCAGCTGGAGGGCAGCACCTGTGTCAGGTGCTGATTCCAAGTCCTCTGGGAGCAGTGACACCCTCAGACAGCGAGTCGTTAAGTGTGTTGGGGCAGTGGTGGGATCCACGGGATAGGCTGCTTGCTGTCCTCCCGGGCAGCATGGATGCGCCTGTGTACACGTTCCTGGGCGTCTTCTGTTGTGTGCAGGAATACTTGGCCTGGGTCCTAGTGCCATGTGGCTCTTAGGAGGCTGAATGCAGTGTAAATGCTTTCATGCCATACTCTTGGTCCCCCAACACTGCCAGGACACACTTCTTCTTTCAGATCCGCAAAGACGCCCTCCGAGCACTCAATGTGGCTTACACGGTCAGCACTCAGCGCTCCACAGTCTTCCCCTTGGATGGGGTGGTACGCATGCTGCTCTTCCAGGATAGTGAAGAGGCCACTGACTTCCTCAACTTCCATGGTCTCGGCGTGTCTGATGGGTGAGAGTGAGTGGAGAGTGGGCTGGGCCTCTCCTGTCCATGCTTGAGTCTGGTCGGTGCCCCTTGTACCAGGTCTGGGTCCTGGGCCCTTGGCGATGGGCTGCGCCTGTCTTCAGTGCAGCTGAGCACATGGCACCCAGCTTCCTCAACTCCAAAGTGTTTGAGTCATGGACCCAGTTCTCCATGATTCGAAAACCAGTGCTTTTCCTGAGTAGGACTAGCCTGATGCTGTAGTCAGGCCTAGCTTCCTGGGGCAGAGTACATGGAAGCCTGGTGAAGCTCAGGGCAAGGTGTCTTAGTCCATACCACCTCAAGTACCCTGCTTTTCATCGCCTGTCCACTTGTCTGCCAGGTCGAGGCTTGATTTGAGGGGACCATGGCTCTGGGCAAGACAACAGGCATCTGTGCATGTATGTAGTTCTGTGCATGGCTGTGAGCATGCTGGGCCAGGCGGCCTCAAGTCCCTTGTACCATCTCAGCTGCCCATGCCTTATATGTGTGATTCATGGGAGCTCTGAGTGGCACATGCTCCAGCACTGATGTGTGTCTGCCTTTGTTCTGGCAGCTTCGTCGAGCTGAGCCGCTCTGCATTCCTGGAACCAGAGGGGCCTTGCAAGGCCAGAAAGTCAGTGTTTATCACGCGGAAGCTGACGGTGTTGGTTGGGGAAGTTGTAAATGGAGGCCCGTTGCCCCCCGTACCTCGGCACATCCCTGTGTGCAGCTTCAACTCCCAAAACAAGTATGTGGGGGAAAGTCTGGCCACAGAGCTGCTGGTGAGCACGTCCAGGCCCAGCTTGGACCCCGCCGGTGAGTCATGTCATAGCTACTGCCTGCCAGCCGCAGGAGCAGTTCCCCATGGTGCCCTGCTGGGGGGGCGGGTCCTAGGTTGGGGCCTTAGTGCCTGTGTTTACCTGTCTCTTTGCAGGTGCAGGGAGAGGAGAAGAGTGTGATACAGAGGCAGACGCGGCTCCAGTCGCAGGCCTCCCTCAGCCCCTTTCTGTGCCTGTGTCCCTGCTCCCAGTGCCCAGTCTGTTCCCGCCTGCTATGCAGCCCGAGCTGCAACCTCCGAAGCCCATGTATTCTGACATGGTACGGACCTTTTGCTGCTGCTTGTCTTAAGTGGGCCTGGGGCCACCTGGGCCAGGGCTCGAGCTTGTGACCTTTCTACATGCTGAGGGAGTTTATAAACCACCTATAGGGAGCATAGGGCAGGGAGCACACAGCTCCCCAGTACTGTGTCTCCAAAGCCTCTGTGGAAACTTGATTCCAGGCAGGGCCCTATCTCTATGCTCAGTCTCTGAGCACTTGAGGGGTCGAGGGCCTGAGTGGGCTTGGAAAGAGGGCTACTGTGTCCAGTCATTCTCCAGAGCACTCCCACAGTACATGCTGGGCCCACTCCTGCTCATTCCAGGAGCAGAGCAGTGAGGACGAGGACTCAGGTGGTCTAGGTGAAATCTGATGGGGATCCCAGGATATAGAGACCTTCCCCAGCACTGATGTGGGGCAGCAACTTAGTTCCCTGTCAGCACTTGGAGGCCTTGGGAGGGCACATGCTCCCAGACCCTGACTCAGATACTGACATTAACATAGACACATAGACACACTGAAAACAGACACACATTGACACAGATATACACTAACACAGATACACATTGAAAATAGACATACAGACACAGACACACACTGACACAAGATACACTGACACAGACACACACTGACACAGACACACACTGACAGACACACTGACACAGATATACACAGACAGACACACTGATACAGATACACACTGACACAGAGATACACACAGACACACTGATACACACTGATAGAGACACACACAAAGACACACAATGACAGACACACACTGACACAGACAAACTGACAGACACACTGACACAGACATACACTGACACAGAGTCACACTGACAGACACTCTGACACAGACACACTGACACTGACCAGGGCAGGGAAGCCTCAGTGAGGGAGTTACTCACAGACATCGGACTGTGAGCCACCATGAGGAGTGAACTATGGGCTTAGCCTTTCTTCCCCTCCTTAGAAAGCTCCTAGTCCTTAGCCCGTAGAAGAATTTTCTGGAAGCAGTATCACAGGACCCCAGGGTTGTCACTGGGCTCTGGGGTAGAGGTGAGGGTGGGTAGGGTCTGCACCCAGGGACCTGCTCCCAGGACACCAAAGGTAGATTAGACACAGGGTTTCACTTTTTCTACCTCACCCCCGCCTCTCCTAGGACCTGGCACTGGTGGTGGATGAGCTTATCCAGGAAGTTCTTCAGGAAGACTTGGAGGAAGTGGGCATCGCAGGGGCAGCCTTTGCAGCCACAGCTCTGGGGTATGCACGTCCTGCCCCAATGTTCTGCTTACAGTTGTCTGATTGGTCTCATGCTGCTTTCTATTTCTGTCTTGTAAGGGGAAGCATTAGTTCCTGGCACTGCTTGGTTTCCACCACTGCCTATGGGTTGTGTTGCCCTGATGGTCCAGCACTGTGTGCCCAGGCCTTGGCCTGCATACTAAGCTATGTGTTTCGTGTTGCATGAATGACCTCAGAACCCAACATCTTTGGCAGAAGGAATGCCTTGCCCCTGAACTCTTCATTCTAAGAACCAGAGACTTTCAGCCAGTATTGGGAGCTCTGTGTTGTGCTTGGCTCTGTGCATTTCTTTTGTACATGACCACTGTGCTCTGTGCAGTGTCTCCAGTGCTGCCGCGGAAGAGCTGCTGACAGCTACCACCATGGGCATTCTAAGGCACGTCGCCGCTGAAGAAATAAACAAGGAAAGGGAGAGGAAAGCAGAGGAGAAACGGCGGGCTGAGGAGGAGAGGTCTGCACACTTGTGCTGCAGTGTTGGCTGGGAGTGTGGGGACTGGCACTGGGTGCTCTTGCTGCTCCTCACCTCACCATTGGCCTCTGACCCTGGCCCCTCACATCCAGCTGAACGGTGAGGGGGGGGTAGCATGGCCCACATTCCTCCTGTATGACCACATCTGCTTTTCTTCCTAAATTTTATCTTCAGGATGAAGCAAGAGAGAGAGCTGGCATTGATGCAGCTGAGCCAGGGCTTGGCTGCAGAACTGATGGAACTTGTGCTGAGGGAATGTGTGAGGGAAGCCTGTTGTCAAGAGTGGAAGTAAGTGAGTGCTGACATATGCAATTGTCGGACCGCTCATGCTCCCCTGGGTGTGGTCAAAAGGCCTGTGGCCAGTTTTTCGGAACAGCCTTTCCTGTCTACTCAGGATGGCTACTTGAGCCCTTACACCTTGAGCTATAGTGATTGGCTGCAAATGGGCGTAGAGGGGCAGGCAGGCATGCAGATAACTGTCTCCTGCATTTCCCAGAGTGTGACAGCAGCTCTGACATACATGGCACAGCTCAGCAAATAGAGAAGCGCAGTCCCTGTGTGAACAGCATGATGTTTGGAGAACACCATACCATGTAGTCTATGGGATGTGGAGGTGTGTAGTCACTGTATAGTTCCCATGTGAATGACATGGCGTAATGAGGGCATGTAGTCCTCTTGTGAACGACATGGCATTTATAGGGCAGGCTGTATAGTTCCTTTGTGCAGGACAAGGTGAGCCATGGCATCTCTGCTCTCTGGAGCCTGTTTCCTGAGAGATTGTGCATGGTGGTGGATGTCGTTCGTAGTTTCAGGGAGGGGTTAGGAGAACAGGGACAGCTCCACAGCTATCTCCTCATGGAACCGTTATATGTCTATGAGCTGCATTGACTTTCTGACTGAAAGTATTTGCTATAGATCTCTTGTTGACAAAATTTTGTCATAGCAGTTTTCTTTTCATACTGGCTGATCTGTGGGCTATATTCTGGGGATATCAAATTCAGTAGCTCCAAGTGCACATGTGGCCCCGTGTCTGGGGTGTAGGGTCCCAGTGACATGTGAGAACCTGGTAAGTGGGCTCTGGTGCTGATAACTCTTTCTCAGGAGTGCTGTGGAGGTGGACCAGAAGGTCCGCATGGCCCGTTGCTGTGAAGATGTCTGTGCCAACCTTGTGGATTTGTTTCTTGGGGAGGAGATTTTCCAGACTGCAAAGGAAACCCTCCAGGAACTTCAGTGCTTCTGCAGATACCTCCAGCGGTAAATCCTGTGTCACTCATGCATGGGGAGTTTTTACAGCTTGCACTTTTGGGGATAGGTGGTCACAGATCAGGTACACAAAACAGGTTTGTAAAGGTTGCAAATCATGGGGGCCAAGAGTCAGAGTAGGAAAAAGAACTAGTGTGTTCAGCTCACTGTGCCCACATGCCAGACAGCAGCTGTGCATGCCCACAGGTTGTGGCTTGAGGACAGCTCAACGGGAAGCAGTTCTGAGTGTAGTGGAACAGGCTGCAGTATGTGGGCCAGTGAAGTGGGTCATCTGGGCTTCTGTATTATAGCCACGTAGACAAAAGGAAAGCAGTGGGTAGGCATCACACTGTAGCTCTTTGGGAACGAGAAGGTACGTGACTAGACAGGGCCACTGCGTTGCCATGCTGGTCAGTCATTGGTGTTTCCCTGGGGAGGTGTGGGTTCTATCCACTGAGTGGTGATCTGCTTCATAATTGAATGTAGACTACATCACCGCACCATCACCCTTGGGTCACATAGTAGAAAAGGACATTTGGTGGCAGCCACAAGTAGATCCTTCACTCCTCGACAGCCCGAGCACTGCGCCACCCACTTGGGGGCCTGACTAGTGGCTGTCATGGCCCCAGTCTCCTTTCCTCCAGGCAACAGGAGGTGGTGGGTGGAGTGTGGAAGCCCCATGTCGTCATTGGCGGTGCCTGTGGGTACTCCATTGAGCTTCTTGTACAGACCCTGCCAGTGCTCACGGTGGCTGCCAAATGAGGTGACAGTTCCTCATTTGCCTTGTTTCCTCACCCCTTGAAGGTTTAAGAGTCCCTTCTCACCCCTTTTCAGTGTGGGATGTGGCTGAGAAGGGCCCGAACTCAGGACCAGCACCTAGTACTGGTGTGCATGACCTGGGTGCACTCCCCATGACCATGTCATTCTGCAGGTGGAGGGAGGCCGTGGCAGCCAGAAAGAAACTGAGGCGCCAGATGCGGGCCTTCCCTGCAGCACCTTGCTGTGTCGATGTGGACAGCCGGCTGTGGGCACTGGCGCCCAGTGCAGAGTGCCCCATTGCTGAAGAGAACCTGGCCAAGGGCCTGCTGGACCTGGGCCACGCAGGAAAAGTGGGCATTTCCTGCACCAGGTTAGCCCGTGCTTGCACACATGTGTGCATATGTGTTTGGGAGCTGGTGGGTGGGTCACAGGGCACCATGGGTCACAAGGCGGGAGGGTCACAAGGCAGAACCGCCGCTCTGGATCTGGCTCTCGCTGCTTAGGCTCTCCAGCCTTTTGCTCTGAGACACGCTGGGTCCTGCCTATGTCAGTTCACCTTTGGTGGTGGGGCCAGAGGACCTGTGGCCTCCCTGCCCTCACCCTGGTCCTGCTGTCTCTTACCTGTTTTCTACTGTTCTCTTCTGGCTGCTATGTAGACAGATAGTCAGCAACTCCTCTGCCCTCTCCCGGGGCTTTTGCTGCTGTTTTTGTGGGGCCCACCCCCAGCAGTGCTTGGAACAATGGGCGCTGGAGCTCAACCTCTGGCTCCATCTAAGCACATCTGTGTCTTCTCCCCAGTTATTTCCTTTACTTAGTGCAGAGCTGGGGGCTGAACCAGGGCCCAGCACTTGCGAGGTGAATGCCTGCTGTGGCTCTGCCCCTTGGGTGCCTGAGCCTGTGATCAGCTCCCACCTGAGTTCTGATCCCACTATGCACACTCAGGCTCTCTCTGCCAGCCAGGCTGCTGCTGAGGGGGCTGCCAGGGAGGGTTGTGAGAGGTGAGATGGAGAGACCCGGGCTTGTGATGTCCTCCTTGTGCTGTTACGGGCTTTCCTGAGACTCTGGGGACCTGTCACGAGATTGGGATCCTCCTGTTAGTGGGCAGGTACTCTCCTGACCCCTTCATACCTCTGCCCTAGCCTTGGGGACTTGGGCTTCCTGGGCACAGCTCTGACCTGAGTCCCACTCTCCCAATCTCTGTTCTTCTTTTGTTCCTCTTGGTGATTTTCCTCTGTGCTGAGCGCCTCCCACAGCCTCCTCAAAGAAACAACTTCCCCTTCCCTATGATCAGCTCCCAGCACAGGTTGGACCTGGATGCCTACTAGGGGTTGTGCCTTGGTCACCTGCCTGCCCTTCTCACGGTCACCCAGAGTCAAGGCCTCAGGGTGTCTGTCTCCTCTGAGCAGCCTGCTGACATTTCTCTAGAAGGAATCACTACTGTCTGTGTAGTGGCCTGCAATTCATGAGCACGGACATGCCCCTGTTTGTTCTTGTCTCCCAAGTGTTCCTGTACTTGGTGAGACACTCAGGAGCAGTCACTGTGCTAGAAACTGCCACACGCTCATCACTATCATCTCTTTCCCCCCCTCATCACTGTCTTCTCTCCCCTACCCTCATCACTATTATCTCTTCCCCACCTTCATCACTGTCCTCTCCCCCACAACTGTCATCACTGTCCTCTCGCCCACAACCGTCAGCACTGTCTTCTCTCCCCTACCTTCATCACTATTGTTTCTTTCCCACCCTCATCATTGTCCTTTCTCCCTCATCCTCATCATTATCCTTTTCCTGACTCTCATATTTGTCTTCTTTCCCTCACTCTCATCATTGTCATCCCTTCCCGACCATCATTACTGTCCTCTCCCCCTGCCACCTTCATCGCGGTCTTCTCTCCCGCACCCTCATCACTGTCTTCTCTGGCCTGGTCACTCTCTCTGCAGGTTGAGGTGGCTCAGAAACAAGACGGCCCATCAGATGAAGGTCCAGCACTTCCACCAGCAGCTGCTGAGGTGTGTCATGTCACATGTCTTCCTACCCCATCATGCCCTAGGTTTGCTGTTCTGCTCATGGCTAATTGTTCCCTGCAGTGATGCAGCTTGGGCACCCCTGGACCTGCCGTCACTTGTGGCTGAGCACCTCTCCAGGGAGCAGGAGAATGTGTTTTGGAAGCTGGTGCTGATGTTGCCCGGAGAAGAGCAGTGTGCAGGGCGTCCTGCCAGGTCAGGAGCTCCAGGGGGAGGGCAGAACAGCCATGTGAGGGTCCGCAAGGGGAGTCTGCCGTGGGGTGCAATCATGGAATACCTCCCCTGCAGTGGGTAGCACAGTTGGGCTCTATGGGGTGTACTGTCCTGGTCAGAGGGTACTGTGGATTGCTTTAGTACTGTTGTGTCTCAGAGCCTATAAGTGCTAACTGTCACAGTGCCATGGGAGGAGTAGTCATAGAGCCACTGACTGTCACAGAACTGGGGGAGGAATGGTCACAGGGCCACTGACTTCTTGGGGGCCAAGGGAGTGTTGGTGGTCATAGAGCCGGCTACTGACTGTTACAGAGCCAAGGGATGGTTGGTGGTCATTAGGGCCACGGTCATAGAGGCCAAGGGAGGAGAGGTCATAGGGCTACTGACTGTCGTGGGGGCCGAGGGAGGGTTAGCGATCACAGGGCTGCTGACTGTCACGGAGGCCTAGGGAGGACCAGTCATAGGACCACTGACTGCCACAGGTTCTGAGGGAGTGTCAGTGGTCTTTAGGTCCACTGACTTTCCACTCCTGAGGTGGCAGTTTATACTTTGCTCTGCTTCCTTTTGGGAGGGGTCTGGTCAGGGTTCCACACTTGGCTGTGCTGGAGGTGGGGCATTATTCCTCATGCTTGGGGCACCCTGTATGGTGTGGGGATCAAATCCAGCCCACTACAAGCAAGGCACGTGCCTTAAGCCCTGTACTATTCTTCTGTTCCTCCTTTTTTCCTTGGGAAAATGTTTTTTAAAAAGAAATGTAAAAAACTGGGGCTGGAGCGATAGCACAGCAGGTAGGGCATTTGCCTTGTACGCGACTGACCCAGGTTCGATTCCCAGCATCCCATATGGTTCCCCGAGCATTGCCAGGAGTGACTCCTGAGTGCAGAGCCAGGAGTCAGCCCTGAGCATCGCCGGGTGTGACCCAAAAAGAAGGGAATAAAGAAATGTAAAAAATTGATAGGATGTTATCCTACAAGTAAAGCATTTTCAGGGATTCACAGATGCAAATCCAGTACTGTCACTGAGTCATGTACTTGACCCAGAAAGGGTTTTAACATGTTGCCACCAGCACTGCAGTCTGTGTTGATTAAATCACATCTGAGTGTGAGCTCCTGGTGTGTGCACTGACTTCATGTTAAAGCAGCTGAAGAATGTTGCTTCTCTTATTTAATAACTGTTTTGCTGAGATATAGACTTCACCTTATTTAATAGCTTTGTCTGAATTACTTTCATTTTCAGTTCCAGAATTGCATGCACATCACTACTGTCTAATTCCAGAGCATTCTTTCACCGAAAACGTAATCCTAGGCTGGAGAACTGGGACAGCGGGGGGGGGGGGGGGCGGGGGGGAGGCACTTGCCTTGCTGCCCGGAGTAAGCCCTGAGCACTGCCAGGGGTGGCTTTTTCGAAGTAAAAATAAATAAATTAATTAAATAAACACTAATTTGCTCTGCATTGGCACTCCCTGTCTCTGTCCCAGCCCTGGGCCTCTGCTAGTTTGTATCTGGTCTCTCTGCATGTCTCTCCTAGAGTGTGTGTGGGGTCTTCTGTGCTGACATCTGTTCCTTAGCAACCACCCTGTCTGGGCTCAGTCTGGGCTCATTCATATAGCATGGATCAATGCAGTAAGACAGCCTTTTTTTTTTTGTCTTACCTATTAATACTCCTTGTGTGAATATAGCACATTTTCTTTCTCTGCTTGTCCAGTGGTAGACATTTGGATGTTTTCTGTTTTTCTCAGGCTGCCTAGAACAGTGTGTGTAAGTGTATAGGTACGTGGCTGCAGTTCTCTGGGTTAAAGGCCTTGGAGTGGGATTGCTAGGTTGCTGGTAACTAACACCTGAGAATCAGAAAACCCTTCCCCGTACCCGTCAGCAGTGGGAGTGTCAGCTATTTCCTCTCTCAGATCGGCCTGTGCTCTGTTGCTCTGTTTGGCTCCTGGCTCTTGTTGAGCATGTTCAGGCTAAGGAAAGAGAAAGGCGCCTCAAACATTTGTCTCAGAGGCAGCTGAGCACAGATAGGAGTTGCAGTGTCTGGAGGGGTGGCACAGTATTCGAGAATCCACCTTTCCAGCACACAGTCACAAATTTAAATCCCCAGTGTCCCCTGTACACTGAGGGGGAATGAATTCTGGGTTCACAAGTACCACATGGCAGCCAGCGATATACAGGGCTTCGCTCCCGAGTGCGCACTGCAGACAGTCTTGGCTGGGATGAGTGACACCGTGGCCCCATGGTGTTTCTGTGCTGAGGGTGAGTCTCTGCCTCCACGCTTGTGAGCAAGTGAGAGAGGGCCACAGCACCTGTAGCACAGCTTCAGGGAGTGTGCTGGCGCTTCTGGGGCACCAGGCAAGGCTGCCGGTTTGTGGCCATCACAGCCAGGACAGAGATAAGTTGCAGTGCTTTAGGAATGAATGAAGATTCATAGTTAACGGCACCTCTAATAATTTGCTAATATCATTAGGAACTTTATGTCACGGAAAAGTTCTAAGATGTCAAGTATGAGAAATTTGTCTTAAAATGTGTATGACTCGTAAGCTGTAGCTAGAAATTTAAAACACAGATTTTAAATGTGTTTTAAAACCTATAAACTTAAGCTCTAGCTACCTCTTCTGTCGCTCTAAACCCTTGTTCTGCTTTAGGATGAACTTATTCCCCAAGTGCTTTCCCCTTCACCAAACAGCCAGCAGAGTTCCTTGCAGAGCATATGCCTTATGGGTATGAGGGCTGGGCTCCATCCCTGGAACCCCCCAAAGAGTGAAATAAAATCATAGTGTGTTCTACTATGTCACTTCATGGTGCTGAATAGACAGTATAGGGCTGAGACTCTTGCTTTACGTGTGGCCAACCCCAGTTCGAGAGTCCCCTGAGACCTACCAATAATGACCCCTGAGCATACTAGGTTTGGTTCCAACATCCCGCCATCCCCAGTAGATTCATTAGCCTGTAAGGCTCAGTGTCTATGGGCCTAGACTGTATAATATTTTTCTAACTTCTTTCCTGAAAGTTATAGTTCAAATTCAGAATTTTCTTCCAGTATTCTTTCTGTTCTCTTTTCCCAGAATTCTAACAGATTGGTTAAAGGTCAAGTTCATGGGAGATGGTGGATTTGTGGACGACACTTACGGCGATACTGGTGGTATTCAGACCCTCACGTTGTTTAACACTCTCAGCAGTAAAGAGGGGCATATGGTTTCTGTCAGTGTTTGTGTAAAGGTGAGTAGCAGTCACTTGATGTGCTCATTCTGCTCTTCTTGTTTTTGCTCATCCCCAGAGCCTGTTGATCATGAAAGTGCCCTTGGGTGGGGTCATGTGACTGATCTTAAGTCTCCACACACGCATTGTCCCTGCTTGTTCTCCTTCCAACACACGTGTGTGTCCCTGCTCATTCTCTCTCCACAAATACATGTCCCTGCTTGTTCTCCTCCACATATACATTTCCCTGCTTATTCTTCTTCCACACACACACACACATGTCCCTGCTCTTATCCTCATACACACAAGTTCATGGTCATTCTCCCTCTACACACACTTGTCCCTGCTCTTTCTCCCTCCACACACACATGTCCCTGCTTGTTCTCCCTCTACATTTGTGTGTCCCTGCTCGTTTTCCTTACACACATACACACACAGACACATGCGCGTGTCTCTGCTCATTCTCCTTCTACACACACTTGTCCCTGCTCATTCTCCCTCCTCACACACGTATCCCTGCTTGTTCTTCTTTCACACACACACACACACACACACACACACACACACACTCACACACACACATTTCCCTGCTCATTCTCCCTCTATACACATATATCTGTGATCATTCTCCCTTTACACACAAGTGTCCCTGTTCCTTCTCCCTCCACACATGCATATCCCTGTTTGTTCTTCCTCCACCCACACATGTCCCTGCTTGTTCTCCCGCTACATGTGTGTTCCTGCTTGTTCTTCTTACACACAAACATGTCCCTGCTCATTCTTCCTTCATACACACATGTCTGTGGTCATCTCCCTCTATATGCCTGTGTCCCTGCTCATTCTCTTTCCAGCATGATAGCACTGCTTGCACAGAGCGTCAGTGCCCTTCTGTCTGCGTCCTTCAGGTTGTAGCTTGGCCATATGTTTTTATGTCTTGATTTTCCATTTTGTATACTCACTGTGTCCTGAATATAAAGTAATGCCTTAAGCTAGGAAGAGCTCCAGTGTAGTGCTTACCTTGCAGCCTGAGACCCGAATTCATGTTCGAGCCCTGGGATGTGGCCTCAATACCTCACTGTCTGGTTCTGTATCACTGGGAGTGGCCTTGAGACCCCCTGAATACTGCATGGAATGCCCCATATATATATATTTTTTAAAGTATTGCACATATAAGAGCTTTAAAAGTACGCAACACAGAGCTTGGGAGTGCAACTCACCTGGAGAACACTTACCTTGAGACCTTGGGTTTGATCTCTTGGAATGCAAAAATGAACGAGTGATAGAGTAAACATACAGTATTAAATAATAATGATAAATCAGTGAATGATAAGCTCATACAGAATAAGGGAACATAAAGAAATGTTGTGATTTAGAGCCCATTACACACCTGCCTTTCGGGTGTAGTTAGGAGCATCTTTTCTCCTACAGTTCTAAAGGAACAGTTTTGCCTTCTAGTCTGTGATTCTTTCGCTCCTTCTTCTTCATTCTTCAGTTCTGGGATGGACACCTGCTTGTGGGGAAGTGTTGAGGGCAGCACTGGCTCCCTGGTAGCCCTAGAGCATCCCTGTGTCCTGCTCACACTGCCACCTCTCGGTATGGTGCCCTGTGTTCTTGCTAGGTGCCAATTAGGGCAGGGTTAGTTGGGAGACAGATTACCTGGTTCACCTCCACTTTTGTCTGTCAGAGGTTAGGTGGAAATGGGCTTGGGGGGGTTGCCGAAAGCAGCAAAGGGAAGACCTACTCCAAGTTTGCTCGCTTGTGTTCCTGCATGTGGCTTTTCCTGAAGCAGCTCTTGGCACAGAGAGATGGCATTATCCGTTTGGACCTGGCCTTGGAAGGGATGTGCAGCTCACCTCTCCCTCCTTGAGGGAGGTTTCTTCCCTGTTGCTCTCTCTGGGATGAGGGTGAGGCCATGGCAGCCACCAGTTAAACTGGCCCTCACTGTCCCCTGGGTCAGCTCCCAGTGTCCTCCTACCTCCTTTGCTGGAGAGAAAACTGAGATGGAAAGAAGATAAAATGCCACGGTCTGTGCGGTTCCTTCTTGCATGGAAGGTCCCTGAGGCTGACGTGTGCTGGTATGTGCCTAGTGCTGCCGGGTAGTGAGAGCAGAGCTGTTTCATGCTTTTACAAGGTTGTGTGCTTGACAGCATGAGCTACCTCCCCTCGGGCACCTGGCTTACTTGGTTTAGTCCCTTTTATGAACTGCAGGAGATTTTCTCGGTTCTGCTCTGGAAACCTTCACATTTGCTTCATAGTGTAACTCTGCTTAGAGAAGTGGACATTGAAGGGATTTTTCTGGCCTGTTTAGCTCCACTGACACCATCCTGTGATGCTGCCGACATGTCTACTTATAAAAATTAAAACATGCTTGTGCACTTGCGGAAGGGGGTGATGTGTGTGTTGTGTTGTTCGTGGGCTCTTGGGGCGGCAATTCTCTTTCTCGCTGCTCGCATTTGGTGTTCTCAAGCTGCTGTGTATGGACAGGATCAGGATGGCTCCTCCTTTGTGCTCTGCTTCTGTGTGTGCCACTGTGCTCTCTTCTGTCTGTCTCTGTATCTCTATCTCTGTCTCTGTAGTCTCTCCTCTGGTCTCTTTTGACCTGTCTCTGTCTCTGCTTCTGTGTCTTCTCTCTTGCTTCTTTGTCTTCTCTGCTGCTTCTGTGTCTTCCCTCTTGCTTCTGTGTCTTATCCTGTGTCTTCTGTCTTGCCTCTGTGTCATTTCCTCTACTTCTGTGTCTTCTTTCCCACTTCTGTGTCTTTTCTTGCTTCTGTGTCTTCTCGCCTGTGTCTTCTCTACTGCTTCTTTCTGTGTCTTCTGCTGCTTCTGTGTCTTCTCCTTTGTTTCTGTGTCTTCTCCTTGCTTCTGTGTCTTCTCTCCTGTGTCTTCTCTGCTGCTTCTTTCTGTGTCTTCTGCTGCTTCTGCGTCTTCTCTGCTTCTTCTGTGTCTTCCCTCTCTTCTGTGTCTTCTCCCTTGGTTCTGTTACAGTCTTAGTTTATATAGCAATCACATAGGGTGGTGACACAAAGGTGGGTTGAACATTAACAAATCAACAAAGAGGGGTAAGACCATTTCTCCAGGAGATTAACAAAATCTTATCTAAGGAGATTATTCCAGATTACTAGGAAATCCGTTCAAGGGTGGGATCCAAACAAGGGTGTGTTGCTTTCTTCCTTTCTCACCTAGTAATCCACTTAAATCACTGTCACTGTCATCCCGTTGCTCATCGATTTGTTCGAGTGGGCACCAGTAACGTCTTTCATTGCGAACTTACTGTTTTTGGCATATCCAATACACCACGGGTAGCTTGCCAGGCTCTGCTGTGTGGGCGTGATACTCCAAGAGGGGTGGAGGAATTGAACATGGGTTGGCCGTGTGAAAGGCAAATGCCCTACCCCTGTGCTATTGCTCTAGTTGTAGTAAATCTACTTCACATATTCTAGCAATGTCATTCTGTATGAGCACAGTAAGAGACATATCAGACTTAAAGTTTGGTTCTTTCTGAGGACATTCACTGTATATTCCAGACCACAGTCCTCAGGCCAGGTTAGTCTTCCTAACCCCAGCAGGGTCCTAGTCTCATCGTTACTTTTGAGTCATGACAGCATTTGTCTATGACCATGCTCTCAACTTATAGTTGTGGCGCTTTGGCCTGGCCCATTTTGATGCCAGGGTAGCTCACAGCTTGCCCTGGGTCCATTCCGTCCCTCGTCGGAACCTGCTTTTGGGGTGCTAGGAACTAAGGTCAACTGAGTGAAGAAAGCAGATGCCTGGGAGTAAATATTGGAGTCAGTCAGCTCCCAGGTTACAAAGCATAATATTAACTGTCTCCTGTGTCCATACAGAAAGGACATTGCTTTAAGGTAAACTAAGTTCCCTGAGGCAAGGCTAAAAGGACAAACCCCATGTTATCTTACATCTACTATCTGTTCCTTCCTCTAGCTGAGTTCTGGGCTCTGCAGGTCGGTCTCCTCTGTTGTCCTCTGGCCTCCGTAAACCTGCTCTTCTGTTTGGGGTTCTGCAAGTCACATGGTGCTCTGATGATGGGACATGCTTGTCTTGGACCCCTTCCTGTCTTTCTCCTGTCTTCTCTTGAACCCCTGCAGGAGAGGTTCAGGTCTCTCCTGTCCTCTGAGCTCATTTTCTGCCCATCTATTGTTTTCTGGCTGTTTTTTCTATTGTGTTCTAAGAGTTTTTTTTGACATTCTGTTGAACTTTTATTTCATATGGATCAGAGCATTTCCTTGCTCTTTTTATATTCCACACCTGACGGTCATTCCTGGTGGACTTGGGCTCAGAGAACCATATGTAATGCCAGTGATTAAACCTGGGTCAGCTGCATGCAAGGCAAGCTCTCTACCCACCCTGCCTGTTTTTGGGCCTTCTGTTTTCTTTTTTTTTTTTCTTTTTGGATCACACCTGGCGATGCACAGGGGTTACTGAGTGCTCAGGGGACCATATGGGATGCTGGGAATCGAACCTGGGTTGGTTGTGTGCAAGGCAAACGCCCTACCCGCTAAACTATTGCTCCAGCCCCAGGGCCTTCTATTTTCTTATTCTGATTATGTTTCTGTTGTCCCTTCTTTCTTCCTTTTCTACATCCAACAGTGCTCAGGGGTGCTCCTGCCTCTGTGCTCAGACATTGCTCTTGGTGGTGCTCAGGGGACAATGTGGTGCTGGCAAATTAATCTTCTTGTATTTTGTGATTCTGGGTTTCCCTAGGTGCTTCTGGTCTTACTCCTTTATGTTGGAGGTCTTTGCCCTGTGGTGAGGTGCTTATGCTGGGTACAGGGAGCTGATCATCAGCCTCTGGCTTTCTCCCCGATGTGGTTCTGCCTCCTGCTTGGGTGGGCAACATCTGGTGCCTTAAGGCTTGGTGAGGGGCCTGGTGTGCAGTCAGGCCAGGATTCTCTTTGAGGCACTGCAAGGGGCTGGACAACCTGCTGCCCTCTGCTCTGAGGCTGACTGAGCTGGGTGCTCTGTCTGAGCTCTTGGGGCATGGTAGCCTGGCTCCTGCCAGCACACAGCTGTGTCCCTGAGCATCACCTCTCCATCGCAACCCAGTTCCACACTGCCTTCTTCAGCCCTGGTTGCTGCTGCCTGTCCTCTGTCTTCTGTCATTGCAAGCTGGTCTGCATTTCAGGGGAGCTATTGGGCTCAGAGAAACATGACCAGACCTTGTTCCATGGGACTGGAATCCCAATGGGCAGCTATCCTCACTCATTGGGGCCGCCTGAGGTCCGAGAGCTTCTGACTGCATTTGCTCACCACCTGTTTCTCTGGTTGTGTTCCTCTGATGCTCCAGGTGGCCCATGGACCCCTTAGCGACTATGCCCTCGATGTAGTAGAGACACAGAAGGGACTCCTGGGCGCCAGCGGGCTGCTGCTCCTACTCCCACCCAGGGCAAGGCTGGGGAACCAGGCAGAAGAAGAGGAGGAGGAAGAGATCTCTCGGCTGTCGGCATTGCTGCAGCTCCAGCAACTCCTACAGGCCAAGCCTTTCCAGCCTGCACCTCCTCTCATCGTCCTTGTACCCAGTCCAGGAGGGGCCAGTAGCCAGAAGGCAGTAGAAGATGGTTTGTGTGGGCATTTCCTTAGGGTGCGGCTATGAGAGGGCTGGGCTCTTTCAGTGTGTGTTTGTGTGCTGTGACTGCCCGTGTGTGTGTGTGTGTGTGTGTGTGTGTGTGTGTGTGTGTGTGTGTGTGTGTGTGTGTGAGAGAGAGAGAGAGAGAGAGAGAGAGAGAGAGAGAGAGAGAGAGAGAGAGAGAGAGAGAGAATGCTTGCATGCGTGTATGCGTGTATTAGACTCTTTCTGCGTCTGAGGAAGCACTACTGTGTGCATTGGGGCCGGTAGCACTGAGTTGAGTGGCAGAGTGCACAACTGGGAGCATCCTCAGGTGACTGCCCTCTTCCCTCAGGTCTCATGCTTCGGGATCTGGTGTCTGCTAAGCTGATTTCAGACTTTTCCATTTTTGAGATCCCAGAATCTGTCGGTAATTCTCAAGGCACGATCAAGGTAATGTTTGCCTTTTGGGAAGGGATGGGGGTTCCAGGTGGTACTCAAGAGTTCCGGGGGTGCCTCCCAGTGATTTTCTGCCAAGCAGGCTGGCAGTTCACTGCAAGGGCCTCAGGATGTGGAGTTCAGCATTTTAAATTTTTATTTATTTTTTAATTTAAAAAAATTTTTATTTTCATAAGATTGTTCACATTAATTGATTACATTCAATATTTCAACACCAATCCATCACCATTACACCTTCTCACCACTGTTCTTTTGAATTTTCCCACCATCACTCAAGCCTGCCTGCCCCAGAATTGTTAGAATTTTATTCTAACAATAAAAATTATATGTTAGATAATTTTTCTATTGCTTATTATGAATATTGTGAGAGGTTATGAGCTCCTGGAAACTAAAACTGTAAATGATTGGGGTCCGGAAGCATCTCTAGCGAGCTAATCCATTCCAAGATTCATTTGTGAGTCTCTGAATCAAGGCCATTGGCGTGCTTCAATGGCACTCGGAGACAGTTCATAAGTGAGTTCAACAGTTTTAAAGGCCAACAGGTATTCCAGTTTTTCCCATTCTTTTTTTCCCCTTGACTTTAGTACATATTAGAACTTGGATTTCTCAGTTTGTGTTTTGACAGGTAACTAAAAATAAAAGTAAGATAAAATTTGATTAAAAAAATAAAATTAGCTCATAGACACAATAAATAAAATAGCCTCATAAACATCATAAACATTTCCAGAATTTCTTAGAGATTTAAGCAAGAGCCAGTCATAATTCACCTGACCTACAGGTTGTGGAGGTGGGCGGCAGAGCGTGGCCCGGTGGGTCTGGCTCCTGGGTTTGAAGAGAAGGAGAGGGCCGTCTTGCAGAAAGGTGCCAGGAACCAGGTTGCCACACAGGATTGTGCCATGTGTAGCGCGAGGCTGTGTCCTGGGCAGAAAGGGTCTGCTTCCGAAGAGGATGGTGAGCAGGGCTGGACTCAGTATCCTGTTCCATGGTTGGTATCTAGGGTGCCAGCAGGGGTTGTGGCTATGGGCACACATGTGTCCATGTCTCTCTCTGCTCCCCAGGTGTCGCAGGCTGTGCGGTGGCTGCTCTCACACTGCCCTCGAGCCCTGGACCTTTGCTGCCAGACTCTGGTCCAGTACGTGGAAGATGGGGTTGCCCGAGAATTCAGCAGTCGCTTCTTCCACGACCAGAGGGAACGGCGGCTGGGCGGGCTGGCCTCACAGGAGCCTGGTGCCATCATCGAACTCTTCAACAGCGTGCTACACTTCCTAGCTGCGCTGGTGTCCTCTGCGCAGCTGTGTGACCTGTCCTGGCCTGTCACTGAGTTTGCCAGGACAGGTGGCAACCAGCTGCTACCTCACCTGCACTGGAATAGCCTGGAGCACTTGGCCTGGCTGAAGCAGGCCGTGCTGGGCTTCCAGCTCCCGCAGATAGACCTTCCACCTCCAGAAGGTACATTCTCATGGTTGGGCACTGCCACACCCTGCACTTTCTACTTTCCTGCCCTCTGCCCTCCTGTACCTCTCACACCTGCTTCTCTGTCCCCTTCCGTGCCTCCCCCAGCTGTTTGTCTGTCCCCTCCCATGCCTTCCACACCTGTTCCTCTGTCCCTCCTTTGCCTCCTGCACCTGTTCCTCTGTCTTCTGTCCCCTCCCGTGCTTCCCATACCTGCTCCTATGTCCTCTATCTCTCCTGTGCCTCCGCACCTATTCCTCTTCTCCGGTGTCTCCCGCACCTGCCTTGTATGGTGAGACCAGGGACAAGCAACCATGCAGACTGTTGTCCATTCCCCTCTAACTGAGCTGGGGTATCTCTTGGCCCAGAGGGTGGGAGAGAGTCTTGTTGGAGGAGCAAAACTGCCAGGCCTTTGGTTTCTGCCCTTCCTGATTTGGGTGGGGGCTCTGTAGCCCATCTCAGCATCAGTCCCTCTGAGCGTCACCCCCTCTGAGTGTCACCTATTGCTGACTCAGTCCAGTGCTCTTAGGGGCCCAGGCTGGGCTGGGTGAGACCTCTGACTCTATTGGGACATTTCCCCTGGGCTGGACAGGACACTGCCCTTTCCCTTGCTGTGGTCGCTATGGGGAGTGTCATGGTTGGGCAGGCTGTTTTACTTTGCCACAGAACCTTAGAACTTTTCTGATACCTGGGGTCTTCGGTTGGGCAGAAAGTTCATACCTGAAGAAGCCAGTGTGAGCAGAGTGCTCAGCCCAGGCTCGCATTCAGACATGCTCAAGCTCAGAGCTACAGGCGGCCTATAACCTATAACTGTGTCCAGGTGACTCAGAACTCAGCAGCTGTGCTAGGTTCATGCCAGATTGGCTTGCCAGGATTGGGTGCTTCACGGAAGTGCACGGCCCATGTTCGGTGGTGCCTGATCTGGTGCTTCCCCCCAGCCCCCTGGCGCCCTGTCTGCTCCATGCTCATCCAGTATGCAGCCCAGATCCCCAGCTCTCACCACACCCAGCCCGTCCTCCAGTGCCAGGTGGAAAACCTGCTCCATAGAACCTACTGCCGCTGGAGAAGCAGGAACCCTTCCTCGGACCAAGGCACAGGGCCTTCAGTGGCTGAGATCCCTTGGGACGATGCCATCGCCTTGTGCATCAACCACAAGCTGAGGGACTGGACACCTCCCAGGCTTCCGGTCACACCAGGTACTGTGCGTGCAGTATTGTGTGACTACTTGTGGGATTTCTAGTGTCGTTATAGCAGAGGAAAATGATTATTTGGTCTCTCACACAAAGTCTCTTCTGTTTCTCTCTGTCTCTGTCTCTGTCTCTCTCTCTCACATACACGCGCGCGTGTGCGCTCGGCTCCCAAACTGTTCTCCCAAACTCCTGTTCTCCCAAACTCCTCTTCAGACCAGTGACTTCAGGGACTTAGAGACACAGAGGAAGCTCACGCTCACCTTGGCTCTTCTTAAAAATCATTTATTTATTTTTTTTCAATCTTGGCACTTCCACTTACAGAGCTTTTCAAAGCAGTTTCAGATTGGTTTGACTCCAAGTAGTAGGACAAACCTTGCTGTGGGCTGTGGTCCTGTGCGGACCATTGACACCCATGAGAGAACTGGGCGCATGCCCAGGGCCTATAGAACTGTGAGGTTTAGTTTTTATTCTTGGTTTGGGGGCCGCACCTGGCAGTGCTCAGGAACTGTTCCTGCTTGGGAGTTTGGAGACCAGGTGTTGTGAGGACGGATAGATCCTCCCCCCGCTCCCCATACACAACCTGCACTCAGCCCTTTGAGCTGTTTCTCTAGCCCATAAACTGACTGACTTTGATCAGAACAGCTTGTGGGGTCAGATGATGGCAGAAATCTCCCGCTAATATTCCTATTTCTTTATATTTTCTCAGAGGCTCTGAGTGAAGATGGTCAAATCTGTGTGTATTTCTTTAAAAATGATTTGGAAGGCTATGACATTCCTTTGTCATGGGAAAAAGCCCGGATGCAGACGCAGAAGGAGCTACAGCTACGACAGGAGTGGTGAGACCTGGTCCAGTGTGTGTGTCTATAAATGTGCGCCAGCTATGACAGTGAGAGTCGAATCCAGCATGTCACAGCTGTGGCAGTGAGACCCATGTCCAGTGTGTGTGTTTAAACATGCCCTAGCTGCAGCAGAGGGCAAGGAGACTGGGTCAGGTTTTAGGAAAAACTTGGATTTTTCTGGGTCCAGGTTCTGAAAAACCCTCAAGGAATAGACAGTCCCTGATTGAAAGTTCTCAAGTTGAGAAGACTAGCCTCTTGTTTCATAAGCAGATGAACTGAGCCCTGAAACCTAACATGATTGGAAAGGCACAGACAGAAGGAGCTGACATCTCAACTCACAGAGGAACCTCGTTCAGAAATAGCAAATGAGGGCTGGACTGATATGACAGCTGGTGGGGCACTTCCCTTGCTCATGGCTGACCCAGGTTCACCCTAGTACCACCTGTGGTACCCCAGCCACCAGCAGAGAGCCCTGAGCACAGGGCCGAGAGTGAGCCCTGAGTACCACCAGTTGTGGCCACCAAAAACTTTCCCCAAAAAGATACTAAATAAGACATTAGAACATGTGTTATTATATAATGGACTTTACAGCATAGATGGTAACAGATGGTTCTTAATATTAGGCTGTTTGTGTAATTTGCCACCATAGCAGGAAAGTAAGTGATTATTTCAGTAGGCATGAACTGCTTTTGTTAAATCATCCATTCTTGCCCTCCCTACATCATTTGCCTCCAAACTTATACCCATTCTTCATTATTTCTTACCTAACTTGGATATAAGATAATTCCTCTGCTGGTCTGGGATTTGACTCAGCTTTAGAGCATTTGCCTTGCCATGTTTGAGGTGAGGCCTTGGGTTTACATCCCAGCACCACTAGAATAATCACTGATAAATGATTGCCCTTTACCAGGGGGCACAACTATGGGCATCAGAGATCCAGCCAGGGGTATCATCAATAGTTCCGTCCTTAGAGCTGACTAGAGGTCAGCTGGTGGTCAGAGCGCAGCTGGCTGCATCTAGAAATGCTCCTTCTTGACCACAGCAAGCCCTGGTCAGTGACACAAAGCTCTCCGGGACCCCCAAAGGGATAAACACAACCTTCAGTAATGAGCACTGGGCTGATGAGAAGAGAGAAGTGTCAGTTTTCAAACTGTAAAGTCTGTTTTTCCTTTGGTGGTGCCAGGGACTGAACTCAAGGGCCTCACACAACAAGGCAGGTACTCTGCTGAGCTACAGTTCCTGCCCTCAAACATTTGCTTCCTGCTGATCTTGATAAAAGGTCATTGTGAATATTACCAGGTTGAGGAAGTGTACACTGTGTTGAGAACATCTTGGATGATAAAGGAGGGTCAAAGCATGAAGTAAAGTTGAGTAGGTGAAGCACGGAAAAAGTCCAAAGCAGCCAGTGTATGGATCACTAAGCCAATGAGCCGAGCAGGGGAGGTTAGATGAGGCTTTTAGAGTAGCAGCCCTGGGACTAGGCCTGCTCCTCACTCAGACATGTGGCCCTGGCAGTATTAAAGGAAGTTCCACTTCGGCCCGCATTGGGAAAGAGCTGTGAAGCTACCCAGATGAACCCTTGGGAGGGACTGGTGCAGGAGGCTAACTGCCAGACGGGCTGGAGGTACTTGTTCCCACCCTTTTCTGACTGAGCATCTCACTTCTTCTTTCAGCCCTGGGAGCACATCTGTTCATCTTTCTGCAAATAGCTTTCCCACTCCGTTGCTTCCTGTGCACCGGAAAGGGAAGAGGAGTGGGGTGTCCGACCAAGAGGCGAGGGTCCCCAGCGTGGAGGAGTTGGTACGTGGTGCATCTGCTCAGGAGCTGCTGGCCCAGTGTCTGTCCAGCAGCCTGCTACTGGAGAAGGAGGAGAGCCAAAGGTAAGGCTGCCCCTGCCACTCATGTGTCTGTCCTGAGCCTTCCTGGTCCTTGTGCTGGCATGCGAAGTGACATAGATTCCAAGTACAGGCTTGGGCTGGTGGAGCTGGAATCTTCTCTTACTTGAGATTATTTTTTTACTGAAAGTCTTCAGCATTACAAAGGGAAAACACATGGTGAGCACTGGGGTCTCGGTGCTCTGCAAGTGCTCACTATGACTCCAGCCACCTAGGTGACCTGTGTGTAGGGTGAGGGGTCACCTGGGTATCTTGAGTGCAGGATGAGGGTGCCCTGGGTGTCCTGAGTGCAGAGGAGGCTCCTGTGGGCTTCTGCCTCACCTAGGGTCAGAGGTTCCTGAGTGATCTGATCTCCGTTTCCTTTCCTGGGCAACAAAGACTTTGCACTTGTTCTTCCTTTTGCATGGGAGTCCCTGGAGACCCTCACATCCTATGCCTCCACTTGTTACCACTGTGGTCTGTATGCAAATGCTTCTTGGACTGTGCAAACCCCTGAGCACCCCCTGTGAATGTGGCTCCAACCAGAATTTAAAAAGTGCTTCTCGGGGATTTCTCTGGCCCTCCCCACAGCATGTCTGCCTGCTGCTGCCCTCAGACAGGTCTCCCCACAGCCAGGCTAGAATATTGCTGTGTTTGGTGGGAGCTCAATAAAGAGATGCTGGGAGAGAGGCTGACTATCCTGGTTTCCCAGGTCCCCATTATTGGAGTAATTGTAACACTCGTGTAACACTCCTGTAACACGACTGTAACACTTGTTGTTCCTTACGGTTTTGGGCATGTCGAAACTTTTTCGGCATGTCGAATACTGTGTGGGTGGGACTCTCAGTAGCTTGCCAGGCTCTCCGAGAGGGACGAAGGAATCGAACCCGCGTTGGCTGTATGCAAGGCAAATGCCCTACCTGGTGTGCTATCACTCCCTAAATCAATGATGCGAGGGAGAAAGAACTGTTTCGGGGCCAGAGAGAGCACAGTGGAGTAGTTAGGTCAGACCATTTGCTGTACTTGGCCAGACCTGTTTGTGTGATAGACTACTTGGCATGTCTTTTGTGGTGGACATAATTTTGAATTGGTTTTGGTATATTTGTTTTGTTTGTTCATTTTTGGGCCACACCTGGTGGTGCTCAGGACTTATTCCTGGCTTTATACTCAGGGATCACTCCTGGCAGGGCTCAAGGGACCATATGGGATGCTGAGAATCAAACCTGGGTTGACTGTGTGCAAAGCAAGCACCTTATCCACAGTACTATCTCCAGACTCTTGAATGATTTTTTTTTTTAAATTAATTTCTGCTTTCTCTGCTCTTACATAAGAATGCTCCTCTGGGTCTG
Source organism: Sorex araneus (assembly GCF_027595985.1). NCBI lineage: Eukaryota > Metazoa > Chordata > Mammalia > Eulipotyphla > Soricidae > Sorex > Sorex araneus. The sequence goes on from NC_073303.1 coordinate 50,351,393, forward strand.
CCTACATTGGCCTGAGAAAGTCCATTCTTTTAAGTAGCTAGTATAAATTTTTAAGTTATATTATCCTTTTTTTTTTTTTTTTTGCCTTTTTGGGTCACACCCATCAGTGCTCAAGGGTTACTCCTGGCTCTGCACTCAGGAATTACTTCTGGCAGTGCTTGGGAGACCATATGGGATGCTGGGGATCGAACCCAGGTTGGCCGCGTGCAAGGCAAACGCCCTACCCACTGTGCTGTTGCTCTGGCCCCATATTACCCATTCTTAAGTGGATTTCTTTAATTAGTCGTCGTCGTCGTCGTCGTCGTCGTCGTCGTCGTCGTCATCATCATCATCCACATTGATCGGTGATTTTCTCAAGCGGTCTCAGTAACGTCTCCATTCATCCTAGCCCTGAGATTTTAGAACCCTCTCTTTACTCGTACTTCCCAACAGTGACGCATTGGAGGCGCTTTCAGGGTCAGGGGAATGAGACCCATCATTGTTACTAGTTTTGGCATATGAATACGCCACAGGGAGCTTGCCAGGCTCTCCCATGCAGGCAGGAAACTCTCGGTAGCTTGCCAGGTTCTCCGAGAGGGAGAACTAGGCTATAAGAGCTTGGTTTTATAGTCTTTGGATGTTGGCCGTTGATGGGATTACACGGCGTTGGGGAGGGGGGCGAGGGCATTTCTGGGTGTGACCGCCTAGCTACTGGAAAACAGGGGATCTTGGCGGAAGAGGCCCAGTCCCGATCTGAGCAGGTTTGGAGATCTCAGCAGCCCTGGGTTCTGGACACTCTTAATTAGTACTAAAGAGTGTTTGGCATGGAGGTGCCTCTCAAATGGTGCTTAGAGTGCCCAGGGTTCATCCCAGCAGTTCTTTGCTAGCTAGGTAAGCAGCTGGGTGTTTTTGTTTTGTTTTGTTTTGGTTTGTTTTTTGGTATGTGTGAAGGGGGGATTGTTTCAGCCACATGTTTGTGGGGCTAAGGGTTTCTCCTGGCTCTGTCCTCAGGGATCGCTCTTGGTGGGGTTGAATTAATTTTAAACTTCTAAGCAGCATTGGTACATTTGGATGATTTGTAATGAGATAATGATTAATTATACACACACAAGATCAAAATAAGTCAAACGAGAGAATTCATTATTACTGTGCTTAGTAGCAGGTAAAAGCAGTTGTTTCAGAAAAAATGCCACCTTTTCTATCAAGTTTAAACCGATGGGTTTGTAAGGGAAGGAAATGAAACATTTTCTGTGTGTATGTTTGCTTTCCAATTGAAGTTACGTATAATTCCTTGGTTTTGGGTGGGGGTGTTGCTTTTGGGGCACACCTGGCAGTTCTCAGGACTTAATCTTGGCTATATGCTCAAGGATCACTCCTGGCAGGTTTGGGGGACCATGTGGAGTGCCAGGGATCAAACCAGGTCAGCTGCATGCAAGGCAAATGCTCCACCCACTGTACTATCACTGTGGCCCCAATGTTTACATGTAGTTCTATCAGAGCTTCCAAACATTGAATTCCAATTGGTAGTGACATTTTTGCTTTTGACTATTTCAGGTTTGAAGACCAGCTTCAGCAGTGGCTGTCTGAAGACTACCAAGCCTTTGCGGATTCCACTTCCCTCCCGCTCTACCTTCCTCAGACTCTCGTGTCTCTGCCTCGGACCATTGAGCCCATGAAAAGAGTGTCATCAGCTGCCAGCCATCAGGTGAGAGCAGTTCTTTAGTGTTCATGCTTTAGTGTTCATGGAAAGTCCAAGATAGGGCATCTCAACTTCTCATAGGCGTTCTGATGACAGATCATTCACTGTTAGACTTTCTCAGTGTCATTGTTTTGGAGACCCAACTAGTTCTGCTTGTCAGACAGCCACATGCTCAGGAACTGAGTGAAATGCAGGCCACTAACAGGCAGGAAGATGTCAGGAAGCAGTGGTGCCACACAGATTGTGGAACAGATGCTATGCACTCCTGAGCATGCCCACCCTCACCTCCAGCCAGCTTTCCTGGAGGAGAAGATGTGGGTGATGGGGGTGGGCTGTGGCCAGCCAGGGCTTAATGCAGTGCTGACAGCCAGAGCTGCCCTCTGAGAGGCTTGTTATCCTGCCTTGGGTGGATTGAACCTAGTCACTCACATGACAGGCATGTGCCCTTGCACTGTAAGCGTCTTCCCAGTGCTTTTCTTGGTGTGTTTTGGGACCACACCTGGTAGTGCTCAGGGCTTATTCCTGGCTCAGGGATAGGTCCTTGTGGGATTTGGAGATCAGTTCCGGTTGGCTGCATACAAGTCAAGAACTATACCCACTGACTGGGACATCTCTAAAATGCATGGGGGCACTGCAACAGTCAGCAGCAAGAACCCGGGCTGGCAGCACCGTAAGCCGGAGAATGCTCCGGACCTCGGACCAGGCCAACAACACCGGGGCGCCGGACGGAGAAGGTGCAGAGTCCCCCGCCTTCTCCAGATGGAGTCCTGGTGACACTGAGCTTCTACTAACACGGCTCCGGTTTGTGGGACTGGGACATGTCTCCAGACTGTGCGGCTGCTTAAGTGGCCATGCGACCTTTCCTGATATACAAAGAAAACGCTCAGGAATAGCTCCGCCACCCATGAGCGGCCATTATACCAGAGGCACAGAAACCCAGAGGTTGCTGACAGCTCCACTCGTGGACTTTAAACTAAACTACGGTCCTGTGCAGCCCTGGGAGAGAAAGGGCTTTTGTCCTCATCCTTTTCCCCTCTTGGCAGCATGGCGACTACCACCATTTAGTGCCAATAGGACAGAGAGGTAGGAGCTTGCAATGATGGGACGCATTGAGAATCTTGCAATGGTGTGGGGGGGCAGAACAGGCCCTGCTTCCTGCCCTAATGAGACCCCAGCAGCCCCCACGAACAGCCCCCCCACTCCTGAACAGCCATGATCCCAGAGGCACACAAACCAATCTTGGAATGCAGTGGCTGTTGGCAGAAATACCTCTGGTCTTAATACCAGAATCCCAAAACTGGGCGGCCAATTTCACGACCGTGCAACATCATATGCTCATTGTTATCAACAGTAGAAAACATACGATCTAAGGATGCCATTCTGACAGGTCTGACTGTTGGGGGGAAAACTCCAAATAATGATAGTGAGTTTTCGGTCAAAAATTGAATTATCAAAGCAATGAGAGAGTTAATTGAACATCATCTGCCACACAGGCAGAGGGGGAGAGGGAGGGAGGGTGTCTGGGGTTCTTGGTGGTAGATCATGTGCACTGGTGAAGGGATGGGTGTTTGATCATCATATGACTGAGACTTGATCCTGAAAGCCCTGTAACTGTTCTCACGGTGTCTCAATTAAAAAGCATAGAATAGGGGCCGGAGCGATAGCACAGCGGGTAGGGCGTTTGCCTTGCACGCGGCCGACCCGGGTTCGATCCCCGGCATCCCATATGGTCCCCCAAGCACTGCCAGGAGTAATTCCTGAGTGCAAAGCCAGGAGTAACCCCTGAGCATCGCTGGGTGTGACCCAAAAAGCAAAAAAACAAACAAACAAACAAAAAGCATAGAATAAAATAAATAAATAAATAAAAAGAATTAGAAAAAAAAAAAGAACTATACCCACTGTATTCTTGGTCCAGCCCCATTCCGAAATGTTTTGTGTTTTTTTTTGGGGGATCACTCCTGGTGGGGCTCAGGGGACTGTATAGGATGTTAGAGATCAAACCATGGTTGGTCATGTGCAAGGAAAGTTCCCTGCCTGCTGTACTATCACTCCAGCCCTAACCACCACATTTTTTACAGCAGCTTTTGTTTGCTCTCTTCCTCTGTTCTATTCACATCGCTGTGGGTGATGTTTTTGGGCTGCACTCTGGCTACAGGACTTGCTCAGGCTCATGTTGCTATGGCAGTTCCTGTAAACATCCCTGCCACTTAGCCAAGGGGCCAGCTCAGATTGTCCTGTTGGCTAAGGCCGCTACAGCTCAAGCCTGGCTCCCCAAGTTGCACTTCCTGGACTGGGTACCTGCTGATCTTGCCACTCTTGGTGTTCTCTGACACAACTCCTATCTGTGGTGCAGCTAGCCCATTATAATTTAAATAGATATGTGAATAAAAGCCTTTGAGTCATAAATCTACAATGCTGCACATGTGAAAAGTGGGCTCCTGGACTGGCTGTTGGAACCCTCCACTGGGGGGTAGGGGGCAATCTGAGATGAAATGCTGTTTCCATTCCATTTGGTGGAGAATTATAAACTTTTTGTTCTTGGGGCCTGAGCAATAATTCAGCTTGCCTTTTCCCAGGGACTGAGTTCAGAACCAGGAATAGCCACAACAAAAACAAAACCAATTAACTTGTTCTTGAGGCTGGGGAGATTACTCTGCACACTAGTTCTCATGCTTTGTATGTGGGACCCTTTATATGGGTCCCAACAGCACCACCAAGAGTGACTGAGCTGGGTGTGGCCCCTGAGCACTGCTGGTTGTGGCCAAAAAACAAGACAAAATTGTTCTTAACAATTCTGCTCGGGGGTGGGGCGTGGGGGCAGAGTGATAGAACAGGTAGGGCATTTGACTTGTACTCAGCCAACCCTGGTTTGATTCCCAGCACCCCATATGGTCTCCAGACCCCTGTCAGAAGTGATTCCCTGAGCACAGAGCAGGGAGTAAGCCCTGAGCACAGCAGGTGTGGTCCAAAAACAACAAAAACTTCTTCTCGAAAGGAACTAAATTACCACAGAAAGTAATTCTTCCTCTAGCATCAGTTATACTGCATGAAAGGAAACAAACTGTGTACGTGAAGGTGGAACTCTGCTTATCATTTTGGGTACAGGTGGCGGGTAGAGTAGTTTTGGTCCCTGCTGGTGATACTTTGCAGAAGTGACTATACTGGAGACTGTCATGACAGAATAAGTAGAAAGCGGAACATTGCATGTTCAAGGAGAAGCTGTCTGTTCTTGTGTGAACTGGAAGGAGGAAGATGGATATTTGTTGAATCTGGGGTGGAGACTACTGCACCCAGCTGTCCCCCAGGCCCAGCTTCCGACCTGAGCCAGGCCTGGTGGCTTTGCCAAGAACATACCTTGGGTTATGGCTATACCCAGACTATTTCCCATCCCTTTTTATTTAAACAGAATGAGAGGACAAGGGAGTGGCCACGGCCGTCAGAGGGAGCGGGAACCTGTCTGACAGACCGGCTGGCACACCTAGAACAGATGATCTGCAGTTCCAGGGAGGAGGAGGTGGCGTCGGAGCTCCATCTGTCTGCACTCCTGGACATGGTGGACATTTGAGCAAGCTGGACTTGAGGTGGGTGGGGGCTGGGCTCTCTCCAGAAGATTTGCTTTTACACAAAATGATGTTGTTCTCAGATGCTTGTTGCATGTTGTAAATGTGATGTTGATCATGCAAATAAACATGTGAGTGTCTGAGGTGGCTTTTCCCAAGCTCTGTGAAAGGCTATTTCCTCCCTGGGGACAACTGTGATGTTCTTCTTGTTTCCATCATTTCCTCAGACTGTCACCCCTCAGCAGATGCTTTGAGGGAATTTCAGCTTTTATCTTCAGGTGTAGTAAGTGATGATGTATTTCTGCTTGTAGGCTCAGTAAAGCTGCACCAACTGATGATGTGAGCAGGGGCCTGTGCAGCTCGCATCTGAGAGCCAGCAGTTGTCCATGTAACCAGGACAACCAGGAGCAGGAAAGATGGGTTTGGGAGGAGGGAGCAGAGTGACTGGGAGGTGCTTAGGAGGGTGAGGTGAGAACCGGGGCAGCGGTGTGGGGTATTAATGTTGCCAAGGGAGGGGGCAGGCCATACCACAAGGGACTTTGGGCACTGTGCCTGAAAGATCATCTTTTAGTACACAGAGGCAGAGAAGTGATGCAGTCACTTTCTTCTTCACAGTGGCATATTGGGGACCATAAGTAGGACAACCACATGTGATCTAGACACACCTGTGTGTTAGAGTTCTCCCTGGCACAACACCTTGACTCCTAGAGGGCGCTGGGCCTCAAGGGAATGCCCTGGGTCCTGACTTCTCAGGGATCCAGGCTGTTGGACTGTTGCCAGGGAAATTTCCAAGAATAACAGATTAATGAGCCTTGATTTGCCAGCAGCTGATGGCTTGAGATGTGGGAAACAGACATCTCTAGGTGTCAGCAATACTTCAACCTTACCTCTGCCTTAGAGTATCAAGGACAGTGCTCAAGCAGCTTCTTCCTAGTCATAAAAATATCCTGTCTCCCTTCACTACCTGCTCGTTAGTGCACATTAGCATTCTCCCTCAGCCTGTATTTAACCATTGCCTTTCCTAATAAACTTTGTTATATGACCATCAGTCTGACCTGTGTGGATGGTATTTCCCAGTTTATCCATGGCATGTGTATCTTTAAGCCATCAGCCCTAGATCGTGTCAGTGTTCATGTTTCCAGGTCTTATAGCCATACCATCAGCTACACCTGTGTATGTTTTCCAGGGTGAATACCGCATTGTAGGGAAGCACATGAGAATGGGGTGTTATCTTTTTTAGTCTGTAAAACTACCTACTAGTCCTGGGAATATAGGAGAATTATTTATTCCGTACCTCCTTCCTCCTGCCCCACATTGTTCCTTGGAAACTCCCCTCATTTGAGATCTGTTATGTCTATCGATGCCCTGCCCCAGGCCACCATTTCCTGGCAGGCAGCAGCAGGTGGATACAGCTCCCTCCCTGCAAGGCCACAGCTTCAGTTTGTGGAGTAGAAGTCTTACGGGTAGAGGTGGGTCATGAAGATAGTAGCCTAGTAGTCACAGGGGTGACTATGGACAACAGAGTCTTCACACAAAGGCTCAGGCCCAGCCACCATACCTAATAGCTGGCTGGTTCACTAGAACTCACTATGTTTGGAGTGATGGCTTCAATACAATGAGCTGTTCTAGGGAAGGATGTAGGGGGCTATGGATTATGGAAAAAGCCTTGGGAGAGATATTCTTTGCTTGAGACTAGGCAATCTATGACATGTTGCTACTCTCAGCTGAATCCCTTTCCCAGAAGCCACCGGATGCTGCCTCGGCTCCAGTGACTCATGACACTGTGATATGTTCTGATGTTTTCTAGTGGCTACTTCACAAGTCTGGCACTTCAGGACAACACTGCTGTGTGAACTAGCTGAAGACAGCACTGCCAGTGAGATACTTAAATCTCTAAATTGCCTCTGGAGGGCCTGTCGTGCTAGCACCCTCTGGTGGTGGACAGGAAAACTCAGATCCAGCAACTAGTTAACAAGTGCAAATCATTAACAAGTGCAAGTCACTGGGCCTAAGTTGGTGTCCGAAGGCCTTAATCTGTGTGAACACTGCTGCTGGACTGTGCAAGCTTTTCACTGCATATGGGTTAACCTGGCTACCACATTATGAGACTACAGAAATTGAAGTCATGTACGGGATATGTAAGCAAACTGACACTTAATCAAGCAACTCACTTTACTGACCTGGGGTTGGAAGAAAGGGCAGAAGCGACAGGAAATGGACATTTCTCCTGTCTTGTGAATCTTTGGATTGATTGGAAGAGAGGTGAAATGCTGAGCACAGTGGCACTTTTGGGAAACAGATTATTTGGGGGAGGATGAAGCAATTATCTGAAGATAAGAAGTTGCTTAATGCCACCCCCATAGCCAGATAGTCCTGAGTAAGAAAGATAGTACTGTAAAGTTTTCCAGTGGAACCCGTACATAGCTGGATCAGCCCACGGGTTAGAACCCCTTGTAACAAGAGCAAGAGAAACACTGAGGTAGCCACAACCCTTCTGGCTATAACTCAGGAGCCCTGGGCTGGAAAACTCTTACCCCCTGGCTAGTGTTCTCCTTACCTGAAAAGAGATGGCTAATCATCTCTTGTGCGCTAGTTGGCTGTTATTATCGTTGTTTTCTGGGCCACATCCAGTAGTGTTTGGAGCTATTCTGCCTCTGAACTTGGGAGTCACTCCTCTCGCTGCTGGGGGGACTATGCAGTGCCAAGGATCAGTTCTGGGCCCTCTGGCATACAAAATGTCCATGTAGCCTGTTGAGTTCTCTCCAGGCCCCAGCTAGTCATTAGTAGATATACGTGCATAATTCCTAGTAATGGAGGCACTCCAATATTACCCCTGAGAGAGAACCGAAGTCTGGTATAGTGAACCTAAAGAAGCTACCAAGATAGGCACCTTTACTGTGGGAGTGAGTAGAGGGAACAAAGGGTGACTCATCACAGGGAAAGTTGTACTGGAACTTTTACTACCTAGACACCTGTCATGTTTCATACTTAGTTGGTCCTCATGATGATACCCATACCCAGTCGTGGAAATGCTTTTCTAGAATGGGGAAGACTAACAGTAATGCAACTTCCGACAGTTGGGTCTGTGTTTTTCTCCCAGTGCGCCACAGACTTATTTCTCTTCTCTCTACCTGGAAGGACTAGTTTATGGATCCTTATGGATCATCTTACAGGTCTATAGACTCCAATGCTGCTGCAACGTAACATTCTCACCCTTGTCAGAGACCATAGTTACTTCAGACATCCCTGCTACTGAGAAAACATGGGATGGAGCGAGGTGGTTAATATTTGGACATGGTCAATGACTTCATTCTGTTCTCCCTTTTTGATTTGGGTGGGGAGGTGTTATGGGCCACACGCAGATGTTCTCAGGGATCAACTCCTGGCACTTCTGGAAAGATTTGGAGGACCATATGGTGCTAGGGACCAAACCAGGATTGGTCACATGCAAGGCAAACATCTTAACCCCTGTACTGTCTTCTGGTCCCCATCCCCCTTTACATGCAAAGGATTAATCATCTGGGCATCTCATCCATCATATGGAGTGCACCTCTACCTCCTCTCGTTTACTTATGGCAACTGAAGGCAAAGGGACTTAGTGACAGAATGCTGCTTGTAGAACAAGCACTGCCATGGCCCCTCAAGAAGGGATCTAGATGCTCGCCTGTGCACTCTAGAACTCCCTTTTGCAGATCTAGTCACCATGTTCTGGCAATGTTGGCCCTTAGTTGCACTAGGCCTGAAAGTACCTGGGGCGGAAGTGGCTTATAAGTAACTAATAAGTAGTTTCTTATTACGCAGTACAGGGATTTTAGTATTCAACCAGAGGAGATGAAAACTTTAAAAAAAATTTTTTTTAATTTTTATTTATTCACCGTGAGGTACAGTAACAAAGCTTTCATGTTTGACTTTTGATCGTACAGTCATCCAACACCTATCCCTTCACCAGTACACATTATCCACCACCAAAATCCCTAGTATCCCCCCCACCCCATTCCACATCGAGGAGATGAAAACTTTAAGCAAAATTACTCCTGCACAGTTGAATGAACTCTCCTGTCTACTCATATACTGACTTGAAAGTCTAATGGGCACCTATGTTGTCACCAGTCCCCAAAACTGATATGGTCTCAGAACTTTCCTTCCTTGGGTAAATGACATGAGCATATGCCTAGTTGTCCATACCACTAGTTTTGGAGATTTGGGTGTCAAGTTTATTGAACAAACGAGTTGGTAGACTGCAGAGAAACATACTTTCTTATGATTATCCTCAGAAATTCCTCTCTGAGTTCCCAAGTGGATTTTACAGTTTTTCTTTTAATTTTTTATTTTTTTAAAATTTTTTTTAATTTTATTATTTTTTTAATTTATTTTATTGAATCACCAAGTGGAAAGTTACAAAGTTCTCAAGCTTATATCTCAGTTACACAATGCTCAAACACCCATCCCTTCACCAGTGCCCATATTCCACCACCAATAAAAACAAAACAAAAACAAAAGTAAGAACAAAACAAAACAAAAAAAAAAGTATACATCCCACCCCTCACCCCCTAACCCCACCCCGTGCGTGAGTGATAATTTCACTTCCTTTTCTCTTTACCTTGATTACATTCCAGATTTCAACACACAACTCACTATTGTTGTTAGAGTTTCAAAACAGACTCACTATTTTTTTTTTGAAATTATTTATTTATTCTTGATGTTCACGTTTGAAGTTCCCATAGCATTTTTTTTAAATTTATTTATTTTTAATTAGAGAATCACCGTGAGGGTACAGTTACAGATTTATACACTTTTGTGCTTATACTTCCCTCATACAAAGTTTGGGAACCCATCCCTTCACCAGTGCCCATTCTCCACCACCCGTAAACCCAGTGTCCCTCCCACCCTCCCCAATCCCATCTCCCCCCCCACCCCACCCTGCCACTGTGGCAAGGCATTCCCTTCTGTTTTCTCTCTCTAATTAGCTATTGTGGTTTGCAATAAAGGTGTTGAGTGGCCGCTGTGCTCAGTCTCTAGCCCTCATTCAGCCCGCAACTCCCTTCCCCCACATGGCCTTCGACTACAATGTAGTTGGTGATTGCTTCTCTGAGTTGCCCTTTCCCCGGAACGTGAGGCCAGCCTCGAAGCCATGGCAGACTCACTATTTTTGTTGGAATTTATCCCCCAAGAATACAGCTCTATTAACAAGGAAATATTTGATAATAAGTTTTCCACTGATGAGAATGAAGAGATAAAATGTTGCGCGGCGCGGTAGCGGCCGCGCGGTTTACAATTTCTGTATTATAGTAATTAAGTCCGCAAGATTTAAGTTGGAAAATGAATCATTTCCCTTCCTGGAACAGCATGTAGCCAAAGTTAGTTCACAGTCTCCATACATGGTTGCAGGCACTTGCTGGAACCCCAAATCCTAAAGCTGTCTGTGGTTCCCGCTCGTTCCACATCCACCGGCTGTGCAGAGGCATGGGCACCTGGGCCGAAACCCGGCCGGAGCCGAGCACCGGCCCTGGCTGGGACTGCCTTTCTTTTAATTTTTTAAATATTAAAAGGATTATTTAGCTCATAAAAGTCTAAATTAAAGCTTTCGAGCTGAAGAGATTGCTCAATGGCCATTCAGGAGATCGAGGTTTCATCACAGCACCAAAGGTCCCTAAGCATGCCAGGGACTGGCACTAAAGCCCATAGAAACCAAAACTCACACTCTGGAAGCTGTTTCCCCTGGAGAGAACCTCTGGGCAACTGGGTGGACATGGAGTAGGGAGCTGAGCTACTCAGTCTTATGTCTTTGCCCCTGTGGTCACAGCTCTGGCCCAGGCAGTCAAGTGTGTGGTGTAGGGGTGGGTGGGCAGTGAGTGAGGCTTCTGCAGGCAGGCAGTAAGTGTAACATAGGGGTGAGTCGGCGGTGAATCTGAGTGAGGAATGGGTGGATAGTAAGCGTATGGGCGAGGGTAAGGCAGGGGCATCACTGCCAGTTCTCGCTCTGAGACGGGAGCCAGAAAATTTGAGGCGATACGTGGCGGACACCTGCCGGCCCGACCGGACTCTGGCCAGGCACGGCGGCCTTAAGGCCGGGCTCATCCCACCGGGGCTGCCCGGCTGGTGCCTCAGCCACGTCCTCCCCCACTCCAGGCCTCGGCTGCGCGGCCCCCGCACAAGGCGATCCCTGCAGCCGCGCCGTGCCCAGGGCCTGCGGGCTCGGGCTTCCGGCGCGCCCCCGGCCCCGCCCACCAGACAGCCGCTCCCTCATAGGCCACGCCTCCGCGCTGGGATGTTGTGCGGTCGGCCAATGGAGAGGCTGCGCGTTCTCTCCTCGCGGCGTTCTGATTGGTTAAGAGGAAATCGGCCCATCAAGCTCCCCCTGCCGGCTTAGGCGCGCGCGGGGCCGCGGCGGTCTGATGCGGGGGACGCAGCATGACGGACGGCACGTGAGTCGGCTCGCGACCCGAGCTACCAAGGCGCGGCACTGAGGGGACCTGAGGCGCGGCGGGCGGGGCGATGGGCCGCCGCTCACTCTCCTGCTCCCCAGGTGTCTGCGCCGCAGAGGGGGGCCCTACCCCACGCCGCCCGCCACCGACCTCGGGCGCTGGCGCCTGAAGTGTGAGAGGGGCCGGCAGACATGGACCTACCTGCAGGAGGACGGAGAGGCGGGCCGCGCGCAGACGGCGCTGGAAGCCCACTCGCTGGGGCTGGACACGGTAGGTGCCGGGGGCCCGCGGAGGACCGCGGGGAGCGGGTGGGCTCTCCCGGGCAGCAGGTGGGTCTGGCGCGGCTCCATTTGCACAGGGCTTGCAGGCTTTGCCGCGTCTGTCATTCAGAAAAGGCAGTTTCTCACTTGCTCGGTTCGCCCGGAAATGCTGTCAGGGAGCAGACAGTGTTTGGGGTGTCCACGTCCCATGGCCCCTTTCCAGGAAAACCTGAGCTCCGGGCTTGGGGCATCAGACGTCACCCCAGTTCTTGGGTGTTTTGTTACATATTTTCAAGACACCTTGGAGAAGCTGTGAAGAAGCTGTAAGTAGGTGACCTGAGAAAGAACACCGTGAGAACGCAGAGCTTTTCTTGACTTTGCTGAGACGGTATTTGATGGAAAACCTCGGAAACTTAGCTAATTCCTATAATTTTGGCCGGGGCTGAGGAGCCGCCAGCTTTCATCTTCTTTCTTCTCTGCAGAGGAGTTACTTTAAGGACTTGCCCAAAGCCCACACAGCCTGGGAGGGCGCCCTGAATGGGATGGTGTTCTACAAGGAGTTGCAGGCGGAGGATGGGCACTGGGCCGGCGACTATGGAGGCCCACTCTTCATCCTGCCAGGTAGGAACACCTGAGGACTAGGCCACCTGGCATCTTTGGGGTCCTGGTCCAGTTCAGGTCTTAAGGAATGTGGCATGAACAAGTGAGCAGTTGGAAATCAGGAGTTCACATAGAGAAGCCTGGGGAGAGCTGTCCTGTTGGCGGTGGCATGGGGGTGAACACACAACTGGGCCTGTGCTCTGATGTGGGAAGCAAGGGTTTTTCTGCTCTGTTTGTGTGAGACTGTGTGTGTCTGTGAGAGAGAGAGAGAGAGAGAGAGAGAGAGAACATGTGTACACAGTGGAAGGGTGCTCCTGGCAAAGAAGTAAGGGCTTGGAAACATAACCTTTAATGTTGGAAATACTCCAGAGAAGCCAGGGTGGGCATGTGGTGGTGGCGGTGGGTTCTTTGAGGGCCAGATGGGGCAGCTTGGGTCCATGAACTAACTCATCTTATAGGAAAGAAGGTGGGGGCTAGCAGGAGTACAGCTGATAGGGCACTTGCTTTGCATGAACAAACAGGCCCCCCACCAAAAAAAAAAAATGGAAGGAAGGTGTCTGAGGAAGCTCAGATAGTGGAACTGCAGGGTGTAGGTGGTAAGTTGTAGGATGGAGTTGGGGTTCTGGTTAACAAACTGGTTCAACTAGGTAGGACTTTTTTGCATACTGGGAATGTCTCCCTGAAGAAGTGCCCTGTCTTGTGAAATTGGAAATCCCCTTCTATGAACTTACACAAAAGGATCCTTGGCTTTTGTTGTTGTTTTTTGCCACCCCAAATGGTGCTTAGGGATTACTCTTAGCTCTGCACTCAGGAATTACTCCTGTCGGTGGTCAGGGGACCATATGGGGGGCTGGAGCGATAGCACAGCGGGTAGGGCGTTTGCCTTGCACGCAGCCTACCCAGGTTCTATTCCCAGCATCCCATATGGTCCCCTGAGCACTGCCAGGGGTAATTCCTGAGTGCAGAGCCAGGAGTGACCCCTGTGTATCGCCAGGTGTGACCCAAAAAGCAAAAAAAAAAAACCCCAAAAAACAAAAGAAAAAAAAAAACAGGGGACCATATGGGATGCTGGGGATCTATCCTGGGTTGGCTACATACAAGGCAGGTAAGTGCCTTAACCACTGTACTGCCACTCTGGCCCCATGCAGAAGGATCCTTATAATCATGCAGTTTGATCAAACTTGTAATTGTGCAGTTTAATCTTATATAATTCTGAGTAATTCTGTTTCTGTAAAAAATGCTTCCTTTTTCTCTTTTGTTTTTTGGGCCACATTCAGTGGTGCTCAAGTCTTACTCCTGGCTCTGTGCTCAGCGATAATTCCTGGCAGGACTCGGGCAAACCTATGCAGTGCTGGGGACCAAACCTGGGTTAGTTGAAGACAGGGCAAGCCCCTTGCCTGCTATAGTATCTCTTCCATCAGCCCCTCTGAAAATTCTTTTTCTTTTTTTTCTTTTTGGGTCACACCTGGCGATGCACAGGGGTCACTCCTGGCTCTGCACTCAGGAATCACCCCTGGCGGTGCTCAGGGGACCATATGGGATGCTGGGAATAGAACCCGGGTCCACCGCGTGCAAGGCAAACGCCCTACCCGCTGTGCTATCGCTCCAGCCCCCCCTCTGAAAATTCTTATTGATACAGTTTTCATTTTGTTACTCTGCTAATTGTAACTTACTTTGTAGTAGATTCAATTCTTTTATTACCTTTCTTTTAAAAAACATTTCTTAGCTGTGTCTGACCTTGTATTCATCCACATTGCCTATATCACAATTGGATATGGTCCCTAATAGAGCTTGATGGAACTTTGAGCAGATTGCTTTAGCCTTGTATATTAGTTTGAAAAGAATCAACCTTTAATGTTGGAAATACTCCTCTGGTATTTATTGTAACAAGCCCTACTGAGCAGATGAGGAAAACTGAGGCATATTTACTGTAGACCAAACAGTAGGAAGAGCCCTAAAAATCGATCAGGCCCCCATCTCTGCTTTGGTCCAAGTCTTGCTGCCCACTAGACAATCACATTTTACTTTTCTGTACAGGAATCCATGGGCCTTGTCCTTTGGGGCAAGACGAAGGACTCTTTTTCTTCCTTGGAAGCAAGGACCTGGGTTTAGTGGTCTTGGGTGCATGCTTCCAGAGAATAACATCTTTTCTGCACGCAGGCCTCTTGATCACATGCCATGTGGCACGCATACCTCTGCCTGCTGGATACAAAGAAGAGATGGTGCGGTACCTGCGCTCAGTGCAGCTACCTGATGGTGGCTGGGGCCTGTGAGTCACTGTGTATGTGTGCTGTGTGAGTGTGTGCATTCTTACACAGGAGACGCACCTACCATGATGGGTGCATCTCTGCTATGAACCTGGGACTGCCTGGGGAACCTGGGAGGAAGTAAATGGGCTGGAAGCCTGTAGATTGGCCATGATTTCCACAGGATCCTCAGAATGAATAGTAGTTGACTTTCTGAGTCTCATTTCCAATGATTGTGTTGGGAGTTTCAGCCCTCGATAAGAGACTTTTGATATAGTGCACTATGGTGAAAATTACTGTGCTGTTTTCAGTGAGGTAGCAAAAATCTGATCTTATTTCTGGGGTGGCAATAGGTGAAACTACCTCCTGCTTGAGTTTTAGCTTGCCTTTCTCTGTATGTGGCTAACTCTGAGAGCAAGGTCCTTTAGCAAGGTGGTTAATTGCCCACCCCACTGTGGATGTGGTTTTGGTGTTTCTTGACTGGCAGCCAGGCCTGGGATCCTTCCTATATCACCACCACCTGCCACAGTAGAATCCTGGGAAGACAATGGAGCCCTTGTTCACATTCTCAATGAAGTTGTGGCCCTTTATAGTTTGAGGCTTCAGAGCTCTTAGAGCCTTAGCACATTTAGGCAACATTGAAATCTTAGGACAGGTACAGCATTTTGGTATGCCCTAATAATTTACTGAGTTTGTTCTTTGTCCTTTAGTGATGACTAAATCTTGGGCCACTCACTGGAACCGTTTTTTTTTTTTTTGGTTTTCGGGTGATACCTGGCGATGCACAGGGGTTACTCCTGGCTCTGCACTCAGGAGTTACCCCTGGCGGTGCTCAGGGGACCATATGGGATGCTGGGATTAGAACCGGGGTCGGCCGCGTGCAAGGCAAACGCCCTACCCGCTGTGCTATCGCTCCAGCCCCTGTTTTTTTTTTTTTTTTAATATTTAGGTATGAGAAGTGGGCAGAGGAGACAGGAAGGTCCTGTATAGGCAGTTTGGAATAGCTCTTATGAAAGATGCATAAACTCTTCCTGGAGAATGGCTGTTGTGGGTGTTTCTTTTGCTGTTATACAAATCTGTTTTAAAATTCTTGTTATTCCAGGAAATTTCAATGAGACCATTGCTTCATTTCTTAGAAATAATGAAAGATGCAATTTTCACTCCTACTTGATCTTGTAGGCACATTGAGGACAAGTCTACGGTGTTTGGAACTGCACTGAACTATGTGTCTCTGAGAATTCTGGGTATTGGGCCTGATGATCCTGACTTGGTGCGAGCCCGGAACATTCTTCATGAGAAAGGTACAATCTGTGCTTATATACAGATATGTCATCTTAGCATAAAAAGCTCTTGTAAATGAGAAATAGGTGATCTCTAGTACCATCCATTTTTTTTAAAGGCAGAAATAGAGTTGGAAACTGTCTAACTGAACAGTAATTTTTCAAAAACAAATTGACATTAGTGTATAATTTTGTATTTTAACATGGCAAAAGAAAGACAACAGGCCTGCACATCACTGTTGGTTATTCTTTGTAGTGGCTTCTCTGGAGGCAAGCCTAGCCACGTGAGAGTAGCAGGAGCAATGTGTGAGTGGCTCATGCCCTCCACTGTGCCTCTATGACTCCTAGATAGCAGCATCTCTCTCCTTGTTTGCAGGCTCTGGGTGACATAATGGATTATGTCCTAGGTGGTTTCCATGTTTTCACTCCTCTGAGAGCTTCAATTGCTGCTCTGCAGCGCCTGGCACAGTCTTACCTTCCCACCCTTTGCAACTAGGCATCTGCTCAGGGCTCTTTGCATGCTTTCTCTGCTTAGGGTCTCCCATCTTCCATTCCACCTACAGTCTGGAAAGCTCTCCTTAGTCTTAGCCTTCGCTTAGCACCTTGGATGTCATCTCTAGGAGAGTGTCCTATTCTTTCAGACTATCTAAACTTCCTTGGTTATTCTAATAAGATCTACATTTTTCTCATGTAAGACTTTTGTGTGAGTCTCTTGTAGTGAATTCATTGGTCAGCCTTTGGTTTCCTTGGGCTCACCTCCTTAGTGAAAGATGTGTTTGGGCATGCTTCCCTCTTGTTTCATGCTGTTTTACTTCTGTGCACTTGGGTTTGTGATGAGACCTCTTTGGGAAGCATGTCTAAGGTTGTATTTCTCTACATAAGACTGATCGTCCTGGGGGTGGCTGCCAAGTGGGAATAACATATGAAGGCAGCTAGGCATTGCCCCCAAGAGGGAGAAGCTGAATGTCGCCTTCTCTAGTTTTTCTTTCTTTTTTTTTTTTTTTTTTTTTGGCTTTTTGGGTCACACCTGGCGAACTCCTGGCTCATGCACTCAGGAATTACTCCTGGTGGTGCTTGGGGATCATATGAGATGCTGGGAATCGAACCTGGGTTGACCGCATGCAAGGCAAATGCCCTAATGCTGTGCTATTGCTCCAGCCCCATTCTCCAGTCTTTCTTGTTTGCTGGACTCTTCTCTTGCCTCAGCACTAAGGTTCCACCTTACCTCCCCAGGTAGGCTGTCTTTGTATGTTTCTTCTTAGATAGAAGAGCTGGACACATTTGTTCTGTGTAAGCTGCTGCTGGTTCTACCCAACAGCTGTGGTGACTGGCAGTCCTGGGTAGCTGTGGAACCTGCTTCTCACACAGGAATTGACAGATCTTTTTTTTTTTTTTTTTTTTTTGGGCAGGGCTTGGGGTGGGTCACACCCAGAGATGCTCAGGGTTTACTCCTGGCTCTGCGCCCAGACATACACCTTGCAGTACTGGGGGACTATATGGGATGCCAAGGATTAAACCCAGGTCAGCCATGTGCAAGGCAAACGCCTACCCGCTGTACTATCGCTTCGGCCCCTGATAGATCATTTAAGGCCTAACTTTAGTTCTTTCAGGAAGAGGCACACATGATTCCTGAAGGGCCCACCTTTGCAGTTAGAAGCAGATGATGTGGTGTGGGTGTGGTGCCTGAAATCAAACCCAGGACCCCACGCATGCAAGGCAGCAACATCCCCAACCCAAGGATGATGTTGTCTTGTTCTCTTCGGCAGGTGGTGCTGTTTTTATCCCCTCTTGGGGGAAATTCTGGCTGGCTGTCCTGAATGTTTACAGCTGGGAAGGCCTCAACACCTTGTTTCCAGAGATGTGGTATGCTCACTCCTTTGGTTGACTTTTGGCTGGGTCACTAGTGCTTTACCTAGCTCAGTCAGGGACCATGTGTCACATAGCACTTGTTTTGTGGAAGAAAGGCAGTCTCTGTGTGCGGTGGGGAGCCTCCTGACAGAGGCTCTGCTTAGCTTAGTACCACAGAAAGATGGTTGGGGGCACACCCCAAATGAGTTTTGTGGGGTTGGGCAATGTGGCAGTTGGGTGTGGCCCTTTGGTGCTGATTATGGAGCCTCTATGTGAGTCTTGGGTCTCTAGCTTTGTTGATTGCATCTGGATACTTTGAACATAAGGTTGAGAAAAGAAAGAAACAAAAGAACCAAAAAAGAAGGCACAGAGTTCCATGCATCACTAGTCAGTGTTTAGAATATGTGCTGTATTGTTTTCTTTCCCCTTGTCTTTCTTTGACTGTAAATATTCAAGTTAAACCAAGACATCACAATTCACCCAGAAACATTTCAGTGTATTTCTCTAACAGTTTTTAAAAACAGAACCAAAGTATTCTTAAGATATTCATCAGAATTGACACTAATGACACCTTATTATATCTTACTACATAAAATATGCTATAACCAGCATCTTAACATTTCATGTTAATAATGAAAGCTGTGGACATCTTTCCAGAGAATTCCTATGTGTATAAGTATCCCAGTGTCACTTTTAGGAAATGAGATGCCCTGGACCCAGTGTGGGAGCTCAGGCAGAGCCCCTTTGGCCCCCTGGAGCACTAGCAGCAAGGAGCTGCCAGGGAGGTAGCTGAGTCAGGAGAGGATTTTGCAGGAGAGGTGCAAAGGAATGGCCAGTCAGATGCCAACAAGCAGGTCAGATGGAAAGGCTCACTGGGGCTATTGTCGGGAGGAAGAAAGACTATGCAGGTGTGGAGGACAGGCACTTTTATCCTATGCTAGAAGGGTTCTGGCACCTTTCCAGCATGCCTCATGATATGCGCAGAGCAGGAAGAGGAGGAATGTGGGTGTCATTAGTGTTCGGATCCCTTATGTGTGTGGGGCCATGGGATAACTAAGGTGCTGCTGTCTGATGGAGACCAGCAGGGTAGAGGGTAAGGGGTAGGTATGCCAAATTGGAGGACCAGAGACCCTTAACCACTGCAGCTGTAGAAAAGCTGATAATATTACCCAAGATGTAGAAAGTGGCTTTGTGAAGGGAATGGAGAAGCCTGGGCTGGTACAGGCAGGTAAGAGTTCAGGAACAGGGATGTTGTGCTCTGAACACACTGAACAGGGTGATTGCAGGGAAAGTGGGAAATGGCCACAATGGTCTGGAGAGGAGCAGATGTCTTTGAGTAGAGTCAAGATCAAGATCAGAGTCAGGAAGATCTGAGAGACCTACAAGCACTGTGGATATGAAAGTTTCAGGAGCAGATGCAGAAAGTCTAAAGGACTAATCTCTGCCACAAGTTTGTATGTGTGCAAGGGCTGAAAACCACACACCAGAGTGTTTCCGTTGATCTCTCGCTCACGTCCTGAGCATTTCTTTTACAGTGGTGTTGCCACCACAGAGAAAGCTTAGGATGATCCTGAGTAAATGTTTAGGGATCAAGCCTCCTAGTTTAGGGTGCTGCATCTGACTGAACCAGAAGAAATGGGCAGATCTCCATGGGTCTGACCAAACCCCCCAGCAGCATGGCTGTGACTTGCTCTTTTCCCAGGCTGTTTCCCTCCTGGGCGCCCGCACACCCTTCAACACTCTGGTGCCATTGCCGGCAGGTCTACCTGCCGATGAGCTACTGCTATGCCACTCGGCTGAATGCTGCTGAGGAGGACCCACTGGTTCAGAGCCTTCGCCAGGTGAGGTCTCCTGGGATAGATCTCTGGACCAGAGGTCACCCTTGAGTTTGGCCCTCCTGACTGCATGTTAAGGACCCCACAGAGATGGACTCTCCCATTGTTATAGTAGAGCCTCCACCTTCCTGTGACTGCTCATTGACTGCTCAGACAACAGCTGTGCTTCAGTATCATGTAGGGATGCAGGGCATCATGAACAAGCCCTGGCCAGGTTGTGTCCCTGAGAAGCTGGTCCTGAGATGGGACTTAGAGGGTGGCTATTGATTAGTATTGAGCCCTTGGGTAGGGGAGGGGCAAAAGAAGCACCCCTAGCCTCCTGCTGAGCACTGTGCCCGTAGGAGCTGTATGTGGAGGACTATGCCAGCATCAATTGGTCAGCACACAGGAACAGCGTGGCCCCCGATGACCTGTACACACCACACAGTTGGCTGCTCCGTGTAATGTACGGTGGGTGTCTCTAAAAGGTGGCCGGGGCCCTACAGAGTCAGGGAAGATGGGATAACTCTGCTCCATAAGAGATGCCTGTCTTGGGGTCTGTGATGACAAAGGGTGAGCGGCCATGTGCGCCTCACATCCAGCAGACCTGTTCTTACCTGGGGCTTAGGCTCTTATATGAGACGATTTATAGCAGAAGTGATGAAACTGGGTGGGCCCTCTCAGCTGGCATGGGTGCTGTGTGTGGAACATCTGTTCCCATGCTCATTCCTTCCCTTGTTTGCTCACTCATTCTGGAGTGGAGCAGGGTCAAGCCAGAAAGCAAGTTGAGTGGACTACTCCCCCCGAGAGCACCCTCCTCCCTGATCCAGGGACAAGATAGGGACATTGGAAAGCAGCCTTGGCGGGTGGCATAGCCATACTGGAGAGCAGTGAGGGGACATGCCAGCAGGAGCAGGCTCGTAGGCAGAGGAGGGGTAGTCAGGCAGGGCAGGAGGGAGGCGTCCACCCTGACTGGTCCCCACTGATGCTTCATTTTCACAGCCCTTCTCAACCTCTATGAGCGCCACCACAGCACCAGCCTGCGGCACCGGGCCATCCAGAAGCTGTACGAGCACATCTCAGCCGACGACCGATTCACCAAGTGCATTAGCATTGGGCCGGTCAGTGCTTAGGGGCAGTCTCTGGGCCTGGGGTAGGGGAACATGTGAGATAGGAGGACATTCTCTGGAAGTGATCTCGGTGGCTTCCACCAGAGCCTGGCAAATCTTTACTCAATGACCTGGTTCTCTGATCTCATGGGACCCCAGCCTTGAACCCTGTCTCCCTGAAATTGGAATGTTTTATCTTGAAGCCACCTCCTGAGAATTTACTTTCTCTCCATTGAGCTTCTCCCCATCCACACCCCAAATAAGCTGCCCTCTGCTTTTCTGTGCTGGTGATTAGTATCCTGGGATGCTAGGTTCCATTCTACCCCTGTTCTCTTGTGACTTAGACTCTCACTGCTGGGTTCATGGCCTTGCTTTACCTCATGGGACTATGGGGTCTGGGTAGAGACCAGAGTGAACATGTGAGCTGGCTCAGGGTGGGAGGCACTCCTACCTCTCCACAGCGTTGGAGGTACAAGAGGCAGACTGTTAGAGCCCCTGGCCCCAGAGTGTGAACTTTGACCCCCTCACAGTTCTCTAGACAAGTCTAGTTGCTAACATGTCATTGAACCCCACTCCCAAACTTCAGTAGATTGTAGATCAATATAACCCCCTTGGAGCAAGCTGTTTTCCTTTTAGCATTAGTAGGTTTTTGGGTAGATTTTCATTTAATGCTGCATGCGGCAGTGGTTTTCAACTACTCATCCACAGACCAGTACTGCTCAGGTGTAAAAAGGCTGAAAAATCATTGGTGAAAAATCCCAGTGATATTCATGGCATCCACGTGGCTCTGTGCTCAAGAGATTGCTCTTGGTGGTGCTTGGGGATCCATGTGGGGTGCTGGGATCGAAGCTGTGTTAAAGTCAAATGCCCCGCCCACTGTGCCATCACTTCGACCCTGAAAATATGATTCAGTTGGATCTAGACCTAGATCCTAGGCCCCTGAAGTCTTATGCATTGAGCAAGCAGTACTTGTCATGCAGGTCTTGTCTCCACCTCTCCTGTGTACATTAGACCATTTTTTTCTTTGTCCCCTAAGTTAACTAGGGCAACACAGGACTGGTCACACCCCCATATACACTTAGGGCCACTCAACTTTCCTTATCCTCTTGGTGGACTCAACTAATGTTGCCTCTGATAGGAAGCTTTACAGCCTTCTTCCTGTTGCAGTGCTCATTCCTTCTGCATATGCATCTTGATTCTTTTGGAGACTATTTCCTTTGCAGCCTCATTTCCTTAGTCTTGCTCTCAGGGCTTGATAAAGCATGAGGTTGCCCTGGGCATCAGTGAAGAACATTAACTGGGCTGTGTCTTTCACAGATATCAAAAACCATCAACATGCTTGTACGCTGGTATGTGGATGGGCCCTCCTCTTCCGCTTTCCAGGAACACATCTCTAGGATTCCTGATTACCTCTGGTAAGTGTGGCAGAGAAGTGCTAAGCACGTGGCTTCCCGGCTTGGTCCTGATAGACTGCTGTGCTGAGTGTAGTCACTGGAGCCTTGCCCAGTGCAGGGGCGAGTGTTATGATCCCCCATGTCAGTGTCCCAGAGAGGGTGCTGTAGTGCTGTGGATCTGGAATTACTTACAGAACTAGGAGATCAGTGATTCATGAAAACAGGGTGCAGAGTGGTTTTTAGTTTTTAAAACTATTTTTTTAATTTTTGAGTGACCATGAGATACAGAATTACAAAGCTAATCATGGTCAGGTTTAAGTCACAGTGTTCCAATACCCACTTGTCACTAGTGTATATTTTCTACCACCAATGTTCCTTTCCCTCCCCCCAACTTGTCTCTATGGCACACACTTTTTTTTTTTTTTTTTGGCTTTTTGGGTCACACCTGGCGATGCACAGGGGTTAGTCCTGGCACATGCACTCAGGAATTACTCCTGGCGGTGCTCAGGGGACCATATGGGATGCTGGGAATTGAACCTGGGTTGGCCGCATGCAGGGCAAATGCCCTACTCACTGTGCTATCGCTCCAGCCCCACTTTCAGTTGTTTTTGAATGGAAAAATTTACCACCTAGCAGAAATTTTGGAAGGTTCCAGATGGTAGTATTAAGATGTCTGTGACCATTCAATAAGTGGTAACTTATTGAATGTCCAGAAGGTCTTGTTGACTGGAGAGTTGCTTAGTCATGGATTGTGCACAGGAGGGACTCCTATTAACAGTGGATTATGGAGAGGGAGGGCTCAGCTAGGGCTGGGGGCAGTTTTCATTCCTCTGGTGTCTGTGGCGGTGCCTCGAGTTGCCTCTGGGCCACTATAGCTGGGACCTCTGCCTTGTGGCTAGGAAAGCTTGCAGCTCTGCCAGAAGCCCTGTGCCACTCCCCAGATGTATGCTCTGACCTCCTGACTTGTGGCTCTCCCACTTCTCCCTGACTTGAACTCTTCTCTTCACAGGTTGGGCCTTGATGGCATGAAAATGCAGGTAAGAGCTACAGGGCAGCTGCTTTCTTCATTTGTATCTACTCCTGCCTTCTGGGTTTGGGAGACAAAAAAATGACTCTTGAAGCACATTTTGGACAGTATGTGGGAGTCACCTCAGACCCATCTGAGGGGCATACAGGGCATTTGCCATCTGGCAGCCATTGCAACAGGCTTGGGAGGATCGTGGGAGAGCTGAGGGCTTGTGGCCACCATTTGTGAGTGGTTTGTTACCAGAGTAGTTCAGAGGTAGAAGAGCCATGTGTCCCACAGTGATCTCTGTGGGCAGGTCTGCTAGCCTATCAGCTCATGGGGGGACTTGGCTAACACAGGTGAGCAGTGGCATCAGACAGGAGAATCCATGACTTCAGGACCTGAATCAGGCACCCCTACCTGCAAGGCTGCCTTACCCACTTAAAGGGTTGGCAGCCTATCTTCCCAACTACCCCCTTGGTCTCCATCACTACATCACTATTCCATGCTTTATACTGTTTGGCTCTGATACTCTGGTACCATCATTCACCCACTTATTCTCTGTGAGTGACCCTAGGGGTATGGGTGACGATCATAGGGCTGCCTAAACTCATCTGATTCTGTCCTAGCTACAGTGTCCTAGAAGTGCCAAGACAAACCCCATTAGGGTTTATCATCTATAACTAGCCTGGCTCCGTGGAGCAGTGTTAGACCTCTAGTAATGACTTCTAGTCACATAGGCCATGAGATCTTAGAGCCTTCACCTCAGAAACTGTGTCAGGGAGGCTATGCCCACTCCCAGTTGCCAGACTGCCCACTCTGCTACTGTTTGGTAAGAAGATTTTCAAAACACAAAGTGGAGAAGTGTGATATTCCCTCTGTGGTCTTCCCACCCTTTCCTGTTCCTTTAGTGCCTCTGGTTTTGGGCGCATTTTTGGCTCTTACCTAAACCCTTTGCCCTGTGCTATGGGAACTACCAGAGATGTAACAACAACCTCCAGTTCAGTTTTGCAGGTTTGTGGGCAACAAGATTCACGTGGGTGGTTAATCTTTTATTTCTGTGTGTGTGTGTGTGTGTGTGTGTGTGTATGTGTGTGTGTGTGATATACATGCACAACTAGCGGCCTCTCTTTGATCTGTGTCCCACGTTTCTAGTACCAGGATGGTATGGCTTCAAAGTTGCTTTTGCCAATTACCCCAAGAGTGGCCTTTGCAGGGTAATTGGTCTGTAGACTGTCCATGTTCTGGATCTGACATCGCTTCTTCTGTGCCCTATATTTTCTGCAAACTAGCAGTTAGACCCTGCGACTAGATCCAGCTCGGGTTTCTATTCTGACCAGTGGCTTTCCTCATTGCTGCCCTCTTTTCAGCAATAGACCCTCCAGGCTGACAGCTGGTGCCATTGCTGGGTCTGTTCTGGCCCTAGTGCTGCTATCTGTCACTGTCCAGTTTGTCTTATTGAGCTTATGCTACTGGCATTCTTGGCACAACCAGAGTGTTGACAAGTAGACTGGGCTCCCAGGATAGCATTTGAGGAGGGACCTCCCAGCCCTGTTGAAGCATCACTAGGCTCCACACTTCCAGCTGTACTTATAAGTGGGAGTGTTCCTAGTCTTTACTGTTGTGGGGTGCGAAGCTCACATTGGTGATGGGTGAGCATCAAAGACCAGGTGGTGGTGGTTCAAACCCTAGAAGTCATGCTCTGCCCCCATAAAGGCAGGAGAGTGTGCCTCTTCCCCTTGCCCCTGTAGGAAGGACTAGCCCCTTCCAGGCTCTGAGAAATGTGCAGAAACCAGAAACTAGACGCAGGCATCAACTGGACTCTAGCTCTCTCCAGGAGCTGGTAGGAACCCCAGATCACTTCTCCCTGCACCTGTCTCTGGGACCTGGATGGCAGTGTGGGTGAGAGGATGTGGCAACTTGTTGCTATAATGCTATAATGCCTATTTTTTATGCACAGGGCACCAACGGTTCACAGATCTGGGACACCTCATTTGCAATTCAGGCGCTACTGGAGGTATGTGGCTTTGTGTCCTTGCCCTTCAGCTTCCAGCTGGCTTTCCTGTTTGTGGATGTTGTCCCTGAGGGACCTGCGTGGGTCATCAGGGTCTCATACCTTTGCCAGAGTGCCAGTGAGGTGACAGCCTTCCCTGGTAGATTTGGGTGGTGGCCAACTTGGAGACTTCTGATACAGGATGCCGAGGGCTGTTCCTGAGCAGATAGGGCAGTGAGGACATCTAGAGGTGGGAGCAGGGGCTCTAAGTTTTTCTCAAATATTTGACTTCTCATGAGCAGCACTTTTGAGCACTTCCCAGAAAGAACTGAGAGCATATTTTATACGGTGAGAATGGTGGCTGTGCTAGTAGGCCTGCCTTTCATGGAGCGTGGGCCCTCTGGATGTAGCCCTGGCCAAGACAGGTTGCAGTGAGACTGCCACTCTATCCGCTTATTTTTCATCATGGTGTTCTCACTTGTCATCAGAAACCCAAGTGCCTGAGACTCGTATGCATTTGCCTCATGTTCCTAGTGGTGCCAGGAAGGGCGTAAAGTTGTCTGGCTACCAGGGTCCTGTGCCAGCTGTTGTCAAGGGCTCAGTCTCCTCTGCTTTGCTCTAGGCCAGTGCAGAACTCAGGCCTGAGTTTTCATCCTGCCTGCAGAAGGCACATGAGTTTCTCCGGACCTCACAGGTGAGGCTGAACCCAGCTCTGCCTGGGCTTTTGACAGCTTCTCCCCAGGTATTACCCTCACCCTTCCTCTCTAGCTCTGTTGCTGGCCACTCTATAGTAATGATTGGGGCTTGTCATGGGCCATGGTTGGGTGAGTTAAGTCCCTGCTGGCATCGCTGGTGGTTAGTGGCAGCAGTGCCAGGCGTTGTACATCCTGCTGTCTCCGCACCCTGTCCTGCTGTTTTTGTCAGTGACTGGTGCCGGTGTCTTCTCTCCCTCCACTCATGCTCTCGGGTGTTGCCCAGGTTCCAGACAACCCTCCTGACTACCAGAAGTACTACCGCCAGATGAATAAGGTACCTGAGACCCACTCTGTGCCCCTAGTCACTGCTGGGTCCCTGACTGACCTTGGGGTGGCGGCCTGGTTCCATGGGCCTTGCCTTTGGGGGAGGGCTCATCCTGGTGTCCTGGGCTTCCTGTTCTGACTGAGATGTGGCTTGGGGTTCCAATGATGTCCTTGGCTATCTTCAACTGGGAATACTGGGAATATGATAGTCCTTATGCCATTACGGCACAGGCATATACACACTTGTGCCTATGAGATTTTTTAGACAACACCAAGTATGGAGGATTAACTTGCTGTGGATGTGAGTGACTGGGGAGCGAGTGTGAGAGGCTGGCTGCTATCAGGGATGCCTGGGCCATCTCCTGTGGTAGAAAGCAGTGAAGAGGTCAGGCTGTCACCCCGGGGAGAGGAAGGCAAGGGAGCAGGGACCCTTGTGTGGGGGGCATGCGACTGCAGCCTCCTCCCTTTTGTGGTGGCCCAGATGAAGAAGAGGTCGGTCACAGAGCCTACACTTTTCAGGGCGGTTTCTCCTTCAGCACTCTGGATTGCGGCTGGATTGTTGCTGACTGCACTGCTGAGGCCTTGAAGGCCATCCTTCTCCTGCAGGAAAAGTGTCCCTTTATCATCAAGCATGTTCCTCGAGAGCGGCTCTGTGATGCTGTGGCTGTGGTGAGCCTCCCCAAAGCCAGGGTCCCTCCAGTGTTGAGAATGAGCAAGCTCACCTCCTCTTCCCTCAGGGCCGGCCCTCTGATGGTTCTGTGCAGTGGGTGAGAGCAGTGGTGGGGACTGGTACACCCTGATTGTCTTTACTATCTGGGGTCTCACATGGAGGGTCAGCATCCTCACAGGGGGCCTCAAAGAAGAACAAGAATATCTTGCTTCACATCCTCTTGTTCAGGTTTGACACAGAAGGAGCTGTGTGCTTATAAATGGACAGAGAGCTATGTGTTAGTGTGTGCCCCCTCCCAACATTGCTCTGGTCGGAGTTAGTACAGGGTTCAGCCTATTGTTGAGGGCACCTGGGACTTGGTTGAATGGGACACTGCCTTTCCTGCTCCATTAAATCCTAACCTTGAGTGCTTCTAGAAAGCTTCTAGAAGCCTGTGGGCCCTGTTCATGGGCAGTGCATGGGTGTGTTCTACAACATCTTCTCTGTGGTTTTAGTTGCTGAACATGAGAAATTCCGACGGAGGGTTTGCCACCTATGAGACCAAGCGTGGAGGGTTCTTGCTGGAGCTGCTGAACCCCTCGGAGGTCTTTGGTTAGTAATCAACCTACAGTGTGCCCATAGACTGGGGACCCTCGGCCTGCAGCAGGCTCACCCATGCTTTCCACTCTGCCCACTGGTACTGACTGCTTTCAGTGCTAGTGAGCCTGGGAAATGCTGGGAAACCTATAAGGAATCTCCCTCAGTATTGACAGCTCTGAGGGGGATGGGAGAGCTGTGACTGCTTCAGGTGTCTGGGGAGGGACTGGGTTTGTACCTGTCTCTCTGGGGTCCTTTGTGGGGATGCTTATCTCCTGAGTGCTTTCCACAGAGCTGACGACCTCAGGCAGGGAGGGAGATGACAGTGGGACCCACATTCCCTGTAGCCTTCTTATTGTGTTACCACTCCATTGGGGGGCTCCAGTGATCCCCTCGAGCTGTCAGTCTGCCCAGCGCTAGGCTCTTTGGGATGAGTGAAGCTCTCTGCTGTGTCCCTTCCTCCCTCTTCTCTCCAGTCCGACTGTTCTGCAGCACAGCTGAGCCTCAGATCACCCTGTAGGTACAGGTGCTGTTGTGCCAACTGGGAACTATTGCCCCGGGCTAGACCCTTGCAGTATCCTTTGGGAGCCCCCAGGCTTTTGTAGTGGTTTGGCCCGAATTGTTAGTTGAGTGTTTGAGGTGAAGTTTTTACCCCTCTTACCTTTCTTACCTTTCCCAGGGGATATCATGATTGACTACACGTATGTGGAGTGCACCTCGGCTGTGATGCAGGCACTGAAGCATTTTCACACTCAGTTTCCAGACCACAGAGCTGAGGAAATCAGGTGGGGATGGCCTCAGCCTCAGCATGGGACACTTACTTCACCACAGATGCCACAAGCTCAGGCTCAGAACTCAGAGACTACCACACATGACTGATGGCTTGTTACTCTCCAGCCTGGGCATCAGCAGCAGAGGCCCAGCTCAGAAAAAGAGCTCTGGAATAAATCTGATTTAGGATTAGGGATGGACCTCAGTACACAAGCATGTGCTTTGTATGTTTAAGGTCCTGAATATGTTACTGGACACTAACAAAACAAAAAGTCTCATTTAAACATGAAAAAATTTCAGATATTCTTAAGTTCGGTGGACAGCACTGAAATAGATCAGTTATGTGTGTTGGGACTCAGAAGAGCAAGTTACAATATAAAAATCACATATTTTTCACATTTCTATGATAATGTTGATAAAGACAGGCCTCTGGCTCACCTGTTGTCTTATAACTGGCAACTTTCAAATATTTCCAGTGCATTTCCATTCTTGGATCAAACACATCTCAGTTTCTTTTGCTTTATGCGGTTACCTTAGCTCTTTCCTCTAGAGAAGGCTGCATTCTCTCTCAAACATGTTGCTCTCTGTTCCTCTCCTTTGCGATATTCACTATGTAAGACTAGTCAGGTGAACATTCTGGTTGAAGTCAGGCCCAAGCAGAGCTTTGCACAAGATGATGAAGTTGACAGGCATCCTTTGGTTTGGGTTCTGCTTATGTGATACCACAACTTCTCTCTCTGGTCCTTGTTGGGAGACTGAACTAGCAACTCTTTTTTTTTTTTCTTTTGATGAAGCAAAAGATTTTTAAATTTTCTTTCTTTCTTTCTTTATTTTTTCTGCTGAGAGTCCTTTATTTTATTAATTAATTTATTTATTTATTTTTGCTTTTTGGGTCACACCCGGCGATGCACAGGGTTTATTCGTTGCTCATGCACTCAGGAATTACTCCTGGCGGTGCTCGGGGAAACCGCATGGGATGCTGGGAATTGAACCTAGGTCAGCCACGTGCAAGGCAAACGCCCTACCCACTGTGCTATCGCTCCAGCCTGTATTTTTTTTTTATTATTTCTTAATGAATCACCGTGAGGTACAGTTACAGACTTATAAACTGTTGTGCTCATATTTCAGTCATACAGTGATCGAGTACCCATCCCTCCACCAGTGCCCATTCTCTACCACCAAAGTTCCCAGTATTTCCCCCCACCCCCTACCTCTGTGGCAGGCACATACCCTTTTACTCTCTCTTTTAGGGTATTGTGGTTTGCAATGCAGGTATTAAGTGGCCATCATGTTAAGTCTATATTTTACTTTTAGCGTACATCTCCCATCCTGAGCGGGCCCTCCAAGCATCCTTTACTTGGTGGTCACTTCTCTATCTGAACTGCCTTTTCCCCCAGTATGTGAGGCCAGCTTCCAAGCTGTGGAGCAAAAAAAAAAAAGGGGGGGTGTGGGGGTGGCTGGAGTAATAGCACAGTGGGTAGGGCTTTTGCCTTGCACTCGACCAACTCGGGTTCGATTCTCAGCATCCCATATGGTCCCTGAGCACCACCAGGGTTAATTCCTAAGTGCAGAGCCAGGAGTAACCCCTGTGCATCACTGGGTGTGACCTGAAAAGCAAAAAAAAAAAAAAATGCCAAGCCGTGGAGCCATCCTCCTGGTCCTTAACTCTACTATCCTTGGGTGTTAGTTTTCCATTCTGTTACTTTATATTCCACAAATGAGTGCACTCATTCTCTGTCCGTCCCTCTCTTTCTGACTCACTTAGCATGATACTCTCCATGTTGATCTACTTATATGCAAATTTCATGACTTCATCTTTTCTGAGCGCTGCATAGTATTCCATTGTGTAGGTGTACCTAAGTTTCTTTAACCAGTCATCTGTTCTTGGGCACTTGGGTTTTTTCCAGATTCTGACTATTGTAAAGAGTGCTGCAATGAACATACAAGTGCAGATGTCATTTCAGCTATACTTTTTTGTATCTCCGGGATATATTCCCAGAAGTGGTATTGCTGGGTCAAATGGGAGCTCAGTTTCTAATTTTTTTTTTTTTTTTTTGCTTATTTTGGGTCACACCTGGCAAGGTACAGGGGTTACTCCTGGCTCATGCACTCAGAAATTACTCCTGGCAGTGCTCAGGGGACCATATGGGATGCTGGGAATCGAACCCAGGTCGGCCACGTGCAGGCAAATGCCCTACCCGCTGTGCTATCGCTCCAGCCCTCAGTTTCTAATTTTTTGAGAAATGTTCATACCGTTTTACAAAAGGGCTGAACCAGTCGGCATTCCCACCAGCAGTAAAGGAGAGTCCCTTTCTCCCCACATCCACACCAATATCGGTTGCTTTTGTTCTTTTGGATGCGGGCCAGTGTTTGTGGTGTGAGGTGATAGCTCATTGTTGTTTTGATCTGCAGATCTGCATCTCCCTGATGATTAGTGATGAAAAGCATTTTTTCATGCGCCTTTTGGCCATTCGGATTTCCTCTTTGAGAAAGTTTCTGTTCATTTCATCACCCCATTTTCTGATGGGGTTGGATATTTTCTTCTTGTAGAGTTGAACCAATGCCTTGTATATCCTTGATATCAACCTCTTATCAGATGGGTGTTGGGTGAATATTCTTTCTTATTCTGGTCTCTTTTTGTTTTGAGGTACAGAAGCTTCTTAGTTAAGATAGTCCCATTTTTTTTTTTTATCTCTGTTTTCACTTACATTGGCGTGTCATCTCTGAAGATACTGGTAGCTTCAATGCCATGGAGGGTTTTGCAGATCTTGTCTTCAATGTACCTTATGGATTCTGGTCTGATGTTGAGGTCTTTAATCCATTTTGATCTTACTTTTGTGCATGGTGTTAGGCAGAGGTCTCAGCCCATTTTTTTGCATGTAGCTGTCCAGTTTTGTCAGCACCATTTGTTAAAGAGGCTTCCCTTTTTCCACTTCATATGGAATCACTGTTTCACTGTCATCCCGTTGCTCATCGATTTGCTTGAGCAGGCGCTAGTAATGTCTCCATTCGTCCCTGTTGTGTTCAGGGTCAGGGGAATGAGGCCCATTATTGTTACTGTTTTTGACATGTCAAATATTCCATGGGTAGCTTGCCAGGCTCTGCTGTGCGAGATTCTGTATCATTCTCTTCCAGGAGCTCTGTTTTATAATCTCTGGATCTTGGGCGTTGATGAGATTACATGGCACGGGTTGTGGGGGGCAGTTTGTGGGTATGACTGCCAAGCTACTAGAAAACGGGGGACCTGGGTGGAAGAGGCTCAGTCCCAGTGTGAGCAGTCTTGGAGATCTCAGCCCCGCGTCCCACATACCTGGGTTCCTCTGTCGGTTCTGTCAAGCATGAGGCTTGTCCAAGTGTGTGGAGAATAGCCTTGAGCATGGCTGCAGCTGGGTTCTGGAGGTTTTCAGCTGCCAGGGCTCTTCTTGGGGTGGGGAGGGAAACTTAACCCACCCCACTCCGAGGGGGAAGACAGCCTGGCGCGGGGACAGGAGATTCTGCCATATGGGATACTGGGGATGGAATCTGCGTTGGCTATGTGCAAGGCAAACACCTTATCACTGTACTATCTCTCGAGCCACTAGGCAGATATTTTGGGGGTCAATTTTGGGGAGCTTTTTAATTTTATCTTTATTCTGTTTATAAAGACAGTGACAGTGATGATAAAGCCAGCAGTGCTTGGAGGCCTCAGGGTTCCTCATGCTTAGGGACTTAACAAGCTGAGGATTGAATATGGAACTTGCACATGCAAGGCAAGTGCTTTGCCACTTGAGCCCCCTTCTGGCCCTAAATCCCCTTTCCTATTGATTGGCAGGGCTGCCTACAGTATTGTTTGAGATGCTGTAGTTCTGCCATCAATTGTCTGATGACAATTTGTAAGAAACTGCCGAGCTTTCTTCCAACTTGAATAGGAGTTCCTTGTTTGTAAAAAACTAAAGCACGCCGACCGGGCGTGTGCACTCTCGGGCTCTCTGGGCAGTTCTGTCTCACCGCCCGCGTTCGGTGCCCTGGAACCACTGTGTGTGCTGTCGGTCAAGGGCAGGCGATGGAAGAAAGAAGGCCAAAATGGTTGCTCGATCAGTTTATTTCATTCTCTCTCTGCTTCTCTCCCGGCTCTGGACCTCTCTCTGGATCTGTGGATCTGGCCCCCCAACCCACTCTTACAGCCTAGTTAAATCCCCCCAGCATGAGGGATTTGGGACTAACCATAGGTGTGGTCACAATCAATAGGGTAAGGTTCCTTTCCCTCAGGGGATGCTTCTCCTAGGATTGACTCTCTTTCAGCAGGAGGATCCACCCAAGGGTGGAGTCCCATGAGTGTGTTTCTCCTCTCCTCAACCAGTAAACATATAAGAATTCATAATATTAATCATTTTGTATGGACACAATAAGAAATGCATTAAAGCGGGGCTGGAGCAATAGCACAGAGGGTAGGGCATTTGCCTTGCATGCGGCTGACCCAGGTTCGACTCCCAGCAACCCATATGGTCCCCAAGCACCTCCGGGAGTAACCCCTGTGCATCGCCAGGAGTGACCTGAAAAGAAAAAAAAAAAGAAAAAGAAAGAAACCACAGGGTGCTGGGTGCTGGGGATCAAAGCCTGCCTCCATCAGGAAGGCCACACTGGTGGTAGGGTTGGTACTGGAACAGTGAAGGTCTGAAACAACTTTGTAAACCATGGTGTTTAAATAAAATTAGAAAAATATTTTTTTAAAAAAAGAAATGCATTAAAGCTTATAGAATTGCTCTCCTGGAGCCATCTCGATCTCAGACTACAGTGCTCAGGCTGGATCAGTCTTTCCAGTGCTAGGAACTGAGGACAACTGAGACTTAAGTGGAGAAAGCAGATGCCCAGGAATGAATAATATTTGAAGCCAGTTAAGTTCCAAGTTATAAAAGCATAATATTGTCTTCTCATGTCTATACAAAAAGGATATTACTTTAAAGTAAATTATTCAAAAGGCATAAGGGGAGGAGAAAGGCAATATTAACTTATAATATAAGTTCAGTATCCTAGGAAGGTCTGACCTTACAAATTAGCAGAATCAGATTAGGGGGAGAAGCTGATTAACTCTTTTTGGGGAAGAGAGCATAGAGAAGTGATTATAGCTAAACAAAAGGATGGGAGAGATTCGGGAACACCTTGATGAGTGAGACTGGGGTAAGCCTAGACTCCAGGAAAAACCAGAACAAGCTCCTCGTGGCAAGGGGGGAGAGGACAAAGTAATGTCATCCTACACTTGTTCATCCTAATTTTTCTTGTTACTTACTTTGTTTTTGAGTCACACCCAGAAGTGCCCAGGGTTTACTCCTGGCTCTATGCTCAAAGATCATTCCTGGTGGGCTCCAGGAGCCATATAAGGTATCAGATCAAACTCAGGTTGGCCACATACAAAGCAAGTGCTGTACCTGCTGTACTATCTCTCTGGCACCATTAACTTTTTAATAGGTATGATATGCTGATAGTTTTGGGTTTTCATTTGCACTTTCTTTTTTTTTTTCTTTTTTTGGCTTTTTGGGTCACACCTGGCGATGCACAGGGATAACTCCTGGCTCTGCACTCAGGAATTACCCCTGGCTGTGCTCAGGGGACCATATGGGATGCTGGGATTTGAACCCGGGTTGGCCGCGTGCAAGGCAAACGCCCTACCCGCTGTGCTATCTCTCCAGCCCCCATTTGCACTTTCTTAATGGCACACAATCCTAGCCTAATCCTGGAAAGCTTGTAACTTCTCATCCTTACATATATTATAAACTGTGGGTCATTTTATTTTGGTATCATGTTTTGGGCCACACCTACTGGTGCTGAGGAGCTACTCCCAGCTCTGTGCTTGGAGGGGTGGTGGTGATGGATTCACTCCTGGTGGTGCTCAGGGAACCCCACAGTGGTGAGGGTCCAAGCCAGAACTTCTGCATGCAAGACATGAGTTCAGTTCTTTGAGCCATCTATACAGTGGCTGTGGGTCCTGAGAAGCTCTCCTTATCAAGTTGAGGAAGTTCCCCTCCTGTTCCTATTTTGCTGAGAATGGCTATCATGAATAGGTTTTAGCTTTTGTCAAATACTACTTTATATCTATTAATGATTTAATTATTTTTTTCTTCTTTAGACTGTTGCTTTAATAGATTGCATTAATTTTTTTAAATATGGTATTATCACACTTTAAACCTGGAATAAATCCCACTTGTTTTTATACATAATTCTTATTATAGATTTTTAGATTTCACTTGATTTTTTTTTTGAGAGTTTTTATATCTGTGCTACTATAGTATAGTATATCAGTTTATAACCTTCATTTTTGTTATGTCTCTGTGCTCACGGATCACTCCTGGGAGGAGCTCAGATGACGATATGTAGTGCCAGGGATCAAACCCAGCTCACTGTGTGATAACCTGGTAGACCCACTGTATTACCCCCCTGTGGGTATATCTCTCTGGGATATCTCAGTGCATATCTCTCGGTGGGTAATTATAATCGCCCACTATATATGTCTCTCTGGTTCTTTATTTTTATTCTCTGAGAGAGATTGTGGAGACTTTTGTATCATTTCTACCTAAAATGTTTGGTAGAAATCACCAAAAATCACCTGGATAACTCTTTGTATTCCAATTATTAGATCCTTTGGGTTTTCTTTGTAGACTTATACTTATTTATGACATATTTTTCCTTAAGTCCATAGGCCTAGGGTTGGCGTGATAATACAATGGGGAGGATGTTTGTCTTGCATGGGACCAGCTGGGTTCTATCCCAAACATCCCATATGGTACCCCAAGCACCACCAGGAGTGATTCCAGAGTGCAGAGCCAGGAGTAAGCCCTGAGTGTTGCTGTGTATGGCCCCAAGGCCAAGATAAATAAATAAATAAATATTAATTCATAGGTCTGTAGTTGTTTTCCATTTCCTTTATTTTTCTTTTTTTTTTTAACTGCTTTCACTCAGACCTCCAGTATTTTGCTTAGCAAAAGTGGTCAAAATTGTCATATTTATTGGTTTTAAAGGGGTATTTATAACTTTTTTTTTTTTTTTTTTTTTTGCTTTTTGGATCACACCCAGTGACGCACAGGGGTTACTCCTGGCTCATGCATGCACTCAGGAATTACTCCTGGCGGTGCTCAGGGGACCATATGGGTTGCTGGGAATCGAACCCAGGTTGGCTGCGTGCAAGGCAACCGCCCTACCCGCTGTGCTATCACTCCAGCCCCAGTAACATATTTTTATTAAAAATTACGTTTTGGAAGGTTTTGGTAGTTACCCTTTTTCAGATAACATGAATTTGATAAGTTCATTTTCTCTTTTAAATAGATTGAATCTTAGAAAATGACTTTTCTATGTTTATTAAGATGATTATATATTTATCTTCTTGATTTGTTATTGTTATAAATGATAGCTTTAGGTTTTTCTAATGTTAAAATGCCTTTGATATTAGGAACAACACTGATTGTTTTCTACTGTATTTCTTTTCTTTTCTTTTCTTTTTTTTTTTTTGCTTTTTGGGTCACACCCAGTGATGCTCAGGGGTTACTCCTGGCTCTGCACTCAGGAATTGCTCCTGGCAGTGCTTGGGGGACCATATGGGATGCCGGGGATCGAACCCGGGTCGGCCGCATGCAAGGCAGACGCCCTACCCACTGTGCTATTGCTCTGGCCCCTGTATTTATTTTCTTAATATTTAGATTTTGCATCTATGACTGAGACATCTCACACTTGATGGCTTACTGAAAAGCTTATATTGGATCCCTAGAATGATCTAGAAGGTGTTCCTTTCCTTTTCTGTTTACTAGAAGGGACCTGTTATTCTAATTTTGAGTAAAATTAGAGTAAATGCTTGTGATAACTTAGGAGAATCCACTTATAAAACTCTGAGGCTTGAAATTCCTTTTCTAAGAAAAATTCACATATGGGTTGGTGGTGGAGGGGAGTTGCACATGCTCAGCACTGCTCAGGGCTCACTCCTGGTGAGTGAGTGATTCAGCTTAGGGAATCACTCCTGGTGGGCTTGGGGGGTCATATGAGATGCTGGGGATTGTACCTGGGTGGGCCACATGCAAATTAAACACCTTACTGGTTGTACTATCTCTCCTGCCCCAATTTTCTCTGTATTCTAAATTAAAAATTTTAAATTTCATTTTTGGGTCATACCCGGCAGTGCTCAGGTGATACTCCTGGCCATTTGCTTAGGAGTTGTTCCTGGTGGTGCATGTGGCAACGTTTAAGTGCTGAGGAAGTACACACTCTGACCCTGGACATATCCCTGTTTTTTTGGGTTTTTTTTTTCTTCTTCTTTTTGGGTTTTTTTAATAAATTTATTTATCGAATCACCATGAGAACAGTTACAAAGCTTTAGGGTTTAAATCTCGGTCATATAATGATGAAACACCTGTCCCTTCATCAGTGCACATTTTCCACCACCAAAAAACCCCAGTATACCCCGTATCCCATTCCCTCCCTTCTACTTGTGTGGCAGATGATTTCCACATTATTCTCCCTCTACTTCGATTACATTCAATATTTCGACACCAGACTCACCATTATTATTTGGGATTTTCCTCCAACACTCAGACCTGCCAAAAAGGCAACATTAGACAATTTGTTTTCTATTGCTGATTATGAATAGCATATGATGTCTTGTGGCCGCGCGGTTTTGGAATTCTGTAATTTTAATAATTAAATCTGGGCGGATTTCTGCCGAAAGCAGCTGGGTTCTGAGAGTCTCTGGGATCATGGCCGTTAAGCGGCTTAATCAGTAGCCAGAGGGGCTGTTCGTGGGCTGTGACTTGGTTCTTGCTGCAGCGGGGAAGGACAAGGGCCGGCTCTACCCCCATCCCATGAGGACCTGCTTGTCTCGTCGCTGCTGGCCCCTACTTGACTGTCCAAAGGCCTCTGGAAGATGGTGGCCACCAAGCTACCAAGGGGAATAGGCAGAGGGACAGCACCTTTTACTACCTGGGGTGGCCCGGCACCGTATCCCTCTTTGTTGCTAGTAGTGTTTGTATTTTCACCCTAGGTACTAGAGCTCTGATACTTACAAACTTGAGCACTAAAAGTAGGGCACATTTAGTATTTCTGTTTCTGAAGGTTTTCTGTTCAGTCATGGCTTAGCTTGGTTTGTTGCTCACTCTGTTTCCTAAATATTTTATTATATATTTGATTTAATATACTTTTTAAAAAACTCATCAAATTTATTTGTGGGGGGAGGTGGTAAACGTCATATTTGGTAGTGCTCAGGGGTTCCTCCTGAGTTTGTGCTTTGGAGTTGTTCTGGTGGTGCCTAGAATCAGACTGGGGTTCTCCATATGCAAGGCAAGCACCTTAATCCTTGTACTGTCTTTCTGGCCCACTCTTATATTTTTGAAGTAGGGTCTCTCTATGGTTTTAATGGCCCCCAGGGACACTCTGGGCAGCACCTGACCCAGCTGCTGGTCCAGGTCTCAGGGTTCAGTGCTCAGGGCCCTTGTGCATGCAGGATCTGTTCTCAAGGCTTTGAGCTATCACCCTCATCCCTCTTTCTAAATTTTAATTAATCTGTTGATTGTTTGGGGGACCACACCTGACTGTGTTCAGGGCTTACTTCTGGCTCTGGGCACCAGAATCACTCTTGACAGTTCTTGAGTGATGTGGTGCAGGGGATCATACTGGGGCCAGCTCCATGCAAGGCAAATGTCTTAACCCCTGTACTGTCTTTCTGGTCCCCTAACTTTTTTTTTTCCTTTTGGGTCACACCTGGCGATGCACAGTGGTTATTCCTGGCTCATGCACTCAGGAATTACTCCTGGCAGTGCTCAGGGGACCATATGGGATGCTGGGAATCGAACCCAGGTTGGCCGCGTGCAAGGCAAACGCCCTACCTGCTGTGCTATCGCTCCAGCCCCTGGTCCCCTAACTTTTAACTAAGAAAATTTAATTTTGTATGGTTTCTCAAACCTGTGCCACTGGCAGGGTTTCATTTACATAAATTCTGTTTTCTGTTTGTGGGGGCATTTTGTCCCTGAAGTCTCACCTTTCACCATTTCTTTTTCTAGTCTTCCAATTTTCTTCTCCTTCTCATGTCTGATAATTGCTCCTTCTTTGCTTGAGCTCCTGTGTCACCTGTTTACTTTTTCAAGTATTCTTACAGGAAAGCATGTCATTCTTAGACCATAGAATGGGTGGAGTTGGGGTGGTTGAATTGCTGTTTGCTGCATTAGTTACTGGTCCCATCTCTTGTGTTCCAGAGAGACCCTCAAGCAGGGCCTGGCATACTGCCGGCAGGTACAGAGGGCTGACGGCTCCTGGGAAGGGTGAGTGACTACTGAGGTGGGATATGTGTTGGGTGGGAGGTCTGTTGCGTAGCAGGTTCAGTTCAGCGGTGCCACATTAGAGACAGTAGAAGCACACTGCCAGCCATAGGCTTCCAGTGAGCCTTGTTCCTCTTTCACATACTGGGCCTCATTGGTTGTTGTTGAAGGCAGTTGTGTCTTTGACCAGATGGGAACATTTCGTGATGTTTGTGATCACTCACTACTGTGGTAGTTGAATCTACTCTTACCTTGCTGGGTAGTTCCAGCAGGAGGAGCTGTTTGACTGTGTACCTGCCAAGCTGTCTCTCTTCTGGAGTTGGTGTGGTTTGCTGAAGGCCATGGGAGGTTTTTCTTGAAAAATACCCTCAGCACCCTGCTCAAATAAAGGACATAGGCTCTCTCCTTGTTTCTTCCAGCTCCTGGGGGGTCTGCTTCACCTATGGCACCTGGTTTGGCCTGGAAGCATTTGCCTGCATGGGGCAGATCTACTGTGATGGGTAAGTGACACACCTGCCCTGAGGGTAGGTCTCTGGCCAGCTGTTCTGCTATGTTTGCTTCTTCCTTTGGACTTGGGTTTTATGAGAGACTTGACATAAGGAGGAATTCCCTAAGTCCTGAGCAGGTAGTAGCAGCCATCTGTCTTACAGATGTGAAGTTGCTCCCTGCTCTTTCCTACCTTGTGAAAGGAGAGGAGCTTTGGGCTCCCTGCCCTTCCTGAATTCCATTCACAGTGGTTGAAGAAAAGGAGGAGACCTCAGATCTGAACTGTCGCTGGCTACCTCCCTTAGCTTTGCTCTGCTGGAGCTAGGAGGGCATTTGCTTAATCGAGCAAATTTGGGCAGCCCTGGTCCTCTTCAGATGACAGCAAATGCTGTTGCCTTCCCTGAGTCCCTCATGTGGTGAGGTTGTGTGAGTTTAGGAGTTCTCTTTCCAGCAACCCTGGAGGTGATGATCTCTGTCCACTCCATTTTCTCTGGTCCCTGGAACTGGAGGGCAGGCTTCCACATCCTGCCCATGTTCCCAAGTGACTGTCTTGTGTTTGGTCTCTACAGGGAAGCCAGTGCAGAAGTCACCCGGGCCTGTGACTTCCTGCTCTCCAGGCAGATGGCAGATGGTGGCTGGGGGGAGGACTTCGAGTCCTGTGAGCAGCGTCGCTATGTACAGAGCGCCCAGTCCCAGATCCATAATACCTGCTGGGCCCTGATGGGGCTGATGGCTGTCAGGTAGGCACCAAAACCTGTCCCTGAGAAGGCAGTGGGGTGGATGGGGCAACCCAAAACGCTCATGTCCCGAGGAGGCCTGGTCACCAGTGACAGCCAGGGAAACAGGTGCTCAGGAGTGGCAGGACGTGTGGCTTCTGTAGGAGCCAAACATAGCCACTTTGAACCCAGATGGCACAGGCAGCTGTGTGTGACGATGTGGCAAGTGCCGGTGCTTATAGACACAGATGTGCTTATAGGCACAGGTGTACTCACAGGCACAGATGTACTCACATACGCAGATGTACTTCCCAGCATACACAGTCAGTGCTGCTTTTGTGGGTTTGGGACCATTAGAATCCTTCTACAGCCTCCTTGAAGCCAGACTGGTCAGCAGGAATAGAAGCATCAGAGTGTGGGGACCCTCGGTGCACCTCTGCCTCCCGTCATTGAGCTTTTTGTCCTTCCTGTGTCTCTAGCCTTGAGGAAATGAGGGGCCATGTGTGGCTCCTGGCCCACAGAGGACGTTGAATACCAGTGAATGGCCTGGGGTGCTTCCTCATGGAGGTCCCCCTCAACTCCTTCTCGCAATATTTTGTTTTTCCACTTCCCAACGCTCTGATGTTAGTGATTCTGCAAAGAGCAGTGCTGACTGATCCACTGGGTGCTACACTCCATATGGGTTGGTTTCATCTCATGCATCATCATTTTTTTCCCTCTCTTTGTTCCGGGCTTGGTGACATAAGAATGGGGACTCCAGGCTGACTGGGTAAAACCTGTCTCACACTGAGTGTGGTGGGTGTACTGAAGCCTGTCTCTCATCCAGGTATCCTGATGTGGCAGTCTTGGAGAGAGGAGTCCGATGTCTGCTTGGCAAGCAGCTCCCCAATGGTGACTGGCCTCAGGTACACCCTGCCATTTCTGCGCCCTCACCTGTCCCTCACCGAGTACTGGGGCAGGGTTTTGGCTTTGGAATCAGAAGCATGAGTCATATGTTGGAAGCGTATCTGTGACAGGAATTGCGTCCAGACGGCCTACGTGACTTTTGCTATTTGCACATGAAACACTAATTGGCGGCAGGGTGAGAGCTGGGCAGGGAGCAGTCCAGAGACCTGATGGGCTCTCTCTCAATATTGTGGCTCATGAGGTTCTGGGAGTTGACATCCGTGTATCTGAGACTAGGGCTCTGTGGGACCGGGGACACAGACTGGAGCATTAACTGGGCTCCAGGGGATCCAAAGCCAGGTGGTATCTAGGGAGCTGCCTTCTGATGTTCTCCCTGCTCTTGGCAGCTGACTCTTCAGTGAGATTTCAACTTTGGGAACCCCACGGCTACTGGGGGGAACCTTTGAATTTCCTTGTGTCTTTTGCACAGGAAAACATCTCTGGAGTCTTCAACAAGTCCTGTGCCATCAGCTACACAAACTACAGGAATGTCTTCCCCATCTGGACTCTCGGCCGCTTCTCCCGCCTGCATCCCGAGAGTGTCCTTGCTGGTCACCCCTGAGAGTGTACCTTGGGGCATTTGGGTGGACACTAGGGTCTTGGGGGTGGCTTAGCTGGGATGGTCATACAGCTTTGATAGGATCAAGGGAGATGGGAGACCTGCATTTTTGCCTTGTTCCCAGGGCCAGACCTGTATCAAGGATGAGGTACAGCCTGGGCTGGGTACCAGCTGAGAGCTGGAGAGAGCAGAACTCACTGGTGACACTCAGTGAGTTCTTCCTCAACAGGCAGCAGTGCTGGGGAGTTTTCTTTTTTTCTTTTTCTTTTTTTTTTGCTTTTTGGGTCACACCTGGCAACGCACAGGGGTTACTCCTGGCTCTGCACTCAGGAATTACCCCTGGCTGTGCTCAGGGGACTATATGGGATGCTGGGATTTGAACCCTGGTCGGCCGCGTGCAAGGCAAACGCCCTACCCGCTGTGCTATCTCTCCAGCCCCAACTGGGGAGTTTTCTTGACACACAACAGTTCTCAGGGCAAGTGTGCCTTATTTATGTCCAGGCCAGTGTCTCTAGTTCCAGAGTTTAGGGTCATCTTGTGGAGTAAAATTGCCTGAGGCCTAGATCTTGTTGGGCACTGGGTGTTACTGTGGTGGGTGCTTTTGTATGCAGGAACGCTGGACTTACTGTATTGGCCATACATGTGCCCCCGGCCAGCCACTCAGAGCCACCAGTCCTTGTGGCCCAGTGTGTGCTCTGAGCTGAGTCTAGGTTCTACAGCGGCTAGGGCGTTTGCCTTGCACGCGGCCGACCCGGGTTCAATTCCCAGCATCCCATATGGTCCCCTGACCACCACCAGGAGTAATTCCTGAGTGCAGAGCCAGGAGTAATCCCTGTGCATCGCCGGGTGTGACCCAAAAAGGGAAAAAAAAAAACTACACCCAGTTTTTCACCCACCCTACCTCTTTCTCTGTCCCCTGACTGTGTCTCCTGGTGGTTCTTCCTTGGCTTGCCAACCCCATCTGCCTGCCCAGTACTCTGACAGCTCCTTGATGCCTCCTGAGCCCATCACAGGGTTCCATTGCCTAGGACCGGCACCTCATAGACTTTATATCCTGTGGCCTTACACCCCAACTCTTTCCCCTGAGCTGCCTCTCTGCTGACCTGTCCAAGTGTTGCTGCTGTGTATGCTGAGCCCTACTGTTTTACTGAGGGAAGTAAACACTTCCCTGTGGCAAGTAGTGGGCATCGTCGGCAGTGGATATCCCTGCTTTTCCTTAAGTGTTGTAAATGTAGCTGAAGTTTATTTTGGCTGAAGAAACTATGTTGGGATCCCTTTGAAATCTGCCAAGTTTGCTTCTATACTGTTACTATTTCTTGGCTCATTTCCCCACAATGGATGTGGTTACAGGACAGACCTTGATTCACTGGACACAACACGGTTTGCAGGAAAGAAATGGAAATCGCTTTTATGCTGAAAACACCAACAAACTATGTGACAGTTGTTTTAATCAACATTTGGGCCAGGGAGAGATTGCAAAGAACACGTGCAAG
This sequence comes from Sorex araneus, assembly GCF_027595985.1. NCBI lineage: Eukaryota > Metazoa > Chordata > Mammalia > Eulipotyphla > Soricidae > Sorex > Sorex araneus. The sequence continues at coordinate 50,394,109 of NC_073303.1, forward strand.
CTTTGGATCCTGGAGACCCGGGTTCAACCCCCAGCACTGCCACATGGTCCCCCAGGCATCTGCTCAATGTGACCCCAGTCCCCATGAATTAAAAACAAATATGAGGGGCTGGAGCGATAGCACAGCGGGTAGGGCGTTTGCCTTGCACGCGGCCGACCCAGGTTCGAATCCCAGCATCCCATAGGAGTAATTCCTGAGTGTAGAACCAGGAGTAACCCCTGTGCATTGCCGGGTGTGACCCAAAAAGCAAAAAAAATAAAAAAATAAAAACAAATAAAAACAAATATGAGTTCCTGTGGGCAGATGTTTGTTATGCTTGTTTTGCCTCCTCTGGGGAAACAATTACACTTCTGAGATTTTCTGAGATTGTCACTTTTGCTTCATGCTAGACATTGGACTTCCACTTCCTGGCTCAGGCACCAAGAATTAATTGTAAGAAGATAAGCAGAATGTCTTTCTGGTCACCTGAGGGGACATATTGACTTCATTCACATTAATACCAAGTTTTTTACATCCTGGATACATGATTAAGGATTTTTTTCAATGGAGTCACCCTAGCAGTGCTCTGGGGGTCTGGGGCCACAGCCAGTGATGCTTGGTCCCTGGTGCTCAGGATCACCAGGATTCTAAAAATTCTTGAACTCAAAGTATTTTACTTTTGGTTTCCTGCAGCAGATTGTGAGTATCATGCAAAGTTTTCTCTGGAGCCACTTTCTGTCTTCATATGTCAGTTTTCAACTCTATCCCTTGAAGAATTCTCCAACTGGAAATGCTTAACTTACCTTCAGGACATACCAAATACAACCAATATTGCTATATAGATCTAAATTTTATTTAGATAATAAAAGTGTTTTATACACTGCTGTGTATCATTGCTTCCTCATTCTTCATCTCATCTAATAGAATAACTGTAGGTAAGTCATCAGCAAGAGGCAAAGTAATAGTGACTAGGAAATAAGATGGGGCTGGGGGTGGGTGTTAGTGCATTTGACCTGCCAGGGGTGGGATTTATTGGCCTCCATATTTTGTCCTCAACTTTCTAGAAGGCAGGTGGAGAGGAAGATTATATATCTAAGACAACCCCTAATAGCTTAGACGATGGATGTCATTGTGGGGGTGGGCTTCACAGCTGAGAAGGGCTTGTGGGCTAGGTAGATGCCCATGAGAACAGTACTTACAGGGACAGTGAGAGGTTGAGTAGGCAGTCAGCAGAATACAGACCCTTAATGATATGTGATCTGCATGCCTGGTCCTCTCAATTGCATGTGTGTGATCGGGGCCACATCCAGCAATGCTCAAGGGCTGTTCCTGACTCTGTGTAGTGGTCACTCCCAGCAGTGTTTGGGAAGCCATGTGCAGTGCCAGGGGTTGAATTGGAATTGGCACATGCCAGGCAAACACGTTAACCCTTGCCCTGACTCTGATACCTCCCTTGGTTTGTTTGCTGGATTGAAAAAGATAAGAATAATATGGTGACTTTAGAGCTGCTTGCTCTCTTTGGTGAAAATTTTTATTTCTGTGCTGACTTGTTGATAGATGATTTCAAGCGTCCTCTGGGATGGTGTTGCTCTGGGTGTCTGGGGTGACCCACACTTGGCCTGAACAGACTTGAATTTGCCTAGCTTGAGACAGCTTCCTGTGCCATACTGGGTATCTCATGGGTGTGAGATGTGAGTCAAGTTCACTGGCCCTTCCCCTGATGTTCTTAAGTACAGTGGCAAGCCACTTAGAAATAGGAGAGACAGATGTCTGTGATGTCCAGAGGCCTTAAGGGATCCATGAGCTATTAGGTAATGTTGAGTGGTCTAACATATATCGGGAGTCCAAGAAACAAAGAGGAATGGAGGGGAGAGGAAAAACATCTCAAGTAATTATGCTTACCCACAAACAAGCCCCAAAACACCCCCAAAAATGCATCAACATGATGATAACCAAGCCCAGGTGAAAGCAAAGAGGACATGTTACAGAAGGTGGACAAAGTTACTACTTACAAGCTTGTCTGCAGCTTTGTGATATTGTTTTTTTTTAAATTTAATTTAATTTTATTAAATCACCGTGTGGAAGATTACAATGCTTTCGGGCTTAGGGCTCAGTTATACAATGCTGAAACAACCATCCCTTCACCAGTGCCCATATACCACCACCAAAAAAAAAACCCACACAGTACACCTCCCATCCCGCCCACCCACCCCCTACCTTGTAACTGATAAGTTTCATTTTACATTCTGTTTACTTTGGTTTCATTCAATATTTCAACACAAACCTCACTATTGTTGTTAGGAGTACCCCACTAGATTCAGACCTACTGTGAAGACAAATAAGGTCTACTGCGGCCGCACGGTTTTGAATTTCTGTACTTTAACACTAAGTCCAGGGAGATTTCTTCCAGATATTAGATAATTGCAGGCTTGAAAACCCAATCTGTGGTCGTCTTAATATGGCGGCCACCGCGCCCTTCATCCCCAGAGAGAAAGAGGCGAGAGAGAGAAATACCTTTCCCCTCCCGGGCGGGCACGGGGCCGAGGCTTAGTTCTCAGGCTGGAGACATTCTGCGAGGAGTTGCTCACACCGAAAGAGGCTTTGCTGGGTCAGGATTCACGCTTGTACAGCTGCGGAGAGGCCGCACATGCGTGCGGCCCCCGGGATCACATCTCGGCAGTGGGAGGGGCCGGTGCCTCCCACCTTCCCAAGAGCACCCTCGTGTCCTTTTGCTGCAGTTTTTGTCGTAAATCCCATCTGTGGTCGTCTTAATATGGCGGCCACCGCGCCCTTCATCCCCGGAGAGAAAGAGGCGAGAGAGAGAAATACATTTCCCCTCCCGGGCGGGCACGGGGCCGAGGCTTAGTTCTCAGGCTGGAGACATTCTGCGAGGAGTTGCTCACACCGAAAGAGGCTTTGCTGGGTCTGGATTCACGCTTGTACAGCTGCGGAGAACTTTGTGATATTGTTACAGTGATAAACAGGTCAATTTAAAGTTCTATGTTGAGAGAAAACCAGAGATGTCCAAAAAAGCCTTTCTAGATGAGCCAATGCTGAGAGAAATCTCCAATAAGATTTCAAGGAGAAAGGCTAAGTTGTTTAGGCTTTCGGAACATATCAGAGGGGAGTTCTGGTATTCACTCCAAAATTAAGAACACCAGAAAGGGATATGTTTGTAGCAAAGAAAGAAGGCTTTCCCCCTTGAGGAAGTAGTTTTGAAAAAAACTATTTAAAATGTAATTTTAAGGGGTGAGAGCACTAGTACTGTGGGTAGGGCATTTGGCTTGCACACAATTGACCTCAGTTTAATCCCTGGTACCACATGCAGTTCTCTGAGCCCCAACAGGAAGTGATCTCTGAGTGCAGAGGCAGGAGTAAACCCTGAGGTATGCACCCCAACCTCCGATAATAAACTTTAGGGGTCAGAAAAATAGTACAGAAGGTAGGGCACTTGCCTTGCACACCACCAACCAGGGTTTGAATCCTGGCATCCCATATGGTCCCCTGAGCACTTCCAGGAGTAATTCCTGGGTGTAGAGTCAAGAGTAACACCTGAGCACTAATGGGTATGGCCACCCACCCTCTCCCTCCCCCCCCAAAAAAAAGAAAAAATGAAAACACTTTAAAAAGCAAAACTAATTTTATTATTATTATTATTATTATTTAATAGGATGGAAGTACAGGAAGTAAGCCCTACCTTGGCATGATGTTGGAGTGTGATTTAGATTTGTGAGAACCCTAGAAAAAAAACACAAACAACAAGGTAAACTGATAAGGAGGTTAAGGGGCTGGAAAGATAGTGTAAGGAAGGATTAAGGCACTTCCCTTGTATGCAGTAGATCCCATTTTGACTGATGACAGTTTGGTCCCCAGCACTACATATGACCACCACCAAGAGGGATCCCTAAGCACCTCTCAGTGTCCCCTTGTTTCCAAAAATAAAAATAGAGAAGGTTAAGACCTTAAAGAAGGCGAGAAGAAAAAGAAAAAAACCCAAACAGGACAAATAGAAGACGAGATTTAAACCCCATTCTTAGAGACTGAATTGTTTCCCTTAATACCTGTGTGACTAAATTGGAAGCAAGGACCTTTCAGGAGAGAAGATGAATGATCTGGTCACAAAGTAGGGGCTGCCCCAGGTCTGGTGTCCTGATATGGAGGTGCAGGCTCAGAGGCTCAGAGTGGTGAGGAGACAGCATCTGCAGGGCAGATAAAAGGTCACAGAGAACCCAGCCCTTCTGACCTCCAACACTGAGAAACTGCAGTTGTTCAGGCTGCCCAGCCTGTGCTTTGTGATGAAGCCCAAGTAAAGGAGAACAGCAGCCATCTGAACAGTTTAAATGCCTGTGCAGGTCTGGCACTCCAGGTCAAGGGTACAGTTGGCATGTGGAGGTCTAGTGTGCACCATGGAGTGGCAATAGCCCATGTATGTTGTCATGACAAAATGTGCAGGGCCTGTGACAGCTCAGCAGCTCAGAGCACCTACCTTGCAAGCATAGATTGCAAGTTCAATGCCCAGCACTACTGAGTGTGGGGTAGGATCCTGGGAGCTGCTATCTGAGCTTAGCAGTTCTGCTCTCTGTCCATGACCCCTGGCACTGCAAGCCATTTCCAGAAGCTTCAGAACTAGGTGTGAGAACTCACTAACAAAGTGGGTAGAGCTGCAAACCCTCGTGAGCTGTATGAGCACCAAGACCAGGAAGTATGGTCTCTGGCGAGCATGTGTGTGAGCTCTGTAGTGATCCCAGTGAGCACTACAACTGGAATGTGTGAGAGTACCACAACCAAAGTGTGGGACCCCTGGGGAGCATGTGTGCAAGCCCTGCAGTTGAAGGGGCATAGCCCTGAGTGTGTGAGCACAACTGACGAACACTTGGTGAGCACAGAGTCAGGCATGTGTGCAATCTCTGCTCATCTCAACAGTAGCAACAGGGAAGGGGACTTTATATAGGGCCAAGAAAATGGTTGGAGGGCACATACTTTGCATGCAGGAGCCCCAGAGTCAGTTGCCTGCACCATCTGCTCCCCTGAGCATGGCAGGGAGTGGCATTAGAGTACTTCAGTTGTGGTGTGTTACCTTACCTCTAATGAAAAGAACATTTAAACATAAAGATATATGATAAAAGCAAAACATAGAACTTAAAAACACTAATCTTGTGGCTGGAGCGATAGCACAGTGGTTGCGGCGTTTGCCTTGTACGCGGCTGACCCAAGTTCGATTCCCAACATCCCATATGGTCCCCTGAGCACCTGCCAGGAGTAATTCCTGAGTGCAAAGCCAGGAGTAACCCCTGTGCATCGCCAGGTGTGACCCAAAAAGAAAAAAAAAAAGTTAAAAAAAAAAAAACACTAATCTTAAGGGAAAATGCTACATTATTAGCAAGGCATATTTTAAGTACCAGACATTGGGGGATACAGGCAGAGGATCTCTGCTCCCGGGTCCTGTTGAGCCCAGAGTCCAAGATCACAAAGTTGCGCATTACCTGGGTTCCGTGGGACTTCACTCATGCATGAGGGTCGGCCCGAGCATGTGGAAAGCAGCCTGGAGCATGGCAGCGGTTGGGTAGTGGACGTCAGCGGCTGGGGCTGGGTTCCTTGGGGCAGGGAGGGCTCTCACCTGCCCCCCTCTTGGGTGCCCCGAGTGGAAACAGGCTGACGCCGGGTCTGGTAGCATGGTTATGGGGGGCCTCATTTTATGCTCCCTTCCGGGAGAAGCAGCTGTGAGTTCTGGAGGGTGGCCGATGAGGAGATTATCTGGCGCCGGCAGGAGGTGTTTTATGGGTATGACCCCTGGGTTGCTGGAGATTGGGGAAAGCAGGCAGAGGATCTCTGCTCCCGGGTTCTGTTGAGCTCAGAGTCCACGATCACAAAGTTGTGTGTTACCTGGGTTCCGTGGGACTTTGTTCATGCGTGAGGCTTGGCCCGAGCATGTGGAAAGCAGCCTGGAGCATGGCCTCGGTTGGGTAGTGGAGGTCGCTGCCGGAGACCCAAGGGTCACACCCATAAACCACCTCCTGCTGGAGCCAGATAATCTCCTCATCCACCCTCTCCCTCTCTTTCTCTCTCTCTCTCTCTTTCTCTCTCTCTATATATATATTATATATATTATATATATATATATATATATATATATATGCCTCTCAGAGAGCCCAGCAAGCTACCGAATATCCTGTCCACATGGCAGAGCCTGGCAATATCCCTGTGGTGTATTCAATATGCCAAAAACAGTAAAACAGTAACAATAACACGTCTCATTTCCCCTGACCCTGAAAGAGCTTTCAATCGTTAGGAAAGACGAGTGAGGAAAGGCTGCTAAAATCTCAGGGCTTGGACGAACGGAGACGTTACTGGCACCCGCTTGAGTAAATCGATGAACAATGGGATGACAGTGATACAGTGATTTTAGGCACAGAATAGTCACTGTCATCCCATTGCTTACCAATTTGCTCAAGCAAGCACCAGTAACGTCTCCATTGTGAGACTTGTTTGTTACTGTTTTTGGCATGTTGAATATGCCACGGTAGCTTGCCAGGCTCTGCTGTGTGGGTGAGATACTCTCGGTAGCTTGTCAGGCTCTCCGAGAGGGGTGGAGGAATCGAACCTGGGTAGGCCACGTGCAAGGCAAATGCCCTACTGTTGTGCTATTGCTCCAGCCCGCTCACAGAATAGTACCAATAAACATTTAATAGCCTAGAGTGTTAGTTAATTAAGAAAACAACAATTTTGAATGTGTAAGTTTCTAATAACAGCTTCAAAATAAGCAAAAACTGATGAACTTGGAGAGAATTAAGCAAATACACAATTAAAGGGAGGAGATTTCGACATTTCTGTCATTGGCTGAGGACTCAAGGTCTTCAAAGTGAGGTAACTGACCTTTCTAGGACATTTGACCTAATGGTCTTTTCAAATGTTTATAAACGGTATATGGAGGACATGAAACCAGTCTGTTTTGTGGTGGTAGTGGTGGGCATACCTGATGGTACTCAGGGCTTACTCCTGCCTCTGCACTCAGGAATCACTCTTGGTAGGACTCAGGGAACCATATAGGGTTCTGGGGATCAAACCCAGGTCAGCTGTGTGCAAGGCAAGTGCCTTACCCATTGTATTATCTAGATTCAAATCTTTCCCTCCTCCCCCAGATTTTTGTTTGTCTATTTTGGGGCCGGATCCAGCAATGCTCAGGGATTACTCCTGGCTCTGCACTCAGGAGTTATTCCTGGCAGTGCTCGGGGTGCCATATGGAGTGCCAGGGATTAAGTCCAGGTTGGCTGCATGCAAGGCAAGTGCTCTCCTTGCTGGACTATGTCTCCAGCCCCTAATGCTCTGTGTAACGTTCTTAAAACAATGATCTAGCTTCCCACGTTGAGAGTCCTTTTGTGTGTGTGGGGAGGGCACACCTGATCATCCCCACAGAGGGACAGCAGGGAAGGGCATGGAATACTTGGTGCCTGTAGTGGACCTGTGTGAAAAGACCCAGCTATTACTCCTATTACAGGAATAGGAGAAGATATGAAAAAGTTAAATAACCTTTTATTTACTTAAACTGAGCTGAAAACAGAAAATGTACCCAGAAGAAAACTTGAGGCCAAGATGGTATTTGTCATGGATGAATTTAATGAAACATAAAATGAAGGGAATAATAATCCAAACAATTTGCAGAAAATAGCAGAAGGGAGCCCTGTGAAATGTGCTGGTAAGGTCAGCATGAACATCAGCAAACTATAGGCAGATTGGAGTAATGGGGGTGGTGAAAAAGGGCTTCTCAGTGGGAAGGAAATGGCATTTTCAGTACCATGAGAGAGTCAAGCAGAGCATCTGCTTTTGGTCCTGAATGCTCTTCTTTTTTTCTGCTTTTTTTGGGTCATACTTGGCGATGCTCAGAGGTTACTCCTGGCTCTGAACTCAGGAATGAACTTGCAGTGCTCGGGGGAACATATGGAATGCTGGGGATCAAACCCAGATCTGCCGCATGCAAGGCAAATGCCCTACCTGCTGTACTATCACTCCTGCCCCAGTACTGAATGTTCTTGCCTGCCCTTCCCCTGTGGACCTTTCCACAGAGTTCCCCATTCCAGAGTTCCTCATGGGGTCTGTGGATGGCCTGTCAGCCCAGTGTTCTGTTCATTTCTAGAATGTGCTGGAACATTCCTGGCCTGGCTGTGTCATGTGCTGTTCTCCTGCTGGGCCATCCTCCCAGGCAGATTTCAGGCTCTGTGTCAGACTTGCCATCTCCAGGGCACCCCTTTCTGAGAGGGGTGCAGTGTGTCAACTGTAGGGAAGTGAAGGAGGACACCTGGACAGATGCTGCCTCTTTAAGGCGACATCACAAGGCTACGGAAGTGGGGCCTGGAACCCCGAGACCAGAGCTTTATTTCCACCTCCATGGGGCCATAGACCCACACGTGAGCAGTGGCGTGGCCATGGCCGAGGGCAGCGAGCTGATGAACCGGCTCATGAGTGAGAACGCGGACCTCAAGAAGCAGGTGCGGCTGCTGAAGGAGAACCAGATGCTGAAGCGCCTGCTCAGTGAGAGCTGTCAGGACAGCTGTGGCCATGGTAACCGCGACCTGCTCTTCCCCAAGGGGCCCATCTACCCTGAGGAGACCTGCTCGCCTGGGAGCGGAGGTGAGGCAGCCTGGGCAGTAGGTCTACTGGGGCTAGCAGGGGACTACTGGGTACCAAGAGAACCTGCTAGGAGGGGCTCTGGGGCTGCGCTCCAGGCATAGTCAGGCCAAGATGGCACCAACAGGGACGATGGCTCCTTCGTATCCCCTCAGGTCTGAATCCAGTAAGAGTGGGAGGCCCACTCTGTGATTCCTCAGATACAACCCTTCTCCCTCCCAAGTGTACCTGGGCAAGGGTGGCTGGTGATGGGTGTGACAAAGAAACAAGGTCTCCTGGTGAGGGTGAGCAACTGTCCCCTGTCCCCTCGGTGAGGGGTGCCACTCTCATCTTCCATCCCAGAACCATGTCATTCTGGGCTCAGTGCTGTGGTTGCTCAGGCTGGGCTGTTCCTAGAGGGCCCCCCTCAGAGCACACCCCATCTGCCAGAGGCCTCAAGGACCCCACTCAGTATCCCCTTCACTGAAGGGGCCCAGGCAGTCCTGGAACTGTCAGCTGGGTCTTCTCATGCAGGCTCTCTGTCCACTCCTGCCCCCATGTGCAGCCTCCCCCTGCCAGGCACAGGCCTGGAGGGTAATGCCTGCAGCTGTTCCTTGAAGAGCAGGAGTGAGTGGGCTTGGGCCCTGTGGTCCTTAGCGCCTGCTTCCCAGCACACTGTGCAGCTTCTGAGCCATGCTGCAGTGTGGACTCATGCCAGACTGGTAGCCAGAGGGCAAGTCTCCAGGTTGGCCTGGGGCCCTCCCAAGGCAGTGAGTGGGAGTTTTCTTGGGGTGGTCTCTGATCTGGTATTCCCGTGGATATGAGGAGCTTCCCTCAAGGGGGTCATGGTCCGACCTCTGTGGATGCAGGAGCTTCTTATAGGGCGCAGACCATGGTGTGGAGGTCTGGGAGCCACCACAGCACAGCCACTGGGTCAGAGGCCATGAGCAGGACAATGTCAAAATCAGTGTTCTCCAGTGCCCAGCACCCGCTCTGCCTTTGGGCTTCTTCCAGCACAGCCGCACAGATAGCTGTGTTCCTCCCCCTTCACGTGTGTTAGCCAGAGGCGGAGCCCTTTGCACCCCCCGCCCCAAACTCCCCTACAGCCAGCACAGCCCCTGGTGCCACCTATCCTTGGAAACCTCCAGGATAATCTGGGTACATGCCTCTCTGGGAAGCTCTTGGCTCTCTTCCCTCTAACAAACACCTTGCATCCCACTGTTTACACATACATGACTGAAGCAATTGCCTTATGTTTGCAATTTCAGCTCTTTCTCACCCCAAGGTGGTAAGATGGCAGATTCTTTAAATGTTTGTTTTTTGTTTTGAGGGCCACACCTGGCTGCACTCAGGGCTTCCTCCTGGTTCTGCACTCAGAGGTCACTCCAGGCAGCGCTTGAGTTCCTATGGGATACTGGGAAAAAACGAGTCAGCCAAGTACAAGGTACTTGGTGCAAGGTACCCCACCTTCTGTACTATTGCTCTGATCCCAGAGATGGCTGATTTCTGCCCACTCTCCTCAAGACAAGTTTTCTCAGGCATGGAACTACTGGCCCAAGGCTGAGATCTAGTACCTCCTCCTTCCTCACATTCTTCTTTGGTGTCTGAATTTGCATATCCTCCATGACTGGCAGGTGGGAAGTGCCTGGTCATCTCTCCAGCTGCTTCTCACTTTCTCAGAACAAGTCATTTGCTGTCCTTATGATGTGGCTTCTGGCCCATGTCTTTAGTCCCAGACCTGGTTCTATTAGGAAGACTGGGGGGAGAAGACATGCGGCTTGGGACTCCTGCTGTGTTAACTATGTACTTTGTAGTACACTTTGTAGTGACTTCTGTGTTCTGAATCTGCAGCCCTGCTCACAAGCATGTTTGAGCTGAGGGGATGTGCAGAACTTGGTCTTCACTCTTCAGACTTTGTCTTTGTTCCTTTATTCTCTCAGGCATCTGGGGTGGGGGGACACAGGCTGGGTCTGGGCAAGAGCCCGCTATCCTTATTCTGAAGAACATAGCACATCGGTGGAGGTGCTACTGGTTTCTCTCCATGATGGCCTTGAGCCTATGTAGATGGGCTCAGACCTATGGGTTCCCCTAGTCTCCCCTTATGGACCATCATACCAGGCCTTAGCCAGCACCTTTCAAAGTGCCTAGAGTCTAGAATGTCTGTTCTGAGAGACCAGCCTTATTGTGGGACACAGGAAGGATGACTGTGCACTGCCCAACCCCCACTGCCTGCAGCCCTTTGCAGAGACTATTTCTGATCTTGAAACCCCCCTCTCAGGCATCCTGCCCCCTTAGGTCCTCACAGAGCCGCTTAGAGACAGTTCCCAGCAGGCTGCTTTTGACTATGCAGTTCTCTTCCTTTCTATACTGAGCTGTGTCTCCCTGGCCATTCTTATGCCACTCTCCTCATTGCCAATTCTAGTCTTTTGTGCTTTAGTTTCTATAAAGTCACTTTCCACTGTCTTGCTAGCTTCTAGGCTTTCTCACAGGCCAATTTTAGGTTATTTCTGGTGCCATTTTGTTATTTTCTTTTCTTTTTTTTTTTTTTTTTGGCTTTTTGGGTCAAACCCGGCGATGCAGGGTTACTCCTGGCTCATGCACTCAGGAATTAACTCCTGGCAGTGCTCAGGGAACCACATGGAATGTTGGGAATTGAATCCGGGTCAGCCACGTGCAAGGCAAGCACCTGTGCTATTGCTCCAGCCCCTGTTATTTTCTTTTTAAAATATATATATATATATTTATTATTGAATAACCATGAGCTGCAGTTACAAAAATTTCATGTTTGAGTTTCAGTCATACAATGATCCAACACCCATCCCTCCACCAATGTCCCCAATATCCCTCCCCATTTTGTTATTTTCTAACTTTGGCCTTCTGTAAGAGTTTCTCTCATATTTTGAGTCACATATTTGTTTAATTTTTTGTGATTAAAATGCATGTGGGTTACTGATTTCACTTAAATATAGGTTTGGGTTTTTTTTTTTTTTGCTTTGCTTTTTTTGGGGGGTCACACTTGGCGAATGCACAGGGGTTACTCCTGACTCTGCACTCAGGAACCACTCCTGGCGGTGCTCAGGGGACCATATGGGATGCTGGGAATTGAACCCGGGATGGCCACGTGCAAGGCAAACGCCCTACCCGCTGGCTGTTCTATAGCTCCAGCCCCAGGTTTGGGTTTTTTTTTTTTAATTGAGTCCCCATGAAATACACAGTTACAAAGCTGTTCATGACCAGGTTTCAGTCATACAATGATCCAACATCCATCCCTCCACCAGTATTCATTTCCTACCACCAGTTTCCCTCCCATTTTAAACATGATTAGGTTTTTAAATTTATTATTATTATTATTATTATTATTATTATTTTGCTTTTTGGATCACACCCAGTGGTGGTCAGGAACCCCTGACTCCTGGCTCGGCACTCAGGAATTACTCCTGGTGGTGCTTGGGGGACCATATGAGATGCTGGGATTGAATGCTATACTATCACTCTGTACTATTTAAAACCATAAATATAGTTTTAAATGATGTCTTAGTATAGAGTGTTATTTTCTGATTTTTCAATGATTCCCCATCTTCATTTATTTTTCATTTTCTTATTTTTCTGTGGTTTACAAAGTTATTCATAGTTGAATTTTAGACAATGTTTTAGCACTAATATATACCCACATTTTAGGCTTTACTGAGTATTAACAGATGGAACCATATTGGGGCTGGCAAATAAGTAACAGAAGAAAATTACTAATAGAAATCACTAATAGAAGCTAAAAGCAAAACCAAAAACACCGGCTACTATCCTGACACTGGGCAAGCGATGCTGGGGAGAGGTGGGGTATGCCTGCCTGCCTGCCTGCACTCAGCCCCAGGCAGGTGTTTTGCTCAGAGACGCATCTTCTCTCAGACTGAGGTGTTTTGATCCCTCTGCCTTGGTGAACTTTGGAAAGGAGCCCCTCTGTTGACAACATCTGGCAAGAGGGCTGAATTGGAAGTTCAGCTGGGGGGGTGCTGACAGGACTGACCCCCAGGCATGAGGGCAGCGAGACACAGGCCTGGGACTGTTCTTTGGAACCGTGTTTTCTGGGTAATGCCACTGCTGAGGCTTCTGAAAAGGCTCTGATCATTTTCTTAATGTGGCTCTTAGGAAACCTTATTTTTCAAATACATATAAGCTTATTCCTAAGAGGAAAAAGGCATGACTTGGAGTAGGAGAGGATTTCACCAACCACAGGCGAATCGGCGAGTTGAAAGGAACACATTTAAATGAGCTGATTATGAGCACTATAAGATGACCCGAGGCATTCTGTCACAGCTGACAGAATAAAAAAAAGATTGTGCTAGGGATTTTCCCCCTATTTGGGGGCCACACTTGGCAGTGCTCAGTGCTCAGGGGTCACTTGCAGTGGTGCTCCAGGGACCACAGGATGCTGGAGATTGACTCAGGCTCCCGCATGTAGAGTCAGAGATCAACCCATTGTGCATTCTCCCTAGTGCAGTGGACTGAGTTCATTTAAAATTCTGTACACTGTTTTAAAGGTCTTTTCAACTAAACCCAGCAAAGCACAGCCCTGCTAGCTCAGGGTGGGGTACCCGCTGTGTGGGCAAGGCTGCAAGTCTCCTCGAGCATCCACACCCAGGCGAAGTGTCATGCTCAGGTAACAGTCACACAGCCAAGCATGGCAGACACCTGGTGAGCTCCATTACCAAGTGGATCCTGACACCAGTACCCCAACAAGAGGTGAGCCAAGGAAAGAGAGTTCAGACCCTTGTCATGTCCTGTGTCACCTGGGATTTGGGCAGAACTCGGTGTGGACTTCACAGGGGCTGCATGCACAAAGCATGGAGGTTGTGATGAGAACCTCAGTGGGCTTCTGTGGGCAACTGTCAGATTGTCAGAGAATGGAAAGAAGGTGTTGGTGGCAGAAGGAACTTCAGCGAGCTCAGTGTGTAAGCCTTGCTTGTACAGGGACCTGTGGACAGCCCAGGGATTGATGGAAAGAATGCTATGTGTGTGTGTATGCACATGTGCTTCTGCACATCTTAGCAAGTATAGGTTCATTTGCGCATGTCCATGGGTTTCTGTGCATGTGTGTGGTATGTGCACGTATGTATAAGGATATGAGGTTTGTGTGTATATACTCATTTATGGACCTGTAACTGTGTCAGGAAACCCTTGGGTCAGCCCTGTAGCTGCCAAATGATTCAGGGTAGATACAGCTCTAAAAAAGGCAATACTGGGCCAGGGATTTGGTTTAGAACTAGAGCACCTGTCTTGTTTGTATGAGGACCAAGGTTTGATCCCCAGCACTGTAAAAAAATTAAGCAAAATCTTAACCAAGAATGCTGCAAAGAAGATGTGGTTAGAATGATCCCTTTATGTAGAATGCCAGAAGCAGAAGAGTCTCCACTGCACTCACTAGGCAGGAAGTGCACATGGGAATGATCACCTCCTGTGCCCATAATCCCAGGGAGCAGGACATGCAGGCAGGCTCTAGAGCACTATCTCCGGCCTTTCCTCCTGCCCCAGTTCCAGATTTCGGGAGGTTCTCCAGTGCTGTGGACGCGCCCTCTCAGATGCAGACAGCCTCCCTGGAGGACCTGCTGTGCTCCCATGCGCCCCTCTCCAGTGAGGATGACTCCTCTCCTGGCTGTGCCACTGCCTCCCCAGCCACCTTCAAGTCTTTCCTCAGCTCCACAGAGCTGCACACGGTCCGGGGCACTGACAGGAAGCTCTCTCAGCTCCTGGGCCCCCTGCAAGACCCACTGGTAGATAAGAGTCTGTTGGAGTCCCGGCCCAAGAAGGTGTGCTTCTCAGAGAACAGCCTGCCCTCAGGGGACAGGACCCGCAGGAGTTTCTACCTGAATGGTAAGGGGGTTCTGGGACTGCAGGGTGGCTGGGGATATGAAGCTGAGTGAGTTGCTGTAGCCACGCAGCAAAGGAGGTGGTGGCAGGGCTGGGGATCTGGTTGTATAGGCTCAGATCTTTTACCTTTTTAATAATTAGCAAATCCATTACCTCCCTATCTGGCAGATTTTTATAACTGTCATCTAAGAAGAGACCACTTTAGTGCTTTTATGTCCAATCAAGGAAATTTTGGTTGACTCAAGGTCATAAATAGTCTGTGTACTGATTCAGATGTTTCCCAGCTCTGGGTCTCACTAGTATGAGATCTGGGTTGCATTACTTCCTGCTTTAAAAAAAATCATCCTTTGGGCTGGAGTGATAGCAGAGCAGGTAGGGCGTTTTTCTTGCACGCGGCCGACCTGGGTTTGATTCCCAGCATCCCATATGGTCCCCTGAGCACCACCAGGGCTAATTCCTGAGTACAGAGCCAGGAGTAACCCCTGTGCATCGCCAGGTGTGACCCAAAAAGCAAAAAAAAAAAAAAAAAAAAAAAAATCATCCTTTTTTTTAAAGTCTAATAATCTAATAAGATCATTTTGTGGGTTTTTTGTTGTTGTTGTTTTTTTACTTTTTGGGTCATATCTGGCAATGCTCAGGGGTTACTCCTGGCTCTGCACTCAGGAATCACTCCTGGCGGTACTCAGGGGACCATATGGGATGCTGGGAATTGAACCCTGGTCGGCCGCATGCAAGGCAAATGCCCTACCCATTGTGCTATCAATCCAGCCCCAATTTTGTAGTTTTTTTAAAGTAATTACAGGTCAGAAATAGTCATAACAAGACTCAATTCTATCAAGTAGTGAGGATGAGCCTGATTAGATCAGGTTTAAGAGAGAATGGCATGTACAGATTCAGTGAGTCCCTATTAAGATACCTATGGCATTTTTCAAAGAAATAGATCAGACACTCCTAAAATTTATATGAAACAATACCTCCTTCACCCCCACCTTCCACCGAATACCTAAAGCAATCCGTGGGAAAAAGAAGATGAGAGGTATCACCTTCCCCAACTTGAAATTGTACTACAAAGTGGTAGTAATTAAAACAGCATGGTATTGGGATAAAGACAGATCTTCAGATCAATGGAATAAAGTTGACTATCCTGACACAGACCCTCAGGTATATTATCATTTGATAAAGGAGTGAGAAATATGAAGTGAAGCAAAGAAAGCCTCTTCAACAAGCAATGCTGGGAAAATTGGGTGACTATATGCAAAAAAAAAAAAATCAGACCTTTTTCTAATGCCATGCAGAAAAGTTGAATCAAAATGAATTAAAGACTTCAGTATCAGACCTGAATCCATAAGGTACATGCAGGACAACATAGGCAGAAACCTCCATGACATTGAAGCTAAAGGATCTTCAAAGATGAAAAACCATTGACAAAGCAAGTGGAAGCGACGACAAATGGGACTTCATTAAACTAAGAAGTTTATGTACCTCAAAGGAAACGGTGACCAAGATACAAAAACAGCCCACAGAATGAGAAAAGTTATTGACCCAACACCTATCTGAAAAGGGGTTAATATGAAATATATTTAAGTTACTGGTAGAACTTTAACGGCATAAAAATGGGGAAAAAGGTGAACAGAAACTTTCTCTAAGAAGAGATACAAATGACCAAAAGGCGCATTAAAAAATGCTCTACATCACTAATTAGGGAGATGCAAATCAAAACAATGATATATCATCTCACACCACAGAGATCGACACACATCCAAAAGAGCAAGAACAACCAGGGCTGGTGTAAACTTAGGGGAAGGGACTCTCATTCATTGTTGGTGGGATTGCTGACTGGTCCATCCTTTTTTGAAAACAATATGGACATTCCTCAAAAAGGGGCCCAAAAACACAATGCAGAAAAAGCCGTATGTACTTCTATGTTTGTTTCAGCACTATTCACAATAGCCAGAATCTGGAAGCAACCTGAGTGCTCGAGAACAGATGACTTGATTAAAAAAAAAAACTATGGTGCATCCACACAGTGGAATATTATGCAGCTGTTAGGAAAAATGAAGTCATCAACTTTAAACAAATTTAAACAAATACATGGATGGACATGGAGAGTATCATGCTGAGTAAAATGAGTCATAGGGAGAGAGACAAAGATAGACTGATTGCACTCATTTGTGGGACATAAGAAAAAATAGTATGAGACTAATAGCCAAAGACAGTAGAAACAAGGGCCAGGAAGACTGGTCCATGGTTGGAAGTTTGCCACAAGTGGAGGGTGAGAGAGGGCAATTAGGACAGAGAATGGACCACTATTCTCTGATAGTTGAAAATGATCACATTCTGGGCAGAAATGAGTGCTGAAAGGAGGTAAAGTGATGTACATGATAATCTTTCAGTAACAGTGTTGCAAAACACTGCCTAAAAGGGGCGGGTGGGTGGAGGGAGGGAGGGAGGGAGGGAGGGAAGGGAGAGATAGAGAGAGAGAAAGAGAGAGGGAGGGAGGGAAGGAGGGAGGGAGGGAGGGAGAGGGGTGTCTGCTATAGAGGTAAGCTGGGCGGGAAGGAAACTGGGGAGATTGGTGGTGGGAAATGTACACTGGGTGAAAGAACACATGATAATTTATTTAATATTGCTTGTTATAACCAAAAGGCTAAAACAATTATCAAAAATACATCAGTAAAAGAACATCTGTGAAAATTATTCTATCTCCCCAAGGGGTTTTGTTTTAGGATTTACTAAGCTGTTCATCACTAGTTGTGCCTCCTGTGTTATTGATTCTGTTTGCTCAGTTTAGTTGGCATCGGTTACCTTTCCTTCTAATTTGATGTGTTCCTGCTGAAATTTCAGTGCTGTGAAATATGAAGGGGTCATGTGGTCGCGGGTCCAGAAACTTCGGGATCTGTAGAACTGAGATGAGTCTGCAGAGATTCTTAGTACAGCAGTGGGCTATGGGTGCAGCTGCTGGGGCTTCAGCAGGGCGGGGACTTTGTCCACCTCCCTCCAAGGGCACCCCAGAGTTTTCAACCGAGAGACTACTGTATGCATGAATTTTAGCTGCTTGACTTGTATCTCCTCAGAGATTTACTACATGAATCTGAAGATCTGGGCTGGTTTGTGAGACAACATGGTAACGGCTGTGGAAGACAGGTTTGTCTGTCAGGGCTTTTGGAAGTACGGAGGAGTGGGGGAAGCTGCCCAACCCCACTCAGAGAAGATCCTAGAATTCTCAACCCAACACCAGAGTAACAGGACTGAGCTCTCTCAATGCTTTTCAAAACTCAGTTCAACAAGTATGTACTACTGTTCAGGGTTCTTCCTGTTTCTCTGTGTCTATATATTCCAGTTAAACGGCTGTCATGAATGACTTACGTTCTTCAACTTTGTCCTCTTTTCTCAAAATTGCTCTGGTCAGTGTAGCTCCTTTGCATTTTCCTATTAGTGTGGAATCAGTGTACCCCTTTGTACTAAGATATATGCTATGATTTTGACTGGGATTGAAGTTCTGCATATCAGTTAAAGAAATGACACTGAATCTTTGAATCCACAAACACCTAAACATCTTTCTATTCAGTCTATAACCTTTTCTCTGAGCAACTTTCTGTGTGCAGGTCTTGTACATTGTTCCTGAATTTTTCTCTCAATTTTAGTAGTCTTGCTGTATTATAAATTTAATACTAATTTGCTGTATTAGTATTTTTTAAAATCAACATTGATCTCTGATTGTTTAGAGCAAACAGTAACAATTGATTCTGTATGGGAGCAGGAGTGATAATACAGTGGGTAGGGCATTTGCCTTGCATGCGGCTGACCTGGGTTTGATGCCCAGCATCCTTTATGGTCTCCCAACCACTGCCAGAAGTGGTTCCTCAAATCAGAGCCAGGAATAACCCCTGAGCATCACCGGGTACGACCTAAAAAGCCAAAAAAAAAAAAAAAACCAGGGCTGGAGCGATAGCACAGCGGGTAGGGCATTTGCCTTGCACGCGGCCAACCCGGGTTCGAATCCCAGCATCCCATATGGTCCCCTGAGCACCGCCAGGGGTGATTCCTGAGTGCATGAGCCAGGAGTGACCCCTGTGCATCTCCGGGTGTGACCCAAAAAGCAAAAAAAAAAAACCCCACCAAACTATCGATTCTATATGTTGAACCCTGTGGTGGTTAACTGATTTGATGAGACCTCAAATATTCTGGGTATTTCTGAGTGGGTAATTTTAGACAATTTAATTTTTAAATCACTAGAATAAAGCAGGTGTCTGTTCTCAACTCTGGAGGGAGAGAATCCCTCCTGCCTGGCATACCAGCCTTGCAATTCAACAGAGGTGCCAGGTCTCAGACCTTTGTCCCTTGACTGAAACTACCTCATTGGTTTTCATGGGTTTCAGACCATTGAACTCAAATGGGAACTTTGTCCTTGGCCTTCTAAACCTCAAACTACTGACTTTCTCTGCAGATCCCTGGCTTGTCAGTCTCCAAGAGTGTGCAAGCCAAGCCCTATCACACATTCACAACTACACCCTTATACATACACACACATACCCCACATACTCATGCAAATAATACACATTCACACAATACCTGTACCAAAAGATACACCTGTATATATGTATACACAATGCACACACTTACACCCAACACATACCACACATGTGTAGCACCACACCACATATACCCACACCCACACACCTGTGCATATGCACATATCCAACACACATGCACCAATATACATACCACCACACACACTAATCACACACCCATACTCACACACCTGTATATATATATGTGTGTACATATATATCCTGCACACATTCACATACTGCACACAGACCACCCCATCTACCATACACTCACACAAATAACACACACACCACACACATATCCATCACCCACACTACACACCTGTGTATACACACACTGCACATACTCACATACTGCACAGACCACCACACCCCACACACTCACTTTTTTGTATTGTTGGAACTAGTTTGCTATTTTTGTGTGTGTATGCATGCATATGTTTTTGTGCCACACCCATCCACTACCCACACCACACACCTGTATATGCACACACAGTCATACCCACCACATACCCACCACATAATGCACAAATAATACACACTCATACAAATAACATTCACATATACCACATACATACCACACAGTGTATACATACATGCACACTCACACTTAACACATGAATAACACATACACACAATACACATACTCACACCACATATCTGTGCACACACATACCACAATACTCATACCCACCACACACACTCACACATATAATACACATATCCACGCCTATGCCATACATTTATGCACACTGATATAATATACATCCTATTGGTTCTGGTTCTCTTTTCTCTGGAGAACCCTGACAAATACACATTGTTTCTGCAGCCTCACTAGTAACTGGTTTTTGTATCTTGGAAAAACTTCCTTAAGATGGTCAGACCATTTGCAGACAAGCATATTCTTTCACATCTAACCAGTATACTCTGTATTTCTTTTCTGGTCTTACTGATTTGACTGAACCTCAGAACCACATGGAGTAGAAAGGTGACAGTGGCCTCTCTTCTAATCTCCCAGCCGAGGGAAGCCTAAATGCAACAGTAGGAAGTCTGATGTTTGTGAAGACTTTTGTAGGTGCTCTTCACCAGGGTATTTCCTGTAGTTCTTAGTTTGCTTCATAACCATGAAGAGAGGCTGGGTTTTATTACACGCTTTTTTTAGCATCATTGGAGATGAGAAATCAGTCTATCTGCCATTGTCATCTGTGAAACTCTGATCACTGAATTGTAATTAGCCACTTTCCTGAGACAAATCCCACTTGGTCCTGATATGTTCTTTTTTGTATTGTTGGATTAAATTTGCTATTTTTGTGTGTATGCATGTGTGTTTATTTTTGTACCACACCTGGATTTACTCCTGGACCTGTGCTCAGGAATCATTCCTGGCAGGGCTCAGGGGACTCAATGTATGTCAGGGATGGAATCAAGTCAGCTGAATACAAGACAAGCCCCTTCCCCCTGTACCCTGTACCGGTGCCTTCCAGAGGGAGGATTAAAAAAAATATTTTGGGAATTATGTAGTTTCAACTGTTAATGGTAAGGTCTCATGCATGAAAATTTCTGGCACTGCTCCCGCCACCAGAATTCACTTCTCCCCACCTTTGTCCTATAACCCCCTTCTCTGAACCTGGATTATTTTTCCCTTTCTCTGTTTGATTCCAGATCCATCATTTTATTGAGCTTTTATTTTGAAGAATATGGTTTAGGGTTGGTTTTTCTTTTTTTAGTGGGGGTCCTGGATCTTTGGAAGCCTAGGTTAGACTGGAGATGATTTCTAGGTGTTGGAGAGATGATTAGTCCATGGTAAAATGCTTGTTTTGCATGTGGTTAGCCCTGAAATTAAAATGCTTGTTTTGGGGCTGGAGAGATAGCACAGCGGGTAGGGCGTTTGCCTTGCCCGCGGCCGACCCGGGTTCAAATCCCAGCATCCCATATGGTCCCCTGAGCACAGCCAGGGGTAATTCCTGAGTGCAGAGCCAGGAGTAACCCCTGTGCATCGCCAGGTGTGACCCAAAAAGCCAAAAAAAAAAAAAAAAAAAAAAAAAAAAATGCTTGTTTTGCATGTGGTTAGCCCAGCACCACACATGGTCCCCAGGCACCGCTAGGGGTCACTTGTGAGCACAGATCCAGGAATAATGCCTGAGCACCACTGGGTGTGGTCCACCCCTCTCCCCACAAAGGATTTCTAGGACATCTTAGGTGTAGGTTGTTTCTCCTAACTTGTGCCTTCAGAGGGGCTGGGTAGGGCAAAGGGCGGATTCCTGGTGAGAGAAATGTATTTCTATAGAAGGGGTTTATGTGTTCCCTCCCTGAGCCTCATCTGCCCGAATAGCTTTGTGCATAATCTGTCCTCAACCCTCGCTCCTGGGTGCTCAGGACACTGAAAAGTACAAAGCATTGTGGAAAGAAATGCAGCCCTAAATAAGTGAGAAAATGCCTCCTGCTCATGGACTTGAAGATTGATGTTGTTAACAGTACTTTTCATAAAGCTTCATAAATTTAATCAGTTTCCATCAGAATCCCAGTTTGCTTCTTTGTACACACCAACAAGACAGAGATGCAAGGGACCTGGGAGACAATAGCCTTGCAAAAGGAGAGCAAGACTGGAGGTGGAAGCTCATTTCCAAACAGAGCTCAGTGTGAAGCGTCAAGAGTCAGCGACTACTTGCCTTGCACATGGCCAACCCTGGCTTGGTCTCCAGCACCACATGGTCACTGAGCACTGCCAGGAGTGACCTCTAAGTGACCATGAGTAACTTCTGAGCATCACAGGCTGTGGCATAACTGAGGCAGAAGGAGGGGCAATCATCAGCTATGTCTGCAGCAAGGATGCTCAACAGAGCAAGAGGATTGAGTGGAGAAATAAGAATCTCCTATCAGTGAGACCAGTGTCTTCACAAACCAGGTAATCCCACCCCTGGGTGCTCTGGAAGGATGGGGAGCAGTAGGAGCTATGGATAGAACTGGGAGACTTTCTGTTTGTTCACTTTAAGAAGGTAGAGTTCCAAGGGCCGCTGAGTGGTTTGTTTCTGAAAAGGGGGTGATCACGAACCAAATAAACTTGGGAGCCTCTGGATTAGAGGAAAAGAGAAGGCTGGTGGGGGGGCTAGAGGACCACAAAGTGGGGGCCACGAGTGTTGGCCAGTGCCACGTGTGGAATGCCGGGAGATGTGGTACTTTAGTGAGATCACCTCTCGGCACTTGGCGGGGAATAGGTGGATAGCCACATGTGGGAGAATGAAGCTGGACTTCCCTGCACTTTGAAAGTGAAGAGAGAAAGCCATACAACTCTGGGAAGAAAACACAGAGCTACCTCTTATGACCTTGGATTTGGCAACAGATTCTTAGATGCAACACTCAAAGTCCAGATATCAAAAATAAAACATTTTTGTTTTAAAGGAACACATGGATAGGAAGCAAAATGTTATTCCACAGAATAGGAAGAAAGGATTGTAATCATATGGTCCCCCTTGTTCATCAGTCATGATCCCTGAGCACAGAACAAGGAATAAGCACTGAGCACTACTGGGTATGGTCAAAATCCAAAACAAAGAGACAGAGAAAACACAGAGAATTGTGGCCATGTGTACAGAATAGGCAGAATGCTTAAACCCAATCGGCCAATCAAAAGAGACAGTGCTTTGATCACCAGTGGGCAGCACCCGTGAGAGCCCAGGGTGCCGGATGCCATCAGTTGTCAGAACTGAAGCGAAGCTGTATCTTCACAGGGTGGGGTCACCCCAGTGACCCTCAGCCCTAGTGCCCCTCCCAGGCCTCAGGCAGACCCAGACTACAAGTCCCAGGGCTGCACACACAGCTCCACGCTAGGCCTGACCCACGGGAGCCCTGCACAGCCTGGCCAGGTACAAGGTACAACTGTGCAGGTGGGCTGTGGGTGCAAGCAGGCACAGGCTGGCTGGGAAACAGTCTTGAGGGATGCCCTGGGGAGAAAAGGGGCTCGGGGGCATGGCCTGCTAACAAGAGTACTGCTGGCAAGGCATCCAAGATTGGACATCCTCAGCCACCATGTGGGGTGGGTGGGCACAGGCAGTGTCTGCGGGTCCCAGCACGCCGATCTCCAGGGCCCCACTCTGCCCGCCAGCCCCCTCATCTGGTCTCCTGTGGGACGGAGGGTTTTGGAATACGGCTGGTCCTGGGGTCCAGCAGGCCTGGTGACAATGGGGGTCCTGGCAACTCTCAGGGGCCTGGGCCTGCTTCCTGCCATGCTCAGGCTTGGCAGTGCTGGGGGCCATATGGTGCCAGGTTGGAACCCGGGGCCTCATGCCCCATGCCTGCTCCAGCCCTGTGCCTCTTCCTAGATTTGGGCACTTTTTGAATCAGCCTTTGCCCTCGATGGGGCCTGGGAGCCCCAGCTCACTGTTGCCCCAAAATGCCCTAGAGATCCAGGGCTTTTCAGGCACCGAGAAGGATGGGCGCATCGTGGGAGAGATCGCCTTCCAGCTGGACCGGCGCATCCTGGCCTACGTCTTCCCGGGGGTGACCCGGCTCTACGGCTTCACCGTGTCCAACATTCCTGAGAAGATCAGGCAGGTGTGTCTGCTCAGGGCGGGGCCCCAGCCTCTCCCCATGAGCTCCCACCCCTCCTTCAGGCACCTTCTGACCCCTGCTCCCGGTCCCTCACTGCCAGGCCCCCAATACCCTGCTAGGCCTGGACCATGCCCTTCTTTTGTGGCTGGGCTGAGCAGCCTCGTGGGGCCTGGTGGGATGGCTGGATCTGGGCCAGGCTGGGCACAGTGCCCCCCCAGCTGCACTCAGGTGTCCCGGGTGCCTGCAGACATCCATCAAGTCCCTGGATGGCACGGTGGATGAGAAGAAGCTGCGTGAGCTCACGCACCGCTACCTGACCCTGACGGCACGCCTGGAGAAGCTGGGCTACAACCGCGACGTGCACCCAGTGTTCAGCGAGTTCCTCATCAACACCTACGGCATCCTGAAGCAGCGCCCGGACCTGCGCGCCAACCCTCTGCATAGCAGCCCAGCGGCCCTGCGCAGGCTGGTCATCGATGTGGTGCCGCCCAAGTTCCTTGGCGACTCGCTGCTCCTGCTCAACTGCCTGTGCGAGCTCTCCAAGGAGGACAGCAAGCCGCTCTTCGCCTGGTGAGCCCACCGGCCCTTCCGCAATAAACGTGTTTTTCAAATGGGGGCCCAAGCCTGCATCCCCTCGGCAGGGCAGGGGTCCGCCAGGTGCCTGGGGCCGCAGGTCGAGCGGGGCTCTGGGAGCGGAGCAGCGGGCAGAGCCCCCTGCACACCGCCACCTCGTGGCAGCTGTCACACTCTATTAAAATCATCTGTTTACCTGTGTGCCTTACCTTTGGCTCTTTGAGGGTAGAGGCTGCCTGGGGCACTACTGGGGGCTACAGGGCTACAGGGGGGCATGAGCACTGGGACCGCAACTCCAGGCCCAGGTCCTGGCACCCCTCGTCTCAAGTCCAGTTTCTCCAGGGAAGGGACCACAGGGTGGCCCCAGCAGGGAGCATGAGGCGAAGATTGTGCGCAAGTCCCTGCAGGTGCCTCAGAGACAGAACTCTTCACTCTGGGTGTT
Organism: Sorex araneus; assembly: GCF_027595985.1. Taxonomy (NCBI): domain Eukaryota; kingdom Metazoa; phylum Chordata; class Mammalia; order Eulipotyphla; family Soricidae; genus Sorex; species Sorex araneus. The sequence goes on from NC_073303.1 coordinate 50,418,685, forward strand.
TCCAAGTTGCTCCTGAGAACCAGCTGGGCCTCGCTGGGTCCCCAGCTGGGGCCCAGCACTGACCCATTACCAGCTTCCTGGGAGCTGAGAGGACCTTATCTCAAAGCTGCAGGCAAGGCCTGTCTGTGCCTGCGGCTCCCTAGGACTGTTCCCAGGTAGGGGTCCCTGGTCACTTCTCTGCAGCTGCATTCCTGTCACTCTACCATTAGAATCCCTCCATACTGCTTGGGTTGGGCAGGACTCTGGTAACGCCCTTGAAGGGGGTCCGGGAAAAAGCCAGAAACAAGACAGGAGCCACTGTCCACCACGGCAGGAGTCCAGGAGATCTGGGCATGTCCTGGTCAACCCACCCTGCCATGGGGTGAGCAGACTCAGGTGCCGACTGCTTATGGGGCAAGCAAAATATGCCCAGAATAAGCATAGTTATGCCTGGTATGGGCATAAGTGCAAGTAGGATGAGCACAGGTGCACCCATGAAGAGCACAAATTCTCCCAGAACAAGCACAGGTATGTCCAGGACAAACACAGGTGTGCCCAGGACAAGCATATTTGCACCTGGATGAGCACAAGTGCATCCAGACAAGCACAGGTGCACCCAGGATGAGCACAGGTGCATCTAGACGAGCACAGGTGCACCCAGGATGAGCACAGTGCACTTGAAGGAGTACAGGTGCACCCGGAGGAGGTGCTCCTGGTGTGTGTGGCCTGGAGGTGGAGTTGTCCTGGTCTGCCAGAACAGCTTGTGTGCCAGTGTGAATGAGATCTAGTCCTTGCCCAGAAATGAAAGGTTACCCAATGTGAGCCTGACACATGCAAGGCTCCGAATTCCATCCCTGGCCCTGCATGTCCCCTCACCACTGATGGATGACTTAAGCACTGAGCCATGGGCCCACCATGTGGACCCTGTTGCTGAGGGGCCCTGTCCCCTGTGAACAAAGACCTGAACTTCTTGGGTGCCCAGGGAGCTGGTGTGGAGCAGCGGTTTTCTGGCCTGTGCCCCAGCTGCCCCCCACTTGAGAAGAGGCTGAGGGCAGGCCCAGCACAAGCCTCCTGAGGCCCCAAGGACTGTGCTGGTACATTAAAAAATAAGTCCAGGGGCTGGAGTGATAGTACAGCGCATTGCCTTGCATGCGGCCGACCCAGGTTTGATTCCCAGCATCCCATATGGTCCTCTGAGCACCGCCAGGAGTAATTCCTGAGTGCAGAGCCAGGAGTAACCCCTGAGCATTGCTGGCTGTGACCCAAAAAGCAAAAAAAAAAAAAAAAAAAAAAAGTCCATGGGGCTGGAGCGATAGCACAGTGGGTAGGGCGTTTGCCTTGCACGCGGCCGACCCGGGTTCAAATCCCAGAATCCCATATGGTCCCCTGAGCACCGCCAGGAGTGATTCCTGAGTGTAGAACCAGGAGCAACCCCTGTGCATCGCCGGGTGTGACCCAAAAAGCAAAAAAAAAAAAAAAAAAAAAAGTCCAGAGGTCACAGGGTGGTGACCTGGGGGGTCACCCCAAGGTCACACAGACATGTACCAGGTGACCCTGACCACGTCAGGATCAGAACAGATGACCCCAGACCCTACCTGGGAAGCCTTTCAGGGACCCCCTCCTACACTCCTTTCTGCGGAGCCCACCCAGGGTGCTGGCTGGGCCCCTGTGTGGGTGTTTGCGCAGCCTCCGCTTCCTGCCAGCCCAGTGGTTAATGAGCAGCCGGCCTGTGCATAAAGGGACGGTGTGGCGCCAGCAAGGCAGTGACCTGAGCCTGGAGGCCACCATGTCGCAGCTGGTGGAGTGTGTTCCTAACTTCTCCGAGGGGAACAACAAGGAGGTGAGGTGCCAGGGGCTGCCTGGCTGAGGGCTGAGGGCTGAGAGACAGGTAGCCTGAGGTAGCCTCAGCTGAGGGCTGAGGGCTGGGAGACAGGGATGGGCGGGGGCTGAGTGGTGTGAGAGGCAGTGTCCTGGCCTGGGTAGCCTGTGGGGGGGGGCTCGAGCTGGTCAGTGTAGCTCCTGAGGTAAATTGGACCCTACAAGCTGTTTGAGGTTACTGTCCCCTCCCACATGGTCATGAGGAAACTGAGGCATGGAACCAAGCTGCCCAACATGTATTGTCTCACCTGCTCCACCCCATACATTCAGGGGCCACAGGGGTGGGTGCACTGATCCTCTGCCCTTGGCTTGAAGGGCACTTTCTCAGGGCCCCAGGTTCTCCCATCCGTGCTATTTCCTGCCTCAGTTTCTCTGGAGGTTTAGTGCCCCTCTTTGCCATCCATGGCTGGGAAGGATTCCTCTATGTCACATTCTCTGGGGCCTAGCACCCACTCACTTGCCCTGGGATGGGACTCAAGTCAACCTTCCCCCAGATCATCGAGGCCATCTCCCAGGCCGTGGCCCAGACGCCGGGCTGCGTGCTGCTGGACGTGGATGCGGGTCCGTCCACCAACCGCACTGTCTACACATTTGTGGGGCGGCCTGAGGATGTGGTGGAGGGAGCACTCAATGCCGCCCGGACCGCCTTCCAGCTCATCGACATGAGCAGGCACAAAGGTGAGGCCGGGGGTCCTGGGCCCTGCAAGCAGCTCCTTGGAGGCACCCAGAGGTGTCACCCACACCACCTCACTGCGTCTGGCAGTCTGTGGGTCTCACAACTCTGGACGGAGCCTGCCATCACCTGTCGACTCTGACCTTAGACCTGGTCAAAGGGCAGGAGTCTCGCTGCCTACAGTGGGGGAGGCCAGGCCCCAGGGGACTCAAGGTGACCCTGACTGGGAGAAAAGAAGCTGAGTTAAGGCACCTGGAGCTACGGGGGGAACCCCGACCAATGCCCGGAGCCCCGACCAATGCCCGGAGCTCTACCATGCGTGCTGGGCAGCAGGACTGGTGGGTGCATGTGGGGAGCCCCAGAGCCCCACGTCTGTCCACATCCTCAGGGGAACACCCCAGAATGGGCGCCCTGGACGTGTGTCCCTTCATCCCTGTGCGGGCCGTCACCATGGAAGAGTGCGTGCTGTGTGCCCAGGCATTTGGGCAGCGCCTGGCAGGAGAGCTGGGTGTGCCAGGTGAGTGCAGGAAAGGGTCCCAACAGCTGCAGGGGCCAGTGAGTGAGGGACAGGGCTTCCCACAGCTGTGGGAATGGGAACACGCAGCCTGAGCCCTTCTGTTCAGAGGAAGGAGCAGGCGTTCCTCCCTCACTGTCCGCCCGGACCTATGGGGGGGCTGCGGGGGTCTGAGCTAACTGAGTGCCCACCATCACGAAGCCAAGTCAGAGGGAGTCCTGGGACACCATGGTCAGCATGGCTCTTGTGGAAAATTGAACCCTATAGGCTATTTGAGGCTACTGTCCCCTCCCGACATGGTCGTGAGGAAACCGAGGCACAGATCCCCGAGCCCCGGCCCTGACTGGAGAGTCCCAGCTTGTTTCTGAGTGGAGGATGAGCAGTTCAGGGGGTCCCCTGGCAAGACCTGACCTCTCCACCTCCTGCAGTGTATCTCTATGGAGAAGCAGCACGGACGGCCAGCCGCAGGACCCTGCCGGCCATCCGTGCCGGGGAGTACGAGGCCCTCCCAGAAAAGGTGCCTGACCCCTGGGGGTGTGCCTCTTGCCCCATCCTGAACTTCCACGGGGGCCCCTCACCAAGGTGGGTCTCCCCACAGCTCAAGCAGGCCGAGTGGACACCTGACTTTGGACCCAGCACCTTTGTCCCCAGCTGGGGGGCCACGGTCACGGGGGCACGAAAGTTCCTTGTCGCCTTCAACATCAACCTGCTCAGTACCAAGGAGCAGGCACACCGCATTGCGCTCAACATCCGGGAGCAGGGCCGCGGGAAGGACCAGGTGTGCCCCTTGGACACCCCACCCCAGGGCACAGGCACACCCACCCCTCGGGCACCTGCACCTGGGTGCAGGACAGAGGCTGGAGGTTCCCTGCTCACCAGCCTGACCTCAGCTCCAGGCCACGTGGTGCCTGAATGTTTGAGGGGAGGTCACTGACTTGGAACATTTTCCATGAATCAGGTGGGTTCAGCTGCTGTCAATATGCCACAGCCCTCAGCATCTCCCAATATTCCCTCTGCCCCCAGTGCCTCTAGCCCCCCATGACCTCAGTGCTCAGATCCCCCATGAGCTCAGTACTCTGATCTCCAAGACCTTGAGGGCCCCTGTGACTTCAGTTCAGAGTGAGGGAGGAAGTGGAGGGTAAGGAGGAAAGTGAGGAGGAAGAAGATGAGGTGAGTGAAGAAGAAGAGGACAAGGGAGAGGAGGCAGATGAGGGTGAGGAGGAGAGAGTGAAGGGGAGAGGAGGAGAGTGAGAAGCAGAGGAGAGGAGGGAGAGGGAAGAGGGTGAGGAGGGGGAGAGAGGAGGAAAATGATGAGGGAGAGTGAGGAGGAGGGTGGGGAGAGTGAAGCTGGGAGGATGGTGAGATGGGCACTTGCTGATGGCCATGCAGTGGTGCCAGCCTGGAGGCAGAGCCAAGGTGGAGCCCACGTCCGTGTCAGGGTCAGACTCGGGACAGATCCAGTCACCTTCGCCCTGGACAGGAGAGGTTGGGCAGGGCCTGCGCTGGGAAGGCTTTTTCTTTGCAGCCAGGACTTCTGAAAAAGGTTCAGGCCATTGGCTGGTACCTCGAGGAGATGAACCTGGCCCAGGTGTCCACAAACCTGCTGGACTTTGAGGTCACAGCGCTGCACACAGTCTATGAGGAGATCTGCAGGGAAGCCCAGGCAAGTGGCAGGTGTCCCTGATGATCTGGAAGGTGTGACCTGTGTGGTGCACCAGGCCCTGCCCTGAGCATCCACTCTGTGGCCTGCAGGAGCTGAATCTTCCGGTGGTGGGCTCACAGCTGGTGGGGCTGGTGCCTCTGAAGGCCCTCCTGGATGCCGCAGCCTTCTACTGTGCCAAGGAGAAGCTGTTCATCCTGGAGGAGGAACATCGGATTAGGCTGGTGGGTGGTGTGCTGAGGTCCCTGCTTCCAGGGTGGCCTGGGTGCTCCCCAAGGGGGTCTGGTCACCCTCGGGTGCCGTAGTTGCTCCCCAGTGGTCTAGGTGCCTTGGCTCCCCTCCCCACTGTCCCCACTAAGTCTCATCCACAGGCCAGTGGTCCCAGCAGCTGAGATGAAGTCATGCTGTGTTCACTTGAACAACACTACTGAGATATTCTCTAGGACCCCAAATATGCAGAATTCCTGTCAAAACATCCTGGGACTCTGAACCCCAGTGTTCTGATGGTCTGAGCCCTCCTCCCCATCACTGGTATTTGATCCATGATCTTGGGTCTCAGATCCTGGGGACAGAGCTTGGAAAGTGGTTCCCTGGCTAAACCCCCACTGCTGGCCATGGCCAGGGCCTGCCCTGACAGAGACAGAGCGGATTGCTCTGGGAGAGGCTGCCATGGCACATGCCAGTGGGCACCCTGCCCACTGTACTTCCACCGTACCATCACTCCAGCTCCTCAAGTTGATTAAAATAGAAGTGTGCTTAGGGTCTATAGTACAGGGGTTAAAGCACTTGCTTGCATGTGGCCAACCCAGGTCCAATCTCTGGCACCACATATGGTCCCGTGAGCCTCACCAGGAGTGATTCCTGAACACAGATCCAGGACTGAGTCCTGGGCATCTTTGAACCAAAAGTCAAAAACAAAAAGATTGTGCTAAGGTCAGGAGGGGATCTCAAGTGGCAGAGCAGGTTTCTGACACATGGGAGCCCAGAGTTCCTGTGCAGCCCTGCATGGGTCCCAGCCCCGCCTACGCAGAGCACAGTAGGTGGGAGGAAGCCCAGGGACCTTCTATTCAGTCCCTCTTCCTCTCCCTTCTCTTTGCCATCTCTAGCAGCACAGCAAGGCTCACCCCTTCCTTGGTCTCAGTGCTCACACATTGGGGGTACTGGCTGGACACCAGGTTCTGTTGTGGTGCTGGCTCCCTGTGGCAGGTTGGGGCTTACACGCTGCATGAGGGGCAGTTCCAGGGACTGAGCTTAAGGCTGCCAGACTCAGGGGCGCCTTGAAAGGAAGGCCCTGTGCACTACTCTGTTCTCTGTTCTGCTGCTGGATAGTGGTCCCAGCATCACCAGCCACTGCAGCCCTGTTCTCGGACTGGAACGACCCGAGGGGGACTTGGACCACTGGGTGACACATTCTCGGCAGCTGCTCTAAGATTCATCCCGTGGCTTCTCTCTGGCCTGGGGGAGGCAGCACCAAGGCGTTTCCCTGGGCCTGGGTCTCCTCACGGCCCCTGTAAGCCCACACTGGGGCTTCACCTCAGAAATCCCATCTCACTTCCAGGCTGGCTTCTCCTGCACCCGCCTGCCCCTTTTAGGTGGGGTGCACCCAGTGCTTCTCTGGGCTATGAGGGGAGGTTGGTCATGTGGGTGAGGGTCAGGGCTACCCTCCCCTACTCAGGAGAGGCCTGAGCAACCTGGCTGAGGGAACCTGGCTGGGCTCACCCCTGTGTGGCCCAAGCCAGGCAGAGAGGGGCTGAGTTTCCCAAGTCTTCTGCTCATCTTGGGCCATCCTATTTGGGCTTCAGGATGACTCCCCTTTTATTTTGGGGGGCTACGCAAGCAACAGTGAGGGAGTAGAGGGCCCATTTCTGGTGCCACTTGAGACTGGTGGTCCAGGTGGCTCTGGGCCTGGGCAGCTGACGCTGGCACCTTGACCCTCAGCACCTCTGTGTGTGCCCTGCTCCTTGCAGAGGTCGCCGGGCACTGCACTGAGAGCCAAGTGGGTGCTACCAGCCTCTCAGAGGGCTCCTCCCTCCAGTCACCTGTAACTTCCCCTCACTCTTTCCAGGTGGTGAACCGGCTGGGCCTGGACTCCCTGACCCCCTTCAACCCAAAGGAGCGGGTCATTGAGTGAGTCTCCCCTCAGTTCTTCCACTCCCACTGGGTCACTCCTACTACAGTCAGGTGCTGGACCAGGTGTGGGGTGCAGCAAGGTTCCCCAGTCTCACATGCCCTCAGTGGGCTCCTGTGTGCTGCTGGTCCAAAGCAGGGGCCAGAGCCAACCCTCATCTTAGCGGGGACGGGCAAGACAGGACCCGTCCCTGAACCACGTGTCCAGGGCCTCAGTCTGTCACCCACCCACATGCCCCCGTCCCCCACTTGGCTCTTGTCTGCCTGGCACCCTCAGGTACCTCGTCCCTGACCGTGAGTCTGAGCAGAGCCTGGTGGACAAGCCCCTGTGCGCCTTCATCCGGGAGGTGGGCGCCCGCTCAGCAGCCCCAGGGGGCGGCTCGGTGGCGGCGGCCAGTGCAGCCATGGTGAGCAGGGCAGAGGGGCAGGAATGGGAGGGGGACAGGGAGAGGACCGGCACGAGGGCAGGGGGCATATGCCATGTGGTGGTGTCTCTGGACTTGTCCGGCCCATTCCCAGGGTGCAGCACTCGCTTCCATGGCCGGATTGATGACCTATGGCCGGCGCCAGTTTGAGCAACTGGACGCCACCATGCGACGCCTGATCCCCCCGTTCCACACAGCCTTGGCTGAGCTGACGGCGCTGGTAGACAAGGACGCCCGGGCCTTTGAGGGCTACCTGGTGAGCAGGGCAGGGGAGGGTGGGCCTGGTGGGTGAGGGGCCTGGGGAGGGGTTGAGGTGAGGGGTCTGGAGGAGAGACCACTCCGGCCCTCAGAGCGCTGGCCCGAGGCTGCAGCTCCACAGGCCTCTGACCCCAGGAAGGATCAGTGGCGCCTATTTGCACACGTGGCCAGGCCCGCTCTCAGGGAGCTGACCGGCCTTTGGACAGGAATTTGCAGCCAGACTAGTGGGCATGCCCCAACCCCAAGGTCCCAAGGCCAGGAAAGCAGCAGCTCCCTCTGCTGCACCTGAAACCAGCAGGCTCACCCCCTGGGGGGCTTCCGGCCCTCGGTCGTACCAGGGTGTGGGGGTTGCCCACTCTCCTCACCATGTGTGTGTGAGTCCCCACAATGACAGGGTGGGGACGAGAAGCACTGACACCCCCACACTCTCTTCCAGTCCATGTCCTCTGTGGGGTCCCAGCCACTTAGGGGCCCCGATTCTGTTCCTCATGTACTGTTTGGTCTTGCTGTGCAGGAGGCAATGAAGATGCCCAAGGGCACCCCGGAGGAGCGAGACAGGTGAGCATAGGGGCACTTTTGGAAGTGGGGGCATCGCTGGAAGGTGGGGCCAAGCCATGCTCCTGAAGGGAACACTGCTACTGAAGGGGTACAGGCCTCTAAGTTGGCCACGTCCCTGATGGGAAAACACTCCTGAATGGACAGCATCTCCCTGAAGGGGCACCAAGCTCCTGGACAGAGAGAGACAAGCTCATGGAGGGAGACACACCCCAAAGGGGGACATGCCCTGAAGGGGGACACAACCTGAAGGGGGTCAGTCCTGAAGGGGACACACCCTGAGGGGGGACACACCCAGAAGGGGGACAGTCCTGAAGAAGGACAGTCCTGAAGGAGACACGCCCTGAAGGGAGACACACCCAGAAGGGGGACAGTCCTGAAGGAAGACATGCTCTGAAGGGGGACAGTCCTGAAGGGAGACAGTCCTGAAGAGGAACAGTCCTGAAGGAGACATGCCCTGAAGGGGGACACGCCCTGAAGGGGGACAGTCCTGAAGGAAGACATGCTCTGAAGGGGGAGAGTCCTGAAGGGAGACAGTCCTGAAGAGGGACACGCCCTGAAAGAGACACACCCTGAAGGGAGACACACCCTGAAGGGGGTCAGTGCTGAAGGGGGAACACAGCTCCGAGTTGAAGTCACTTGAACGGGAGGAGGTTCTGTTATCTGTCCCACAGCCCTGGTTCTTTCTGTTCATGATCACGGGTTGCGGGCGGGCGCCACAGGCCGAGGGTCCCTGGGTGCCTGGTTCCAACCATGCCTCCTATTCCAGGCGCACAGCGGCACTACAGGAGGGACTGCGACGCGCTGTGGGTGTGCCCCTCAGTCTGGCAGAGAAGGTGGCCTCCCTGTGGCCAGCACTGCAGGAGCTGGCCCAGCATGGGAACCTGGCCTGTCGTTCGGACATGCAGGTGCGCCCGAGGGGGCACAACACAGAGTGGTGGGGACAGCCACGGGGGTGGGCACCAGGCGGGCCCCAGGCAGACCCATGTGCCCTACTCCCGCAGGCCCTCCTGCACCCCTTGCTCCCGAGACTCCAGACGACACCCAGGGCACCTCAGGCTGGGGGTGTGGGGCAGGGCAGGGGGGGCTTTGATCCTGTGGGCACCCTGCTCAAGGGGACCCTTGGGTTCTAGCCAAAGCCACACGGCAGTGTGCTGGGGGGACAGGGGAGGGCAGGCTCCTCCCAGAGGGCTCTCCCTGCCAGGGGTGCAGACTCCTGCCTGGAGGGTCCCAGCACTCTGGTGAGATGGGTGGGAGGCTGCGGCCTCAGGGGGCTCTGGGCAGCCCACCCCAGACTCTGGTGCTCAGCTGGCTGCTGCCGCAGGTGGCGGCCAAGGCCCTGGAGACAGGCGTATTTGGTGCCTATTTCAATGTGCTCATCAACTTGAAGGAAGTCACTGACCAGGAGTTCAAGGAGCAGGTGAGCAGCCCTGGCACATCCATCCTCATTGCTCTGGCAGGACACTCCTGCCTCCCTGGACCACTGCCCAGCCGAAGGCCAGCACAGGGCACTGCCCTGTGTCCCAGGGACAGAGTGGGTGGCTTCGGGAAGATAGCCCTGCCCCCCGGGGGGACACTGCAGCAGGTGGTGCAGTGGCAGGAGCTGATGTGGCCTTCTGCACAGGTCTGCCAGCGTATCTCCAGCCTCCTGCAGGATGCACAGACCCAGGCTGCCCTGGTGCTGAACCGCCTGGAGGCCCGGCAGGAGTGACCCCACCCCCGCTAGAGGCAGGAGTGACCCCTCCTGACAGATACCAGCCTGGTGGGGCAGGGAGTGGGATCTGCTACATGGGGGGACCCTGCATTCCCTTTGGCTTCCAGTAAAGTTGGGGTACAACAGGCCTGTTTGATGTGTTGGGGGGCCATGGAGGGGGGCTGGGAGGTGGGGCCCACAACCACACTCTGACAGGCAGGGGAAAACAGCTCTGGGAGCCCTGCAGTGTCCCGTCCCTGTGGCGTGGCTCTGTGGGGGCAGCCTCTGCCCACAGACCTACATAGCCCCTGCTGGGGGCTCAGCCACTCTGCCTCAGGCCAGCTTGTTAAGGCCCCCAATGCTAGCTGAGGAGACAGAGACTGAGTCCCAGAGACAGAGTCTGAGCAGAGCCAGAGGCAGCTGGGGAGAGGCCCCCGAAACCCCGGAATCAGCTTCAAAGAGCACCTGGCGGGAGCCTCACTTGTTTGCACACCTAGGGCACGGTATGGGGCAGCTGGCTGGTGCCGTCTTGGCACGTGTGCGTGCATGTGGGGTGAGACTTGTTCTGGGTCACGTCAGCCCCCCCGAGGGTCCCTACCAGTAAGTGGCCGCCAAGTAGGGGAGGCATTCAGGCCTTTATTGGGGGACAGTGTGTGCCCCCAGGCAGAGGCTGTCAGCTCAGTCCGTACAGGGGGCGCCCACACGGCAACGGGCCTCCGGAAGCACCAGGAAGGGGTGGGGGGGCAGTACCCACAGAGAGAGGCCACAGGCTGGAGCCGCGTGGGGCAGGCCGAGAGGGGCGCGGCCACGGACAGGCTGGGTGGGGTGGGCCTGGTCGGGCCGGGGCGCTGGGCCCGAGAACTGGGCTGGCGGCACTAGCAGAGCCAGCGGATGAACCTGTCGAAGAAGCTGGGCTGCACCAAACTGTCATAGTCCTTCTCGCGGAAGATGGCGGCCGTGTCGCCCAGGCTCAGCTTGGCCAGCACGTCGGCGTCCACGTCCGCGCCCACGGCCACCACTGTGGGCACCACGTTCTCCTTGCGCATGGAGTGCAGCGCCTCGTTCAGGCTGAGGTTGCCCGTGACGCCGTCGGTGATGAAGACGAAGGCCAGCTCTGCGTGACGACGGGCGCCCCCCTGACCACGCTGCGCCACGTGGTTGACGGCGTGCACGATGCCAGCGCCCACGTGTGACGCCGAGTCCAGGTAGCGCGCGGCCTCCAGCGCCTCCTGCACCTGGGCCAGGCTGGACGTCAGCGGGAAGACCACCTGCTGCTCGCCCGCCGCCCCGAACTGCAGCAGCGCCAGGCGCGCGTTCAGAGGGTCGTCGTCCCCACGGGCCAGCGTCAGCCGCCGCGACGTGGCCTCCACCAGGCGCAGTGCCTTGCGGAAGTTCTGCTCGCCCAGCCGCTCAGAGCCGTCCAGCAAGAAGACGATGTCCACTGGCCGCTGCGTGCACTGGGCCACATATAGCTCTGGGGGGAGATGTGGGGCCTGTGAGCCCGCCCGCCACAGGCGCCCAGTGGGGACCCCAGGACCCCCTGCCCCTTTGCCCCATCTCTTCAGGCTGGATTCCCCCCTGCCCTGGGGGCTGCACCCAGCTTAGTATTAGTGGAGACCCCCGCAACAGTCTGCAGGGGTCTCCTCTTGCCATCGGCTGACCCTGGGGCAGGAGTTCCTGCGCTCTTGGAAGCAAGGTTCTGAGTGGCTCCGGGGACCCTCAGTGGCAGGTGCCCACAGCCCAGCTTTGGGGGACCCTTAGCACCAGGCAAATACCCATGAGCAGTACCCACGGCCCACCCCAGCCCTGTGTCCAGCCCCCACCCCACTGTCAGGGTCTGGAAGACGTGCCGAGGGCACTGTTAGGAACAATCTTTAAGAAACATTTTTTTTTCTTTTCTCTTTTTGGGTCACACCGGGCGATGCACAGGGGTTACTCCTGGCTCTACACTCAGGAATTACCCCTGGCGGTGCTCAGGGGACCATATGGGATGCTGGGAATCGAACCTGGGTCGGCCTCATGGAAGGCAAATGCCCTACCCGCTGTGCTATTGCTCCAGCCCTGGCTGGGGAGAATCTTTAATGAGCTTATTAAAGAACTAGCTTATTTGCAACTGAAGAGCAACTTCTCTAAACCCACACAAGCCAGTGCTACCTGTGCTTCTAGCAAATTCTTGAGTTCAGTCTGCCTTGCACATCCCTAGGGGCACTGATGCATGAGTGCAGGTTTGGGGTAGCAGTAGGGGGCTGGTTCCCACCAGGACCTGTTCCCACCCCCGCCCCCTGCTTCCTGTGCAGGAGGGGGCTCTGAGGGCCCCTCCCACTTCTGACTCTGGTTGTGCCTGCTGGGATCTGGGAGCCACGGCGACCAGTGGCTTGGCAGAACTCGGGGCTCAATGTGCTGAGATGAGTGAGGCCATCCCTGATGGGAAAGGGGACCTGTAGGTTGGGGACAGCTGCTCAGCTCCTGATTGCCCCGGGTGGGTGCCACCTCCGGGTGCTCACAGGAGGGGGCTGCAGCCATGGGAGCTGGGAGCAGGAAGGGTCTCAGACGCGTGACGGACCCCTGTGCCCCCTGGAGTGTGGGCCAGGAGCCTCGGGTGGGGCAGTTTCACTGCTGGGCACTGGGTGGCCTGGGTGCGGTTCCCATGGAGGGTCAGCAGAGTGCCAGAGCCACCCCGGGGTCCCCCACAATGTCCCTGTGCACCAGCTTAAAGGTGTCAATGAAGAGCTCCATCCAGTGCAGCCGCTCGCCCCCCGTGGCAAACTTGGCCCGTTCGGCAGTGTAGACCAGCGTGGCCACCAGCCTGGAGTAGGTGGCCGGGTCCCCGCTGAGCTTGGTGGCGTTTAGCATGTGTTGGATCAGGGGGGCGGTCCCAGGGAAGGAGGTGTCCCGGCCCTCTTCCGAGTGCAGGAAGGTGACCGCCGGCTCGCCGGGCCGCGCACCATCTGCGGGGGCCAGAGAAGGCTTTGAGGGACCCACTGGCTTGTGGGAGCGCTCTGCGCTGGGACACGGGGACAGGAGCCCACAGGGGGGGCTGGCAAGGGCGCCGGATGAACCAGGGGACAGGCAGAGGGTGCTGGCGGCAGTACCCCAGAATGCTCTTGTACCAAGGGTCCCCGTTTATCCCCCAACCGTGGTGACGGGTACAGAAGCTGCTCCTTAAGGTGGTCCTGACTCCACACGGAGCTCAGGATGCAGACACTGTCCCTCTGGCCCCAGGGCCCAGGACTGACCGGGGCGCTGGGAGCTATTCGGGGAGCTCCAGCCCTCAGACAGTGCCTGTGGATGCTGAGCTCAGCTGTGGCTGCAGGAGTGAGGCTGGCCAGGCCAGGGGTCACACCCAGTCCTGTGTGCCCAGGCCAAGGCAACAAGCTCTCCCAGCACCCTGAGGGAGCCTGGAACGTGGGCAGGACTCACCCACGCTGCAGGTGGGCTACAGGCCAGTTCTGGGAAAGTTTCTCTCATTTGGGGAGGGTGAGCCCTGGAGTTGGGAGGAAGAGGGTCTCCCTGGGGGCCGCCTCTGCACTCTGGAGACTGGAGCCTCGGGGGAATGGGGTCACCTGGACTCAGCTCCACCATGCCCTTCAAGACCAGTCACCCACAAGCAGAGCCACACAAGGACACAGAAGGGACACTCCTTTCCAGGCTCTTTGGGCCGACGTGGAAGCCACAGCAGACATGCAGCCGACAGCGTTTGAGCGACCCGCCCCTGCGGTGAGCAGTGCTCAGCATCTGCCCATGGCTCACAGGCGCAGGAAGGTCAGCCTAGCCCCGAGCCTCTGATGGGGGGGCACCCAGGAGCCCTCCGTGTCTGATGCCATCTGCAGCCGGTTCCTTGAGCATCTTGCCAGATGAGCCAAGCCCCAGCCCGGCCCATTTCCCCTCCTGCGGGCCATTTCCCAGGCAGCACCCAGGTGGACCCAGCACCCCCAGCCACCCACACTCTGGGGCTGAGATCAGGGTCCTAACCATGCCTCATCCTGGACTCCCAGGACCCCGAGGGACAGCCCTGGGTGCCCATGGCCTTGCAGCACACAACCATGTGTGGGGACACAGAACTCCGAAAGGCAAGTACAGGCCTGACCCTCTGCCAGAGAGAGGGGGCTGCAGGCAGCAGCTCTGGCTGGTCAGTGGACAGGTGGTCTCCTTACTGTGCTCACACCCCACTTCAGAACCCCATCCCTGGCCCCTGGCAGCTACAGGCACCTCCCCTCCTGTGCTGGGGCACCTGCCTAGCCACCGCCTCTGGCCGTGGGCTCCCGTCCAGGGGCTGCAGGGATCCTCACTGGAGAGAGGCCGGGCATGCTTCAGGAGGACCCTGCACAGCCCCCCAAATCCCGGGGCGCTAGGCCAAGGGATGGGGTGTTACCTGCTTGGCAGGGGAGGTCCGGGCACACGATCTGGGGGTCTAGAAGAGAGAGGGTGGTGGTGAGCGGGTAGGCTGGCGGTGCCCAGCCCCGTCTGCCCCACCGGTAGCGTCCTCACCCGGGCACAGCACGTCCTCCATGTCGTCGATGAAGCGCTCGGCCACCAGGTCGGAGAAGAGTGTCATGTTGCGCACCTGCTGCGGCTTGTTGCAGGCGATGGACGACAGGCTCTCGCTCTCGTGCTTCTCGTGGAACATGTCGCCGATGCCGATGGCCGTGACGGTGACGTCGCGGTTGCACAGCGCCTGCAGGTGCAGGTCATCGTCGCGCGGGTCGTGCCGGCCGTCGGTGATGACCACGGCGAACACGCGCGTGCCCTGGCGGCGGCTCTCCTTGATGAGCCGGTCGTAGGCGAACTTGAGCGCCGACGGCGTCCACGTGCCGCCCGCGATCCACTCGAGGCTGCGCACGGCCTCCTTGAAGCTGGACAGCGAGTCGATGCGCGGGTCGTCCAGCTGGATGGCCTCAAAGGTGCCCTCATGGCTGTACTGGACCACGCCCACGCGGGTGCCTGCGTGGGCAGAGCGGGCGGGGTGAGGCGCGGGCCGGGTGCGGCCACTCCCTCTCCCTGGGGCCGCTCTGGGCGGTGCCCCGGCTCCGTCCACTGTGCCCTCACCAGTCTCGGACTTGGGGTCCTTGGCGATGGCGCCCAGCCTGTTGACCACGTTGATGACGAAGTTCTTCTCCAGGGTGAAGTTGGTGTAGCCGATGCTCTCGGAGCTGTCGATGACGAACACCACGTCCAGGGCCCCGCAGCGCTTCTCACAGTCTGCGCAAGGGGGGCAGCTCAGCACGGACACGTCAGGCCGCCTGCCCGGCCCCACCCCGCCCCGCCCGGACTCACCGCAGCAGCCGCACGTCTCCCGCACGTATGTCATGACGTCACACTCCTGTAATGCAGCAGCAGGCGTGGCCACCAGGAGCCTCACCCGGACCCCGCCCATCTCCCTCTGACCCTGCCCACCAAGTCCCCGACCCTGCCTACATCCCTATGACCACACCCACCATCTGACCACGCCCACATCCCATGACCACGCCCTTCGCCTAACCACGCCCATCTGTTTCCTTGACCATGCCCAAACCCCATCCGACCACGCCCACTCATGCCCACTACTCATGACCACGCCCACCCGTCCCCTGACCCACCGGTCCACAATGCTCCGATCACGCCCACCTCTCTCACCACGCCCTCCCTCTGACCTTGCCCTCCTCAGGCCATACCTACTCCCGACTCCCTTACCTCTCTGAGCCCGCCCACCTCTGATTCCGACCCTGCCCACCCTTTGACCACGCCCTGTCCGTGACCTGGGTGGGCAGGTATTCAGGCCCAGACACCTACTGTGAGACCGGGATCGCCGGGGGGCCCAGGTTCTCCCTGCAGGAGGGAGAGGTGGGGATGTCAGTGGGCCCTTCTCTGCGGGCACTTTGAGGTCCCTGCCACCCTCACCCTGTTCCTGCACGAGGGCTCAGAGCTGGGTCTCCTACCTCAGGTCCTGGGGGTCCTCTCGGGCCTCGGGGCCCAGGCTCCCCAGGCGGTCCAGGATCCGCCTGCAGGGAAGGGGTGTCACTGCCGGGTGGGGGCACTGGATGGCCAAAGCAGTGGGTACACGGGTGGGGACACAGGGGATACAGGGCACATGGAGGCGGGAGATAGGGGACACAGGATGGGGACACAGGGTGGGGACACGGGGAACATGGGAAAAGGGGGCAGGACACGGAGGGACACGGGTGGGGGACATGGAGGGACACAGGGGGACACAGGAGGACATGGGGCAGGCGCTCACAGGCTCGCCCTTCTCGCCTTTCCTCCCGCTCTCTCCTTTCAGCCCGAAGTCGCCTCTGCCGCCCTGCAGACATGGACAGGGGCGTGAGCGCTCGCAGCGGGGCTGGGACTGGGCTTGGGACTGGCTAGGCGGCTCGCGGTACCCCCACCCGACATGCACTCACGTACCTCGGGGCCTCGGGGGCCGGGCTCGCCCTTGTCACCCTAAAGAGCAAGCACGGGGAGACAGCTGTGACCCCACATCACCTCTGCACCCCCCTGCTGCACCCCTGCCCCTCATTGTCCTTCCCCCTCCCTCCCACCCCTGTCAGCCCCTCCCCACCTCCCCCAGCCTCAGCCCCTCCGGTCCTCCCCTCCGCACAGTGGGGATCTTCCCCTGGACTTACGGGCTCTCCTCGAGGTCCAGGGTAGCTGAATCCAGGTCTGCCGGGGTCTCCCTGAGGGGTGTGGGGCAGACGGATCAGACTGGCTTGGGGGCTGCAGGAGGAGTGCCCTCTGCCCCCTAGGGCCAGTGCAGGCCCAGCCTCTCCTGTGGGCAGGGTGGGGATTACCTTGGGGCCGGGTGGTCCTGAGTCTCCACGGGGACCAGCATCCCCAGGGTCTCCCCGAGATCCCTGCAGGCAGAAAGTGGGGTATTGGCACAGGCGAAGACCCCAGACCCACACGCCCACCCTGCATGGGGGCTAACGAGTCTGCCCTGTGGGTCCTACCCCACTCACCTGCTTTCCAGGTTCCCCCAGGGCACCTTGGGGTCCTCTAGGTCCAGGCAGGCCTCGGTCCCCCTGCAGAGAGAGCGGCCCCATGTGGACGTGGGGTTCCAGTGGGCCAAGGTGCCGGGGGGAAGAGGGTGCAGCACCCCCTCCCCTGGGTGCCCCCCATGGCCCACTGACCTTGGATCCTTTGTTGCCCACCTCTCCGGCCAGGCCCCGGGCACCTTCAGGCCCAGGGTCCCCCTGTGAGGAGAGAGGCTCAGCTAGAGACATGCCAGAAGCTTGGGGGTCCCTTTCTCCAGGGAGTGGCATGACAGCACCCAGACGGGCCCCCACTTCCCAGGCGCAGGTGCCCTGGTCCCGCACTCGGGACCCCAGGCAGACAGTCTAGGCGAGCCGCAGGGCAGACTGCAGGGAAGCTGGCCAGGTCATGCTCGGCCTGCCCGGTCCACATGACGTCACACAGTAGTGCCACACGGTGTCACATGTGTCACTCAGCATCCGACGCCCTGCTCACAGCACATCACAGTGTCACGCAGCACATCACATGGGGCATCACATGTGCCACTTACGGCCATCACACATGCCTCTGCATGCAGGCTGGCTCCAGGACTGGTGCAGGGTCCCCACGGGCCTGCTCCTGTGGGCTGTGGACCCCTCCAGAGGGGGCGGGTGCTGGACACTCACCTTTTCCCCCTTGGTGCCATCACTGCCTGGGCCGCCCTTGGCCCCAGGGTCTCCTCTGCGGCCCTGCAGAGAAGACGTGTGGGTGGGGTGGCAGGAACCCACCCCGGAGCCCCTGACTGGGGCCTCTCCTGGACTCAGGAACTAGGCTGGGGGTTCAGGTTGGGCTGGCGTGAGCATGTCCCCAAGGCCTGGAGGTCTGGGTGCAGGCCAGGGCCCTGTCCAGCCCTCGGTGTGTCCCCCAGGGTCCAGGACACCGTCCACACAGGGGGAGGCAGGGAGGCAAGCCGGGCACTCACAGGCTCTCCGCGGGGTCCTCGAGGCCCAGGACCACCCTTGGCTCCCTTCACGCCGGGGCTGCCTGGGGCTCCGCTGTTGCCCTGGTAACCCTGTGAGGTAGACAGTCAGGACCGGAACCCCAGGCACCCCACCCATGTGTGGCCCTTTGTGAGGCACTTGCCTTGCTTCCTTTGGCCCCGCTCTCGCCCGGGGGGCCTCTGCGTCCAGGCCGGCCAGCGTCTCCCTGTAGGGTTGGTGCTGTCAGTGTGGCTGTGAGAAACCCGAACTCGGGTGGCCTGAGGGCAGAACCCCTAGGAAACCCCCAAGGGAGGGTGCTCCGGGCACGCAGACCCGAACGATGGGCTGGGCTACCAGGGCAGGCCTGAGGGTGGGGCTCCAGGTGCTCAGAACCTGAGGGTGGGGATCCAGGTGCTCAGCAGAAAGGGTGACCCCCACACTCCGGGAAGGATCTCACATCCCGGGAAGGATCTCACACCACGGGAAGGACCTCACACCCCGGAAAGGAGCCCCACCCTGGGAAGGACTCCCATACCCTGTGAAGGACCCCACAGCCCAGGAAGGACCCGCACAGTCCAAGAAGGAACCCCACCTGGGAAGGACCCCAACTCCGGGAAGGCATTCCACCCTGGGAAGGACCCCTATACCCCCAGAAGGACCCTACAGCCTAGGAAGGACACCCATCCTGGGAAGGACCCCACGCCCTGGGAAGGACCACCACACCCCTGGAAGGACCCCAAAAGCTGGGAAGGATGCCCACTATGGAAAGGCCCCCCATACTGGGAAGGACCCCACAGGCTGGGAAGGGCCCCACACCCCGGGAAGGGCTCCCACACCCCGGGACGGGCCCCACACCCCGTGAAGGCCCTCCACCCTGGGAAGGACCCCTATACCCCCGCAAGGACCCACAGCCTGGGAATGACCCCCACCCTGGGAAGGACCCCACATCACAGGAAGAGCCCCCACCCTGGGAAGGTCTCCACCCCGGGAAGAACACCCTGGGAAAGACCCTCACACTCCAGGATGGACCCCCAAACCCCAGGATGGGTCCCTACACCCCAAGACGGACCCCCCACCCTGGGAAGGACCCCCACACCCTGGAACGGGCCCCCACTCTGGGAAGGCCCCAAAACTCGGGAAGGACCCCCAGCCCAGGAAGGACTCACACACCCCAGGAAGGACCCCCACACCAGGAAGGCCCCTGCACCCCAGGAAGGACCCCCACAGCCCAGGAAGCCTCCTCCAGGAAGGACCCCACCCCAGATGGACCCCCACATGCCAGGATGGACCCCAACCCTGGGAAGAACCCCCACACTGGGGAGGCTCCCACACCCCAGGAAGAAACCCAGCTCTGGGAAGGATGTACACCCTGGGAAGGACCCCAGACACCGGGAGGACTCCAGAGACCGGGAGGGGCCCCCACACCCCAGGAAGTACCCCCACATCCTGGGAAGGATTGCCCCAGCCTAGGAAAGACCCCCATCCTGGGAAGGTCTCCACCCCGGAAGGACCACCACACCCTGGGAAGGACCCTTACACCTCGGGATGGACCCCATCCTGGGAAGTACCCCACTACCTGGGAAGTACCCCACTACCTGGGAAGGACCCCACCCTGGGAAGGACCACCACACTGGGATGGTCCCCACACTCCAGGAAGAACCCCCACCTTGGGAAGGACCCCCACAATGGTAAGGCCCCCACACCCCGAGAAGAAACCCAACCCCAGGAAGGACCCCCACACTGGAAGGCCCCGACACCCTGGCAAGGACCTCCACCCTGGGAAAGACCCCCACCCTGGGAAGGACACCCACCCTGGGAAGGACCTCGTACCCCAGGAAGGTCCACACCCTGTAAAGGACCCCCACACCCCAGGATGAACCCCCACCCTGGGAGGGACCCTGACCTCAGGAAGGAACTCACACCCTGTGAGTTCCTACCCTACCCAAGAGCCGGGAAGGGCCCCCGCAGCCCGGCAAGTGCCTGCACAGCACAGGAAGGACGCCCACCCTGGGAAGGACCCCCACGCTGGTAAGGACCCCAACTGTGGGAAGGACCCCACAGCCTGGGAAGGAACCCCACTCTAGGAAGGCCCCCATATCCCGGAAAGGGCCCACACATCCCGGGAAGGACCCCCACAGCCCAGGAAGGACCCCCACAGCCCAGGAAGGACCCCACCCTGGGAAGGTCCCCACCACGTGAAGGACCCCCACACCTTGGAATGGACCCCCCACACCCCAGGATGGATTCCCACCCTGGGAGAAAAACCCCACACTGTGAAGGCCCCCACACCCCAGGAAGAATGCCCACCCGGGGAAGGTACCCCCACACTAGGAAGGCCCCCACACCCTGGGAAGGACCCTCACCCTGGGAAGGCACTCACTCAGGGAAGGACCCCCACCCTGGGAAGGTCATCACACCCTGGAAAGGACCCAAAATCCCAGGAAGGACTCCACAGCCTAGGAAGGGCCCCCACACCCCCTAAAGGGCACCTATATCCTGGGAAGGATCCCCACACTCTGGAAAGGACCCCACACACTGGGAAGGACCCCACACACTGGGAAGGACCCCACACACTGGGAAGGACACCACAGCCTGAAAAGGGCCCACACATCCTGGGAAAGACTCCACATCCCAGGAAGGACCCCCACCCTGGGAAGGTCCCCACCCTGGGAAGGACCCCCACCATGGGAAGGACCCTCAGTCACTGAATGACCCCATACTCCGGGAAGGACCCCCACACCCCAGGAAGGACTTCACACCCGGGAAGGACCCCATCCTGGGAAGGACCCCAAACCACGAGAACGACCCCCACTCTGGGATGGACAACACCCTGGGAAGGACCCCCCCATCCTGGGAAGTAACCCAACCCCGGGAATGACCCCAAGTTGGGAAGGACCTTCACAATCAGGGATGGACCCCCACCCCCAGGGATGGACCCCCACCCTGGAAGGAGCCGCATAGCCCGGGTAGGATTCTCACAACCCGGGAAGGACCCCCACAGCCCTGGAAGGACACCCACCCTGGGAATTGTTCCCTACCCTGTGACGGACCACCACCCTGGGAAGGACCCCCACCCCGGGAAGGGCCCCTGGGGTGCTCCCCCAGGCTGTCCGAGAAGGAACCCTGGGGGGAGCCTGTGTCCCGGCCACATGCCCCTACCTTGGCGCCTTGGTCGCCCTGCTCTCCAGGGCTGCCTGCTTCTCCAGGGTAGCCATCAGGTCCCTGCGGGGGAGGGGCTGCTTGACTGGGAGCCTGGGGAGGCTGGGCCCCACCAGAAGCCTGGCCTGCGGGCTCCCTGCCCTCCCGAGCCCCAGGGCAACAGCTGCAGGGGCAGAGCAGGGGTGAGGGGTAAGACCACACCTACCCGGCTCCCGGGATCCCCCTTGCATCCAGGAGGTCCAATGCGCCCCAACTTGCCCTGCAGGAGACGGGGACAGGAGAGACCTCAGGGCAGCACAAGGCCATGTGAGAGTGTCACCCAGGGGCAGGTGGAGCATGTGTGCAGTGCTGCCCCTTTGCACGTGTGTGCGTGCGTGTGTGATAGTATGTGTGTACTGCTGTGTGCATGCCTGTGATGTATGTGTTTACACAGCTGTGATGTGTGTGTGTGTGTGTGTGTGTGTGTGTGTGTGTGTGTGTGTGTGTGTGTGTGTGCGCACGTGTGGTGACTGCATGCACAGAGGCCTTGATCCCCTCATCCCCCCATTCCAGGCTCGCTGCAGGCTGGGGTCCTGCAGGCAGGCCTCAGATTTCAGAGTGAGTGTTTCCTGGGCTCCAGCAAAGGTGCTCTTCCAGCCACAGGGCTGAGCCTGTGCTTGGCAGCCCCCTGCTGTGAGATGGGGGTGGGGCCCTGAGGGTCCCGCAGGGCTTGTCCTGAGGAAGGGCTCAAGGCTGCTACCTTCTGTCCATCAGTCCCATTCTTGCCGGCCAGGCCAGAGGCGCCCTGAGGGGAAGGAGGGGCAGCCGTCAGCCCTCGCCACAGCCCCAGTGCTGGGAGCGGGGTGCCCGCCCGCCTGGCCCCTTACCTTTCGTCCGTCAGCTCCAAATTCACCCTGTGCAGGAGAGAGGTATTTAGCAGGCCTGAGGTGGTCACTCACAGTCACTCCAGCCCAGCAGAGGCCATCACGCGAGGTCTGACCACAGGGGTCATCTCACCTTCTCTCCTTTGAGGCCGGGAACCCCCTGTGGAGGGGAGTAGGGGATCAGGGTTACAGGGGCCGACCCGTCCTGACCGAGGCCACCAGCTCCCCCCGCCCCCCGCCAATGGGCTGCTCTGTCAGTGCTGTGTCCTCGCCACTGGGCAGAGAGTGACTTGCCTTGGGTCCGGGGAATCCGATGGGGCCCTCGATGCCCGGGTCCCCCTGCGGAAGAAGAAGAAAGGGCCAGAGGTGACGCTTGCCCAGGGGTCTGGGGTGGGAGGGGGGCTGGGGGCACACTCACCTGTCGTCCCTTCTGTCCAGGCTCACCCGGCTCGCCCATGTTGCCCTTGGCACCCTGGAAGCGACAGGAAGAGGTCAGCAGAGCAGCAGGGGTGGGGTGGCTGTGCCCGCTCGCTGCCGAGGGCAGCAGAGCGAGCCCCGGGCTCGGCCACTCCCCACAGGAGCAGCTGTGTCCGTGGGTCCTGGCCGGCTCAGCCCAGGGCTCTTGGCCTGCCCTCTCCACCTGCCTGCGTGTCCACCCGCTTAACACTGAGCATCGGACGGCGAGTCTGTCCTCAGAGCTGTGCAGGCTTGTGATGGGTGCCACGTGTCACTGGGCACCCTGGGGCTCCCCAGGACCTGTGCGGCCCCGGCCAGCCTGGCGCTCAGTGCAGAGGGAGCTGGCGGGGGGCAGAGAGAGGCTGCAGGGGTGCCTGGGAGCCACCGATTCCCCTGGGGTCCCCGTGTCCTGTGTCTCAGGCTACCTGGGGGTGCCCTGTGGGGCCTGGGGGCTGAGGTGGCTGGTGGGCGCTTGCTCCTGAGCCAGAGTGCTGACCCACCTACAGGTGGGAGCTCAGAGCCCCCAGGGTCCTGCTGTGGACACTGCGGCCTGAAGCTGGGAGGGTTTGTCCTGACGCCTCTGTGGCGGCGTGCTCCCCCTAGACTGAGTTCTTACCTCGCCTCGATCTCACGCCCCCTCCACCCCTTCTCGCCTCAGTTCTCTCCCCCTCACACCACCCCCCTGCCTCAGTTCTTATGCCCCACTGGCAGTTTCTTGCCCCGCCCACTAGAGTGGTCTCAGCAGGGGGTCCTCCTGGGACCAGCGTCCCTTTGCTTAGTGGCTGGTCAGCAGGGGCTGAGTGGGGGAGCCCAGGGCGGGGTCAGGCTGTGGGGGCGTCTCACCTTCTGTCCACGGTAGCCCTTGGGGCCGGGCGCGCCCCTGATTTCCAGACAGCTCACTTTGTAGCACTGAAATGAGAGGGTGGTTAGGCCTGCCAGGGCTCCCTCGGTGCCCAGTGTCCAGTGCCCGCCTCCTCCCAGCCAGGAGCCGCAGGAGTCCCTCTCCATGGGCAGTGGCAGGGGCAGCGGGCAGGGACTGGAGCCAGGGCTGGCCGTGGACACTCACCTCCCCGTAGGCCTCGTGTTTCTGTGGGAGAAAGGAGGGGGAGCCTGGTGAGTGGGGCTGGGCCCGAGCCTCACCGTGTCCTCCCACGCCAGGGGGGAAACCGAGGCCGGCCGCTCACCATGACCCGGATTATGCGGTTGATGGTGTCCTGGTCCATCTCGGAGTCAGGCCGGATGGTGACGTAGCCATTGCGGTAGAGCTCGTGGGGGACACTGGCCAGGTCCCGAAGGCCCTGCTCGTGCAGCCGCTGGCTGGGGGACACGGCGAACAGCCGTATGCCCTCGTCGCGGGCGCGCTCAGCCTGCAGCTTGAGGCCGCCGCATGGGCTGCCGGTGACATGGCCGTCGGTGATGACCACGGCGAAGGCCACGGCACCCTTGCCCAAGAAGGGCTTCACCTGCTGCGTCATGTCGGCGATGGCACAGTCGGTGAAGGTGCCCCGCCGGAAGGACACGATGCCGCGCAGCTTGCTGAGGAAGGTGGCCCGGTCGCTGTCGGGCGGGCTGAACACCTTCACAACGTCTGAGAAGTGCAGCCCGCCCAGCCGCCAGCTCAGGTGCACCTGGTCCAGGTACAGCTGGTCCTGCAGCTGGCTGGTCAGCTCCACCACGAACTCCTGCATGTGCTGCAGCAGCCGGTCCGTGGGCGGCTGCATGGCCACACTCTCCGACGTGTCCAGCACGAAGTACACGTACACCGGGCAGTGCACCTTCTCTGGGGACACACATGGGGACATCAGCCCGAGACGCAGTCTCACGGGCCCCGCACTGCCTTCCCTCTGCAACATGGCCCTCTACACTGCACCTCTGCCGTGCCCACAGCCCAGCCCTCTGCGCACCCCTCTCCCCTCCCCGCACGCACCCACAGCCCAGCCACCTGCGCTCCCTCCTTTCCCTCCCTTCCCTCCCCTCCCCTGCATGCACCAGAGCCCAGCCACCTGTGCCCCCTCCCTCCCCCTCCCCTGCATGCACCCATATCACCTCTTGACCCCCCAGCCCCTCCCCTGGCCCCTGTAGGAACCTGGGCAGTTGTTGCTACTGTCTATGGTGTCGGGTGCGATGACCTCCTGCTGCTGGGCATGGAGGACCCCCAGGAGCCCCCAGAGCAGGAGGATGGGGCAGAGGCCTCTAAGCATCTTGGAGACACCTGAGTGCCCTGGCGACCTGCAACAGGAGTGAGGTCCCTGCAGAGTGACCACCACCCGACCCCCTGTCCAGGTCGCACAGCGTCCCCTGAAGAGGGGCCTCCGCTGGGTCCTCCTGTCCCATGGACACACAGTGGCCACGGGCCTAGGCTGCGACTCCCAGGTCACAGCCACCACCAACTGTGAGGGTGCAGGAGCTGCAGGTTTGGGCTTGGTCTCTCCCCCTGCCCCTGCCCTGGCCATGGGTGGGGCCTGGAGGGGGTGGGAGAGTAGAGTGCAGGGGGAGGGGCCTGCTCCTCCTGGTGCTGGCCAAGGGCTTGGGGAGCCCTCCTCCTGGGGGCTGCACTGGAGGCATCTCTACTCTGGGGCACACATACGGGCATTCCCTGCAGGGAAGGGACGTGTCCACACCCCTCTCTCTCACACACACTCTGCCCCTTCACTCACACACAGACACAGACACCACTCACCCCATAGTTCACATGTCATCCACCCCGTCACACAGTTTTGGAGGGTCACTTCTGGTGGGCTCAGGGGACCATATGGAGCACTGAGAATTGAACCCGGTCGGCCACGTGCAAGCTCCCTCCCTTCTGTACTATCCCTCTAGCCCCATTAAAAAAAATGGTTTGTTTTGTGACTTCTCTTTTGTTGATTCCAGAATAAATGCTGTCTTTTAGTGGTTTATTTCTTCAGGTGAATCTCTTTGAACTCACACTACTCAGAGCTGGCTGTACTCCTTTTATGTTTCTATTCGTGTCATTCATAAAATTTAAGATATTTGTGACTTTTTTTTTTTTTTCGCTTTTTGGCTCATGCTTGGCTGTGCTCAGGGGTTACTCCTGGCTCTGCACTCAGGAATTACTCCTGGTGGTGCTTGGGGGACCACGTGGCAAACGCCCTACCCGTTGTGCCATTGCTCCACCCCCAGTTTGTGACTTCTTTCTCCAAAGGCCTGTCTCTCTCTCTCCCTGCAGCTCTCCTCTGGGCCCCTCACACTGACAGTAGCCCTGAGGCCTTCAGACCCCAGGGAGGTCCTGGTCCTTGGGTGGGAGAGGGGGATGCCCCCTGCCGTGGGCCCGTGGGCCCTTTCTTTAGTCTGCTTTTCATTTCCCGGAGAGTCCCCATGCCCGTCTCCAGCACCATAGCTTATTCCTCTGCGTGACCCTGCTCTAGAATCCAACAAAATCTCCATTTTAGTCACGATACTTTTCAGTTCCATCATTTCTTTTTGGATTCTATTTAGGTTTTGTTGATACTTCTATTTTTCCTACATTCTTTTCTTGACTTTTTTCTTTTTTATTGAAACTGAAAAATGGTTGTTGGATGCCTTCCTACCGTGGGTGGGGCTCTCACCATCCCTGTGTGCTTCTCTGCCTTGTGATGTGGTTGAAAAGGATAAATTTAAACGGCAACACGAAACTGGATCATAGTAACACGGAACCCAATAATCTGAAAACGAGGCCCTGCCCGGGGCTGCCCACAGGACAGGTCTCCACAGGAAGGTCAGCAACACGAAGGGGAGGGCCCACCTGGTTGCTTCAACCGTGCTAATAAAGCTCAACCCTTCCATGATGAAAGCACAGCAGTCCCAGGAGCAGCTCCCAGCACCTGAAGTCCCCTGACCCCGATCAGGAGTAAGCTCTGAGCACTGGTGACTGAGACCCCCACAAGGCCCATTCCACGAAAAAAAAACAACTTAGCAAAGTGTCAATTCATAAAAGTCATTTATATTTCCATACAAAAACAATGAATCCCAAAAGGAAATTTTAAAAATCCATTCACATAACCTAACCAAAAAAGTGCAGCATACTCAGAAGCTGTCTTTACCAAGGAGATAGAAGATTCTGTTGGGTGGGGGGGTCAGGGCTGCTCCCAGATCAGTGCTCAGGGATCTCCATGCTCAGGGCTTGTTACACCACGCTCACATACTCCATTCTCAGTGCTCATGGGTATGCCAAGGTCAGTGCTAATGTTACTCCCAGATAAGTGCTCACAGAAACTCCCAGTTTAGACTCCACCCCCAGTTTGTGACTTCTTTCTCCAAAGGCCTGTCTCTCTCTCTCTCCCTACAGCTCTCCTCTGGGCCCCTCACACTGACAGTAGCCCTGAGGCCTTCAGACCCCAGAGAGGTCCTGGTCCTTGGGTGGGAGAGGGGGATGCCCCCTGCCGTGGGCCCGTGGGCCCGTGGGCCCTTTCTTTAGTCTGCTTTTTATTTCCTGGAGAGTCCCCATGCCCGTCTCCAGCACCGTAGCTTATTCCTCTGCGTGACCCTGCTCTAGAATCCAACAAAATCTCCATTTTAGTCACGATACTTTTCAGTTCCATCATTTCTTTTTGGATTCTATTTAGGTTTTGTTGATACTTCTATTTTTCCTACATTCTTTTCTTGACTTTTTTCTTTTTTATTGAAACTGAAAAATGGTTGTTGGATGCCTTCCTACCGTGGGTGGGGCTCTCACCATCCCTGTGTGCTTCTCTGCCTTGTGATGTGGTTGAAAAGGATAAATTTAAACGGCAACACGAAACTGGATCATAGTAACACGGAACCCAATAATCTGAAAACGAGGCCCTGCCCAGGGCTGCCCACAGGACAGGTCTCCACAGGAAGGTCAGCAACACGAAGGGGAGGGCCCACCTGGTTGCTTCAACCGTGCTAATAAAGCTCAACCCTTCCATGATGAAAGCACAGCAGTCCCAGGAGCAGCTCCCAGCACCTGAAGTCCCCTGACCCCGATCAGGAGTAAGCTCAAACTCAGTGCTCAGGGGTACTCCCAGCTCAGTGCTCGGGATATGCCCAGTGGTTGCTGGGATTTGAACCCAGGTCTCTGGAAATTTTTAACTAATTCCTCTGGCCCTGGGAGACTACTGAAAACTATTCAACATTTCTCACAGGAATTTTAAAAAATCAATGAAAGAAATATAATTGTGAATTAGAAGCTCTGATGTTAATATGTGAATGATACCCAGAGTCATCTGCAGATTTTGTACAGTCCCTATCAATGTCCCAATCATCATTTTTGCAGGAATAGAAAAGCATATAAGGAATATATAAGGAAATAACCTGAGAAGAGACCCAAAGTGGAGAACTCATACTCCCTGGCCTCCAGAGGTACTACTAACACGATGCAAATCCAGTGTGGGCCTGGAGTAGAACCCTGCCACAGAGCCCAGAGGAAAGAACAGGATCTAGAACAGAAGCAAGCTATCCCTGAAGGTCCCCCCACATGTGCTGGAGGCCACACGGAAAGAGGAGGCGGGGCCCCTCCTTCCATTAGGCACAGCAGTGGACTCACGGCCCAGAGCCGACAGTTGTCCCTAAGTCTACAAACTCGCAGAAGAAAACAGGCAATGACATAGCAAGGGAGCAAGGCTGGTGGCTCCTGGGCCACAGCATCTAAGCACACGTGACTAGGGAAAGAAACGACACTCTGGATTTTGTGAGATGAAACAAGAACCCTGTCCATAGCCAGAAGGCTACTTAGAGAGGAGAACTGTGGCCAAAGAGACGGCATGGTCAGAGGTCATTGTCAGGAGGCCGAGAAGGGAAGCCAGGAAGCCCGACAGGAAAGCAGAGCACGGGGGCTGACGTGGGACCGAGGGCACTCGGAGCGGCCATCCCGTGCATAGGGGGGATCCACCCCACCCCAGACGAGAACTGGGCACCACACGTGCTGACTAGCTCTGGGAGGTCTGGCTCCCCACGCTGCAGACGGCGGGAGGCACCCGTGGGGTCGGAAGGCAAGGCCAGGAAGTGGGCCTGTCCACAGTGGCTCCCACGGGGTCTGGCAGGGCAGCAGCAGTGCTCAGGAGGATGAGGGGCGTCCACACGAGGGCACTGCTCAGCTGTGGGGGACACAACTGCACTAGGGCTCTGGGAAGTGGCCCTCGGGAGGACAGGTGGGCCCCTAGGGTAGCCCAGAAGCAGATAGGGCAGGTGGAGGGCCCAAGGGGGCATGGTGGGCAGGGCTGGGCAGGGGCACTGCTGCCCCTTCCCGAGGCACTGCGGTGGACAGAGCTTGGCCCTGGGTGCAGGAGCAGGACGTAGATGCGGGAGGGGACTTGGTAAGCCCCCGCCTCCCCAGGACTAGGGGCACAGGCACCAAGGCTGAGGGGCCTGAGGCGGGGCTGCTGGGCGTGGACTCCCCATGCCGACCAGCAGAGCCCAGCTGGCCGGAGCAGCCACGGGGCGGGGGGGAGCGGATGGGCGTGGGGATCAGGCGCCTCTGGGGCAGCACCCCGAGCCAGCGCCACCCTGTGCTGTGTCCATGAGCCCGAGAAGCCCAGCAGTGACCGAGCCCTAGTGACCCGAGCTGTGTGGGTTCCCGCCACTGTGTCTGGGGCGTGGCCAGGCCTCGTTCCCCGCAGGGAAGGGAGCTATGGGGAGCACGGGGAGGGGAGCAGGGTGTGGGCCTGAGGCTGGTTCCCCTGCCCCCCATGGGCAGGCCCCTGGGGATGGGACCTGAGCCTCCAGCCGTCCCTGGGGCTTGGGGGACCTCGGGTAAGCGGCAGAAGCAGACGGAAGCCTGGCCCAGAGCTGAGGGTGCTGCCCTGCCCTTTGTCAGGAGCACAGAGCCCAGGAGACCCCAGAGGCCACGCTGGTCTCCTAGGCCCACTGCATCCCCACTCCCCGGGAGGGTGGGGCAGCCCACGTGCTCCCCCCCTCCAGCAGCCTCCTGGGCCTCAGAGCGAGGCTAAGTCCCCTGCACCCACTAAAATGGGCCTGGGGCAGCCCCCCTGGTGGGAGGGAGCAGGGGGGCTCTGGCTGGGCCCCAAAGGCACTAAGAGGGCTGCAGAGAGAAGGCGCAGCTGGCTAAGGGGCACAGCTAGGGGGTCCCAGGCAGCTAGGGGGTCCCAGGCAGCTAGGAGGTCCCAAGCAGCTAGGAGGTTCCAGGCAACTAGGGGGTCCCAGGAAGCTAGGGGGTTCCAGGAAGCTAGGGGGTTCCAGGCAGCTAGGGGGTCCCAGGCAGCTAAGGACCCAGGCAGCTAGGGGGTCCCAGGCAGCTAGGGGGTCCCAGGAAGCTAGGGGGTCCCAGGCAGCTAGGAGGTTCCAGGCAGCTAAGGTCCCAGGCAGCTAGGGGGTCCCAGGAAGCTAGGAAGTTCCAGGCGGCTAAGGTTGCTAACAGTTAAGGAGGCTCAGTCACAGGCCAGGCGTTGGCAGCTGAGGGTGTCTGTGTGGGGACCCAGGTGGAGTTCAGTCTGCCCAAAGCGCGGGAGTGGCCCCTGCCCAGACCCCCAGCATGCCAGGCCCAGGCCCCGCCCGCAGAGTGGGCGCCGGGTCCCAGGGTCCCAGATGGGCTCTGGGGAGCTTACCCAAGCCCGCGGCGCTGGGGCGTCCGTCCGACCGACCGCGACGGGACCGTCCTAGGCGGCTGGGTCTGGGTCCAGACGCACCGGAGGGAGGGAGCAAGGGAGGGAGGGAGAGAGGGAGGGGCTCCGGCGGGGCCGCCCCTTACCCTGCCACGACAGCAACAGCCTCCACCAGGAGGCGCTGCGGCCCCGTGGGAAAGGGAGAGGGGAGGGGGAGAGGGGGGAGGAGGAGGGGAGGGAAGGAGCAGCCGGTGCAGGTGAGTGGACGGGAGAGGTGGGGGTGCGGGTGGGTGACAGGCGGGTGCACCTGGGGTGCAGACAGGAAGAGGTCAGAAGAAGCAGGAGGGGGTTGGGGAGGGAGGAAGGACCCCAAGAGGCCAGGTCAGGGGGCAGCTATGTCCCCCCATGCTCTCTGTGTGGAGGGGTGGGGGGACCAGAGGACAGTGTGGAGGTGTGGGGGACTTGAGGGCTCCTCCAGCAGCTTTCAGGGCCACCCTCAACCTCCCCATCCTGTCTCCCCCCACCACACACCGGGTGTCGGGTGTCAGAGGGGTCAGCGACACAGGTGGGGGTCCCTGAGGGCTGTGCTGGCCAGCTCTGATCACAAGCCGCCCATGAGGTGTCTGTCTCTGCCTTGTCTTTCACCCAGAGGCCACAGGACACCCCCTCTCCCTGCCCCCGCCTCCACTCTCCAGGGCTGCTGAGGCCGTGGCCCCAGGGGAGCTCATGGCCTGTCCCCTGGGCCCAGAGAGGAGGTGGCCTCCATCGACCGAGGCCAGCAAGGCCACGGTTGCTGATAAATGGCTGAGGTCAACTCTAGAGCCTTCATGCCGGCAGCACCTCACGCCCACTTTCACTCCGTCCCTGGCTCGCTCCCTGTCCACTTCCTCTTCCCGTGGCCATTTGGGTATGGTTCTCTCGTCAGCAGTGTTTGGGCCACACCCGGCAGTTGCTCAGGACTTACTGGCGGTCTGTGCTCAGGGCACCGAGGAGCTGACCCCACGCAGGGCCAGACCCCTCCCCATCCTAGGACTGGCCCAGGGGCCCCGCTTGGAGGGTCCCAGTCTGTTGCTGCAGGTATCGTCTTTCTTGGACAATAAAAAGCCCCTGGGTTCATCTCTAGAACTCAGACAGAAAAGTCGGTTTTGATCATTTTACCAGTTGTTTGACTGCTTTAAGAAGGTGTGGGTACAGCGGGCCCGTCACCACCGCCCCACAGCCCTGCCCCAAGGACCAGCCGCAGGCCTCCTCCTCCCACACCCCCTCCTTCACACCCTTGGGACCTTCTGCCCCGCAAGCCTGGGGCCTCCTCCACTGCCCCCACCTGCACAGGGACCCTCCTGTCTCCTGCTGACATTCTGGCTGGCACAGGGCCCCAGGGTGAGGCTGGAGTCAGCCCTGCCTGAGTGGGTGGGGCGGGGTCTGCACTGAGGTGGGGGGGTGGGCTGGGCTGCCCGTGTCCAGGGCGTGGGACCCACTGAGGCACTGAGGCACGCAGCGTGTGCTGAAAGTGCACTGGAGTCAGTCAGGGGTGGCATCAAGTGGGTCCCTAATGGGCTGTGTCACCCCCCTCTCGCAGCACCCCTGCCCCCAGAGAGGTGGTCTGGGCGCTCTGCCCCTCCCCACAGAGAAAGGCACTTCCTTTCTGGGGTCCCCTTCTGGCAGAAAGAAACCCTTAAGTGGGTCTAAACAGAAGCAGCTGGTGCTGGGAGGAGCTGCCCAGGGCTGTGTGGGGTCTGTGTGTGGGAGGAGTCTGTGTGTGGGAGAGGCTGTGTGGGGGAGGGGTCTGTGTTTGGGAGGCGGCTGTGTGGGGGAGGGTCTGTGAGGGGAGAGGGCCCCCATGTGAAGGAGAGCTCTGTGGGGGGGGAAAGGTCTGTGAGGGAAGGGGTGTGTGAGGGGGAGGTGTGTGTGAGGGGGAGGGCCCCACATGAGGGGAGGGGTCTGTGTGGGGAGGGGGCACATGAGGTAAAGGGTCTGTGAGGGGGGAGAAGTCTGTGAGGGGGAGGGCCCCACATGAGAGGAGGGGTCTGTGTGGGGGAGGGGCCATATGAGGGAAGGGAGTCTGTGAGGGGAGGGGTCTGTGTGTGGGAAGGGCCATGTGAGGGAAGGGGTCTGTGAGGGGAGGGGTCTGTGAGGGGGAGGGGCCTGTAAGGGGAGGGGGTTGTGAGAGGAGAGGTCTGTGAGGGGCAGGGGACCTGCCTGGGGATGGGGCTGTGAGGGGGAGGGGGCTGTGAGGGGTGAAGGTGAGGCATGCCATTGGGCTGCTCTGGGCCCCACAAAGCCTGTGGGCGTCTCCTCAGGGAAAACCTGGGCTCACAGCACTTTTCCGACCCCCAGCACAGGGTGGGCCGGGATGGCCCGTCTGCAGCAGCATGGCGTGGGGTCCCCATGGGGGGCTCTGCTCTCTGGGGCCCCTGAGCTCAGTGGGGACCTGCAGTAGCGGCAGCCCCTCAGCCAGGTCTGTGAGCCCCCGCCAAGACCTCACTCTGCAGCACTCTGTTGGGGCTGGTGGGAGGGAGGGTGAGGCCCCGGGGACGCACCCTCTGCCCGGGGACGTGATGATGCCCAGGCTGCTTTCCATGAGGTCCAGGCCCTCAGCACCCCTCAGACTGCCCAGTGTGGGGATTAGGGGAAGGGTGTCCACCAGCAAGCATGTGCACACATGTCACACATGCACATCTGTGCATAGGTGTATGTGTGCATGTAAATGCAGTTACATGCAAAACCATTGCACACACGCATGCACACAGAGGATTATGTGCACACATGTGAGCAGCACTTACAGAGCATGAAGTGAGCATGTGCACACATTCAAGTGCATGTATGTGCACACATGTGTAAAGCTGGGCATGCATGTACACATGTATGTGTGGGGATTATGTAATGAGTGTGTGTTTGGTCTCTTGGAGTCAGGGGGAACGTGCACGGAGCAGAGCCTCCCAGAACACTCCGTGGCTGAGATCAGTCGTGTGGCCGACAGATGTTGCCAGACAGAGCTGGGGGTGCACAGGAAGCGGATTCCCTTGTTGAAAGCCTGTGTGAGCGAGCTGAGGGGGAGGGAGGCGCCGCTTCCTCTGACTCACACTGGGGTCTGCTTTCAATTACATGTGCTGGCACGGACACGTGTGTGGGGCTGGGGCCCAGGAGCAGCTGGTGGTTGTGGGCTCAGGCTCATGTCCTCCAGTGTGGACCCACGACCTCCAGTGTGGACACTCATCCTCCAGTGTGGACCCATGTCCTCCAGTGTGGACCCGCGTCCTCCAGTGTGGACCCGCGTCCTCCGGTGTGGACACCTGTCCTCCAGTGTGGACGCACATTCTTCAGTGTAGACCCACATTCTCCAGTGTAGACCCACATCCTCCAGTGTGAACTTGCGTCCTCCAGTGTGGACCTGCTCTGCCTCTGTGCACAGTGTCCTATGTCTGTGCACATGTGTTTTGTGTGTCTGTGCATGTGTGATTTATGTGCACACATATTCTGTGTATACACACTTGTTCTGTGTACACACCTGCTCTGTATGTACACATGTTCTCCATATCTGTACACATATGATGAGTCTCTGCACATGTGCTTTGTATCTACATACATGTGTCTGTGCATATGTGCTGAGTCTGTGCACATGTGTTGCATGTCTACATATGTGTTCTATGTCTGTGCACATTTGCTATGTGTCTACAGACATATTCTGTGTCTGTGCACACATGTTCTGTGTGTATGTGCTCTGAATCTGAGCATGTATGCTGTGTGTCAGTGCATACATGTTATGTGTCTGTGCACATATGTTCTGTGTTTGTGCATATGTGCCCTGAGTCTCTGTGCAAATGTGCTGTGCATCTGCACACATGTTCTCTGTCTGTGTACATGGGTTCTATATCTGTGCATATGTGCCCTGAGTCTGTGCACATATGCTTTGTGTCTATGTGTCTACATACATGTTCTGTGTCTGTGCACACATGCTCTGTGTACACACATGTTCTGCTCTGAGTCTGTGTACATGTGCTGCATATCTGTGCACGTGTGTTCTGTGTCTGTGCACATAAGTTCTGTGCATGTGTGCCCTGAGTCTCTCCACATGTGCCATTGCTGTTTTCTAACTCACCCATTCTCCTCCTCTCTTCTGACCTGTCAGGCATTTGTCTCCCATGTCTCGCCTGTGACCCTTTGCCCCCGCCGACCCCTTTCCTCCTTTCTGCCACTCTCATTCCCTCTGCTCTGCTGTGATGAACATCCCCCTCAGGGCAGGCCTGTCCCCTGTCCCTGCCCCGTCCTACCTCCTGTATCCCACCCCACCCCATGACTACCGTGTCCCCCGCCCCCTGCATGTGGGTGCAGGCCTGACTCACAGCGCTGGGTCTGAACGTTCTCCAGGGTGTGGACTGACCCTGTGGGCCATGTCCAGGCAGTTGACCCCCACCCTTGCACACAACAGTGGCTTGTGCCTCCCGGAGTGTCGCCAGTCGCTGCCACTCGCTGGCCGGCAAGCCTGACTGGGCGTGTGTTCCCACCCTCCTTCTCACACCCTCCCTGAGGGGCGAATGGCTCCTGCGCTGGCAGCCTCATGGGTGAGTCACCGCCCAGACCTGGCACCTCCCTGCATCAATGTCTGCGTCCTTTGGAGACAGGGGAGCGGCCCGGGCTGGAACCCGCCAGCAGGGGTGTTCGCGCGGGAAGAATGAGCCATGAGGGAGCCTGGTCACAAATGTCCCATGGAAAAGAGGAGGGTCTCTGCCCTTGAAGCCTCTCCTGTGGTTGGCACACAATGCCAGGGGTCTGCGTCACCCGGCACAGGGTGACTGGCGGGGTGGGGAGCCCCTGAGTCAACTCCTGTTCCCAGCGGTCACACGTCCCTGCTTCCGTCACTCCTGTAAGCAAACTTGGTCGCCTTCTTGTTCCACACACCTCGAGACACATATACATGTATGAACCACATATACAGGAACAGTGACATAGTACACATATGCACAATACAGAAACAACACATGTGCACACATAACAGGTGCATGCACAATGCATATGCATTAGACACGATGCACATCCAAACAACACATAGAAACAATGCACACCCGTGTACACATGTGTACATGTTCACACATGCACATGCACACATGTGCAGTGAAGCTGGAAGAAGTGGTGAGCCAGGCTGCCTGTCTCACTCTTGGGGACTCCTGGGGTTACCACAGTTGCTGCTGACACCCCGATCCATACACCTCTGCACGTTCCTTGCCTCTTGCACTCACATAGGTGCCCGCGCAGCTGGGCTTGGGGTATGAGCCCATCAGCCCTCCCCACAGCAGCTTTCAATGAGCCAGTGCTCTGTCACGCTCTGTCATGCTCCATCATGCTCCATGATGCTCCCGCACACTGTCACCCTCCATCATGTTTCATCACGCTCTATCATGCTCCATCACTCTCCATCATGTCCATCATGCTCTGTCATGCTCCGTCACTCTTCATCATGCTCCTAAGACACCACAGGGGACATGGCCGGCTGGTGTAGGGATGGACAGGGTGAAGGGACAGAGGGGACAGATGGGCTGGGTCATGGCTGCCTGGAGACTCTGGGCTCCTGCTGTGCGGGCGGTGCTGGGGGTGGCTGGGGGCCCCCCTGAGCTGCACCCACGGGTTGGCCCGCCAGGGGCCCACTGCCATGGGCCTGCACCAGGGGAAAGATGGTAGCTCTTGGTGCCCTGCGGAAGCCAGGCCAGAGGCCCCTGTGGTCAGCAGCGTCTATCCTGATGCAGGCCTGGCCCTGCAGTCCATCCTGTCCTGGCCTTAGCTAGGCAGGCTTGGCACACAGGGCACAAGGATGGCATCTGCCTGTCCCAGCCCAGGCCACCTGCACAGCGGGACAAAGGTCAGGTGGCCAGGGGGGCCAGCAGCCTGTAGTCGCCTCCCTGGGATTGCTGGGCTGTGGTCGGAGGCACTGGACACTGGGGCTGCCTGTCCCAAGCTCAGAGGCAGGAGGAAGCGGCCGTGGGCGGGGCTGGAGGGCCTGGAGGCCCTTCTGCTGGCTGCCAGCCGTCTGCCCATCTGCTCG
The DNA here is from genome assembly GCF_027595985.1 of Sorex araneus. Taxonomy (NCBI): domain Eukaryota; kingdom Metazoa; phylum Chordata; class Mammalia; order Eulipotyphla; family Soricidae; genus Sorex; species Sorex araneus. Next base: position 50,454,386 of record NC_073303.1, read on the forward strand.
GGTGTGGGCCCACCCGCTGCCCAGGCCCGTCTGCCCATCTGTAAGCCCCGCCTGGTGCCGTGGAAAATGCAGCAGTGGCGGCCAGAGTCTGTGGTGTTTGTTTGCACGTTACTGGGGAGACGGAGAGCAGATGAGAAATGGGGTTTCCACAGATCAGACCCAATTTCCGACCCTGTGAGCGCGCAGGGCCCCCAGCCCAGCCTGGTCCCCCACAGGCTGTGGGACAGAGGACACAGCATCGTCCAAGTGGCAGCAAGACTAGACACCTCAGGGGTGGAGAGAGGCAGAGGCTGGGCATGCGGGTGCCTGGGAGCATGTCCTGCCCTGCACCGCTGCTTGCAGGAGCCCCGGGGCTGCAGGGCACCCCAGGCCCAGGTGGCCAGTGTGGGAGCCACCCAAGGTCAGCGCACATAGCTCAGAGTCTGCAGCCACACAGCATCAGGACCTCTTGAGTGCATGTGAACATGCGAGCACATGCGTGTCTGTACACACATGCAAGTGTACATAGAACAAACATATGCACATAAATATGTACACAGGGGCCACACATGTGTGCTGACACTTACTGCACACACCAATAAACACATGTTCTAATGCTTCACAAATGCACATGTGCTCAAACATGCTTGTGTATATATGTACACCCATGTGCCCATGCATGTGTGCATGTGTGTGCTGCAGGGCAGCCTCGGCCAGGGCAGACTTCCCTCTGGGATTCCCGCAGGAGCCTCACTGTCTAGTATGACTCATCATGGTCACCCTGTGACCCACTTTCCACGGAAGCCAGAAGCAGCTTCCCACGCTCCTCTCTGCTGATGGCCTGAAAGGAGCCCCCACACCCCACAGTGTGTGATCCAGGAAGCCCCTTTGCCTAGGACACACATGGCCAGCACTGCTGACCTGGGCCCAGCCAGCAAGAGAGCAGGGGGACCAGAGCGCCCATCAATGCCAACACGGCAAAGCCTTGCTACAGCCTTGGTGCAGGAAAGTCAGATACCTGCTCAGCGTCCCACACACCCTGGTGCCAGTCAGCAACCTCCATACCCTTAGGCTCACACTCCCTTAGGTTCACACACATCCTCAGGCTCACACAATCTCAGGCTCACACAATCTCAGGCTCACACACTCCCTCAGGTTCACACTCACACACACCCACACCCTCAGGATCACACCCCCCCTCACGCTCAACACCCCCTCAGACTCACACCCCACCTTAGGCTCACACATTCTCAGGCTCACACGCCCCTTAGGCTCACACAATCTCAGGCTCACAACCCTTCAGGCTCACACAACATCAGGCTCACACACCCTCAGGCTCACACATGCCCTCAGGCTTACACTCACCCACACCCACACCCTCAGGCTCACATTCATACACACCCACACCCTCAGGCTCACACACCCTCAGGCTCACACCCACCTCAGGACACACCCTCAGGCTGACACCGCCCTCAGGCTCACACACACACACACACAGGCTCACACCCCCTCAGGCTCACATCTGCCCTCAGGCTCACATACTCTCAGGCTCACACCTGCCCTCAGGCTCACACACCTCAAGCTCAAACACACCCTCAGGCTCACACTCACACACATCCACACCCTCAGGCTCACATTCATACACACCCACACCCTCAGGCTCACACTCCCCTTCAGGCTCACACACCCACAGGCTCACACACCCTCAGGCTCACAACCCCCTAGGCTACACCCCCCCATCAGGCTGACACACCCCCTCAGGCTCACACACATCCTCAGACTCACACACATCCTCAGGCTCACACACCCCAGGCTCCTACACACCATCAGTTTCATCCCTCCTCAGGCTTATATACCCTCAGGTTCAACCCCTTCTCAGGCTCACACACGCTCAGGATCACACCCTCCTCAGGCTCACACCCCTTTCAGACTCACATGCCCTCTCAGTCTCACACTCCCCCTCAGGCTCACACACCTCGTCAGGATCACACACCCCGTCAGGCTCACACATTCCCTCAGGTTCACACACACACCACACACTCACACATATTCACACCCACATTCACCCTCTCCCTTACTCATACCCACACCCACACCCACATCCACACTCATGCCTTCACACACACACCCTCACTCACTCACACCCTCAGGTTCACATATATCCACATCCTCACGCACATTCACACCCTCACACCCACGACCATACTCACACACACACACCCTCACACATGCTCATACCCGCATTCACACTCATACCCTCACACACTCACACTTATACTTTTATGTTCACACACACCCACAGCCACACTCATACCCTCACGCTCACATATACTCACACCCACACTCACACACTTACACCCATATTCACCCTCATGCTCACTCACACCCAAACTCACACCCCAGGCTCATACCCTCACACCCTCACACTTACATATGCCTATACTCACACTCTTATTCTCACTCACACCCAACACTCAAACCCCCAGGCTCACACCCACCCTCACCCTCAGTCTCACCCACACCTACACCATCACACACATTCTCACACACACCTTCACACAACCTTCACCCACACTCTCACCTACAGCATCAACCCCACACCCTTACACCCATACCCTCCCCCTCCCCCTCTCCCCCGCCCTCACCTATGCCCTCACCCTCATTCATGTGCAGCTGTGTGGGGCTCTCTGGCTCTGGGCTGGAGGTTCTCAGGGCTCCTGTACCCTGCTGCCCCAGGCAGCACCAGCTCAGACTCCTCGCTGTGGGGCGAGCTGGGTCTGCCCTGCCCCAGAGGCCCTCTGTGGGGTCGGCTCTCTGAGGCATGTCTGGGGCACAGGAGAGGGCTGGTTTCTGGTCCCCACGCTGATCAGGGTGTGGACATCCCTTCACTGGCCCTGGCAGTCCCTGCCATGAAGCTCAGCCTTCAGGCACCTTCACATCAATGTGCCACCATACTGGGGGCAGTGGGGACTGGCAGTGCCAGGGAGGTGCCATCCCAGGCAGCTTGGGGTTCCCTGCTCTCACCACAAATGGCCGCTGGTGCTGGAGAGGCCAGAGGGTCCTGCGTGAACGCAGCCTTCAGAGCAGCCCACCTGAAGAGGGGCCCTCATCCCCAAGCCCAGGAGACCCGCGGGCAGGGCCACCGGTGGCCGAGTTATGGCAGACTGTACTGGTGCCCAGCGTGGGGGTGTTCTGAGAGTGGGCAGAGTGCCCCATCCTCATGCCCCTGCAGCGCAGGCAGTTCCGGTCTGATGATGACCCTTTCCTGGCACCTGAGGCAGCAGCAGGTGATTGTGAGCTGGTGGGGCCTCGGGATTCTCGTGGGAGAGCATGTAGCCGCAGCCTGCCCCTCCCGTGCCACCACTGGAGTGGCTCTCACTCGGGAGGCACCGTTGTAGCTTTGTGACTTTATTGCTTTGTCTCCAACCTACCCAGCCCTCCCTAGCTCTCGTGACCTTGAGCGTTGACCGTGGGGAAAGGGGCCGGGTGGACCCAGGCCCATGGAGCTGGTCCAGGCAGGATTGTGCAAATGATTTGATGAAATGTCCTTGGCAGAGGCCTGGATGATTTGGGCTGACCCTCAAGGCTCCAGCACAGCTGCGGGCGGCTGGCAGGAGGGGGAGGGCCTGAACTCAGCCTCTGATGCCCCCTCCCCTGACTTCTCTGGACTTCTCTGCTTCCAGAGAAGGAGTTTCTCAAGAAGTCCCAGGAGTGAGTCTGCAGCTGCCGCGTGGGAGGAGCCTGGGGATGTCTCTGCAGCCAAGAACTTTCCAGAAGATTCCTCCCCCTCCTGGCCTGCCACAGTGGGCCGGAGGAGGGGGCATGGCGGGAGAGGACTGGGGGACGTGTCAGGGACGTGGGGGGGCTGCAGCAGGCAAGCGCTGGGTACGAGAGTCTGAGACACTGGCCAGGCTGTAAGTGTGGGGCTGGCAAAGCTGAGGTCACGAGCGTGGGAATCGCGGAGCTTTTGCACTGGGATGGCCACCTGGGCCTGTCCCCTCCATGCCCATACCCCTGCCCTCAGCCCCTGACGCCCCTGCAGGTCTCAGCAGGCGAGTCACAGGTACGCTTCACCACCCTGAAGCACAGTCAGGAGACAGAGACTAAATATTTATGGGTGTCCAGCAGCAGCTGGTCAGCTTCACCTTGACCTCACACAGAACCCGCCCCCAGAGAGACAGACTGGATTTCAGGGGGGGCACCCCATTTCTGTCCCAGCTCTTGGCTTCTCTACATGAGGGCCCAGCCTGAGATCTCTGCCCTGCAACCATGCGGTGTGTGTTTTTTCCCATGTCTGTCTGCACATGTGCCTGATGTGCATGAGAACGTGTGTGCTGTTCTCATGTAAGAACATCTGTGCGTGGGGTATGTACAATGCACATATATATGTATCTGCATTGTGCAGCCTGGTACACACACACGTGCACATGCATCTTCACATGTGTGCACAGATTGCCTGGTGTGTGCTGCATATACTCACATGGTACACCTGTGTTCACATGTGTGCAGACAGTGCAGACTGTGTGTGCAGCACGAGTGTGGGAGAGTATGAGTAGCTGTGCTGAGGTGGAGGGTGAGGAGGGTGGTTTGGGCCTCTGCTGGCTCTGCCTGTCCATGGGGATCCCTGCTGGCTCACACGCACTGGCCCCTCAGTGCTGAGTCCTTGCGGGGCTCTGAGCACTGCAGGCGGTGGGAAGTGCTGACAGAACGCAGGCCTGTGTGACTGGGAACAGGGCAGCAGGGGCAGGGCAGGGGACTTTCCTGCTGGCTCCCACCATTCTGCCGCTGATGTTCACGGAGGCTCCAGCCTGTCCTTGTGGTTGCTGTATGGTTCCAGCCGCCGTGGCAGGGTCAGGACCGTCTCCACCCCCAGGGATTGCTCTCATCCATTCATATCCCACAGGTTCTGGGAAGAACTGGGCCCCTGGCCAGCAGCTCCGAGGACCAGGTGTCTCCTGCTCCAGGAGGACGTTCCCGGCAGCGCCTGGAGCCACCAGCTGGCTTGGAGCTATAGAACAAACATCCCAGCCCCAGGAGGGTGGTCCCAGTCCAGCACTGCAGACCAGTGGCCTGGGTCCAGGGAGGCAGGAGGCTCTTGTCAGCTTGAGCCCACCCGGACGCCCGAGCTGCAGCAGGAGCAGGGACGGCGGCGCCCCACGTGCCAAGGTCCTAGGTGGACAGCAGCCCCCTAGGCTCCTGGGCGGGTAGGACCCACTGTTGGGGCTGGGCAGGGACCCCTCACCCATTCCCCCTTGCCGTTGTGTGGGGTGGTGACCTGCTGCTCCCCTTGGCTTGTGTGTTTAGAGCTGCTTCATGTCACAGGGAATGACTCACGCAGTGGCGGGGCCGGGGCGGGGGAGGTTGGTGGGGATGGCCGTTCATTCCTGAGAAGGGGGAGGCCAGGGTGAAGCTCAGACTCAGCCCTGTGAAGTCCCCTCAGGTCCCTGGGGCCTCTGTGAGCTGGACGAGGGCTCCTCCCCAGGGTGCCTGAGCCTCTGAGCCCAGAGAGCTGTGGGAGAAAATACTGGCTTCACGTAGAGAATGTTGTCTTGTGGGTGCTGCTTGAGTGTCTGCATTGGTAAGTATAGAACAGTAATAAAAATCTCTATGAATACCAAAAAGCACACAGAGTGAGATATATGACACTTGATATAAATGAAATGCCAATTTGACATTTTGTTGTTGCAGATGTATATAATCCCTTGTAGAATAGGAGTGAACAAACCATAAATGCCATGGGTGAATAACATATTCAAGCCAATGGTTGAAGAGTTTGTCTTGCTTTTGAAAGAAGCTCCTTTAATGCTTTGTACAAGACTGATTTCAAGACTCTGAATTCCCTCAGTTGTTGCTTGTCCCTGAAGCTTTGTGTCATTTCTTTAAATCTGAATAACAATCTAGCTGGAGAGAGTGTTCTTTGGAACAGTTCATTGAGTTTTTGTAGTATAGACTTCCATTCTCTTCTGGTTTGTAGATTCTCATTTGATGGATCTGTTGTGAATCTTACAGGCTTTCCTTTGTGTGTAAGTTCCTTTTTTGATCTTTGGATTTTGTAACTTTGAGTACAATGTGTTTTGTAGTTTCCCTGTTTGAGTCTATTTTAATTGGGATCCTTTGGACCTCTTGGATCTTGGTGCCCGTAATCCTCATCTCTGGGAAATTCTTATCTATGATTTCTCTAACTATTGTTTCTTCACCAAATTTGCCTTCCTGCTTTCCATGGATTACAATGATTCCTATATTGTTCCTCTTGAGCTCATCTCAGTTTTCTACTATGCTGTTCGTTTATTTTCAGACTCTTTTCCATCTTCTGTTCTGTTATTTTCTAGCAGTTTCCTCAGTCTCATCTTAGAACTTCATGATTTTATCCTTAGCTGCTGTTAATCTTTTGCTCAGAGCTTCTATTGAATCTTTATATATGTATGTCACCATCTTTTCATTTCTGTTTGTCATTTTCTCATTTTGGCTCTCATACTTTCTTGTCCTTTGCTAACTACCTGTACCATTGTTTCTTTGAGATCGTTAAGCATCCTCACAAATGGCATCACCAAACTTGCTGTCGAATGGTTTACAGAGCTACTTGGTTCTGTTTGAGCCTTCTGTGTTATCTTTTTTTGCTCATTGAGCTTCGTGGACTTCTACGAATCTTCCCCATTGGGTTTGCTGTGCTTCTGCTGTGCTAAGGGTGAATCTTTGTAGTTAGCCCCATCCCACTGAGAGTCTCTGAGGAATCTGACAGAGAGTTGCTCTTTTCTATCTGCGAAATGGAGGCGCTTGGATGTGGAGGCTGCTGGGAGGGAGGGAATTTGCCCCAGCTCTGAAGGCCTCCGAGTCGTGACTCTCACCTTCTCACATGGGTTCCCGCCTCTGCCTCGCTCTTTTCCCACAGGCCCCGGCCTTTGTGCAGACTTGCCCCTTCTTGCTGAAGTCCGTCCTTCCCCACAGCCAAGGTTCTCGGTTTTGTTCTGCTTTTATCACTGCCTATACAGAGCACAGCGCAGCACCATGGCTACGACTGAATCAACCTCCGGCTCTGGGTTCCGGGATCAGCTGGGCCACTCACAGACCCGGCGCGCCTGAGTTCTCGGAAGTGCTTGGCTGTGGCCTCCCTTAGGGTCAGCTCCACACAGATGGCAGCTGCGGGAGGTGTGGCCCAAGGTGGCTGGCAGTGCCCAGAGAGTTCAGCTCCATGGCAGAAGTCGGCAGTCTTCCTCAAGGGCCGGTTTGGAGGCCACACAGGGTCACTCCCTGGGTGTCCAACGGTGAATGCGTCAGGGCCAGTGAGGCCAGAAGGGTTGTAGGCGGCAGCATGAGTTTGCAGTAACGTTCTAATGTGGGCGCAGCCTCTGTGGACAAGGGCTGGCGTCCTGAAATAGCTGCCTCCCTCATGGCTTCAGGCCTCACTTGAGCCTGGCGATCTTGTGCCCTCACCAAGATGGGTGTGAGTGAGTTTACCCAGGACAGGGATCTGGGGCCAGTCCGCTTACTAGGAGCCAAGTTGTCTTCCCACTCCTCACCCCGCAGGAAGTGGGACACCACCGACTGGCCCACGCCGCTCACAGAGGCTGAGGCAGGGGCCCACGGGGCAGACGCTGGCCGGAGCCTGTGAGTTGTGAGGCGTTTGCCCACTCCCCGCTGGGCCCCATCCAGGGTCTGGGAACCTCCTAACTGCCTGGTTCTGAGCTGGAACTGAGTCACAGCTCATCTGTAAGCAATGACTCAAGTTTGCAGCCAAGTGGGAGATCTGGCTGCCTTCCTCTCGGGAGAAGCCAGGAGGCCAAAGGCCTCGTCCAACGCGGTGCCACTGCCCTTCAGATGGAGCTGGGACATTCCTCTGGAGAAGCTGGGCTGCCATTTTCCCACGCTGCAGACTCAGACAGGCCTTCTCTGCCTTTGCCCTCCGCTGAGGCCTGGAAACCACCAGGGCCTCTGCTGGCTGATGTGAGGTTGTGAAGGTATGACCCCAGGACTGGGGATGCTGCTGGTTGGTTTGGCCGTGGGCCACCACGCAGATGCTTCTGAGGCCTGAGCACACACCATGGGGGTCCTGCAGTCCCCGAGACCACGTGCTCTGCACAGTGACCTGGACCTGACACTCCGCATACCGGAACCAGGCAGGACTCTGGCAGGACTCTGGAATTCCTCCAGGTGCACTTGAACGCAGAGACGTCTCCAGTCTGTTTCTGTGGTTCGGACAGTGGTGGGAGGAGCTGGGCAGAGGTTCTAACACCCCCTTTGCGGGGATGTGTCCTGGCTCCACCCAGGACGGTGAGAGGAGCTGCTCTCCCCGCCAGCACTGGCACCCCTGCACTCTTGGCCCAGCTGGTTGCCCTCCTGGGCTCATGAACTGTTGCAACAATGTTGCAGTAAGGTTTAACTAGACAGTCCGAGGCATTTAAGACATGCACGGGAAAGAAATATACATTTTTTTGGGAGGATCACGTAACTGTCTCCGGAGGTTTTTGTGTTGTGGCCTGCTGGAGAGCAGCCTGTTCAGCCCCCTTTTATTAACTTGGTTGATGTACTAACCAATGATATTCAGCCACATAGGCAGAATATGCAAATTAACTTAGTCAACAGAAACAGTACCAAAGTCACACACTCCACATTAAAGTAACAGTAACAGAAAAACGATGTTTACATCCAAGCCTAGCTAGGCTTGAGATTATGGGATGTTGCACACCAACAATGAACTTTTTACTGATTTTTGCAGCAACATCCCACTTCCAGCTACTTATTATTGACAGGGGTTGGCCTTGCGGATGCGCCCTGGCCCTGTCCTTACCCTTACTGGGTTTCCCACATGCTCTGCCTCACTTGTGCCCAAGGGCCCTTCTGGCCTGAAGAGCTATTTGCTCCCTGGAAACAGTGCCCTGGGCCTACTCTGCTCCCCTTCACGCTGCTGGCCCTCAGCAGTCATTCTCCAGTCCATACCTCCACATTTGATTGCTTTCACCACTTCCTTTCTGCTCTCAGATGAACCTGAGCTGGCTATGAATCTCGAGGTTGCTGAGGCGATTTTTCTATTGTCGTCTTGATTCCGTTCATCTCTTTTGGTTTTGTTTTGGGGCCATACCTGGCAGCGCTTACTCCTGACTCAGGTGACCAGAAAGGATTGAACCCGGGCCGGCTGTGTGCCAGGCAAGCACCCTACACACTGTACTATTACTCTGGTCCCTCCATTAAATATTTTTCACAAAATTAAATATTTCAGAAAACTTAGAAATCTTAAAAAAGCCTTTAAAAATTGCCTGTGTGTATTTTACATGGATGTCAGTGTTTCTGGTGTTCTGCCCCCACTCCGCCCTCAGTGCCTGCCTCGCTGCCCCCCCTCTCGGCTCCCCTGGGATCTGGGCTATAGCTGGGCTCAGCTCTGTGAGGGCATGGGTGCCATCCTCTCTGACAGGATATGAGTCCCCTGAAACTTAGGGATGTTTCACCAAGGCCCGGGACTCCGTGTGGGCCTGGCCTCTAGAGCAGCAGCCCAGGCTCTGTGCCCAGCCCTCCCACCCATTGTGCCAAGGGCAGGACTCCGGTCCTCTTGTCACTGTGGCCTTGCCAAGCTGGGCAGAGTGACTGAGAGGACCAAAGTCAGCACTGTGGAACGGTAGGGATGACAACACCGGTGCAAGCTCAAATAGACTGTCACGTGCTCTCTTCCTCTCTCGACCCCTCTCCCCTGTCTCTTCTCCCTATATCTAAATCTCCCCCTCTGCCTGTCTCAGACAGTCTCTCTTCTCCCTCTTTCTCTCCCTCTTTCTCTCCCTCTCTCTCTCGCTCTCTCTTCCTCTCCCTCTTCATCCCTTTCTCTCTCCCTCTCTATCTCTCTCCCTCTCTCTGCCTCTCTCCCTCTCTCTTTCCCCCTCTCTCCTTCTCTCTCTCCCTGCCTATCTCTCTCTCTCTCTCTCTCTCTCTCTCTCTCTCTCTCTCTCTGAGTGCTCTCACACAGATTTGCTCTCTGAGCTCTTGGCTTCTTGCCCGTGACTGGTGTAGCACCATTGTCCTGAGAGCACACAGGTGTGTCTGGGCAGAGGAGATGCAGGGCAGGTGTCTGGGGAGAACTGGGCAAAAGTCTCCCAGAGCCACCCTACTTTGTCAAGACTGATACTGTTGAACTGGTAAAGAAAAGTTCAGCCACATACTCTACACTGCTGGCCAAACAAGGGTTTAGAGTTTGTCCCTGAGCCTTCGGGGCTACCTGTGTCCACACTGTATCCGAGTGCTGATCCATGCTCCCTGCTGTCCCCTGACTATACCAGCAGCCATCTGCACCGATCCCTGATACGTCACAGGAAAGTATGTCCTGACCCTGAGCAGTGTGGAGAGACCGTTTCTGTCTCCAGAATATACGACTGTGACCGTATTCTGTTCCCTTGCATCTTGTTGAGATGAGAGGCCATGCTTTGTCTTGTTCCAGATCACTGTTGGTCTTGTCTGCTCTTAATCAACACACTGGAATGTAGTTTTAGGGTATAAACATGGTCTCAGGCTTTGAATCATTTGCCAAGGGTTAGTGGCCCTGGCCACTGCGCAGTGTGTGACTGGACAAACAAAGCTTCTTGCTTATCTCTCCTGTTTGACTTTTGTGGCTCTCATTGAGTTGGACAAACTCGGGTGCAGCAGGGGACAACTGGGCACAAAACTCAGGGCCATGGGGATGCAGGCAGGGGACGACTGGAGACAACTATCCTAGCCACGGGACAAAGCAGGAGCACAGGGGCTTGGCGTGTCCTGCAGAGTTTGAGGCAGCTGGGCACGGGCTGTGCCAGCTCCTCCCACAGCCCTAGGTGGACAGGGTTTCCTGTTCGTGAGTTCTTTGTCTTTGTGTTTGAGTCTCCAGGAGATTTATAGGAGGGAGAGAACCAGGCCCTGTCCCTGGCTTGCTCTGCAGGCTCTTTCCCAAACCCCCCAGCCACGTTCTCAGGAACTTCCAAGCAAGCAGGGAGGATTCAGTACTTGGGGGAGATTTGCTTTTGCTGGCAATTGCTCAGAGTCTGGGGTGAATGACCCCTCACAGTCACATGGACTGAGAATGTCATGATGAATAATGTTTGCTTGCATCATAATTGCTGAAAAACAAATGCTATGCAGTCGGATCTAGAAAGCCACTTGAATTTGCTTCCTTTGGGACAAAGCACATGCACAAAAGCACGTAATGAAATGAAAAGGTACATTAATTCACTTAAAAGAGGTGACCCGGGTCACTCATGACTGCTGTGCCTGTAGCACTTTAGGGATGCCTCAGTGCAGCCTCCGGTCCCCGTGAGGTGAGATGAAGCAAGCATGCAACTGAGCAGAGGACCAGACCCAAGAGCTTCTCAGGAAAACCCTGGCAGGCCAGGCTGCCCTCCGCCCCGCAGATTCCTGAAACCAAAGCTTTGAGGAGGCCAGTTCCTGGGTCACGCTTTGAAAATGTTCCCTGAGACCCATGATGACCTCACCGGGGTCACATCTGGCCTAACAGCCACACGCCAAACTGCTGAATGTGCAAGATTGAAGCCCAATGGAAGAGGGGTGAGAGCATGGCTCCTGCTGGAGACAGGGAAACAAGGACAAGTGTGCTGGCTCCAAACATCGCCCAAGGCCAGGGAGTGGTGTCTGGCCAGGTGTGACTGGGGCCAGACAGCGCGGCATTGAACGAGTGTTCATGGCACTTCTTGACGGCACCTTCTGTTTTGAGACAGACTTCAGGGTTTCTGCCAACTTTCATTACTGTCATAGCTTATAGGTTTAAACAACTTTCTAGATGAATGAATAAACATTTCAATCATGTTGTAACTTGTCTGTTTGTTGTGGTGGGTGTGGGTCTAAATTCTTTGGTATTTAGGCATTTTCACATAGATTTTAGAATCATCTTATCACATTCTATTGATATTTGTGAATCTATAGACGAATCTATAATTGCATCAATGGCCAAGATCCAGAGACTATAAAACAAAACTCCCAACCACTTATAGCCTAGTTCTCCCTCTCGGAGAACCTGGCAAGGTACTGAGAGCATCCTGCCCGCATGGCAGATCCTGGCAAGCTCTCCGTGGCATATTCGATATGCCAAATACAGTAACAATGATGGGTCTCAGTCCCCTTACCCTGAAAGAGCCTCCAATACATCACTGCTGGGAAGAGTGAGTAAAAAGAGGCTGCTAAAATCTAAGGGCTAGGACAAATGGAGACGTTACTAGTGCCCGTTCAAGCAAATCGATGATCAACGGGATTACAGTGATACAGTGATATAGCGATAGAAGAATCTGGGAGAGAATTGGCTTCTTAGCAATATTGACTTTGTCCAGTTTTTGAGGCTCTATTTTTTAAAAATTTTTCTCTACAACATTTTGTAGATTTCTGTGGATGTCTTATTTGCATTTTGCTAAATTTCTCTTAAATAATGTTAGTTTTCCCCACTATATGGTTTCCATTTGTCTGTTGTCATTGTTGGTGCATAATCATCTAATTTTTTTTCAAATCCCACATTAGTTAATCCACTTTTTTCTTGTAATGCTTTGTTGTTGATCCTTAGCATGAGCTATATATAATAACATCCTTAACTATCAAAGACCATCAATATCTTTCCTTTCTATGTGTGTAATTTAAATTCTCTTATCCAGTTCCATTGCATGTTGTTGGGCATTTCTTTTTTTTTGTTTTGTTTTATTGATTCATCATAAGATATAGTTACAAGATTTCATGTTTGAGTTACAATCACACAATGATCAAACACCCATCCCTCCACTAGTGCACATTCCCTACCACCAATATCCCCAGTATACCCCCACCTTTCCCACCCTCCCACTGCCTCCACATCAGACAATATTCCCCATACTCTCTCTCTCCTTTTGGGCATTATGATTTGCAATGCAGATACTGAGAGGCTATCATGTTTGTTCCTTTATCTACTTCTGGCATACAACTCCCATCCCGACCAATTCCTCCATAATTTTCTTCGTGATCCCTTCTCTATCCCAGCTGCCTTATCCCTGCCCACTCATGAGGCAGGCTTCCAATTATGGAGCAATATTCCTGACCCTTATATCTACTGTCCTTGGGTGTTGGTCTTGTGTTATGTTATTTTATATTCCACAAATGAGTGCAGTCCTTCTGTATCTGTCCCTCTCGTTCTGACTCATTTCACATAGTTGCTGGTATTTCAGCACAGTGTTGAGCAGGAGTGGGGCTCAACATCCCGGCATAGTTCTGGATCTAGGCTTGAAAAATTTGGCATTAATGTTCTGAGAACCCCCACCCCCACCCCAACCACACACACACACATACACACACACACACACACACATACACACAGACACACACTGTGTTCTACAGAGGCTGATCCAGTTTACCTCCCACCAGTTCTCCATCATGCTCTCCCCTTCCCCTCACCATTACCTACCACATGTTGCTCCTGAGCTTTGCAGATAGGCTTGAAGCTCTCCTCAAAGGCATGAATCCATTTCTAACTATAGTTTTGGTTTGTATTTCCCTTATAATAAATGTCTATTTCCTTAGCTTTGTAAGGATTTGGTTTGTTCTAGTAGCCTATTAAAATGAATTGAAGGGGCTGGAGCGATAGTACAGCGGGTAGGCGTTTGCCTAGCACACAGCCGACCCGGGTTCAATTCCCAGCATCTCATATGGTCCCTTGAGCACAGACAGGGGTGGGCCTGAGTGTAGAGCCAGGAGTAACCCCTGTGCATCGCCAGGTGTGACCCAAAAAGCAAAAAATAAATAAATAAAATGAATTGAAGAACATTCTAGGATCATTATTCTTTTTTTAAAAGGGCTTGTGAATGATATGAATTAATTATCCCTTAAATAGACAATGTAACTATTGCATCAACCATCTTTTCAGACCACGATGCACTGAAGATAGAAGCTAATCACACATAGACATGGAGAACCAAAGCAAATACCTGGAAACTAAACAGCATGATGTTGAGCAATGAGTGGGCCAGGAAGGAAATCAAGGAAGAAATCAAGAGATACCTCAAAACAAATGATAATGAAGACACGAGCTACCAAAACATATGGGATGCAGCTAAAGCCATGTTAAGGGGAAAAATTATAGCTCTGCAAGCATTCCTCAGAAAGGAAGAAAGGGCCTACATAGATAGCTTGACTTCACAGTTCAAGATATTAGAAAAGGACCAGAAAAAGGAACCCAAACCAGACCGAAGGAAAGAAATAATAAAAATTAGAGCAGAAATTAACGACATGGAAACCCAGAAAACAATCCGAAAGGTCAATGAAACCAAAAGCTGGTTCTTTGAGAAAATAAACAAGATTGATAAACCACTAGCAAGACTCACAAAGAAAGAGGGAGAGAGAACCCTAATAAACCGAATCAGAAATGAAAAGGGGGACATCACAACAGAAACCAATGAGATTTAAAAGATCATCAGAGACTACTTTGAAAGTCTGTATGCCATGAAACAAGAGAACCTAAAAGAAATGGACAAATTCCTTGATTCCTACAATCTCCCAAGGCTGAACCAAGAAGACTTGGAATACCTGAATAGACCCATTAATATCAAGGAAATTGAAACTGTAATCAAAAGTCTCCCCAAAAACAAAAGCCCAGGTCCAGACGGATTCACTGGCGAATTCTTCCAAACATTTAAAGAGGACCTGTTGCCAGTTCTTCTCAAGCTTTTCCAGGAAACTGAAAAGACAGGAACTCTCCCAAATAGTTTCTATGAGGCACATATCTCCCTAATACCATAAGCAAACAAAGACACCACTAACAAAGAAAACCATAGACCAATATCCCTGATGAACACTGATGCAAAGATCCCCAACAAGATATTATAAAATAGAATTCAACAACTCATCAAAAAGATCATATATCGGGGTCAGAGTGATAGCACAGCGGGTAGGGCGTTTGCCTTGCACGCGGCCGACCTGGGTTCGATCCCCAGCATCCCATATGGTCCCCCAAGCACCGCCAGGAGTAATTCCTGAGTGCAAAGCCAGGAGTAACCCCTGAGCATCACTGGGTGTGACCCAAAAAGCAAAAACAAAACAAAACAAAAAAAATCATATACCACGACCAAGTGGAATTCATCCCAGGGATGCAAGGATGGTTTAACATTCGGAATTCAATCAACATAATCCATTTTATCAACAAAAGTAAAGATAAAAACCGTATGATCATATCAACAGATGCAGAGAAAGCATTTGACAAGATCCAACATCCGTTCATGATGAAAACTCTCACCAAAATGGGTTTTGGAGAACTTTCCTCGAGATAGTTTAAGCCATCTACCACAAACCTATGGCAAGCATTATCCTCAATGGGGAAAGCTAAGGGCCTTTCCTCTAAAATCAGGGACAAGACAAGGATACCCACTATCACCACTTCTGTTCAATATAGTACTGGAAGTACTTGCAATAGCTATTAGGCAAGAAAAAGATATTAAGGGCATCCAGATAGGAAAGGAAGAAATCAAACTCTCACTATTCGTAGATGATATGATACTATATCGAGAGAAACCTAAAACCTCTACTAAGAAACTCTTAGAAACAATAGACTTGTACAGTAAAGTCGCAGGATATAAAATCAATACCCAAAAATTCATGGCCTTCCTATATGCAAACAATGAGACAGAGAAAAGTGACATGAAAAAAAGCAATCCTGTTCACAATCATGCCCCAGAAAATCAAATACCTTGGAATCAGCTTAAGTAAAGAAGTAAAGGACCTCTACAAAGAAAACTATAAAACGCTACTCCATGAAATAAAAGAGGACGTGAGGAAATGGAAACATATCCCCTGCTCATGGATAGGAAGAATCAATATTGTCAAAATGGCAATACTCCCCAAAGCATTATATAGATTCAACGCGATCCCTATAAGGATACCAATGAAATTCTTCAAAGAAATGGATCAAGCAATCCTGAAATTCATATGGAACAACAAATGCTCACAGATAGCTAAAACAATTCTTTGGAAAAAGACGATGGGAGGCATCACCCTCCCCAACCTTAAGCTTTACTACAAAGAGATAACATTAAATTAAAACAGCATGGTACTGGAACAAAGGCAGAGCCGCAGACCAATGGAACAGGGTGGAATATCCCTACACACAACCCCAAATGATCATCTAATCTTTGATAAGGGAGCAAGAAATGTGAAGTGGAGCAAGGAAAGCCTCTTTAACAGATGGTGCTGGCATAACTAGACAACCACACGCAAAAGAATGGGCTTAGACCTCAACCTGACACCATGCACAAAAATCAGATCAAAATGGATTAAAGAGCTCAACATCAGACCACAATCCATAAGGTACATCAAAGACAAGGTCAGCAAAACCCTCCGTGATATTGAAGCTAAAGGTATCTTCAAAGATGACATGCAACTGACCAACCAAATGGAAACAGAGATAAACAAATGGGACTATATTAAACTAAGAAGCTTCTGCACCACAAAAGATACAGTGACCAGAATACAAAGACAAACTACAGAATGGTAAAGGATATTTACCCAATACCCATCTGATACAAACCCCATCCGATAAGGGGTTGATATCAAGGGCATATAAAGCACTGGTTGAACTCTACAAGAAGAAAACATCCAACTCCATCAGAAAATGGGGCAAAGAAATAAACAGAAACTTTTCCAAGGAAGAGATACGAATGGCCAAAAGGCACATGAAAAAATGCTCTACATCACTAATCATCAGGGAGATGCAGATCAAAACAACCATGAGATACCACCTCACACCACAGAGAATGGCACACATCCAAAAGAACAAAAGCAACCGCTGTTGGAGAGGATGTGGGGAGAAAGGGACCCTTCTACACTGCTGGTGGCAATGCCAACTGTCTCAGCCCCTTTGGAAAACAATATGGACACTTCTCAAAAAATTAAAAACTGAGCTTCCATTTGATCCAGCAATACCACTTCTGGGAATATATCCGGAAAAGCAAAAAAGTATAGTTGAAATGACATCTGCACCTATATGTTCATCGCAGCACTACTTACAATAGCCAGAATCTGGAAAACACCCGAGTGCCCAAGAACAGATGACTGGTTAAGGAAACTTTGGTACATCTATACAATGGAATACTATGCATCTGTTAGAAAAGATGAAGTCATGCTGGTTAAAGAAACACTGGTACATCTATACAATAGAATACTATGCAGCTGTTAGAAAAGATGAAGTCATGACTTTGCATATAAGTGGATCAACATGGAAAGTTTCATGCTAAGTGAAATGAGTCAGAAAGAGAGGGACAGACATAGAAAGATTGCACTCATCTGTGGAATATAAAATAACAGGCAGGAGACTAATATCCAAGAATAGTAGTATATAATACCAGGAGGTTGACTCCATAGCTTGGAACTTGGCCTCACACGCTGGGGAAAAGTCATACCAAATGGAGAAGGGAACACCAAGTAAATTGTGAGTGGAGATCCCACACAGTAAGGGAAATGCGTGCTGAAAGTGGACTAGTGTCCGAACATGACGGCCACTCAATACCCCTATTGCAGACCACAACACCCAAAAGGAGAGAGAGAGAACAAATTGGAATGCCCTGCCAGAGCGGTGGGGTGGGGTGGGGAGAATGGGATTGGGGGGTGGGAGGGATACTGGGTTCATTGGTGGTGGAGAATGGACACTGGTGGAGGGATGGGCTCCCGAACACTGCATAAGGGAAAAACAAGCACGAAATGTTTGAATCTGTAACTGTACCCTCACTGTGACTCACTAATTAAAAAATAAAAAATAAAAATAAATAAAAAACATTTTAAGACTTATTTAAAAAAGAAGAAAAGAAAAGATGAAGTCATGAGATTTGCATATAAGTGGATCAACATGGAAAGTATCCATGTTGAAATGAGTGAGAAAGAGAGGGACATACATAGAAAGACTACACTCATCTGTGGAATATAAAATAAGAGTAGGAGACTAACACCCAAGAATAGTAGTATATAATACCAGGAGGTTGGCTTCATGGCTTGGAAGCTGGCCTCAGATGCTGTGGGAAAGGCAGCCCAGATAGAGAAGGGAACACCAAGTAAAATGTTATTGGAGATCCCAAGTGGGAAGGGAGATGCGTGCTGAAAGTAGACTAGAGACTGAACACGATAGCCACTCAATACCCCTATTGCAGACCACAACACCCAAAAGGAGAGAGAGAACAAAATGGAATACCCTGCCACAGAGGCGGGGATGTTGGGAGGGATGGGATCGGGGAGTGGGAGGGATACTGGGTCCATTGGTGGTGGAGAGTGGACACTGGTGGAGGGATGGGCTCTTGAACATTGATACAATTATGAGGGAAACACAAGCACGAAAATGTGTAAATCTGTAATTGTACCCTCACGATGACTTACTAATTAAAAAATAAATTAATTAAAAAAAATTTTAAATAGTCAATATAACTTACCACTGAAGACATCTGGACCTATATTTTTCTTTATTGTCATGTTTTTTGTTGTTTTATTTGGCTGTTGGCCTCCCACGCGTGCTCAGGAGCCCGGGGAATAGTCCCAACTGAATTTAACCAACATGACGAGATACTGCTTAGGCCCAGCAGTGCCTGGGGCACTCCATAGTCCCTGGCACTGCCACAGGTCCTTGGTGCTGGGGACTGGACTTGGGACCTTGTGGCATGCCAGGTGTGTGGTCTGCCTCCACACTCTCTCCCTGGCTCTGCTCTCATCCTCTAAAATCCTGATTCCACTTCTGCATGTTCTTGGATCAATCATCCTAGGACTTGTCTTTCAAAATCCCTATGCCGTTCATGTAAACGGTCAGACTGTTTTTGGCTCCTAGGCAGTGCTCGGAGTCTGTCCCAGGGATCCTCGGCCAACTAGGCGGGCGATTCAATGTGAGCATTCAAGGATGGGGTGTTGCTTGGGCCTGGGACACGGGGGTGCCCTGACCCCCACAGTTGTGCTTGGGGTCCGCAGGATGACAGCTGGCAATGCTTGTGCAGGCCTGAGCTGCCGGGGATTGAACTGCGGTTGGCAGTGTGCAAGCCCTTAACTTCTTAACCTGGGTACTGTTTCTCCAGCACGATCTGTTGCATTGGTAAATAATTTTCCTCATTTGTATGAGTGTATTTTAATTAACCTGGTGGTTATTACTGTCCTTTGAAGAGCAAAAGTTTTAAATTTTGATAAAGTCTGATTTACTTATTTTGCCTTTTATTATGTTTGGGTGTTAAGATATGTTTTAACAGAGAGCTAGAGGGGCTGGAGATATATATCGCAGGTAACACTTGTACAAACTGGGTTTGATTCCTGGCACCCCATATGATCCCTTGAACCTCACTGGGCGTGATTCCTGAGCACAGAGCCAAGACTAATTTCTGAGTTCTGCCAGGTGTGGTCCCAAAACAAAACAAAAAGTATTATTGACGGACAAAGGCTGAACCCAGAGGACTGTTAGGGCAATGAAGGGACTGTGTGATACATAGTGTTGGATATAGGCTCATACACACCATCAGTTGACTTTGAATCAGGGCGATTCCATTTCATCCATAATATGAACACCTTAAACAGTGCATTTCTGTTCACCCCTTCCTTACTTCTGTGCTATGTGTGTCTTATACTTAACTCCTAAATATATTGCACAACATGAAATTTAATGTTTGCTTTTGTTTTGAGGTCATATTCAGCAGTGCTCAGGGGTTCCTCCTGACTCTGCACTCAGGAATCACTCCTGGTGGGCTTGGGGAACCAAATGGGGTGCCAGGGGTCAATTCCAGGTCAGCTGTGTACAAGGCAAATGTCCTACCCTACACTGTACTATCACTCCAGAAATTTAATGTTTATATTTGCTTTGTACCCAATTTGTTTTCAAAAATTAAAAACAGAAAAATAAGGTTCTATACTAACCAATATTGACTATCTTAGTCAGTTAGTTGCTCCAGCAAAGGGCTCCTATGAAACAGAAGTAGATTTCCAGTGGCTCTGGGTGAGCTGTCCTCAGTTGGGGGTCAGCACAGTCCTGAGCTGGTGAGGTCTCTTTCAGGTTGCACAGAACCTAGAGGCTCTGTCCCACTCAGGAGGTCCCACCCTCATCCCCAAAGAAGACCCCTCTTACTGGGAGTAGGGCTCCGACCAAGGGCATGAAGGATTCTTCCTTCCATGGATTCTTCACTTTCTCCTGCCAACCAAAGTCCCACAGCAGACATTTCTGATCATTACAACTGGAAGCGGCACTTCTGGCAGCAAGAAGGAAGAGGCTGGAGAATCCATAAAACACTATTCAAGGGCCAAACCCCTGCCAGTCACAGCAGAGAGAGAGAGAAGTGGCCCCAAATGCTAGTAGTTTCCTAGTTGAGAAAGTCTGCGAATTCATGTTTATAATCAACCTTGACCTACCTTTAGCATTTCTTGTAGTGGAGGTTCAATTGCTATAGAGTCTCACTTTTCAACTTCCATTTATCTGAAAATTTCTATTTGCCTGCCTTTTGTAGGGTTGATTTTTCTGATTTACAGAATGCTGGGCTGAAGGGTTCTTTCTACCATTTTATATAGTATATTGCGCCGCCTTTACCCCACTGTTTTCAATAAGAAATTAACCATCGAGTTTGAAAAAGTTCTCTGTATGGGTTGTTCTGCATTTATGTGGGTAAACACGCATACAAAGGGCTCGCTTTAGGGGCTGGAGAGATAGCACAGTGGGTAGGGCGTTTGCCTTGCACGCGGCCGACCCGGGTTCAAATCCTAGCATCCCATATGGTCCCCTGAGCACGGCCAGGGGTAATTCCTGAGTGCAAAGCCAGGAGTAACCCCTGTGCATCGCCAGGTGTGACCCAAAAAGCCAAAAAAAAAAAAAACCAAAGGGCTCGCTTTACTCTGTCACACCTGGTGGTGCTGGGGGACCCTGAGCATTGTTCAGCCACCCAGTCACCTCTCCAGCCCAGAGTTTCTCTTTATGTTTGGCTTTTATCAATGTGTTTATAGCTGGGTACAGTTTTCTTTGCAATTTCTCCTCCCTCCCTCCCTCCCTCCCTCCCTCCCTCCCTCCCTCCCTCCCTTCCTCCCTTCCCTCCCTCCCTCCCTCCCTCCCTTCCTCCCTCCCTCCTTCCTTCCTTCCTTCCTTCCTTCCTTCCTTCCTTCCTTCCTTCCTTCCTTCCTTCCTTCCTTCCTTCCTTCCTTCCTTCCCTCCCTCCCTCCCTCCCTCTCTCCCTTCCTTCCTTCCTTCCTTCCTTCCTTCCTTCCTTCCTTCCTTCCTTCCTTCCTTCCTTCCTTCCTTCCTTCCTTCCTTCCTTCCTTCCTGCCTTCCTTTCTGCCTTTGCTTCCATTGCTCAGGACTCACTCCTGGCTCTGTGCTCAGGGATGACTCCTGGAGGTGCTTGGGTGACCTTAGGTAGTGCCAGGAATCAAACCTGGGTCAGCTGCATGCCAGGCAAATGCCTTATATCTTCTGTACTTTCTCTCCAGCACTATATTTATCCTATTTCAAAGTTATTATTTTCTCGGATATATAGGTTGATTTTTTTAAAAAATAAGATTAGAATATTTTGACACCAATTTTTCAAAGATTTTTCTGTCATTTATTTTCCTTTGTATTTTGGCATCCAAAAATACTTGTTTCTCAAACTACTTCATGTTAAACTATTTGATATTGATCCAGCACTTTACATATTTGTCTTTTGAAATTTTTTTTATAGTTTGAATATTTCCACTGGACTTTTCCAGTTCATGGATTCTTTAGTATTATCCAATTTAATCTAGTTAGTGGATTCTTGCACAGGCCACCGTTTCAGCTTATTTGTATGCTTTGTGATGGTTTTCATTGTTTAGAAAAGAGTAGCAAACAGAGTTTGGATGTTTCCCTTTGCCGCTCAGATGGTGGCTGGTCTCCTCCGGGTGAGGGGCAGCTGCTGCCTGCAGGCCCTGCCCAGTCTCACTGGCCCTGGACGTCGCAGCTTCCCTTGGCTTGCACAGTCCTGAGCTCAGCCCAACCTCAGACTCCTTGGCTCTTGTTGGGCTGGGAATGGTTTGATTGCATTCCCAGTGCAGGCAGGGCCACGGGCTTTGTTCACCCAGAGAAAGCGTGGCTGTGACTCCCCTCTGCTTGGCGATGCCTCGCAGGCCCCAAGCCCTGTGGCTTTGCCCCCAGCTCACCTAGTGTCATGCTGGCAGACACTGGCTCCATCGGACCTCAGGTGCTTCTCTCAGAACCCCTGCTGCTGCCCTCTCCCCTCCCACCCCGAGGCCTGGCCTCCCTGGGGTTCCCGAGTGCAGGTTGTTCCCAGCTGGATCTCAGGAAGGGCACTTGCACTGGAGGCTTGCTCATTTCCCCCAGCCAGGCCATGGCCAAGAGGCCATGGTTTCCTCCCTCTAACCACCAACGGGGTCGTGTCACCATTTTTTTTTTTTTTTTTTTTTTTGGTTTTTGGGTCACACCCGGCGATGCACAGGGGTTACTCCTGGCTCTTCACTCAGGAATTACCCCTGGCGGTGCTCAGGGGACCATGTGGGACGCTGGGATTCGAACCTGGGTCGGCCGCGTGCAAGGCAAACGCCCTACCCGCTGTGCTATTGCTCCAGCCCCTCGTGTCACCATTTTTAATGCTTGAATCTTTTCTTCTGTATGTCTTTTCGTATTTCTCATCAATGTTGTCAATGACATCTTCCCATATTGCTGCAATAGTTCCAAGGAACTCTCAGTTGGTGGTTGTTCTGGGAGCTCTCTTCTTAAATTTTGCAGCCCTTTCTCCCTGCTCTGTGAAGTAGAATTTCACATGAAGGAGACAGTGGTCTGATCCTTTTTGGAATTTCGGGACAACAGAGACATCAGTCAGGCAAAATTGTTGATTGAATATAATGTGGTCAATTTCATTGTGGAACTGTCCACCAGGAGACTCCCATGTCCAACATTTAGATTTGGCCTTCTGGAACTGCGAGTTACCATGGATGGTCTTGGTCAACATGATGAACTCAGACGTCTCTCACCCTGTGTGTTCCATTCTAGGCCATGGGTCCAGATGTGGAGTTCTTCGGGCAATCTTCTCGGTCCTATCTTGGCATTAAAATAACTGACCTTGTAGAAGGTGTGGTCTTCTTTATAGAACTTCTCCAGCCCTATTCTCAATTTCTTATTTGTTGTAGTTGAATGTTGGTACGTAGACAACGAAGATAGAAACTGCCAGCAATGAGCCATGTCTATTCAAACATAAGTGTCTTATTTGGGTTATTAGGCATTTGAACAAATCAATGCTCATGGCCAAGTTCATGTTGACAAGGACACCGACACCACCAACGCCTCTACTGTCACATGTTCTGAGGAAAAGCACTTCCATGATTGTGTGAAGAACACTGAGAGAGAGAAAGCCACAAAAAGATGCCTGCCTTCGGAAACTCGAGCTCATTCACTCGAGCCTCAGGCAATCACAAGCTAACTTCTAAGCTCGCAAAGCTGTGCAGAGAAGCGATAAAGGAAGACCTCAAAGAGAAGAGCAGCAGTGTTGGCTGATGTGGTAGAAGCCAGGAAAAGTATTCGCAATGCCTACCTGTCCTTCGCCGCCAACTGTAAGACCAGGATGACTGCCTTCCAATGTCCTGATGGATCTATCACATCTTCCAGAAGGGTAATGAAAAAGGTTATCCACAACTTCTACTCAGTCTCTTTGATAGCCACGTCCACCTGCTACATACCAAATTCCTCAGGACGGATATGTCATTCCCAGCTTTCTCCCTTTTGAAATCCAACACGCCATTTCATCGGTAAAGAAGTGTACAGCACCTGGTCCAGACAAGGTCAGACCCGAACACGTGAAAAATCTGCCACCAGTACTCATCAATACACTTGCTCGAATTGGACAGAGAGGTAGGAGCATTCATTGATGGGGCGTGCGGGAAATCTCTCAATTGGGGGGGGCACGGAACCGGACCTGCTCCCTGCCCAAACGAGACCTCCAGCGGCCACCCACGAATGACTCCTCAGTTCCTGAACATCCATGATCCCAGAGGCACACAAACCAATCTCAGAATGTAGCGGCTGCTGGCAGAAATACCTCTGGACTTAATTACTAAAATACCAGAATTCCAAAACTGCGTGGCTGCTGTTGCAGGCGTGCGACATCATATGCTCTTCATTATCAGCAACAGAAAACAAATTATCTAATGATGTCTTTTCAGCAGGTCTGATTGTTGGGGGGAAATTCCAAATAATAATAGTGGGTTTTCTGTCTAAAATTGAATGTAGTCAAAGTAAAAAGAGAGTAAAGTGAAAATCATCTGCCACACAGACAGGGTAGGGGGTGGCATGGGGGGCATACTGGGGTTCTTGATGGTGGAACATGTGCACTGGTGAAAGGATGGGTGTTTGATCATTTTATGACTGAGACTTAAACCTGAAAGCTTTGTAACTGTTCTCACGGTGATTTAATAAAAAAATTTTTAATTAAAAAATAAAATACACTGGCTTGGCTCTTCACATGCTACCTGTGGAAGAAAGTTGTGAAGCGAAGTACTTTGCTAATGTTCTTATCTTTCTGTAGTAGACATTTGACTGATACTGTCTAAAAGCACAAAATCTCAGAAATGTGTTAGGATGTGGCATATATGAAAGAGGAATCTTGATTAATTAAATAGCTTGACCAAAAGGAAAACAACCCATTTCATAGAGCAGAAAGTTACCCAATAGTAAATATGAGATGCTGGCACGTTTGGTTAAATGCAAATTAAATGAACTCATCTATTGAGAGAAGTAGCAGCTTACATATATGTAGCATTTCACTCAAGTGCGAAATGTGTGTGAGAAATTCCACTCAAGATAAAGTGATTCAGACAGGATTCATTAAAATCAAGAGTAAGAGCCACAGAGATAGCACAGTGGTTAAGGCATTTGCCTTACATATGGCCAACCAGAGTTCAGTCCAGGTTTTGCATACATTCCTCTAAGAATTTCCAGGAGTGATCCTTGAGCACAGAGCCAGGAGGAGGCCCTGAGTCAGGAGCAAGCAATGAGAACAGATGGGTGCAGCCAACTCCTCTGCCTCTCCCAATGTAGACTAATAAGGCAGATTATGAAACTAAGTGAAACATCACTGAATATTTGTAACAAAGATAAAATTACCACAAATCTTTGTAACTAAGGAGTATAGCAATAAAAATACACAAAATCAGTTTTATTTCTGGGACGTGGAGTAAACATACTTTTCCCTACTCTGAAAAACTGGCTCTGTCCAGAAAATGAGCTGAAGAGCATTCAGATTGTCAGCAAAACATTCTCAGTTTTTCAGATAATTTGACAGCTTTACATATGGTACATACTAGAAAAACTTAAATATACCTTTCCCCTTTATTCAGCATTTTAATAAAATAGGTTTGATTCTGAAGAGCAAGATTGTGTGTGAGTGTGCAATTGCTTTATATAATGTATGCAATTGTTATACCATCAATGTAAACCAACAGACTTCTTAACAAAACTCCAAAGACGTGCCAAAAGGAAAACAAGAAACAAAGCAAGCCTAAGAAAACAGCAAGGCAGAGAGAAGGCGGCGACCAGCAGGTTCAGAAGCTCAGGGAGACACAACCCGAGCCCCAAAGGGGCACTGAAACCATCGGCAACACAGAATTTCTCTCCCACAAACACATTCTTCCAGTCAAAGGCCCAGCACAGAGGAAAACAAGGCTCAAGGGCACTGAGTTTCTGCTGGGCCAGTCCCACAGAGCAGAGGAACCAAGGCCCATCTCCCAGGTGGCAGACTGGTGGGCTGGACCCCACCTTGCAGATATCACAGAGCAGCAGAGAGCCAGGCTCTCACCCTGCTAATGGGCAATGACATCTGACTCCTGTCTCCTGGGGGCCTCGGGCCAACTCCTTCCACAGCGACAGAGCCACTGTCCCATATCCTGGGATCAGAGGATTAGAATTTTTGCAGCCCAGCAGGCGCAGAGCTCTGCCATGGTGTGTCAGAGGCACCCAACAAGCCTGGTCACTTGCCACCCCTGGAGTGACAATCCCTCCCCTCGGGTGCTCGTGGAGCGCCCACAGTGACCGCCTCCCGTACAGAGCTGGCACAGAGTTGATGAAAGCAGCATCGAAAGGCAGTCCAGAGAGTCTGCTAACACCCCAACATCCAGATCCCCACACAGTCTAATAACACAGCAAGGCGACGCCTGCCATCACTGCGAGGAGACACTTTACTGACAGTTCAGGGCAGTTCTTATGGAAACGTGCCCAACCACCACATGTGCTTGAGACAGTGCACAATGGGGACCCCAGCATAGAAGTGAGGAGCAAGTCCCACAAGAGGGCCAGAGACAGGACGGTGCGGGAGGGGGGGGGCTAGTCTTGCCCTGGCTGACCCAGGTTCAATTCCCACCACCACACAGGGTTCCCCCAACTCTGCCAGGAGGTATGGGGGAAGGAGCTGCCAGGGAAAGGTGGGCAGGAGGAGGGGGGGAGATGCTGGGACACAGGAGGGGTGCCTGCGACCCAGGGTCAGGTGTCACTGGTCACGATTCCTCTAACTCAGCTCTTCACTGGCTCCTTTTTCTGCTCATAGACATGTTTCGGCGATATGGATTGAGCCAGAGGACAGGCATGCATGAAATGACACAAGGAGGGCCTAGGAGGGCCACTCTGGTGCCATTGCTCTTTGTGGCACTGGGCGTGACCCACAGGTGGTCCTGGGACACAGGAGGAACCGTCTCTTCCACCAAGCACAAACCAGGCACAGGGATTGCGTGAGCGCTGGGGGTGGTGGGTGCTGGGAGGGGGCCTCTGCTGCCTTCTTCCCGAGCACAGAATGTCGTGGCCCTCGGATGAGCCCAGAGAAGCCTGTTGCAGGGAGTACAAGAAATGGGTAAAGAGGCCACAGCAGGGATTCCATGCCCTTGGTCTGGACCTTTAAAGTTCAGATCAGAGGATAAAAGCAAACAAATTTCAGATTTACCAGGAAAATCTAGGCAGTGTCACTCAGGCACAGGTCAGGCCTAAAGACTTATATTTAGACCAAGAAAACAAAAGAAAGAAAAAGAAATTAAATGGGTAACTCAAAAGTTTCAATCAGGAATTTGCTGTTAAACAGCCTCAGTCAGAAAGTGAGGAGTTGGAAACAAAAACAGTTGAATAAATAAATACTTGGTTCCTTAGTAACTATCAACAAAATACATATAAATAATCACTAGCTAGCTTAATACAGAAAAGAGGGAAAACCATAAAGTTACTTAACAGAAGTCCTAAGAGGAGGAGGGGATGAGTTTTGAGAGGGAGAAAATTAAACAAATCTTAAGAGACCCTGTGACTCTAGGCCCAAACCCATGAAAGTCTGGTGAAAAGACTTAAAAATCAAGGAAGTAAACACGGGATATCCAAACAGAAACATTCACAGAGAAAAGTCACATTTGCCCCTCCCCCTCCGTGTTCCTAAAGCACCAGGCTGAAGGGCTGGGGAAAGGTGGCCCAATCATTTCCCAGAATGCCAGTCATGCTGTCTCCTGTGGACAAAACAGGGCTTCCTGGTGAGCAGGCTCACAGCCGGGGCCCCAGTTCAACGTCCTGCTGGGGGTCCCAGGCGGTGGCCAGGCATGGGACACAGACATGAGTGCAGAAAGAAGAGGAAAAGCAGCCATGATACAGATTGATGCTAGGGTGGCCCCAGGGAATGCACTGAGTGACCGTTAGACCAATCAGAGTTCACTCATGTATTGACTGATGCACTGGTTTTGAACAACACCTAGCTGTGCTCAGGGATCACTATACTTGGTGACAGGGATCAAATCAGGGTCATACTATAGATCGAACACAACGGCCACTCAATGTCTCTAGTGCAAACTACAACATTCAAAAGGAAGGAGAGAACAAAAGGGAATACCCTGCCACAGAGGCAGGGTGGGGTGGAGGGGAGGGGGTAGGGGTGATGGGAGGGATCATTGGTGGTGGAGAATGGGCACTGGTAGAGGGATGGGTACTCGATCATTGTATGACTGAAACGCAAGGACGACAGTTTGTAAGTCTGTAACTGTACTCCATGGTGATTCACTAATAAAAACTTAAAACAAACAAAAAAACAAATCAGGGTCATAGTCACATGAAAGGCTAGTGCCTGCCCTCCTGCTATCTCAGTTCAAGCACTTTCACAGAGACCAGAGTGGTCCCCACAGACACCACAGGCAAAGAGCAAAAAGTCCACAGATAGGGACAGACAAGAAATAAGTGAAATGTAGAGGAAGGAAGCTTTAACCTGAAAGTCCTGGCAGACAATGGAAAGACAGAATGTTCTTGGACAGAGAGACTCAGCATCGCAAAGACAAAAGTGAATACATAACTAGAGGCATCCAAGGCTCCCCTTTCCTTCAGGGCCTGATTCTAAAGCTAATACGAGAAATAAACAAGAAGAGTCAGGAAAAGCCTGGAAAATATCAGCCATGACAGGGGTGAGCTAGCAGATGTTGAAAATGCCAGAAAGTGTCTGTAGTGATAAGTGTGGCTCTGGGGACAGGGAGATGTGCAAAGGCAGAGGCACTGTTAGCAGTGCTCGCTACCCCACTCTACCTGGCAGCAATGCTGGCTGTGTCCCAGTGGCTCTGGTGAGCAGGCAACCGGAAACTGAAAAAAAAAAGTGTGGTTCTGATGCATAAGTCAACCAGCAGAAAAAACTGAAAGACCTAAGTGCATGTGTGTGCAAACGTGCGCGTGCAAAGACACACGCACACACACGTGCATGCGCACGCATACACAAGAATTTAAGTGTGACCAAAACAGAATCTCAAATGGGGAAAAGACAGATGCAGACATTTTCACAAGAGGCATTGGTGATGTGGACAGACATTTGAACTTGGCCCTCATGTTGCCATGAGCAGGAACAGCCACCTGTGACGTCTCTCCTCCACGTGGGAACCCCAAATCTCTCCTGCTGATGCAGGCACAGAGACCCTGTTGGCCCAGCTCCACTGCTCAGAGTGAGGCCATGCTGCTGTCCATGGCTGGGAGTGAGCCAGAGCAGGAAACAGTGGTGAAGTCTCTCCCATGGCTTTGGACCTTTGAACTGGGCCAACATGTGAGTGTCGGTGTCAGATTTAAGCAAATAAATGTGAGAGGGAAAGCCCAATATTAGGTACCCGCACTCTGAGCTGCTCCACTGCTCTTTCCACAGGAAGCCGTGGTCACAGCTCTGGAGCAGCCCCTGGGAGCAGGGCCCTAACGAAGCTTCGGTTTGTGGGGGCAGTGAGTGCAGGCCAGCAAGGAGGGAGAAAACAAGGCCTGATGTGAGCTCCCCTCACACCCCTCACACCTGGTGCGGGGAACACAGAGCAGCTGTGTGTAGCACATCAATGGTCCCCGAGAGTCACTCCCATATACCACCACAGGCCTCCCGCTAGTCAGTGCTGGGATAAGAGCACCCAGTTGGGGGACAACAGAGGCTGTGGTGGGGCTGTGACAGGAACTATGATAGGGCTGCGACCGGGGCTATGACAGGAACTGACAGAGGTTGAAAAGGACTGTGACAGAAGCTGTGACAGGGACTGAAAGTGGTGACAAGAGCTGACAGGGGTTGAGACAGGAGCTGTGACAGGGACTGACAGACTGATAGGGCCTGGGAGGGCCTGTGACATGGGCTGTGATGAGATGACAAATTCTGTGACAGGGGCTGACAGAGGCTATGACAGGGGCATGACAGAGGCTGACAGGAATTGTGATGATGCTGTGACAAGGACTATGTTAAGGACTGACAGGTTCTGTGATAGGGGATATGACAGGGACTGGTAGGCACTATGACATAGGCTGTGACAGGGGCTATGACAGGAACTGACAGGGACTGTGATAGGCTGTGACAAAGACTATGACAGGGACTGACAGGTTCTGTGAAAGGGCTGTGTCAGGAACGACAGGGGCCGTGACAAAGGCTGACAGGGGCTGAGAGAGACTGTTATGGGATATGACAAGGACTGTGACAGGGACAGGGACTGTGACAGGGAGTCTTGCAGGGACTGTGACAGGGACTGTGACAGGGACTGATAGGTTCTATGACAGGGCTGTGACAGGGACTGACAGGGACTCTGATGATGCTGTGACAGGGATTATGGCAGGGAGTGTGACAGGGACTGTAACAGGGAATGACAGTGGAGGGAAGGAGGTGCTCCCTGGGGGGGTTCTCTCCTCTGTGAGGACAGGTGAGGTGGGTGCGGCAGGGGCAGGTCCTTCTGGCGTGACTCTGATGTGTGACAGGGACACAGCTCTGCTCTCTAGAACTTTGCCTGTACTCACAGAGATCCTACAGGTGGTGGCGTGTCCTGCAGCTCCTGTGGACACAGCTCAGGGCTCGGGGTTTCACCTGGCCTCACCTTCTCCTGCACCCACTCTCCTCCTGCGTGCACTCTCATCCTGTACCCCCTCTCCTCCTGCGTCCACTCCTTTGCCCACTTTACTCCTGCGCCCTGTCCTGCACTCACGTTCCTCCTGCGTTCACTCTCCTGCTTCGACTCTCCTCCTGTGTCCACTGTCCTCCTGCACCCACTCTCCTCCTGCGTCCACTCTCCTCCTGCGTCCACTCTCCTTCTGTGTCCACTCTCCTTCTGTGTCCACTCTCCTCCTGCTTCCCTCTCCTTCTGTGCCCACTCTCCTCCTGCGTCCACTCTCCTCCTGCACCCACTCTCCTTCTGCACCCACTCTCCTTCTGCGTCCACTCTCCTTCTGTGTCCACTCTCCTCCTGCGTCCACTCTCCTTCTGCGTCCACTCTCCTTCTGTGCCCACTCTCCTCCTGCGTCCACTCTCCTCCTGCGCCCACGCTCCTTCTGTGCCCACGCTCCTTCTGCGTCCACTCTCCTTCTGCGTCCACTCTCCTTCTGTGCCCACTCTCCTTCTGCACCCACACTCCTTCTGCACCCACTCTCCTTCTGCACCCACTCTCCTTCTGCATCCACTCTCCTTCTGTGCCCACTCTTCTCCTGCGCCCACTCTCCTTCTGTGTCCACTCTCCTTCTGTGCCCACTCTTCTCCTGCACCCACTCTCCTTCTGTGTCCACTCTCCTTCTGCGTCCACTCTCCTTCTGTGCCCACTCTTCTCCTGCACCCACTCTCCTGTGTCCACTTTCCGCCAAGCGTCTGCTGAGGAGTCCAGGCTGCTAGGGGGCCCAGGGTTTGATGAGCTCAGTGCTGCAGGTTTGATGATCTGAGCTTCAACTGTGTTCAGGGGCCATGGTTTGGGTGACCTCTGCGTCCACGTGGTCACAAAAGGAAGAGGGGTCCCATGGCCCCTGGACACAGACATGTCCCTGAGACTTGGTTGGTCTCAATGATGAAGGGCAGCATCTCACGGCCTCCACGGGTGGACAGATGCCCCAAAGAGAAAGTTTGACCCCCACATACATCCTGTGTGGGTTTGGGGGAGCTCAAACCTTGGGTCCCTGGCCTCAGTGCTGGTCAGTGATCCTGGGGGGCTTCTGGGGGCACCTGGGAGCGGGTGGGGCTGTTCCAGCAGAGGCTTCTTCCTGGAGGAGGGATGCTATGCAGTCCCAGGAACTGTCTCTCTGCACATCGCAGCCCCAGGCTGGGCTGGGGAGCCCCTGGGCGTGAACCTGGAACTGCAGCCTCATTCCTGGGCCCTGAGTCAGTGCTGTCCCCTTAAAGGGGCAGCTCAGGATCTGGACTACAGACCAGGGAGGGAAGGTGGGAGGAGGCTCCCGGGGGAGGGGGCGGTGGATTAAGACCCAGGCCCTGTGGGTCTGTGGGGGTCCTGGGGGCATAGGCTACCCTAGCCCCAAGTGGGGAAGAAGGTGTGTGTAGAACATGTGTCTGTGGGAGGGCCAAGGCAGGGGCTGTTCCTAGAACCCCTGCACAGGGCCCCTCTACCCTCCATCCCCTCCACCACTTATCTCTTCATTCTCTACACCTCACCCTTCCACTCTACTCCTCACCTCTCCACCTCTCACCTCTTCATCCCTCACCTCCTATGTCCCCTTATTCATCACCTCTATATTCCTCCATACTCACTGTCAAATGCCCTCCACCCCTTACCTCTCCGTCCCTCCACTCCTTATCTAACTCTCTATGCTTCACCCCTCACCTCTTCATCTATCCACCTTCACCCAACATTCCTTCCATTCCAGGCCTCCTCACTCCATTCCTCCACCCCTACCTTCCCTTCACCCCTCACCTCTCCACTCCACCACTCTACCCCACTCCGCCCCTCTACCCTACACCCCTCCACTCCTCATCTCTCCACCTTCACTACTGTATCCCTTAATCACTCGCCCCACCCCTCAATTCCCCTCCCCACACCTGCACTCCCTCGAGTACCCTCATTCTGCTGGGTCCTGTCACCCCCCCCCCCCACCTGTCTGCACCCAGCTTGGTGGCCAGAAGCTCCTCCTGCTCCCCTATCCTGGCCTCCAAGGTGTTCAGTTCCAGGATTTGGGGAAGGGGGCAGGGGCACCAGCATGGGGGGAGAGTAGTGGAGGGTGGAACCTTTATTTGGAAATGTGGGTGACAGATACGGACTGGGGAGAAACCAGGAATGAAGGCCCCAGGCACCAGGGGTGCTGGGGTGGCCACGTGGGAGAGGCCCCTGGGGGAATGGCTGCCCTTCCCCGTGTTTAGCACCTTTTCTGGGTGTGGGGGAGCCGGCACAGGACCTGTACCACCGCCAGACACCCCTGTCTCATGCAGCAAACGAGACGTAAATGCAGAGCCGGCGGAGAGGCACTTCAGACTCTGGGGTGAGGTGGGGGCAGGGTGGGCAAGTGTGCCCAGAACCAGGGCTGTTGGGGCTTCAGCGGGCCCCACAGGGGCCTCTAGCCGAGCACCACCCTCCGGGACACAGTCTGGTAGAGGACGCCACGCATCAGGGCCTGGTAGCTGGACACGCGGAACAGGTGGCGCTCACCGTAGGCCACGTTGTACACGCCGGACTTGCCGGTGACCAGGGCCCGCACGTGTGCCTCGTTCACCTGGGGGCCCACAGCCACCACGAACAGCTCCACGTCCGCACCCAGCGCTTCCTGCACTGCTTTGCGCAGCGCCTCCTCCGTGGCTCCCTGCGAGTGGCCGTCGGAGAAGAGCAGCAGCCGCTTCTGGGCACTTTGGGCCGAGGCCCGGCGGAAGAAGCGGGTGGCAAAGCCCAGGGCGTCCACCACGTCGGTGGCATCGTTGAGGTAGTGGAGGCGGTCCACGGCACTCGCCAGCACCGTCAGGTTCTGCTGCAGCTGGAGGGCACCGGGGCCCGGCCGCTGCTGCCCCGAGCCGCTGTACTGCGCCACAGCCACGCGCACGGCCACATCAGGGTCCGGGCTGGTGCTGCGCGCTGTCAGGAAGCGCTCAGCCAGGCGCTGCGCAAACAGCTTGGTGGTGTCAAAGTTGTGGCTGCCCACGCTGGCCGAGCTGTCCAGCAGGATGGCGATGTCCATGGGGTTGGAGAAGGTGACTGTGGAGGGGGGGCGGTCAGTGCCTGCAGGGCCCCCAGGGCTGCACCCTAGCCCTTCCCTGCCCCCTCCCCTGCACACACACTCACTTGGGCAGGTGTAATCCGGGCACTTTTTGTCTGAGGAAGAGGAGAGGGATGTGAGCTGAGAGCACGTGGCCACTCCACACCCCAGAAGCCCGTCCCAGTTGCCCCAGTCCTGGCCCCAGTGGACAGACCCACTTCAAGGCAGGCTTGGGGTGGGCAGGGTCACGCCTGGTGCTCAGAGCAGCCAAGTGGTGGGGGCAGGCCAGACAGGAGGGTGCAAGGCTCTGGGGGGCCACTGAGAGTAGCACAGGGGGTTGGGCCCTGGCCCCGTGTCCCTGGGAGGGCCCAGCACCTGCACAGATGTGGGCGGCGACCTTCTTCAGGAAGGCATCATCCAGCAGCTCTGCATAGTTGTCCTTCACCAGCGAGATGCCCGGCCGGCCTTGTGGCCCCAGGCCTTGGCAGGAGATAGCGTTGAGTTGGTCAGAGCTCGGGCTGGCACCAAATAGGTCCTTGATGCCCACAGAGACAACCTGGGGGGACAGGAGGGTAGCCATGGGAGCTCACAGAGGGGTGGTGGTGCAGGGGTGAGGGTGCAGGGGTAGGGGTACATGGGTGGGGTGTAGAGGTGAGGTGCAGGGGGAGGGTGAAAGGGTAGGGGTACAGGGGTGAGAGTGCACGGATGGGAGGAAGGGGTGGGGATCCAGGGGTGGAGGAGGAGGTGCAGGGGTGTAGGGGTGAGAGTGCAGGGGTGGGGATAATAGGGGTGGGGGTGATGCAGGGCAGGACCCACCTGGACGTTGGGGCCGCAGAGCACGTTGAGGGGGGTGGAGTCTCGCTCAGTGTCCGAGCGGCCATCGGTGATGACCAGCGCGATCTGTTTGTTTGGGGACGGTGGCAGCAGCTGGTCCCGGGTGTACTGCAGCGCCTCGCCCGTGAATGTGCCCCCTGCCATCCACTGCAGCTTCTTGATGGCCCTGTGGGGTTGGGAGGGCCAGGGGTAGGGTCAGAGGTGGGGCAGAGGTGGGGTTAGAGGTCAGGGGTCAGAGGTGGGTCTGACAAGGGTCTGAGGCTGCTCACTCCTTCAGCTCCTGTATATTGCGGATTCCTGGGCTCCGGAGGTCCACGTGCTCCTGCGTCTGGTTGTGGCTGTACTGGACCACGCCCACCACTGACTTCCTGGGGTCAAACTGTAGGGAAGGCACTGGTCAGGGGGTCTCCCACCCCACCCTCCCGGCCGTGGTGCCCCTGCGCGGCTGGCCCTCACCTCCACCAGCTCATCCCTGCCCAACCGGTCGATGACCTTGATGACAAAGTCCTTGGCGATCTCAAAGTTCTGCAGACCGATACTCTCTGAGCTGTCCACCACGAAGAGGACGTCGATAGGGCCGCACCTGCACTCTGGAGGACACGGCCATCCCAGGGAGCACTGTGAGAGGGGCAGGGTAGCCCCCACCCACAGCACAGGCTCGTGGTGCCCTGGATGCTAGTTTGCTCACAGGCAGACGCGGCACTCACCACAGCAGGCTGCAAGAGATGGAGGCCGGTGAGAGCCTGGCCCTGCCCAGACCCACCACCCCACCAGGCAGGGCAGAGGGAGCAAGGAACTCACAGCACATCTTCATGATGATGTCCAGGATCTCGCATTCCTGCAGGGACATGCAGAGCTGGTGCTCGGCCCCCTCACCCCCCCCCCGGTCCCTCCATGGGCCCCTCCACAGGCCACGGCGACTCTGCGCCTCATATACTCGATGTGTCTGCACAGCCACAGTGGCTGCTACTGACCCCGATGGATGACCCAGCAGATGGCCGCTGACCTTTGCACCCCACCCGCAGTGGGAGCCCCAGACACCCCACTTACGTCCGGCCCTGGTGGTCCGGTATGTCCTGGGGGTCCCTGTGGGAGCATAGTGGGAGAGGCTGGGAGGGGCTGGGGGCGCCTTTAGCCCACCAGTGCAGGCTTGGGCCCCCTGATGAGCCCCTCAGTCCCCAGGCAAGCCAGCTCCCACCTTCCCGGATCCCAGCCAGGACCCCTTCTGCCCTGCAGTTGCAGACTCACCTGAGGGCCTTCGGGACCCCGGTACCCCTTGGCTCCTTTGCTGCCTGAGGGCGGGGGGACCGTGTTCTGTGGGGGACAGTGTCTGTCACCTGGTCAGCTGAGTCTGTGTCCCTCCCTCCCGCCCTCCTAGATGTCTGGACCCCAGCGGGCCTGACACTCACGTCGTCTCCAGGGTCTCCGGCTTCTCCCTCATCCCCCTTGAGGCCGGGGTAGCCTTTGGTGCCCTGCAAATAAGGGGACAGGGTCATCACAGGTTGTGCCCTGAGTGGGTGCTGGGCACCTGCCCCCTGAGCAGACTGGCCACTCTTTCTTGGGGGCTCTTCTGTATACAGCGGCCCAGTAGGTACCAGGGATGGGTGCGTCCTTCCCTCTCTCAACAGCCCATGGGAAGGAGGGAGGGGAGGGGAGCAGCAGGTCTGTCCGGTGCGGACTTCCTGTTCTGCAATGGCCTTGGTAAAGAAACGGGCACACACATTCTCTGCACACGTGTACACATGGACACATGTGCAGCTGTGCCTATATGCTCACATGTAGATATATGCACACATGTTACTGTGTATATAATATGTGGATACATGCACACATGTGACTATATGCTTGTATGTGATACATGCACACACCTGACTGTATGTACACATACATGTGGATAGATGTACATGGGTTACTATGTATATATACTCTCATATGGATACGTGCATACGTGTGATTGTTTATATATAATTACATGTGGATACACATATGATTGTATATACATGTACATATAGATATGCACACATGTGTGACTATATAATGCTCACGTGTGAATACATTCATGTGTGTGACTATTTAATATGCACTCACATGTGGATACATGTATACATGACTATATATGCTTACATGTGGATACATGCACATTTGTGATATGTGTATATATACTTATATGCATACACACACCTGTGGCTCTATATACACTCACATGTGGATTCATGCACATGTGTGACCACTTATATATGATTACATGTGGGTACATGCACACGTGACTATGCTTACACGTGGACATACACACATGTGTGACTGCATATATACTCACATGTGAACACGCACATGCATGACTGCTTACATGTGCACACATGAACATGTGTGACCACATATATACTACGTGTGAATACAAGCACACATGTAACAGTACATATGTTTACATGTGGATACACACATATATGTGACTATATATATGCTCATACACAGATGTGCACACAACTATATACACTTACATGTGGATACAAACACATGACTGTGTATTTACTCTTACATGAGGGTGCACACATGACTGTATATATGCTCACACATGAATACATGCACACATAGGGCTGGAGCGATAACACGGTGAGCAGGCATTTGCCTTACACACGGCAGACCTGGGTTCGAGTCCTCCATCCCTCTTGGAGAGCTTGGCAAGCTACCGAGAGTATCTCGCCCACAGAGCAGAGCCTGGCAAGCTCCCTGTGGCATATTCCATATGCCAAAAACAGTAACAACAAGTCTCACAATGGAGACATTACTGGTGCCCGCTAGAGCAAATCGATGAGCAACTGGATGAGAGTGATGACAATGTGATACAGTAATGTATGCTTACATGTGGACATATGCACACGTGCAACTGAGTATACATGCAAGCGTGGATGCATGTGCATGCATACGTGTTGATATATGCATGAGTCCTTATGTGTGCACTGTATGTATGTATAAACATGTGTTCAGGCACGGACACATGTATGTTAGTACATACGTATGGACACAAGCTTACAGACATGAGTATATGTGTGCATATGCACATGTGCATGTGAGAATCTGCACATGTGTGATTGTGTTCATGTGCATATGTGTACAGGCTATGTATTACATGTGAGTATGTTCAAAGTGTGTGCACATGTGTGAGTGTGCTTTTCAGTGAGAACGTGCATGTGTGTGCTCACATGTCTGTGAGCATGTGTACTGCAGTGAGTACATGTGCACATGTGAGCATGCATGTGCTGCAGCAAGTGCATGTGTGTGCTGTAGTGTGTGTGCACATGAGTATGCATGTACTGCAAAGAGCATGTGCATGTGTGATCATGCATGTGCAGAGGTCTGGAGAGGGCAGGGCAGTGGACAGTTACTCACGTTGATCCCAGGTGGGCCCCTGTTGCCTGGATACCCCTGCAGGAGAAGGAAGGCAGAACGGTTACCCATGCCCTATGGGGGGGTCTCACCCCCAGTCCTGGGCAGCCTGAGGTCCCGGGTCCAACCCACTGCCCATTTGCTCAGTGGGCAGAGAAGGGGTCTGAGGCACTCACTGGGAATCCGGGGAAGCCTTCCGTGCCATTTCCGGGAGGTCCGTCTTCACCCTGGAGATGGGTCAAGTCTGTCACTAGGATGCCCAGATGCCAGATGGGGTGCCCAGGGGGCATCCGCCCAAGAGGGAGGGGCAGGTAGGGCACCCCAGGTTGGGGCTGGTGCAGGAAGAACCCCTGGGCATCAGACCCACAACCCCTCAGGGCCAGGCCACACTCACCCTCTCTCCCATCAGCCCGGGGTCTCCAGGGGGTCCTACGGGCCCTGGGGCACCTTTGGGACCCTGTGGAGGAGAGGAGAGGTTTGGAGCAGGAAGTCACCCCGTGGCCAGAACCTCATGCAGCACTGAGTCTACGCAGAGAAGAGCCACGAGAGCAGAGCTGAGTCCACAGAGGAGAGCCCTGCAGGCTCTGGGAGCCTGACCTGAAGGTATGGCTGTGGGCATCAGCAGGGACACTTGGGTTCCAAGTGAGCTGTCCACAGGGGCACTCACAGTGGTGCCAGGCACTGAACGTGAGGCCTTGCACATGCTGCACTCTTGCACAGGAGGGTCTGTGAGCCTGAGTCGGTGCCAGTACAGATGCCAGAACTAGGCCTGGAAGTGTGGTGCCCCAAGTGACCTGCCCAAGGATCAGTCCCCTGGGTCAGGCGCTGGGCCTGGAATCGCTCTGGTGGGAAAGGCAGGGGCCACAGACCCTCTTTGCAGTGTCTCTCGGGCTGGCTCAGACCTTGCTCTGCCTAAACCATGTTTCCCAAGTTGTCCTGAAGTTTCAGCCACAGAGAAGCCAGTGCCACAAGGCAGGGGTTGGGACAGAGATGGTGGGGTGGGGTGGAGGAAAGGGGAGCCAGGGAGCCTTCTGGGAGGGACTCACCTCAGAGCCAGGGGGGCCCTCGTCACCTCG
Source organism: Sorex araneus (assembly GCF_027595985.1). Classification (NCBI taxonomy): domain Eukaryota; kingdom Metazoa; phylum Chordata; class Mammalia; order Eulipotyphla; family Soricidae; genus Sorex; species Sorex araneus. The sequence goes on from NC_073303.1 coordinate 50,492,990, forward strand.
GTACCCTTTTGGTCCAATGGGACCGGCCTCACCCTGCAGAAACAAGACACACATGTAGGGTTCTCCCGCCTCCAGAGCCAGCCAAGGGAGGAGGAAGCCTGCTCTAGGCCTGTCACTCCCTATTAGAGCCGTGGCACACATGCACACATGTATGAACACATCTGCACAATACATACCCACCCAACACATACATGAAACTGCACTGTGCTTTCACGTATGTGAATGCATGCCTGCTCTCACACGGACACAGTATACATACATACATCAACATGTCTGCACAGACACATGCCTACACATGAGCACAGGGCAACACAGAAACACACATATGAAAACATGCATGCATGGACATACATGATTCTGAAAACAGTATACTCCTATATACTCAAACATGTACATATGTGCACATGACACACCTACACACCTACACATCCTATCTACTTCATACTCAAGCACACAGACACGCATGGACATATATAAGCACACAGATGCACAACAATAGATATTCACATCACAGGCTTACAAAGCACACATGCATACATACGTGCATACATGCATAATCATGTGTGCGCACACTTGCACACCCTCTCGCGCATCCTGGTCTGTGAACTGAGGCTGTCAGCACCTGGGCTAGCACTGTCCTGACTGGTCACTGCCCCGTGGGCCCATGTGCTACCCGCACCCCAGCTCCACCCAGGGCTCATAGGGGTTTGCTGGCCCTGGGGAAAGCACAGCAGGGGGCCATGGCCTCAGGTCAGGCACCTGATGGTTCCCCAGCAGGCCCTGTGGGAGTGGGACAAGCAGGATGTGACCTGTGGCCTCTCCAGCCACCCAGGGGCCTGGGGTGCACACCTGTTCTGAGCCTGACTTGCCTCCAGCCCCATCCATCCCACCCCATGCTGGGCCCTACCGGGTCCCCGGGGACGCCGACGGGGCCTTCTCGTCCCTGGTCCCCTTGGGGTCCGGCTTCACCCTGGAGAGGAACAGGAGGGCATCAGTGGGGAGGGCTGCAGCTTCTCCAGCCCCCAGCCGGGGGCCTGCAGCACACCTGCGAGGGGGTCTGGGGATCCAGGAACAAGGTGAGGACTCTGGGCCCCGGCTGAGGTGGCTCCAGGGCACCCCCAGCCCCTGTGTGAGCCCAGACTGCCCACGCTGGCCCCACTCACCGGGTCTCCTCTGGGGCCCCGCACGCCAGGAGTGCCCTGGGGGCCGCGCTCCCCGGGGCCGCCCTGTGGGGAGAAGGGGGTGAGACCGCAGCCAGGTGGGACCCCAGCCAGCCTACCAACAGCCAACCAGCCCACATGACTCACCCTGTCCCCGGGGGCACCATCTGGGCCTGGATTGCCCTGAGGAAGGAAGAAGCAGGTGAGTCTGGGGGCGCCTGCGAGGGTGGGGGGCAGGTAGGCAGTGGCTCACCTCGTCTCCGGCCTCCCCCTTCTCTCCCGGAGGCCCTGGCTGGCCTGGCTCACCCTGGGGAGAAGAGGAGCATGAGCTGTGGGTGCAGCTTCCCCAGCCCCCCGCCCCCACCAGACCCTCTGCTCACCTCGTCCCCAGGGGCGCCCATGCTCCCCGGTCTCCCGGGCGCCCCATCAGCTCCAGGTTCACCCTGCAAAGCCCCAAAGGTCAGATACAGGGCAGGCTCAGTGGTATGAGACCCCGGGGTTCCTGGGATCTCTGCTCTGGCACGGCAAGACCAACCCCCACCACCCTCAGGGGCAGCCTGCCCCTGAGCCTGCCTCACCCACGGCCCCCTGTGTCCCGGGACCCCTGCGGCCCAGCCCGCGGCCCTGTGCCCCCCGTGCAGTCCCTGGACTCACAGACTGCACAGTCCCACACTGACCTTATGTCCTTTCTGTCCGAAGGCACCAGCATCGCCCTTGGGCCCAGGGGGGCCTTGGAAACCCTGGGAGGGGTGCAGAGGTCAGGGGGGCCCCACCCCACCCAATGCCCCCAGCACAGGCCCGTGGTGTGCACCTGCCTGGCACCCCCAGGGCTGATGTCAGAGGTCACTCACATCGAATCCGGGGGCACCCTTGCAGCCGGGCAGGCCAGGAAACCCTGTCTCTCCCTGCAGGACAGAGAGGGGCCCATGTCAAGCTCTGGGGCTTATGACACACCCTCCACAGATGCCCCTGCCACGCTCTCGGGTTTCACCTTCATGCCGTCCACGCCATCCACGCCGCGCTTGCCCTTCTCACCCTGTGAAACAGCAGGAGGTCAGAGGTCAAGGTCAGAGGTCAGGGGCCATGGGGTCAGCCACCCTCACACAGCCCACCTCTCCCCAGCGGCCACACTTACCTTGTAGCCCTTGGGCCCCCGGGAGCCCTGTGGACAGGAGGAGGTTGAGTAAGGGGCGCCCATCCCCAAGCCCCCTAGAATCCCCACCTCCTCCCGGGGAACCTGTGATGGGGGTCAGCCCCCAGCAGCAGGCCAGACATGGCTGGGGTGTCTGAGGGGTCCGAGGGTCAGGGTCAGTGTCCCCTTGGCCTCGTGGGCACACTCAGGTGTCGGTCCTCCCGGCAGGTGCTGGCGCTGCCTGGCTCACCTTCTCCCCGCGAACTCCCTTCTCTCCCTGCACAGACAGACACAGGAGTCAGACCAGGCCGTGAGGAGGGCAGGAAGGACGCAGGGACACAGACACACAGACACGTACCTTCATCCCCTGGTAGCCAACAGGTCCGAGGTCACCGGGCCGCCCCTGGAAAAGAAAGAAGGTCAGGGGCTCCAGCGGCCAGCCGGTCCCGGGGGTCTGTGACTGATGTGGGTGTCCACAGGGCCTTGTCCTCTGAGGTCATCACGTAACTCAGTGGGCAGAGACCAGGATCGTTCTAGAAGTTTTAGCCACCCCTTCCCCAACCCCCCGTCAGACGCCCCCACTTACGGGGTCTCCAGCTTCTCCTTTCTCTCCTGGAAGTCCTGGTTTCCCTCGCTCGCCCTGGAATGGAAAGTCTGGTCAGGGGCTGTGAGAGGCCAGGATGCTTGGGAGCTGGTGGGTGTGAATTCAGCTCTGGGCAGCCCTTGCCCATCCCTCCAGGCCGGGGTTGTGCCTGGGCACTCCCCTCCCACAGGGGTGCAGGTCCCCACACCTGCTCCCCACAGTGCCAGACTCACCTCATAGCCAGGGTCGCCCTGCGGTCCGAGTGGTCCTCTGGCAGGCTGCAGGAGAGGTGGGCTGTCAGTGGAGGGGTGAGTGGCAGGGGGTGGGTCATGGGATGGGTGGGTCAGTGGGGCGTGGTACTTACCTGGCACTCGTAGGAGCAGCACTGTGGGGAATGAGGATAGGGCATGAGCAGAGGCGGTGTCCACCAGCCTGCTCTGAGAGCAGGTGCGGGGAGACAGGGTGGGGGGGAGATAGGGTGTACAGGAAGGGGGTACAGTGTACAGTAGGGTAGGGAGAGGTGGGTGCAGGGCAGAGGTGGAGGGGAGGGGTGCAGAGGTGGGTGTAGGGAGGGGATCAGGGGAGGAGATCAGGGGAGGTGGGTTCAGGGAAGGTAAGTGCAGGGTAGGAGGTGTAGGGGAGGGGTGCGAGGGAGGGGTGCGGGGATGGTTGCAGGGGAGGGGTGCGGGGGAGGGGTGCGGGGGAGGGCATAGGGGATGGGTGTAGAGGAGAGGTGCTGGGGAGGGGTATGGAGGAGGGGGGTGTGGGTAGGGCTGTGGGGCAGGGGTGGGGGTGCTGTGCAGAGTGGACTCACCACTTGTTCCACGTTGTCTTTCTGGAAAGGGGGAGAAGTGGGTTAGCTATGGCCAGGCTGGGTGGGGGGGCGGGGGGCTGGGGTGGGTGCGCTCACTATCATGTCCGTGATGGTGCTGATTGTCTGGGTGATGGCCTCCTCGGCGTCCCGACTCTGGCCCCAGTCGGCAGCCGTGAAGTTGCGCCGGTACGTGTGGTCGCTGGCGATGATGCTCAGACGGGGCTCCTGGAGGACAGACCGTGAGCGGACAGTGAGCGGCTGTGAGGAGGCCCCGACAGCGGCTGGGGCGGCGGGCCGACCCCCAGAGGGTGCCTACCAGGTGGTCAGGCGTGATGGCCACAGAGAAGACCTTGACGCCCAGGTGCTTGGCCTCGTTGACAGCATCCTCCAGCCCCCCGCACGGCTCCTTGTAGCCCTCCAGCGGGTGCCCGTCGGTCACCACAATGAGGTACTTGTTCTCTTTCAGGTGGGAGCCCCTGCAGATGCCCTGCTCAGATGGCTGGGATGTGGCCCTGTGGGCCCCCACCCCCATGCCGGGGCCCCAACACAGGTGCCTGCGGAGGGTCCCCATAGGCGGGGGGCCTAGAACTGCACCATGGGTCCAGCGTGGGGCTGAGAGCCCTCAGCGAGCACCTTGGGCCTGCCCCCTTGCCACCTCTCACACCGAAGCCCTGAGTCTGGGCCACTGGCTCTAGCCTGTCTCCCAGCTCCCATGTCTGTCCCTATGTCTGTCCCCTGTCTGTCTCTGTCTTTGTCTCTCTCTGCCTATACCTGTGTCTGTCCATGGGCCTGTCCCTGGGTCTGTTCCCATGTCTGTCCCTGTCCCTGTCCCCATGGCAGTCTCCATGTCTGCCCCCATCTGTCTCCGTGTCTCTATCTCTCTGTGTCTCTGTCTCCGTGTCTGACACAGGGGGCAGTGGGCCCCGCAGCTGATGGGCAGCATCTGCCTTCCGCAGTGGATAGTGGCCCTCGGAGGGCCCCTGAGTGACCCTGTGAGTGGGGAAGCTGAGCGAGGTCAATGGGTCATGGGTCAGGGGTCAGGGCTCACCCCACCAGTAGCTCCTCCAGCCCTTTCTTGATGGCGCAGTCAGTATAAGTGCCTTTGCCGAAGTACTTGATGGCATCCACATTGCTCTTGAGCATATCCCGGTTGTGGGGCATTAGGCTGAGGGCCTGGACGATCTCCACCTCATCGCTGTAGTGCAGCGCCCCTGCGTTCCACACCAGGTTACGGTCACACCGGTAGTACCTGCGGCACAGAGGGGCTGAGACCTCCTGCTGGGCCTTGTGCTCCAACTACCCAGAGAGATCCAGCGGGGGAGGCCACGCCAGGAGGGGCAAGTAGCCAACCTCCAGCAGCCTGGGGGAGGCTCCGAGGGCCACATCTGGTCCAGGGAACGGGGGCAGGGCAGGGCAGGGGATGCAACTAGGGGCGCATGGAGGAGGGGTTGGGTGAGGGAGGGGCATGAGGAGGGCCTGGCAGGACGGGGAGAGAGGAGGGAGAGTGGGCAAGGAGCAGGGCGTGGGGGCAGCTGTGTGGTTTCCTGGCTGTGCCAACACCCCATCCAGGTGAGGTGGCAGAGGGACACAATGCAAGGGGGAAGGGTGGCTGCACTTGGGGAGAGGGCAGCATTGATGAGGCTGTGGCCTCAAGCCAGCTCCGAGATTATGTGGTTTGGGGCCCCCGAGTACTGGTCCCGCCTGCCCCGACCCCATGCTGGTCCCCCCAGCCCCAGCCCACCTGTCCCTCAGGTTGTCCACGAAGCGCTTGGTGAAGTCCTTGACCTTGTCCACCAGAGCCCCATAGGGCTTCAGCCTCAAGGCCACACTCTCGGATGTGTCCAACACAAAGAACAGGTCAACGGGGCAGTCTGCAGAGACAGAGTGCCCAGTGCCATGGTCCAGCCTGGCCTAGCCGCAGCCTTGAAGAAGAGTCTTCCCAGTCCCCCCACTGGGTGGGGCCTATGCAGCCTGACACCCCCCACACTCCCCAACGGCATGTGGAAAGGTTACAGGACAGGAGGTGGGAGGGGTGGAGGAGGGAGCACTGAGGGGTGCTGGGGTCCAGTCCCCCCACGGTGATCTCAAAAAGTTTGAGCCGGCAGGAACCCAGGGACCCTATGCCAGCCCCCCACCACCCCCATGCTCCCGGCCTGGGAAATGGGGAGCCAGGAGTGTCCCCGGGCATGCCTGTGGCCGGCACTTACCCTGGAAGGCCACAGCCTTGGGCCTGTCCTGTGCCGAGGCCCAGCTGGCCAGCAGCAGCAATGCACAGACCAGCCTCATGTCCGCGCTGAGCTGCGCGTTCCCGGGAGTGTCTGTGGGCCAGCCGAGCTGGAGGAAGAGGAGGAGGAGCAGGAGGAGGAGCAGGAGGAGGAGCAGGAGGAGGAGCAGGAGGAGGAGCAGGAGGAGGAGCAGGCCCAGGAGGGTGGGGCAGTGGGGAAACTAGTCAGGGTCCCCCCTACCCCACCCTCCAGGGTCTCGCTGACTCACTGGGGAAGGAGCGGGAGCTGCAGGCAGGTCTGTCTCCTCCTGGGATTTGGGGACAGGGTCTGAGGTCCAGGATGGGGTGCAGTCACAGTCCTGCCCTGAGGGTGGTGGGGTACTGTGCCGTGGGCCCCAGGCTCAGGCAGACATGTCCTTTTGTCACAGGGCACACGTGTGTTACACACTCTACACGGCAGGGACCAATGTGTGCATACGCATGGGTCTCACATCTAAGCACCAGAGGTCGACCGCCTCCTTGCATTCCAGATGTGGCCAGACCCACTCCACCTCAGAGGAGGTTGCAGGAGGCCCCACAACATCTGACGCATGCAGATCTCGTAGCTTCAAACACGGCCCAGAGAAAGGGGGGCGGTGCCCACTACACCACGGCCCTGTGCTAGGGCCACTGGAGGGCCCAGCCCTGACCGAGCCTGGCCCTCAGGACTCTGAGCCTCATGAAAAAGAATGGTCTGAGCCAGGGGGAGCTGAAGGCCGCAGGTGGGCACAAGCTGGCCCTGATGTCCATGGTGGGCGTCCCAGGGAGCAGAGTCCCCTTGGTTGCGTCTATGCCCACACTACTGCCCCTCTCGAGAGGCACCGCAGGGCACTGCCCCCTCAGCCTGGTGCAGGTGGAGTCTGCCAGGCCTCAGCCTCAGGGTGCAGTGGATCTGGGCAGGGGTCCTGCCAGAGGTTATTGGGGGCCAGAACTCTGCCCAGTGTGTCTCCTGCTCCCTGCCACAGGGACCCCGAAGTACCCGAGAGGAACCCAGGAGGGGCTGCAGGTGCCCCAGGGCCTGGAGAGTTGCTGCAGGTGGGGGTGTGAGCGAGAACCCCTCACCCCACGGGCCCCTTTAGGCAGCTGCTAGTTCAGGGAAGCTGAGTATCTGTATGTGTCTGTGAATGTTGTGTGCACACATGTCTGTGAGCAGGTGTGTCTGTGCATGTCTATGTGCATGTGTGTCTGTCTACCCATGTATGTGTGCGCCTGTGTGTCTGTGCATGTCTATGTGTATGAGTGTCTGTGCATGTTTGTGTACACATGTATCTGTCTGTGCATGCCTATATGTGAGTGACCCTGTGTCTGTGTGCTATGCATGTCTATATGTGTCCAAGTGAGTCTGTCTTTGTGTCTATTTGTGCCTCTGTGTGTTATTGTGTATATCTGAGTGTATGTTTGTGTAACTGTGCATGAGTGTCTGTGATTTGTGTGTCACCTGAGAGTGTGTGTGCATGTGTCTGTGTGTCCCTTTATAACACATATAATGCATGTCTCTGAGTATGGGGAATGTGTGTGATTTGTGACTGTGGGTCTGTGTATGCACAAATGTGTATGTATCTGTATCAGTGTGAGAATGTATGCACATGTGTCTGCATGCACTTGTGTTGTATGCACATGTCTGTGTCTCTCTGTGTTATTGTGTGTCTGAGTGTGGGGAATGTATGTCTGTGATTTGTGTGACTGTGGGTCTTTGTATGCAGTGTGTCTATGTATACACATATGTCTGTGTAAGTGTGTGTGGGAGTACACATGCACGTGTGTGCACATGTCTTTGTGGGGGTTGTACACTCGTGTGTCTATGTATGCATGTATGTCTGTGTGTGCACGTCTGTGTCTCTGAGTGGGGAATGTGTATCTGTGACATGTGTGTCTGTGGGTCTGTGTGTGCACATGTGCTCCCCTGGGGTGCACACAGGAGACTCTGCCCTCTCAGGGACTGAGCACCCCCAGACATCCCTGTGGCTGGGAGAGACTGGAGTAGGGCAAGGGGCTGCGCACAGCCCCCCTCCTCCCCGCAGAGCTGGAAGAAGGTTCTGGAAATGGGTCTTTGTGTGGCACAGCCCTTCGTGGAACCACAGCGCCCCCTGCACAGACCCCACCCAGCCCCGGACTTTGAGGCCACTTTCGGGAAGCCTGCAGGGGAGGGAGCTGCTGCAAACCCCCCTAGACTCAGGCTTCTGGTGGGCAGATGGGGAAACTGATGTGGCCACAGGCCCCCGGCCACGGGCAACCCTTGCCTCCACAGCTCAGAATATGCTGGAGGAGGAGGGGGCGGCCATGCCAGCAGGCGGGCGGTCCCACCCACAGAGGAAAGTGGGGGTGACTCCATTCCAGAAGCTCCTCTCCCAGTTGCCAAAGGCCTGGCCTCTGGGGAGGGAGGCTGAGGGGGCCAGGCCAGTGCAGACGGGGCGGGGGGCTGCGGGGTCTGTGGACGACTGTGGCGTTTCCGCCCTGGAAACCAGCCGGCCTGGGTGTGGGGGCTGGAGTGCCTCCATTTGTACACACCAAAGGCTCAGGCCCTGCCCTCGTCCAACAAAACCCTTTTTGATTTCTTTTTAATGCCTCCAGGATGGAGGAATTTTCCTCCCAACTTAGAACATGATTCATCAGCAAAAGTTTCCAGGCTACTCTGGCTTCCCTGGGGGTGCCATGGATAGGGAAGAGAAGGGGTGGCTCTGAGTCTTTCTCGAATATACGACCCCCACCCGTGCCCAGACCCACCACCTGAGCCCTCCCCTGGGCCCCCACTCTGACCCTGCTATACTAGCCCCTGTCTCCCCTGACCCCCACCTCCCCTGCCCCGGGGTCCCCCGCCTCCTGTCCTGATCCAGGTCCTCTGGCCTCAAGTGCCATGTGGTCACACAGACACACATGGGGCCAGACTGGGGCGGGTGTGTGGCTGGAGGGTCCCCTCCCCCCACTTCCTGTCACCCTCTGTGGGTTAGGCCTGGGAGATGGTGCTTGTCTGTGTGCCTTGTTCCTTCCCCATGCATCACCAGCACCAGAAGAGACACCAGGAGCCCCCAAACAGTCCTACCATGCAGAGACGCTGCTGTCTCCCAACATGCCCCCCATCTCCTGGGGTCTGTCAGGGGTGGCCTCCCACTGCCCCCAGTGCTACTCTGTGCCCTTGGAGGGCACGGGGACCCACGAGCCTGGGACACTGGGGTATGGAGCTTGTCACCCACCCCACGGAGGAAGGTTCCTTACAGGGTGGTCTCAGGGGCCCTGGGGGCATGAGGAGTCTTAATGCTCAGGGAACCTCAGTGTGCCTGGAGGTGCCCAGGACAGGCCTGGCCCTAACTCAAGGGGCGAAAGCGTCAGGGGTAGTGGGGCTGGGGAGGATGTGGGGACGCCGCTGGCAGGGAGCCCATGTGAGGGGGCCCTGTTGGGCGAGGGCACCAGCTGTGGAGGAGGGGGCCCTCCACGTCCCAGAGCACAGGGTCGTCCCTGTCTCTGACACAGCTCTTTGGGGCGGCAGGGGTTAACCCGTCTGCTCCCCATCGAGGAACATCTGGGTTGCAGATGTTCTGAGTCTGTCCCACATGGATGGGAGCCAGGGGCGCGGAATGCGGGGGAGGGGCCTTCCCTGGTGGCCTGGCCAAGACTCCCCAACTGGCCCTTCCTGCGCCCAGCATTCCCATCAGCCAGCCTGGGGGGTCTCCAGGGCCCTGGCTGCAGCAAGCTGGGGGATGCGGTGCCCCGGGTGCCCCTCCCAGCGCCAGGCCACGGAGTGAGGCTGTAAGGCTCCCAGCGGCAGCTTCCCAGACAGCCGGACACACAGCACTTCCCTCCGTCCGATTCCTGCTCTCCAGCACCCAGGAACCTGAGCCTCGCCCTGTGGGAGACTTGGGATCCCAGGGTAGGGCAGGCATGGAAGACATGCCAGAGAACACGGCGGGGGTGGGCAGGGGGCGTCCAGGGCCTGTGCTTGCCTGAGGAGCGGGGAGGAGTTGTGGCCAAGCTGTCCCGAGTCCCCCCATTGATTTGGGGGCTTATGTGGGGCCGGCTGGGTCTGAGTCTGAGGGGAGTCGTGTCCTGCCTGGGTTGGGGGCTATATAGCACCAGCTCGCCCCTAAGGGCCCGCACACAGGTCCAGCCTGCATCTGGGAGGTGCTCACCATTCCCCACCCACAGCCTCAAGACCAAGCTGGACTCTCAGCACCCTGGGGCCAGGGCGACCTCTGCTGCTTGTCAGGGAGAAGACATGTGGGGTCTCAGGCTGTTCCCAGGGCTGTCTTAGGGGCAGTGGCCGCCCGGTGTCCCCCTGACTCAGCAGGGTAAGTGCCATGTCAGGGCAAGCGTGGGCTCACCCCGATGATACGGTACCTTCTCCTTCTCTCCCTGCCCCCACCCCCAGCCTACAGAGTAGACCCAGTCTGACCCAGCGGTGCATGAGGCTCCCAGGGGTCACCGACAGCACCCTCACACCCCGTACCTCCTGACCTGGCTCATCTGATTAAGGCACTGAATGACTCCCGAGGGACTTCCTGCAGGGAGCCCAGCTCCTCTTGGGACTCTGGGAGTCGAACACAGGCCCAGGGAGCAGCAGAAAGGATCCCAGACCAACTGCTGTCCCCTGACTTCCCTTCATCCTGTGGGCAGAACTGACAGTCAATGCTCTATGTGCACCGCTCCCATCACACCCACACAGTCTGTCACCTCCCCACAGCCCCATCACCACCCACAGCCCCATCACCACCCACAGCCTCATCACCTCCCACAGCCCCATCACCTCCCACAGCCTCATCACCTCCCACAGCCCCATCACCACCCACAGCCTCATCACCTCCCACAGCCCCATCACCACCCACAGCCATCACCTCCTCACAGCCATCACCTCCTCACAGACCCCATCATCCTCCTCACAGCCCCATCACCACCCACAGCCCCATCACCTCCCACAACCCCATCACTATCCACAGCCATCACCTCCTCACAGACCCCATCCTCCTCCTCACAGCCAGCCTCCTGTAACATCCCCACAGCCGCAGTCGCCTCCCCACCTCATCACCTCCTCAGTACCCATCGCCTCCCCACAGCACTCCATTAAGATGCAGGGTATGATCAGGTTGGCCTCCAGGTGCCTGAGATCGAATGGCCAAAGCCATGTGTTCACACTGAAACCACCTTGGCAAAGGCTGTCAGAAGCAGGTCACAGTGACGAGAAAACCTAATTCCAGAGTGTCCTAGGTAACCTGGCCCTGCACTAAGGTCTGGTGCTGGTGAAGACATGGGAGAGGCCCTGGCAGGGCATCCCAAGATGAGACCAGGACGAGAGCATCCAGCCCCCTGCCCCAGCTCAGGCCCTTGCCCAGAGCCCCCTGCACTTCCTGTGGATGCTGGCAGCTGTTCATGGCTGCTTCAGGGCTCCAACTGGAGTGTGGGTCCCTCACATTCCTCACTGGGGTCCCAGCGTCCCGTGTACCTGGTGACATTGGGGGGCACCTTGTGTCCTTCCCCTGCTGCATGCTGCTCCCACATGTGCTCTCACATCCCCTGCCTAAAGCCTGCTCACCTGCATCAGCCATGCCAGGAGGCTGGTGCACCTCAGCTGGAAGGGCATAGCCTGGACCCTCCATGGACACTTGGGGGTCCTGTTAGCCTTCCTGCAAGGTGATGCCACATTCCCAGGCATCCCTATGTCGTTATGTGCCGTGAGAGTGGATGTGTGGAGTGAGAACAAGTGTGTGGAGTGAGAATGAGTGTGTGTGCCTTGAGAGTGGGTATGTGGAGTGGGGGCAAATGTGTGGAGTGAGTGTGTGTGCAGAGTGAGTGCATGTGTATACAGAGAAAGTGGATGTGTGCAGTGAGAAAGGGTGTGCGTAGTGTGTGCAATGTGAGTGAGTTAGACCATGTGTGCAGTGAGAGCGTGTGTGCATTAAGAGCATATGTATCCAATGAGGGAGGATGTGTATAGTGTGTGCAGTGAGAACATGTGTGTACAGTGAGACCATGTATGCACTGAGAGCTGTGTGTGCAGTGAGTGTATACATGCACAGTTTGGTACTCGCGCAGGTGACGGTGACAGAGCAGCCGGAGCCGGCGGGGGCAGCACACAACATTTATTGAGCTGTATGGGGGCAGGGCACGTCCTGCCCCCAGCTCTCCACCCCGCCCTCCCTGCGCCACATCCCAGTGAGCTGGGACGCTCAGCACCCTCCCCTGAATCCTGGGCCGGGGCCCCGTGAGAGGCAGGTGCACCCGCTGCCAGGGCACACCAAGTTGGCAGGAGGGGCAGGGGGGGCTCATGGCAGGCTCTGGACGTGTCAACCCCTCCTACAGTGGGCACTGAGGCTGGGACATGTCTACACGCCAAGTGGGAGGCCCAAAGCGCAGACGCAAGGACATGCCGATGTGGAGACAAGAGCATGATGGGAGGAGCAGAAGGGAGCCTGGAGCAGACGGACAGATGGACAGACGGACCTCGCTGCTGTCCCTATGGCAGATGCCTCCTGTCACAGGGAGCCTGCATTTCTACTGGCGATGAGGGCGTGTCTGTCTGTGGGGCCTGGGGCGCAGGTCCGGTTAGAGGGCGCCCATCCCAGTGACCTCAGACGTCAGCCTGAAAGACAGGGAGCCGGGGGGAGCGTCTGGGTGTGGACGCTCTACCACAGTGCCCCAGGGGGCCCTGCATGCCGCCCCAACTGTGGTCTGACAGTCCAGCCCGTCCGTACCCCCAGCCTGGGGTCCGCCCGTGGAGCCACATCTCCCTGCCGGGGTCACTGCGTCTGGGGCAGGGGCACACTCAGGTAGGAGCCCGGTTCATGGCTACTATGTGCCCTCCCTGGACAGGCCCTGGCTGACCTGGCGTTGATGAGGTACTGGGCCAGGCTGATGTTGGCCGGGCTCCCGGTGATGGTGATCTGCCGCTCGGACGAACCCTCGGTGGCATTGGCGATCTTGATCTGCGCTCCAGACATCTGCCGGATCTCGTTGATTTTGGTCCCCTGGCGGCCAATGATGCAGCCGATCAGCTGGAAGTAGGAAGGGGAGGCGGGGTTGGCCTGCAGACTCCCCACTCTCCCACCAGCTCCCACTCCTCAGGCTACCCTCAGCTCAGCTCTGCCGCTTTCTAGTCTCCAGCTTCTCAACCAGGGCATGAAGTCAGCCAGCCCCACACCAGACCCCCAGAGCTCCTCTGGCAAGGGCCAGGTAGACAGGTGATGGGAGCAAATGGCAGGGGGATCCAGCACTGGGACCCCACCAGGCTGCCTCCCTGCTCTACGGTCTGGGCCAAGTAGAGCTCAGTTGCGGTGATAGCCACTCCCCTCTCTCGTCTTTCCGTTCCTTCTGCCATCACCCAGAATGCCCCCTGGGCAGAGGGTTCTTTCTCAAGCAAGGCATCTGCTCTGGACACTCGGGGCTGGGGAACATTCTTAGGGCGAGGCCTCGGGCCTGAGCTAACCGCTCCTGTCACACAAAACGGCTCTACCGAGAACTGCGCCCACCCCAGTCAGGCCAGTGTGTTTCAGCCTTTGGTCACTTCAGTCACTGGGCACCTGGACCAGGAACTGGCAGGCATCTGGCCCTCCCCTGTACACACTTGGAGGACAAGCACCTAGTGGAATCGTGGGGCTAAGCCCTGACCAGAGGGCCCATGGGGCAGCCATACTCACATCATTTGGGATGGTGAGTTCGTGGGTGCTGGCCGGGGGGCTGGCATCCAGACCTGGGCACAGAAGAGGTGTGTTAGATGGGTCTCACCCACTTCCAGCCCATTCCAGAGGGCTTGTGAGTGCCCCAACAGCAGCTGCCTCTTGCATGGAGAGGACCCTGGAAGCAGGGAACACCCTCACTCCGCCGGGCCCCTTCAGTCTCCGTATGCCCCCACACCCAGCAGTGTTCCTTCTCTGCCACCTGACAGCTCTCTGGTCGGAGTCCAACTCCCCCTACAGCCCACCAGGAGGCTGGGGGCTCACAGGAGCAGTGGCGCAGGTCCAGCCGGGCCCAGATTCCATGCCCCCTTGGCGGTCTCAGGACCCTGACCAGGACAGGCAGAATCCTAACCCACAAGCCAGACCCATGGCCCTGCCCAGAGTCTAGAGCTCTGCCGCCCCCACACTCCGCCCACCTTCACATCACTCCAGAGCTTGAGCCCTCATGCCACCAAGGCTCCTTCCTTTCTGACCCCACTCAGTGCAGGTGTCATACAGCCCAGAGGGCCCCCAGACTGCAAGTTGGGGGTTCAGGTTCTCAGGTCTCTGTGCCATCCTTGTTCCCCAGCAGGAGGAGCCCAGAGGGCTGTGGGAGTTGGGCACAGGGGCAGGCTCAGGCTGAACCCTGAGTTCTGGGCCTTCTTTTCAACAGGCCGCACACACACATGCTGGCAGAGGGTGCCCAGGTACCGTGTTTTGGGGACTCCAAATAAGAGCTGGTGGTCTGAGGCGGGGGAGCATGGTCAGGGCAGGGGGCCCAGTTATCCCAGGAGACAACTGATGGGGAATAATCCAAGGCAGCACACTGGGGGGCCTCTGGGAGAGGGACCTTCCAATCAGGAAGAACAGCCTCAATGTTCTTGACTTTGCATTCACAGCACCCTACACTGATGGGACTCAAGAGGCCTCAAGGAGCTGAACCTGGGCAGGCATGGCCTATGGGGACTTGCATGTGCCTCAGTGGCAAGCATGGCAGCTGCAGCCAACACTCCAACATCTGTCTGTACTGTGCCCTGGGGGAGAAAGCTCCTCTCAGGGAATTGGCTCCTCTGCAAGGACAAGACTCCGGATGAAACTCTTATGTGCAGAGTTTCTCTGAGGGAATCAGCCTCCTCTGAGGGAATCAGGCTCCTCTGAGGGAATCAGCCTCCTCTGAGAGGTCAGGCTCCTCTGAGGGAATCAGGTACCTCTAAGGGGTTCAGGCACCTCTGGGGGATGAGACTCCTCTGAGGGGACCAGACTCCTCTGTGGGGACGAGAGTCCTCTGCAGACAACAGGCTCCCACAGCTTCTGAGGCAAGAGTGGGTCATGCTGCCCTGTGGCTTACCCTGGGTCCACATCCTATGTCCACTGCACACCTTCCCCATCTGCCTCTCTTAGGAACTCAAGAGCCCTTAGAGGTCTCCTCATGTCACTACCACTGTCCCCTAAGAAATGCGTTCCCAGGAGCTCATGCTGGGGTGGGGGTTGGCACTGGCACAGGCTCACAGGCCATGGCTGCAGGAGACAGAGGGCAACATAGATGCCCCCGACAGGGTCTGACCAGACTCCCCACAGTCCCAGCAGCCCTGGCTTGAATGTGGCCTCCCTTCCCAGCCTGCAGGGTCCGCCTCGGTGGGGTGTTTTACCTGACGACTGGCCCATCAGATTTTGAGCTTCTTCTGAGGAGTGCAAAGGCAGCTTTTCTCCTGGAGAGCAAAGAAGACACAGATGTAAGGTTTTGCCCTCAAGGAGAGAAGCAAGTTCACTTCAAGTGGGGGGCTCCAAATAGGACGGGCACCCAGAAGCTCAAAATCTGCGCGAGCCGGGTCGCCCGCCCCGCCCCAGAGCCCAGAGGGGGCGACAGAGCCTGGATTGGCTGTCCCAGGGGCCGTACTCCGGAGAGGAGCACGCAGGGTGGGCTGGCAAGCAGTGGGAAGCACAGGCCTGTGGGCTGGCCTTGGGGGCGCCTCCTGGCGCAGCCCCCAGCCAGACCTGGCCACCTATGTCCACTGCACAGCTCGGCAGAGAATGTCCCGGGAGGACGAGGGGAGAAAGGGCGCTGGGTACGTACCAGGGAAAGCGGGGTTGGTCTGTCCGAGGGGAGGAAAGGGGGTTTGCTGCATGGCCAGCTGGTGGAGCTTGGTCAACTGCTGAGGGAGGAGGGACACGAGAGCTAAGAAGGTCATTGTCATCGAGCACAGTCACACCAAAGGCAAACAGGCAATAACACGACTTGGGATGAGAGGAACAGGCCATGCGACAGGGCGGGGGCAGCGGAGTAAGGACTTGGCCTGAAGAGTGGCCACAGTGCGTGGGGCCAGCAGCTCCCACTCTGGGCCCTGGGCAGAAGGTGGGGCTGACCCCGCTCGAACAGCTCCCTCTGGTGTGTCCCAGCACCGCCAGCCTGCCGCACCCTACAGGGGACTCCAGACGATTCTTGACCCAAGTTACAGTGGGAGGGTCCCAGAACACCTTTTGTGGGACTGCTGAGTACTGTCCCTGCCCTAGTCCCTCACCCTGGCTACTGGGCCTTGGGGAGACAGAAATGCAGGAGATATGAAGGTGAAAATGGGGAGACACGGCCACCTTGGTACACAGTAAGTGCTCCCAAAAATTCCCACAAGGCCCCACTGGCTCTACTGGACTAGAGACCCCAGAACTCAGGCATGGTGGATGTTTGATGTCCACACCTGCCCTGTGGCTGCACCAGCGAGCCTTGGATGAGAGTCGGTGCCTGCACATCACCCCAGCCAAGCATGCACCTTCCCAGAATCCCAGCTGGCCTGCCCAGGCCCTGCCCAAACCTGTGGACATAGGGCTGGGCCATCAGTCCAGCCTCCTTGGGACACTGAGGGGCATGGTCCCCTGCAGCCTGGAGTGCAGCCATGCATGAAGGGACAGCTGGTCACTCCTGTGAGGGGTGGGGCTGCGGCTGTACAAAAGGGGCTCTATCAGTTTTTCCCTGCCAGCTTTAGGCTCTGCCCACGCCTGCCCTCTCCCAGGCCTGACAACCTGGAACAGGTAATTGGGGTGAGGCTGCATCCCGATTTCAGGGGCCATTTGGAACATCTGTCATGTCTGGGAGAATGAGGGGCACAGTGATTGATCCAATGTTCAGATCTAAGAGTCCCAGAGGGGTATGTGGCAGAGGTGGAGCGGGGTCTTTGGGGCCAACACCATGGGGTACAGTGTCACCTGAGCAGCCTAGCAGGGAAGTCCCCTAGAAAGGAGGCAGGAGAGCCCCTGGGACACAGGGGCATGGGAAGAGGGTGCCGTACCTGTGGCTGTCTGGGGCTCAGGGATTTAGGAACTGACAGGGGACATGTGCCATGCTAGAGAGATCAGTGCCCAGTGGCATCCTGGGGAACTTGGGACAAGTGTGGAGATGTCCCTGCCTACACACTGGCTACCATGCCAGGGTAGAATTCGAGTCCCTCTGAAGAGTCTTCATCTTAAATGTCCAGGATAAGGAAAGCCCGTATCCAGAGAGCAAAGGCTGCCCAGTGCCAGGCCCAGGGACTCTGGCAGGGTCTGTGGGCTCCTGTGTCCCACCTATGTCCTTCACAGCAGGACACAGAGTTGATTCTAACCTGCCTGTCTTTTGTGTCGGAATATAACAGCAAACAAGTAATGCCCTCAGTGCACAGCCCAGTGAATCGGGAGTAAGGCACTGCCAAGGGACCAGGGCCAGGCTGGAGATCTGTCCCTGAGGGCCCCCCTGTGACAGGCTTGCCTCAGTCTCATGCCTATTCTCCACAGGGCTAACTGCTACTCCACACATCACATAGGAACCCCATTTCAGCCACATCTGAGGATGGTGTTTCTAACTCCTTAGGGCATTTTGAGATGAATGAGAAGATCCCAATATGCAACATTCAATATTCTTGAGACTCCTGAGATGTCTCTTTGTAGTCCGAGTGGACAGACACTCTGCCGGAGTCCTATGAGAAGGGGGCGTGAGCATTCTCCCTCAGCTGAAGCTCCCGACACACAGAGATTCTGGAAGGTTCCATTCTCCTCTCCATGTGTTATAGCACATCCCTTCTGGGGGTTCTTGCTGGCAGGCCTGACCCAGACTCCCTGCCTATGGGGTCAAACCCCACAAGACCCTCTGCCTGGCCCTCTCCATTTTCTCCTTATGTGGAATCATACTTCCATGGATGCCACGGGCTGATGCTGTCTGTGCCTCTGCTGGTGACAGTGCTCCTGGCACATTTCTCTTCATGGAGACCCACTGAAGATGCCTGGCCTCTGCTTGCCCATCAACATTTTAAACATCAGTTCCTGGAAGATTTCTGACTGGAATGACGGTGCCCTTGCACCTCCATCTGGGAGGCACTGGCACATTTGAGAGGTCCCCGTCTGCAGACATGGCCCATGTCACATTTATTTGGGTTTCTGTAACTTCTGACAGAGACATCATTTAAAAAGTCATCTTTTAATTATGACTTCACTCAATTGCTTTGTCGGAGAGCCCGAGTGATGATTCCGATTTGGGGAAGATGGTTAGTCTTGTCTATGGCCCAGCCTGGGTTCAAACCCTGCACACATGCTGTGTGGGGTGTAGGTCAGACTATGCTAATATCTTCTTTCTTCTTGAGCTGTGCTGAAGAGGGTTAAGTTTCCAGAATAATATCTGTCCTCTGCAATTTTCAACCATTTTATTTTTCACGATTTGAAGCTGTTTTCAATACATTGTAATACCAAAGTGAACTGAACTTCTGATCGCCACATAATGACTAGATAAAAAGCCTGCCTAGGTTCCATTCCAGCTCTACACTGGCATTGGAGCAACCTGGGAGCAACTCCTAAGTACCGAGTTGGGAGTAGCCTCTGAGGTGTGGCTCCAAACAAATGAAACAATTTAAAAATCGCCTAAGATGGGGCTGGGGTGATAGAATAGTGGGTAGGATATTTGCCTTGCATGTGGCCAACCCGGGTTCAACTCCTGGCATCTCATATGGTCTGAGTCCTGCCAGGAGTGAAGAGCACAGAGCTAGGAGTAACCCCTGAGCAAAGCTAGTGTTGCTCCCCCCCACCAAAACAACAAACTTGTCTAAGACAAAAGTGTTGTTTCTCCCTGAACCCCCAGTCCACAAACTGGTAATAATATTAGTGTAATAGGTTTCTTTTGGTTAGTATTTTTATAGAAGTATTTCCCTTGAATTTTATATTCTACCTTGTTTTCCTTGTTGTGATTTATGTTCCTTTAAAAAAATTGTTAGAATTCCCTTATTTGTTTGCTTGTCTGTTTGTTTAGTCTTTAAACAGTCAAACTGCTTTTGCCCCTAATTGGAAAATTTCATTATTCTGATTAGCCATTGCACAGGCCAAATTCCTGCATTTATTTTGCACTTTAATTGTCCTGATTTTCTATTTTTTTCTTTATTCTTCCTTTGTGTTTGATTATGTTTTTCCCCCACCCCTTGCCCCGTTTCTTTATAAAGTTATGTAACGGAGCTCTTTTACTGTCAGTTAATATTTCTTTTAGTATTTTTTTTTCTTTTGGGGTCTTGGGCCACCCCCAGCTCTGGGGACCATGTGGACCAAGTGATTAAACATGGTACTATAGCATTGGTCCCAAATGTCCCTACTCTTAAAGCCTCAACTCTCGTCTCTCATCTCTTTACTGGACTCAGCCCTCCTGAGAGACACCACGACAACGAGGGGTCTCAGCTCCCCCGTCCCGCCCCTATCTTAGTTTCATGTTTGCAACTATGGTCTGTACACTTCGTACTTCTATGTTAATCCCACAAATTGGCATTGGCATGATTTTACAGACAGTGTTGGGTTTCATTTACTCCAATGTTTACATTTTCATGACATCCAGATTGCCAATATTTTCTCTGTCTAGGCTAATGCTAACAAAAGAGGTGGTAACTGTCCTTGCTCACCACTTTCTTGGGACCATGTTCCTCCCAAAGGAAATCCCAGGCGAGATCGCTGATCCAGCTCTGTCTGAAATGTCTGAAAGGGCCCCGGAACAGCCTCCTGGCACTTTCTGGTTAACCACGGTTTGTCTTCAGGACTTCCTCTGCTTCCACTGTTGCTGGTGAAAAGTCACATCACTTTTTCTTACTCTTTCGTAGTATTCTTTTTGAGTATGGGGGCCATTTTGGGGTCTCTAATACTGTGCGGCTTTACCTGATATGGCTAAAGGGAATTCTCACCAGGGTTTGCTGGGGGTATAGGACAGATTTCCTCACTCATTCTGAGAACTCTGAGAGCTGCTCTCTGCAAAGTACCTAGAAGTCCATCCGCCCTCCCTTGCTGGGCTCTGATTGGCTGGACACTGCTCTCCTCCAATCCAGGTAGCAGAGCTCAGACTTCAGATGTAAACAGCTCCGGGGGGCCTAGGGAAAGTGCAGATTCTGTCCCCGAGGCTGGTGGAAGGAGGACTCGGGGAGAGATCAAGGAAGGCCACCCCAGAGTAGAAGCCCAGGCTCCACCTCACTAGAGAGTAACAGCCTGTACGTGGTTTTGATTGTAGCTGTGAACGCAGGCACCTCCAGCCCTGGAGCTGTTGGTCGGAAAGAACCAGGAGCTGGGGGGAGTGCGCTGCCAGCTGCTCTCGCCCTGAGAAATGCAAGAACACCACACAGGGTCATTCTTACGAGGGCACAGGATGAGGACAAGTGACAGGAAACACTGATTCACTGGTTTCTGCTGCTCCCACCGAGAGAAGTTTCCTCACAGATCTGAACACCACAGAAGTTCTGTCCTGTGACAGCTCTGCCCCTCAGTGGCCCTTCAGCACAGCCGGCTTGGGAGATAAGCAGACTCGACACACCAACTCCAAGCCCTCCTACCCTCTCTGCAGGACCCTCTCCTGCACCAAAGGCACCAAAGCCAGCCAGCACCAGGGAACAGATCTCACTTGAGGGAGGGCTTTCAAGATGTGGCAGCATCTACTGGGGCCTGATCACTGTCAGCCAGTACAGAGATTCGATCAAGTACATCACCTTCCAGTTGGCTGGACCAGGTGCCTGGGTGTTGCTCTCTGCCATCAAGCATCCCCGGGAGGTCTAACAGAGCCCATTCCTGTGGGCTGGCAGGTGAGGGAGAGGCAGGTGGCTTCACAATTCAGCTCCAGGGACTCCAGGAATGGGGGGAAGAGGGAACGGCAGGGAGGCTGCTGTGACGGCTGAAAGGTGGGATATGGCTTGTACTTCTGGGGGTCTTTATATCTGGGCTTCAAGAAAGAAGATGTGAAAGATCCTAGTCAAGACGGAGTGCAGGTAAACCGCCATCCCAGCAGCAGTCAGTTCCTCCTCGGATGGTGATGGGGTGCTACTCCGCTGTCTGGAGAAGCAGGGGAGGGGAGGGCCACAGGTCCGGGCGCCCTGGAGGTGTTTCCAGCTCTGTGGGCCTAGGGTAGTCCTTCCTGGTCAGCCCTGCTAACCAGAACCAGTCAGGAGACAGAAGTTCCCATGGGAAGAGCGAAGCAGCCAACAGTCCTGTCATGGCCCGCCCTCCCTCGGGCCGGGCGCCTCCAACCAGAGGGCTCTGCTGTGCCTAAGCCACTGTGCTGCCATGCACAACTCCTGTTTCCTGCCCCGGGGGCTGCACTGCATGGGTGGGAAGCTGCCCGGCTTGCTCCTGGGTGTGCCTGATGCTCAGGGGTGATGTTGTTGACGCCTCGGAGAGCCTGGGACCTGCTTAAGGCTAATACTCCTCCAGGGACTTCAGGTGCCCCATCTGTGCCCCAATGGCCCCGGGTGACCACCAGGGAAGCTGCAGCAGAACAAGGAGTTAAGCGGAGGGCACACAAGGTCCCAGAAGTGTCCTACAAAGGAGGCAGGTGGCACAGCTGTGGGGATCCAGCTTGCTCTGCCAGACCCGTGGAAAGTGAAGCTGACCCGAGGTCTGGAGCTGGAGGCTAGAGTCACGGTGCTCCAGAGGGGAAACTGCCAGCTCTGAGTCATGTCTGCTGCATATGGCGGGGTGGGGTGTGCATTCTGAGAACTCACTCTACTGGGCGGGGTAAGAAACGTGCATCTGGATTATCTAGATTAATCAAACAGTATCTCTCAGTCATATGTGGTCTCTGCCCACAGTCCCTGGCTCCCAGCTCTGCAGCAATCACTCAGGGGAGTTGTGGGAGCTGGGGGGGGGGGTGCCAGGGAGCTCACCAGGTGGGAGGGCCAGTTCCCAGGAGAGGAAGGCTGGTGAACTGTGCCCCATTCCGGATCAGGAAGCCCCGAAAGCACCTCAGAACAGGGCTTTGGAGAACTGCAGGGTGAACACACCAAAGAGAGGGTGCTGGTGCTCTTTCCCAGACCTTGCAGGGGCTTCCTTGCCAGTACCCTCGAGGACAGGCCTTTCCTGCCCTCTGCAAGCTTCTCTAGCCTAAGATTCAAGAGGGTGATGGTGACTGATGAAGAGCAGGGCAGATATGCAGGCAGGAACCTGGGCTGGGCCATGGTCCCGACCTGAGCAGCAGCTCAGGAGCACGTGGTGAGGTGTGCAGGGGCCTGGGGAGCGAGTCTTCCCTGCAGAGGCTGAGGCTGTGTATGGGGATAGAGTGTCAGGACAGAGTGGCGCTGAGTGCCCAGACGCTCCCTGTGTGTGGTGTGCTGGGGACAGGGCAGGGCAGAGCACCCAGACACCCTCTGTATATGGAGCTGCAGGGTTTTAGCCATCTTTGAATGATGTGACTTGGGTGGACAGTTTCTCCCTGCTGGGAGACTGTGGAAGGCTGGGCCTCTGGGATAACCTTGGTGGGATTCTCCCACGTGGCCCCCACATAGGGAATGCTGTAGAGAAATGGCCCTGGAGGGGTGAGCAGGCCCCAAGCACAGCTCACCTGCACAATGAGCTTCCACCATCTTCCTTGGCCCAGTTTATTCACAGTATGATGAGGGATGGGGGGGATCCAAGGCCACCCCTCACCCCACATCTCAGGATTTCAGGAAGAACTCAGGGCCAGCTAGGCCTGGGTCTGCCCAGGCTCTGGAAGGGCTGCACAGGTCACAGTTGCGAAAGGACACAGGTGCTGAGGTGCATACATTCACAGGTACACAGATGCATAGATAATAGGTACACAGACAGAGGCACATAGGTACACACACACACACAGGTGCAGAGGTACACAGGTGCACTGATGCACAGGTATACAGACATATACCTAGAAGCACAGATACAAAGGAGAACAGATACTGGCACGAACACAGACACATAGGAGCACACACACATAGTAGCACAGACAGACACACAGGTGAACAGACAGACACATAGGAGTACAGACACACAGGTGTACAGACAGACCCATAGGTCCACAGATACAACACAGGAACACAACCAGATACACAGGATCACAGACAGACACACAGGTGCACAGACAGACACACTGATGCACAGACACAGGCACACAGAAACAGACACATAGGAGCACAGACATACAGGAACACAGACAGACACACAGGAACACAGACACACAGGTGCATAGACACACAGGAGCACGGACAGACACACAGGAACACAGACACACAGGTGCATAGACACACAAGAGCACAGACACACACACAGGAGCACAGACACACAGGAGCACACACACAGGAGCACAGACACATAGGTGCACAGACACACAGGAGTACAGATAGACACATGGGAGTACAGACACACAGGAGTACAGACACATGGGAGCACAGACACAGGAGTATAGACACACAGGAGCACAGGTGCACAGACACAAGGGAACATAGATAGATATACAGGAGCACAGGTACACAGACATACTGGCCACACAGACACACAGACAGAAGCACAGACTCACGGGTGCACAGACACATAGACTTACAGAGAGATACACAGAAGCAGTCTCACAGGAGCACAGACACACAGAAGCACAGTCAGACACATAGGACAACTGACACACAGGAGCACAAACACACAGGTGTATAGCACCAGTGCCCTTACAGCCCTCTGAGAAGCCCCATGCCACACACAGCCATCTTAAAGGTGCATAGATGCCCACCAGCCTTGGCATGGGCAGCTGCCAGGCAGGCAAAGCAACCCCTGCAGAGGAACCCACATTACAAAGAGAGTATAACAATTTGACGTCGGGCCAAGTCCTCCCCATGAGTAGATTAGCGCTGAGAGGTTAGAGGTTATTTGAGGTCACAGGGCAATGACATGGGTCAGACACACTGAGAAAGTATTAATATTATTGTGTAATATTAATAGCACAGCAAGTGACAGCAGCATGCAGGTGAGGGCACTGGGAGGGAAGGGAGATGTGTGAGCACTCACATCTGGATGGGGGATGGCGTACTGTCCCTGGATGGTGTAGGCCTGGAGAGAGAGAGGGGATAGGGGTCAGGCAGAAAGTGAGACCTATCTCCCCCACAGGGCAGGTTTCTCTAGAGTGTGGCTTCCCTTTAGTCACCGGCCCCATCAGGAGGTTGGGAGGACAGAAGGGGGCCCAGTGCCAGGCCCTGCCCATGTCCTCAGCCACCTGAGTCCAAGCGACAAGTGGGGAGCTGCACCCAGCTGCTTCTGAAGGCTGCAGGAAGCTTGGCCAGAAAGCAGGAGGGAGTAGAGAATTCAGCTCCACTCACCCCTCCTACTCATGCCCCAAGTGTTCTGGGGGCTCCCTGGAGATTCTCAGGGTCAGCAGAGCTATACCCATTGGTGCCCAGGACTGAGCTCTACCAGGCTGCTATGCCAATTTAGACACCAAATAATGACTTGCCCATCATAGTTACTGCTTACTAAACTCTGAAAATGTAATCAACTGCCAAAGACTTCTATAAAATATGTGTTCCAAGAAGAGAATGTAAAGAGCAAAGGAGAGGAGAAGTGGAGGAGGTGGAGGAGGTAGACAAGGAGAGGGGGGAGGGAAGGGAAAGGAAAGGAAAGGAAGGGATGGGAAAGGAAGAAGAGGGAAGGGAAGTGAAAGGGAGGGGAAGGAAGGGGAGGGGAGGGGAGGGGAAGAGAAGAAGGGAGAGAAGAGGAAAAGAAAGAGAAAGAGAAAAAAGAGAGAGAAGGAGCTGGCTGAGGCAACCAAGAAAGGTGTGAAGCCAGGTGGGCGGGTGGACCTGGGTCAGCGTGGACCCGGGTCAAGAGTGCTGGGTGCAGCTCTCAGACACTGGCCCTGCTGGGTCTCATTTGGGATCAGAACACTGACAGCCATGTTGACTGTGGCCCCTGCAGTCCCACCCCCAGGCCCATCCGCTAAGACGTTTCCAGAACCTCGAGACCCCAACCCCACGAAACACACGGAGTGGAGGAGAGTCAAGACTGAGACCTGCTCCCGTGGTTCAGTTCTTAGGCCTGCAGGTGTGCCTGGGAGGACACAGCTCTGACATCCACCAGGTCTGGTGCCCTGCACCCAGAAGAGGGGTGTCCTGTCCACCCTAGAGGGAGACCTCAGGCCAGGCTGCACCACTTCCACAGCCCCTCAGGGATTCAAGGCCAAATAATGGCGGGGGAGGTGGGCTAGTGGGAAGCAAGAATCTTCCTGCTCAGGCAAATGTCTGAGAAAGACATGGGATGATGTGGCCGTCCCGATCCAGATGACAGGGGCCAGCTGGGGTACATAACTGGGTGAGGACAATGACCCCTGAGAGCAGCCCTGGAGAGATGCATGTGGTGAGGGAGTGTTGGGCCTGATAATGGCCACAAGGCCACACTGTGTCATAGGAAGGAACTGCTCAGGGACTCTGTGATGACATTTTCTGCTAAAGCATGTAGCTTAGACTGCAGCCCAAAGGTGGGGGTAGAATCCCCTACCTCTGACACTTCCTGCAGGATCAGGACATGAGTGCCCTCAGGCACAGGCTGGTGGGAAGCAGGTACTTCCCCTGGGCACAGAGAGCCCCTTCTTCAGTGTGGTGGGGCCCTCTGCCCAGACCCCTCCATAGGAAAGGCTATCCTGAGCAAATCTTCTCCACCTCTACCTACTGGCTGCTCCCTCAGCCCAGCCAAGTGGGTGGCCGGGTCTCACAGGGAGTCTCTGTCTTAACTCTCCATAGACAGACATTTGTGCCATCGACTGGACGCAGAGCCCTAGCATGCCTGGGCCATGGTCGCAGGCCCTCACCCCACTGTGGTCCCCCCAAGGCTGGAGGGAAGGCCCCGGGATGGACATGGGGTGAGCCAAACTCTCCGCCCCCCTCCTCCCTCGCTCCACCCTGGCAGGCCAGTGGCTTCAGCGGACCTGAGGCCAGGGGCAACTTCCTGCCCATCCCTTGGCTCCCGGGCACAGTGAACAGGCATTTGGAAAAAGGGAGCCTGTGGGCCTGGCATGCCACTGTAAGGCCTGGGGTATGCTTGGAGAGCTGTGGGAGAAACTGCCCTGGGCAAACTCAGGGGGGATTGGGCACCTGCCACCCAGGACATCCTCATCCTCCCTGATCCTTCCTATCTGTGGACACTGGGTGCCAGGCGGTGGCTGAGTGGCTCTGCGTCCGCGCGCACGAGGGGCCCGCGCAGTGAGGAGGCAAGAAAACCTGAGAGCACTAACGGGCAGCGGCGGGGGCTGCAGTAAAAGGCTGAGGTTGGCAGTGGAGGCCGCGAGCGGGTCGGCTCTTACCTGACCACCTGCAAAAATGACAGGGGTGGAGGCGGGCTTTGGGCGGTAGGGAATGGTGGCACCTTTCGGTGGGGACTAGGAAAAGGGACAGGAGAGGGAGAGAGAGTGTTAGTGTGGCCCCGCAGAGAGCATTCCTGATCTCGGGCCTTCTCCCGAGCCAGCCCATGCACTTACCCACCTGCCCACTGCACCCTGACCCACAGCACAGCCCCTAAAGGTGCCCCATATGCTGTGCTGGCTTTGGGGGGAATTTATGGGGTCAGACGAATGGTGCCACCAAGCCAGGGTGCCATCTATTCACATGTGACAGAACAGCACCTGTCCCGTTCCTGTCCCCTGCAAACTGCTACCTTCTATGCATTGCCCGCAAGGAGCAGTCTCCCCCCTACCCTGGACCCCAGCTCAGGTCAGGGGACCCACCACAGAAGGGCCAAAGATAACAAGTTTCACCCCCCAAAACACTTGAGTCCACTCCAGAGGCAGAAGCCTGCCCCTGCCCTCTCCCCCGATGCCCATGTCTAAGCACAGGCCCCATTTCCAGGCGGCTGCAGCCTCTGATCAGACACCCCCACCATCACCACCACCATGCAGCTGGCACCAGCCTCATCCCCCACTCTCCATGGTGAGAATCTGGCTGGGGCAGAGGTGGGGATGCCCATCCCTTCATGAGTGCTGGAGCTGGGGTCATTCAGGCTTTGTCCATGCCTCAGCCCTCCATGTCCCCAGTATGTCCCCATCAGGCACCAGTTAGCCAAAGAGCGAACAGGGAGGCACATCTGTCTCTGTACCCAAGCTACACTTGGGCCCTTTGAGCACGCTGTGACCCTGACTGGAGCACGCTGGGACACTGAGCATGCTGTGATCCTGAACACACTGTGGTCCTGTGCATGCTGTAACCTTGAACACGCCGTGACCCTGAGCATGTCATGACCTTGATCATGCTGTGACCTTGAGCACGCAGTGACCTTGAGCACGCTGTGATCCTAACCATACTGTGACCTTGAATACACCATCATCTTGAGCACACTGTCACCTTGATCACATGTGACCTTGAGAATGCCATGACCCTGGGCACACTGTGACCTGTGCATGCCATGACCTTGCGCATGCTATGACCTTGTGCATGCTGTGACCTGAGCACACGGTGACTTGCTCATGCAGTGGCCCTGAGCATGCCATGATCTTGAGCACGCCATGACTTTGCATATGCTGGTGACTCTAAAGAATGTAGGGTGGCTGAGGGTTTCTGAGCTGATGCAGGCTAGTGTCTGGGGTGAGCCTGGGTCCAGCTTCAGTATTTCCGGGGTCATGGCCAAACTCATCCAGAAACACCTGAGCACAGTGGGTATTATGGTCTCGGCAGGATTCAGGCAGAGTTGGTGCTCAGGTGAGAGAATGAGCTACACCTGACTGTCACTCTGCCTGTTGCATCCTCCTTCTGGATCAGCACCCAGTGCTCCTCTGCCCCCCTTGGTGCTCATCTGTCCCCCCTTTGCCCTTCCATTGGCGTTCCTCTATCCTCCCATCAAGGCCAGTACCTGATGGTCCTCTACCCTCAGCGGTCAGCTGACCGTGACTCTGATTCTGCCCGTACCCATGACCTCAGACAGAGGAGTTCTTGGAGCTCAGCTCCAGGCAAAGTTCCCACGGGAGCCAGCCCATGCGTGCTTAGGGCCCACACCATGGGAGGGTCCTCTTTCTGGGATTCGGGTGTCTGGCTCACCCCCAGTATGTGCAACTCCCCAATCCTCTGCCGTCTGTCCTGTGGTCCCTCCTTTAGGGCCATGGTGATGGCTGCTAGCCTGGCCTGGGCCCTTATGAGAAGAACAAGATGGAGCAGGGTCAGCCGATCACATAGGCTCACAGAGCCACATGCACCCAGCTTCCCGGGCAGAGATAAGCCTTCCCACCTGGGCCCGACTTGAGACTGGGCCCTTCCACAGCCAGAACTTCCCCTCTGGCCTGCTGGGGCTGCACATCACCCACAAGACCACTAGAGGGCAGTGCCGAGAAACTGGGGAAAGGGTCGTGGGAGCCTGAGCAGGCCTCACAACCCCCCTCAGCAGCACCCAGCACCAGGGAGCAGCCCCATCCATGCACCCCGTGAGCAGTGTAGAGGAAGCTTGAAAACAACGTCTATAGAAGAGTTTTGGAGGCCACTGAGGATCATCCTTCAGGGAAAGTCCCACAGAAACGCCGGGTTTCGAAGTCGTGGGGGTGCCCAGTGTCGTGGGGATCCTGGGTGCTGAGCAGAGGTACTGGTAGGTTACAGGCCCCTTGGCTCAGACAGCCCTGAGCAGCAGCTGCGGCACCTGGGCACAGTCCGGCTCCTGGCGCTGTGGCCTGCCTCCTTAGCAGCCATGCTTGCTTCTCCCGGTTCTGTTCCAGTAGTTCACTGGCCCCTCTCCACTCCGGGCATTGTCAGGCACTTTTTCTATACCCAGCCTAGCTCCGACCTCCAGGATCTGGTGACCCGAGTTTGCTTGTCGGTTCATTGGGCCAAGTCTGAGTGGGGACACTGTCACCGCCCCGCACCGACTCCACTGCATCACAGAGGGTGAGTCTAGCCCTTCCAGAGAGGGGGAGCTCACTCCTCTCTCCTCCCACGCCACTGCCCCCATGCGATCTCCCACCTCCTGCACCCTGGTACCCTGGCCGTGCACAGGGCTCAGTGCCTGGATGCCCACTCTCCAGGCTGACCCTCGAAGGCAGTGATGGACCGGCACGCGACGACTATACCTCCAGCATGACCACACAGATCTGCTTAACGCATTGGATGATGGCATCAGGGGTCCCCGAGATGGTCACTGCCCGCTCTGTGGAGTTGGGCAGCATGTCCCCAGCCACCTGGACCTGAGCACCTGTGGACTGGAGAGACAGGTGGGGAGGGCCTGCAGTGGGGGCAGTGGACCTCAGCTTCTCCACAGGGTTCCCAGCCCTCTGCATGGCCCCTTAGGGATACCAGGGCGGCGGGGGTAGAGGGGGCACAATAGACAGGGTATTTCCTGCTGGGGACAGGCAGAAGACATCTTTCCAGTGGCCTATTTCAGACACGCAGAGCTCTCCCTGCATGCAGCCTCAGACAGCAGGAAAGAGGGGACTTGGAAGGGCCTGGAGTGGGACCCATCCTCCTGGGAAGAGGGAAGGGCTCAACCCAGAGGTCAGAGTCAAGCGGGAAGGGAAGGCACCTTTACAGCTCATGTGAGTTCACCTCATGTGAACTCCAGCCCAGGGGTGGGGACAACGCAGCTGCCATGGGGGCGCCTCTGTGCCTGGGACACAGGGTCTCGATAATCACTATTGGGGGTGCTCTCTGGGCTCATCCCCAGTTATGGTTGTGTCGAGTGCCTGTCACGTCCCCACAGAGCTCCTGTCAGGGCCTGAGCTCAGGCAGGCTGACCCCCTGGTCCTGCCAGCCCCCCAGGCAGGCAGTTCCTGTTACCTCCCTGATCTCCTTGATCTTGGAGCCGCCTTTCCCGATCAGGGATCCACACTGGCTGGCTGGGACCACCAGCCTCAGTGTTACTGGGGGTTTGCTGGTGGCAGGGCTGTTGCTCATGGAGTTGATGATGTCCTGGATAAGCAGGGCATACATGTCAGTGGTGTGGTGCCAAGGGAGGTGAGGAACTCTGGGCTCCCAGTGGGGGTGGGGGTGGGTTGTGGTGCCCCATTGACCCAGGATGAGGGGAGGAGACACATGGAGTCTCACATAGACATGCAGGAATGTGGCAGCTCAGTGCGACAAAATAGGACACAGTGACCAGGGTCATACAGAAAGACAAGGGGGGACAGAAAAGGGTGGAAGCCCCTGAATGCCTCACACACTTGGGAACAAGGTGAGGTGCTGACCCAGAACCCCTATCACCACCATACCCCCCAAAAGAGATGGACCAAGGTGCCTCCCCAGGGCTTGAAGACCCATCTCACCTCCTCAAATTTGTAGGCGATCATGGCGAAGGCCTTGAAGATGGCATCTGTGGGGCCTGTAATGGTCACGATCCGTTCTGGGCAGTTTCCCTCTGAAATATTGATCCTTGCCCCACTCTGGGAGGGGTCAGAGGATCAAGAGTGAGAGAGAATGAGAGAGAGCGAGAGAGAGAGAGAGAGAGAGAGAGAGAGAGAGAGAGAAGAGAGAGAGGGAGAGGGGGAGAGATGCAGAGAAGGGGAGAGAGGGGGAGAGAGAGAGAGAACAAGAGAGAGACAGAAGGAGAGAGAGGGAGAGAGAGAGAGGAAAGGGAGAGAGAGAAAGAGGGAGGGAGGGAGAGGGAGAGGGAGGGGAGCAAAAGGGAGAGGCGCTTGACTTGCACATGGCTGACCTGACTCTATCTTTAGAACCACATATGGTCTCCTAGCCTCGCCAGGAGTGAGCCCTGAGATAAAAGCCAGGAATGAGCCCTCAGCACAGAACCAGGAGTGATCCCTGAGCATAGAATGGCAAGTGGCCCTTGGGCACAGAGCTAGGAGTGACCCTTGAGCACAGAGTCAGGAGTGACCTTGAACACAGAGCTAGGAGTGATCCCCGAGTACAGAGGCAGGAGTTAATCGTGAACATAGAACTAGGAATAAGTCTTGAGCACAGAGCTGGGAGTCAGCCCTAAGCACAGAGCTAGGACTGAACCCTGAGCACTGCCAGGTGTGGTCTGTCTAACTGCCTCCCCCCTGAAGAGGGGAGTTAAGAGTCAGGGTGGTGACAGAGTGGTTGGAAACCTCTGTAGGGCTATTGGGCCCCCTCTAGATGGACATTCCCACATGGTACAGCTTTGGGATGCTGTGTCATCCCAGGGGACACAGCCAGGGGAGCCTGTGCACGCCCCTTGGCCCCCTCTCCCCACTGTTCTCCAGGAACTAGGACTGTGGAGGCCAGACTATACTCACCTCTTCCCGCATTTTCTTCACGGTCTCTCCTTTCTGGAACCAAGAGTTGGACAAGGGCACGAGGTCACTAAGGCTCCAAGCTCAGGCTTGGCACTGGAGGTGCCACGTGGGGAACCCTAATGTGACCCCCCCAAAATCACTGGGATGGGGCCAGGGCCTCAAGAAACAGGCCAAGGCACAGCAGCCAGAGTGGGTCAGGATGGCTGCAGGGCTGGGGGGTCCCCAAGGCATGTGCCCAGAGCTGGCCTCCTTTCTGATAGAACAGGCCCCTACCCTCACCCCCCATGACAGTGAGAGATTCCAGGGAGCAAGAGAGGAGGATCTTTGGGGTTCCCAGACTTTGGCACAGGTCAGGGCAGGGGCCATGCAGGGGCAGCTGGGCTGGGTCCCATGGAACCCTTGAGGCAATATGGTTGCGCCTTACCTTCCCAATGATGCTGCCAACCTCCTGCAGGAGCAATGGAGAAAAGGGTCACAAGTGGGGCAGATCACAACCTACCCGCAGCCCCTTGGGGCCACCAAGAGGGGGCACAGCAGTCCTTTCAGGCTTGAGTCAGGACTTCAGGAGGCAGCTGGGATGGGACTTTGGGCCAGAGTGTGGGGTGCCACACTCCAGGATGGGACGAATGCACTAGTACAGTCTGGCACCTCCCGGAATCACCTCCTAAGCCAAGATGGTGTTTTGTGGGCAGTGCCAGGCTGCTCCTGCAGAAGTGCAGTGCAGTAAAGCTGACAGAGCTGCTCTGTCCCTCCCCAGAGTTGGCTGCATGCTGGGGCCCTGCGGGTCACTGGGGAGGGCTAGGTGCTGAGCCCTCCTGCCGTGGGCTCTTTTGGGCACAGAAGTTTCAACACAGCCTACTGCTGCTTGTGCCAAGGCAGGCCGGGGTCTCCTGTCATGAGTGGGCAGTGGGACCCACAGAGGAGCTGGGATGGGTATGAACGGTCACACATGATGGTACATGACACACCATATACACAAGCAGTGCACTGATGGGACTGATGGGCATGCGTGTGCACACGTGTCTCAGCTGAGACTAACAGGGAGTCGTCACCCGCTCTGGCCGCCCAGTGGGTCCAGGCCTTGGTGAATCAGACTAGATGAAGAGCTGTTTCTGGTTGGCCTGCACAAGACCAGGGCAAGAGGGTTCTGGAAGGCGAGGTGGACCACAAGGGCTGTGGTCAGGAGCCCTCAGCATTGTGGGCACTGGCAGGAGCCATAGCACGGCTCCACACTCCACAGCAGGCTACATGTTGCCCCTATGCCGTCCTGCAGGCTGTGCTCATAAGCCCTGGTGGGGAGCAGCCTCTTAGGGCCCCACTGGCTGGTCTGGGCACTCAGGCCCCCAACAGGGTGGCAGCAAGGCCATGGGAGCACATTAGGACTCACTGAGCTGCAAGGTGTGTCCTCGGTGAGGACTCTCAGCACGGTCCCTCTGTGGCCAGGGCTGCCCTTACCTTGCCATGCATCAGAAGGCGGATGGTCAAGGTCACGTTCAGGCCACCTTCTGATACCTTGGACTCCATCTTACTCCAGAGATGTGGCTGAGGGTGCGGGCTCCAGGCACCAAGCGGGGCGTGTGGAAGGACAGACGGGGCCCAAAGGGGGTCACCTGGGAAGGGAGGCACAGCCAGATGAGTGGCTCCCAGGATGGGGCTGCCAGGTCATTGCTGGAGTGCCCTGAGGTATGGGGCATGTCCAGACCCCCCTGCCTCTACAAGTGGAACATGGGGGGCCTCTCTGTGAGTGAGTGTGGTCTGGGCCTTCATTGGAAGTGCCGACGTGGGGACCAGAGTGCAAGGAGAGGAGGTATGGGCACCCAGGGGCATTGAAGACGTTTCATGGGGCAGAGAGGAGGGAAGGGCAGGGCAGGAGAGAAAGGTGCAGGGAATGGCAGCCACAGGCACTGACAGTGGCCGCCAGTGCAGGGGGTTGCCCTGCACACCTGTCATGGCCTGTGTCCCACTGCGCACCTGCAGGCAGAGACTGCAGATGAGGATGGAGGAGGCAAGCCGCACGATGAGGCAGCAGGAGGCGTGGGCGCAGACCCGTGCCCTCCGTGTCCCCCGGCTCTGGACACGTTTGACCTAACCTGGAAGGTGAGACCACATGTCAGCAAAGGAGACTGCAGATGTTCCTCTGACCTGAGAAGGGCTTTATTGAGAAAAAAAAAAAACAGTTTATCAAAATATTTCTGCTCAATGTGCTCAAGTGAAAAAAAATATAGAAAAACATGAAGAGCAGAAACAAAGGACCTCTGGAGGCATGAGAGATGGGCTGACACTTCTTCCTTAGGGACGCCGTGACAGCAAAACATGTCCCCATAGTCGAGGACTTCCTGCAAGGGCCAATAGTGGAACACACAGGAAATGGCCAGATGCCCAGGGTCCCAGACAAGGGTTTGTGGGTGGTGTGTGAGGTGACCCAGTACAGGGAGGGGGTGAAGGCCCCCTGGTAAGCAGGTGCAGCTGAACTCCATGCAGGCTCGAGGCTGGGCACTGTGACCTGCACTGAGAAGCCACTCTCCTGCTCTTACCAGGCACAGCTGGGCTGTGGAGAAAGTGGGTCAACCAGAGAGTGGGGGCCAGGCCCTCTGTCAGCTCTACCCGTTATGGGCCAGTGGCCAGGGCCAGGGCATCCTGGATAGCTCCCGGCCTGCCCAAAACCCTGACAGTGTACTTCCGCTCAGGGAGGCCCTTTGCAGTCCTCCCACTGCCCCAGCTGAGACTCAGGTTTCAGACCAACACTACGTGCTCTCATTCTAAGAACTCAGGGGGGAAAACAAGTAAATCTGAGGAAACAGGAGGATGAAATAAATCACTGTGATTTGAAACAGAAAACCTAGAGAGAAACCAGCAAAACAGAGTAGATTCTTTAGAAAGAAAGGAGTATAGACCAGCTTACAGTGAGGTGGATGAAGGAAAAAGAAAGTAAAGTCTCAATACAAAGAACCGAAGTGGGGGGATTCCCTATGGGTGTGTGAACAGCTCTGCAGATGGCCTCACCTGAAGCACACAGCCTGGACACCCCCTTGTCCAGGAGAAAGGACCCTAACATAGCCTCCATGACTAAGAGGGTTAGCTGCATAATTAACCCCACCCCAGAAATCTCTAACCCTGAAGGGATCAGAGGAAAATACGACCCACTGCTTCCAGAATAATTTCTAGCAGACCCTCATTCAGAAGGAAGCAAAAACATGTCCCAGTTAAAGAAGTGTGCCCTGATGCAAAAATCAAAGTAAGGACAAAAGAGGAAGGTGACATTAGGGAGAGGTACAGAACAGCTCAGCAATAATCTAGAGTGTAAGAATGACATGGGCCGACCCTCTTGACCGTCTCCGCTGAGGGGAGGCTGTTTTGGAGTTCAAGATCCAGTGATAAAATCAACCACATCCACAACCTAAAGAAGCATCATTACTACATCAGCACAGGCGGAAAGCGTCTCGCAGAACTCAACACTTCATCATGGAAAAACGGACTCAGGAGACTGGAATGGAGGGGACTTCCTCAGGGGACAGAGAAATCACAGGAAGCTACTGGTTTGCAGCCCTTTAGCTCACCCACCACTGTCCTTCCCCGTCCCCCTTATCCCCGCCAAACTGTCCTGCTCAGCGCTCAGCACCCAGTGTGGTCAGCACAAGAAGGCAGGGGCAGGATGTGAAAGGCATGCGGCGTGCTATGGTCATGGGAAAGATGCGATTTCCCCTTCAACCTAATCCTCAGAACTGTATCAGAATCCCAGCCTGGAATTCATACAAAGAAGATGACTGCACGATTGATAAGGAGAGACAAGGGAACCACAATACTGCTGTGACCCTGATGAGGTAAATGAAACGGAATGAAATGTCTTTCCAGTTTCAAAGCTCATTCTCCAGCTGCCCAGTTGAGCTGGGCCTCACTGCCAAGGGAAATCAGAGGTGGGCACAAATGGGGAGTGAGACCCCCCCCACTCAGACCTGCCGGTGGGGTCCTGACAGATGTTGAAAGGCAGCACATCTACAGGCATGAAGGCAGAGGTGCTGGTGGGTGGGCCTGGGGCCTCTCGTGCAAAGCCAGCGGTCCTAGCAGATGAGGCTGAAGGCCCCTCAGGAAGAGCTGGTCTAAGTCAGAGAGAACCAGCAAACCAGGCTGACGACACCCATAGCAGCTCAGCACAGGTCTCTTTGGCCTCTCTCGCAACTGCTCTGATCAGAAAAGCTGAGTCTGTCTTGGCCCCAGAGCCTGTGACTCCTTCTCTTCTCTTTTTCCTCAGTTTCAGAACATGGAAACTGTATCCTTTGGAGACTGTCATTTCTGTCAGCATCTCCACAGACACAGGGCCTGCAGACCAACCAATGCTTTTGACCCACACATGGGTTTCTGCATGGTCTTGACAGTGCTCTTGACAGGCACATGGCTGAGAGTTGTGCTTTTCATTTTCATGTTCTTGGACATTTCCTTATTACCTTTAGCTATTGGCATCTAGTTTATCTACTGATTATTTCCCCGAAGGGACTGGGTGTGCCTGGGACAGGAGCTGTGCAACAAGCTGTGCATGTGCCAGCCCCCTGCCCCTCCACTGGGCTCTGACAGGACCCACCTCATCTCTTAGTGCCAGGGGTTTGGTGTTCTTACCTGCAAAGATGCACCTGAGGTGGCTATGCCACCTGGCTGGCACCTGCCTTATCCCAATGTCCCATCACTGGCAGTGCAGCACACCAGGTTCTGAGACTTAGTGTCTGTTTTCTCACCTTTAACCAAGACTGCTGTATTTCATGTCAGTATCTTGTTGATGACACACAGTTCAATCATACACCTTTTTCCTCACTTCCAATGACCAACTGGCACAATTTCCCCCTCACATCTGCAGGGCACAGAGTGTGAGCTGCTGTGGAGTGACCACGGCAGCAAGACTCCAACCCCACATGAGTACACAGAGGGCACAGTGTCCAGCTTCCCCTCTCCTGGGCTTGGGGCACAGGTCTATGGCATTTCTGCCCCAGTGCCCCCTTAGGGACATGCACCTCCCAGCACACAGCCCAGGTGATCTGTTATGAGTAATCCTGATCATCATCACTACACACACACACACACTCTCTCTCTCTCTCTCTCTCTCTCTCTCTCTCTCTCTCTCTCTCTCTCTCTCTCTCTCTCTCTCTCACACACACACACACACACACACACACACACACACACACACACACACACACACGCCCTGTAATAGGGGCTCCAACAGTCTGTGTGGTCTTTGGTCTCTGTTTTCTCTTGAGACCAGCTCATTGTGCAAACCAAGTTTTGTTCTCTGCTGCTGAGTGTGTCCCCCGACTTGTGGGATCGGGCATTGAACCAGTTTAGGCTCATTCTACTACCTGTAATACCAGGAACAAGCACTCGCACAATTGGGGTGAGCCTGTTTTCTCTTCCCTGCCCCACTCCTTCAGGCATGGTTCACTCTGAGCAGCCCCAAGTTGCCGGTGGTCTCTTCCCTCCATCCTAAGCAGAGCCTGCCCAGTAGTGCCTAGTGGTGGCCTCTTGCCCATGGGCCCTTTGCTTTCCCTGTGAGCTCTCCACCCCATCCTCTCTGGCCTCCAACTGCACGATGCTCCAGGTAGACACACCCCCCAACTGATTATGGCTTACAAAGGTTTCAGATGCTATCCTTTCACATCTCACTGGGGCATTCACAGACAGGTTGCCTGTGATGAAGGGAAAGTTCTCACTTTCTTTTGTGGATGTGCCCGACTCCTTGACATTTCTCTGAAATCGTTCATAGCTTACATTTAGTGATCTGTTCTGAGTTCAGTTTTGTAGAAGGTCAAGGTTGTTTCCTTGCTATGGGATGGCTTTTTTCATATAGATCTCTTGGGGGCTGAAGCTGTGATTCAGTGCTGGAGCTGATACCTTGTACTTGGAAGGCTCTGGGTTCAATACCTGGAGAGAGAGAGAGAGAATCCAGGTCTCTCATTATTTCACTTGATTCCTTGAAAATGCTTTATGAAATGCCCCTATTCCTGTCGGTCTCTGGCTCAGATTTCTGTGGATGTATTTGGAACCAGCTCTATTATGTTCATGCTGTGCTTCCCATTCAGCAACAGAGCACTGTAATAACATAACATTTCCCTTATCTGTCCTATTTCAAAATTCTCCTAGGTTTTCTTTGTTGCTCCAGCTGGGATTCTGACAGGAGTTGTAGTTAACCTTCCAGTGACTAAAAGTCTGTTCCAGAAACATCTATGTGAGTGATCTGTGTATGGACATGGCACGTCAGTACCAAGATTTGTTTACACGTCTCTCTCAGCACTTCAGAGCTTTCAAGCCCCATCTTTGCAAGCTGCAGAGCAATGGGTCATTTTTGTTTTTTATGTAAATGGTGTTTGGGTCTTGGTTTCCACTGTCCAATGATGGCATATGGTAGGGTGTTGCTTTTCAAAGATGATTGTGCATTATTAGGCAAATGAACTTAGGATCTCAGATGTAGATACTCCACGACTTCTGCAAACAGGAGCATTTTTTCCTTTTTCATCTGACCTACACCCCTGGTGTTTCCTTCCTTTCCCACTGGCCTGACCAGAAGCTGTGTCTGCACTGGCTTGGGAGCAGAACAGGGGGCAAAGCTCTGCCTACTCTATTCCTCTCAGAGCCCAAACTTCATTTGCTGCCTTCTAGTGATGAAATTTGCAAAGCCTGGGTTTGTGGTGGGTGTGGTGAGATTCTTGAAATATAGCTCAACTGTTCTAGCTTCAGAGCTGCTCTGTGCCCCTCCCTCTTGCCAGACACCAAGCACAGCAGTCCGCCACTCTGGGAGTGGGAGGGGTGTGGTGGGTGGAGGCAGGGTGGCCTCTGCTACAGACATGTAGCCCCCGCCCACACTGATGCCAGCCCAGTATCCAGCTCTTATTCCCATTCTTACTACCAGGCAGAGAAACAACCTTCCT
This sequence comes from Sorex araneus, assembly GCF_027595985.1. NCBI lineage: Eukaryota > Metazoa > Chordata > Mammalia > Eulipotyphla > Soricidae > Sorex > Sorex araneus. Next base: position 50,530,906 of record NC_073303.1, read on the forward strand.
GGTACATGCTGAGGGGCTGCGGTACAGTGTCTGTAGACATCTAGTGTCTGATGGTCAAGCTGATAGGCCTTCTCTGTGGGGAAGGGGACACGGATCTGCCCGCATCCACAGTGCAGCTAAGGGCACCTGCCCTGGCCGTGTGTGTCGGGTTCTCTCCTAGCTGGATTCTTACCTAGAGAATGCTGTGTGTCACCAGCATCTGGAACACGGGTGCGTGATCGTATCAGCCAGTGTAGCCTCTGTGGGGGCACACAGGCGTGGGGCATGCCAGCCAGCACAGCCTCTATGGGGCCCCTGTGTGCGGTGGTCCATGCAGAATGCACCCAGGGCCTCAGTTGTCTGTAGACTGATGGGGAAGGTCGACGAGGACACGCCCCAGGGACAGAAGCACACTTGGCTGGGCGCATTTTCCGGCTCAGTGCCCATCAGCTTTACGAGGCCAGGACGGCAGGAGCCGCCAGAGTGCATTAGTGCATTTGCTGTTGGGTGCTCTGGGAGAGGTTCTGAAGGCTAACTGTGTCCTGGCAGCCCAAGTGAGCGAGCGTGTAATTCTGAGAGGAGCTGCAGGGGGAAGGGAGAGAAGGCAGAATTCTGAGAGGTGGGTGTAGTGGGGAGGAAGAGAGAGTGGAATTCTGAGAAGTAGGTGCAGGGGGAGGGGAGGAGGGTAGAATTCTGAGACAGCAGGGTGCAGAGGGGAGGTAGGGAGGGTGGAAAGGCACATCCTGTGCCCCAGGTCAGCGAGGTGGTGAGGAGATAGCACTGGGAAGGAGGGATAGATGAAGGGAGGGATGAAGAGAGGGTGGAAAGCACATCGGAGAGAGGTGGGTGCAGGAGGTGGGAAGAGGTGGAAGAAGCAAGGACAGGAGGGGGTGGAGGTGGGAACGCATAGTATTACTTCCCAAAGGAAGTAGTGGTTGAGGGAGGGGAGGAGGAAGGAAGATTAAAAAAATTAAAAGGAGTCTTCACCCTCCCGCAGGGCTGCCCAGGAGCCAGAAGGGCATTGCAGCAGGGCCTCCTCCGCCCTCACTCCAGGGTAAGCCTGGATCTGTACAGGGAACAGCCGTAAGTGCTTATGGCACAGTGCTCCCCATGCAAACCCCCAAAGCACCACTCCTGTGTGCATGAGGGGGCAGGGAGCCATCCCCTTCGTGTACAGTGGCTCTCAGCAGGATAGGACAGGACAATCTCTGAGCGCCCGGCTGCCTCAGCACAGCTGTGACGGGGAGAGAGACCTCTGAGAGACCAACCATTCACAGCAGGGGCTGAGCCTGTGTGCCTGTCCAGGTCCTTCCTGTGGTCACTGGGCAATGGGGACAGCGTTTCCCCAACTGCTGGCAGCAGGAAGCGACACAGATGGTGATCTGCACCCTCTACACCAAAAAGATGGGCACAAAGGTTTTCAGATGTGCAAAGGACGGCAACTATACGGCTTGTCATCTAGCAGCAGAGCAGGCAGCGACTCCAGGGAAAGGCAAGGCCAGCAGTGAGAAGGAAGAGGTGCTGGGTCCCCTGCTGCTCTGGAGTTCAGGCTCAGGGCACCTCCTGTCCAGACTGGCCATGTTCCCCAAGGATGCAGCTAAGTGGGACCCCCACGGTTCCCCCACCCCACCCCAGAAGACATGAAGTGAGAATCACTCTTGCAGGCCCAGTGAGGCGTGGAATTGGGGAGGTTGGCCCCTGTCCCAAGCCCAGATCGGGCAGGCTGCACCCCTTCCTCAGTGTGCCCTTGAGGGCATTTGTGGGGCTTCAGGAGAGAAGTGGCAGAAGGCCCCATGATGGCATAGCAGGAGGGCTTCAGGCCCCTGGCCTTCTCGCAAGACAAAGTTACAGGCACAGGAGTGTAGAGGGGACAGGGGCTGGTCACAGTGCACTCTGGGCTGGAGCTACAAGAGCCAGGTCTGCTGGCCAAGCTATCCCCAGACCCCTCTGCCTGTTCCTAATGGCCCATGGGGGAGAGGGGCTGTACGAGAAAGAAAGCCTGAGAGGGAAAGCAGCCCAGTTGCCAGGAAAGAAAGGGAATGGGGTGCTAGGGATCGGGAAGGGGGCTCTCAGCTGCCAAGGTCTGGGAGGATAGGATGCTGGGGATGGGGGAGAAGGCTTTCAGCTGCCAGGGTCTGGGGGGATGGGATGCTGGGGACGAGGGATGGGACTTTCAACTGCCAGGGCCTAGGAGAATGGGGATCAGGGAGGGGGCTCTCAGCTGCCAGGGTCTGGGGCAATGGGATGCTGGGGCTGGGGGACGGAGGTCACTCAGCAGTCAGCGTCTGAGGGGATGGAGTGGTAGGTATGGGGGAGGGAGGAGTCTCAGCTGCAAGGGCCTGGGGGAATGGGGTGATGGGGACAGAGGAGGGGTCTCTCAACTGCCAGGTCCTGGCTGGCACATCCCAGGCCCCAAGGCTCTATGGCAATCTAGGCCACAGGAAGACAGAGATACAACCAGGCCCCTAGCTGGGGAAAGACCATCATGGCGGCACCTCCTGAAGCCAGTGAAGAAGAACAAAGTGTCATGAGGCTCTGGAGCTCCTCTGGCTGGGGTCTGGAGTGAGGGCTCGGAGATATGCCCCACTGCTAGGGGGCCCAGATATGCGGATGTGCCTACCGTCGTCTCGCTGAGGGCAACACAATGGGCAGTGTGATAGCAAGGACTCATCACACACACCGACCACGGACACAGGCACGGAACATTCTAGGTCTGGCCTGGTCACACTGCCACTCCATCCAAGCCGGACATCAACCACCTGCTCTGTGCCCATGCATGTCCCTTACCTTCCCTCAAGCACGCTGGGCATGGTCCTGAGACTTATCCACTGGGGTGTGCTGGTCTGGCTGCCCTCTGGGGCCCCTGTGTGGTCAGGGGCTGTGTGGACAGGCATCAGGCTGGACTCAGGGGCCTGAAGAATTCCTACAGACCCTTTCCAGCCTTCTTGGCATGCTACCCTCGTGTTCCACTCCTGACTTCCACACTGTCCCATGCCTGCCTGCCGTGTGACAGATGAACCTGTGCCTCCCAGATGTGAGAACTGGTAAAATTCACTAAGGAATTCTGTTCTAAAGCTTACTGTTCCATGGAAGACAGGTTTGTGGGCATTTGAGGGCAAGCTGGAGACTGGGTGTTTGTGCCAGGGCTGTGGCTTGGCGGTGGAGCCTGTTGGTCTGGGTTTGAGCCCCAGCTCTGCAGAGCCTTGATGTCTAATTCAGAGCCTGTTAGTAACACTGGCCATACCTACTTTCCAGGAGGCGGTCTGCCTCTACTCTGGCCTTCCCATGCCCAGAGCCCACCTGACTCTGGGTCCCCACTTCTGCTCTGAGGTGCAGCTCATGACTCTTGGCACTTACAGGTACCAGCTTTCTGACTGGGATGCCGAGAATGCCTCTCCAGAAAGCTCTTAGTTGACAGTGGTGTCTCTCGGGCCCCATCGAGAACTGCGGATCTGCACAGTTCGTGGGGCATAGACTAGGCGACCCCCTCCCCATCTTGGAGACTTCAGTTGCAGGTGCCGAGTCCCATGCCTTCCTCACACAGAGGCCACAACTGCCCCGGTCAAGACTGGTCTCTGGGGAGCACTGTTAGGGAATTGGAGGAACCCTTCTTCCCCACTTCCTAAGTAAGATGAGACCCAGAGTGAGGATGTGCAGTGTGAGGCCGGAGCACAGACCTGCCTGGTGGGCAGGCAGTCAGGTGTGGGAAGCTCATCCCCTCACACGGCCCCTAGGGCAAGGATTGAGAGTATGATCTTACTTGGTTTGGGGGCCAGGAGGCGAGCTGCTCGGGACCACAACCGCTGGTACTGGGGATGGCACAAGGCACCCAGTTCAGGGGGTGCACTTAGTCTGGTGAGCTCCCTTTAGCCCTGTAATTCTATTTTTATCACAGAATAAACATCTGTACCCTTGTCTCTTGCCAGCACTACTGGCAAGAGTACCCCATTAGCTCATCCTGCAGATACCTGGTGGGGTGGAGAGGGGGCAGCAGGACGTGGATGTGAAAGCATCCTGAAACCCACGGACTTTCCCCAAGCAGAAAAATAGCATTTACAATCACAAGCATGACGGCGCACGCATTTCCTGTGCTCACTCAGAGAAAGAGCAGAAATGGTCCCTTTCCTCCAGACGGGGAGATGGGGTGGAAATGCTGAGACACTGCTCAATGTGCCCCAGGGAGCTAAAGACTTGCAGGCCTTCCCACAGGCCTGATTGCCAGCTATTCACAGGCAAATGGTAGAGCAAGTTCTCACCAGAAATACCTATGTTTGCTTCCATGGACTTGGACTAAGAGGCATGCCTTGGAAAACTGGTTCAAATACAAAGTTCAACTATCTTATCTCTGAGAGGCAAGAAGTGCTACTTTGCTAGAACATACTCAAATCAAAGCCCTGTATACCTTGGTTTTGGTAAACTTTCTACAAACATGTTTTCCAGCAAATCCAAATCTGAATAGCCGAATCGTGTGCTCATCCCGCATCTGTCCGCACATGTTTCGGGCACCCCTCAATCACCCAGAGACACAGACACAGCAGAACTAGTAGAGCGCTTGGGTTCCCGGACAGGGCAGGAGGGAGGAAACCCAGTGGCTTCTAGGTAACAAGATTCAGTTTATAAATACTTTCAGGCTCTGGATCCCCTACCCCCCCCAACCTCTGCTTTCTCCCCGAGAAGTCTTTGCTGACTTCCCAGAGGGCAGAGAACCTTAATAGAAGAATCAGGCTCCAAAAGACATGCGTATGTCAGCAGCAGGCTCAGCTGGTTTACTCTAGGGCACTTTGACACAGGAAGGAGCCACCTGCGTGTGGACATCCTCACCCAATGGAGCTTGGGGTGCAGAACGTGTGGGGCCGAGGGACACGGCCAACCTGTGCTCCAGCATGGGAACCCCATCCTTAGCCCTTCCCTAGGGCCACAAGTCACCTTGCTGCAGTTACATGGCACCGTAGTGTCCCTTGACCAGGATGCAGAGGGAAACGGCCCCTCTCAATAACTGGGAAAACCAGAAGTACCACCTGCATGTCTCAGCCACTTCTGACCATAGTTTATAGTTTTCACGTCTCCACTGCACACAGGGAGGCATACAAACACGACCATGTCCACACCCCACACCTGCCCTGCAGCTGTTTATGCCCAGTTCCGAGTCCAGCCTGCATGGATACGTTTACTCCCTGGTCAGTGGTGGAGTTGCACCTGCCCCCGGCCCCGGACCCCCTTACCTCGGAACAGAGCAGCTCTGGGAGGTCAGAGGAGTGGGCTGGATGTCGTTAGACAGATGGCCAATCTCCTCCTTTAGAGAAGATGAAAACACTAGAGGAGAAAAATCAGGGATGTTTTGTTCTAAACCAAAGGAGGCTACAAATCCCATTGGCCTCAGATTGGAAACCTCGTGACATGGGACCAGGCACATGTGACCTACTTTTTGCCCGAATCCCTTATTCTGTCGGAGGGGTGCACCCGGCACGGATGTGCTGTCATTTCAATGACTCCTTCCCCTGAACAGAGCCAGGGCACAATTGGCACACATCGGCATTGCCCGCAGGACAGAGGCTGCAGCAGCTCAGCTGGGAGAAGGGCGGGGCTGTCCTCATGAACGGAGCTGGAAGCAGTGCAGCCATCACTGCAGTCAGCTCTCAGCCCCTTTGTGGGCAGGAGTGGTGGCCACCTTCTCCCCTCCCACCCCTCTTCTGACCCTGGGACTGGTGCACTCTGTGTGGGCCCCCAGTGGAACAAGCATGTCCATCCCCAGAAGGCCCCTTGAGCGAGTGACTCTTATACCCTGCTCATCAACTCGGGTGCTAGCCAACAAGAAAGCCATGGGACAGTGATGGGTACACACACCCAGACTGCTGCGTGCTCCTGACGGAAGCCCACAGAAAAGGCTGCTGGCAGCATCTCCGCAAGCAGCCAGACCCGAAGAGGCCTCCTCAGGAGCTCGAAGGCCAGCTTGGACCAGTGCCTGTCTGTCTCCAAGGCCTCTCTCACGCTGAGCCTCTCCTGCGGAAGCACAAAGCTTGCCACCTCTGGCACTGAGAAACACGGGCTGCAGAGTGTTTGCCCTAGTGTGTACCCCAAGCCCGCATGGCCCCGCACACCATGATCCAGTCATCAGTGCCAAGCAGTCTCTCCGCCTGGCTCATTCCCTTGGAAAGCTTCTCTACAGAGATAAGGGGCCACGCGAGTCAGCCATCAATGCTCCAACCAAACCCCCAGCAGTGCTCTCCTCAACCCCACCAATGCTCCCACCAACCCCCACCTATCAGTGCTTTCCTAAAGACTCACCAGTGTTCCCCAACTTCACACACCACCACCTCCACTTGTGCTCCCCCTCCCCACTGACCTTCCAACCACCAATGCTCCCCACCAACCTGCCACCTGTCCTCTCCACTGACCCCCTCCCACTTGTGCTCCCTGCTGACCCTTCACCCGCCAATGCTCCCCACTGATTCCTGCCTAGGAGCCAGTTACCATGCCCAGGCAGAGATGGACGACAGCAGGGAGACAAGGACCAACACTCCTGCATGCCCAGTCCTGTGTTTGGGCAGCCAAGAGTAGGGGGAACAGCAAGCACATATATTGCCAGGGAGAAGTGGTGGGTGCAGGGGCAGTGTCACGCTGACAGAGTGGGTCGTGTAGCAAGTGAAGTATGCCAAAGGGTAAGTGGAACAGAAGGGGGTGAGGCAGACATCCATCTCTGACGAGGTGAGCAGAAGGAATGGAGCACCAGAGTCGCCACCAGGAGCACAGTGTGGGGACCCATAAAGGCGACCCTGGGCAATGGACCGCTGCGCCATCTCCAGGCTGAATGCCTCGATGAAGAACACCCCGGGTGGGAAGGGCAGACCCTGTGGGGAAATGACAGCCAGGCAGAGGGCAGCCCTGCTCTGGTTATATAACCACCTTGCCCTTGGCCACAGCTGGGCACATGGGAGCCTTTGCTGCCTGAGCCTGGGCAGACTGCCAGGGCAAGGCAGCCGTCACTGACATGGGGCTCAGAGGCTGAGAGGGTTTTAACCTTCCTCCGAGGAAGAGGAACAAAGCAGAGCCACCATGGAGGAAGGCTTATGGAATTAGGTCAAGTACCACGGGATTAAAATGCTGAACTGCATTAAAATATCCATGCTGGACAGACAACATTTGGTCGGGGCGGGGCAAAGCTGGAAGTGAGAGCCATGAAAGACTCAGAACACTGGTGAGCCCCACTGTCCCTTTTAGCACAGGCCTGTTCATCTGATAACCACCAGGAGGTACTTTGATTCTCGTGACTGTGTCACAAATCAGTTTAACTTATACACGACTGAGTTATCAGGAATTATCAGGGGTCACCTCTGACTTTAGGTAGACGAAGCCCTGACGATTGATTTCTAAGGGTTTGGCAGGCAGGTGAGGACTGCCATGTAAAACACAAGGATGCATCTGCTGGGGCTGACTGAGGTCAGCAGGCAGGTGAGTTCTGGAAGAAGCTCTGAGCTGCCACTGTTGGTGGAAAGCCCAGGCAGGGAGCCGGTTAGGGGACTGCATTCAAGGAGGACACCTACTCCCCACAGGTTCACATTCCTGTAAACAATCCCTCCCACCAGGACATACACAAACACACATTTCTACACATACTTGTGCATGCACAGACTCCTCCACATGTGCACTTACCCCACACACGATCAAATGCTCCAACATGTATATGTACCTGCACACATGCCCCAATGCAAAGTCTTGCATACACATTCCCTTATATACACACTCCTGCTCTACACATGCACACCAGCTGCACACATAACCTTTACATGTGCATACTTACACATGCACAGATGTTCCCTTATATCCATACTCCTACATGCATGCACACATCCCCTAACACATGAACACATGGCCAGCCCCTCACACACACACTCCTGCGCCTCACACATGCAAACACGCTTCTGATCTTACATTTCCACACATGGACACACTCATAGGAACATCCCCACAGTGAGAAACCTGCCACTGTGTTCTTTGTGCCACATTCCATTTTCTGTGTGTTGCCTCAGTGTGAGGCCTGCTGACACTGTGTCATGGGTACATGGTGCGAAGGCCTCAGGCCTGGCCACCATTCTAGAGTGTGTGTGTGACTTCTTGAAGAGTAGGTGCCCAGCATGGAGGTCCTCATGCACCCACAGCACTCAGGGCACTCACCTTCCCCCATAAGCAGAGCTCAGAGTCACAGCAGATCCATGGGCCTGTGCTCCAAGAGCACCCTAACCCGGACTGGTGATGTATGAGCCTGGTTCTTGATGAGGAGCTCGACTACCTGAAAAACAAAACACAGGCCGTGAGCTTCCAAGTCCAAACTTGTTCAGGGATAGTGGTGCAGCCAACACTGTTCCCGTGTGCAAGCAAGGTGCAAGGATGTGCGGGGGAGAGCAGTTCCACAGAGGCCACCCAAGTGCCCCACACAAGAGAGGCAGCTCTGAAGAAGCTTCTTTTATGCTCATGAGACGCTAAAGGAGTTTCTGGTAGAAGTACACATGCTTTCAAAAGGTGAACGGGTAAACTTTCTAGGCACTATGCTCCCCATTTGGAGGATCTTTATGTCTCTACAGCCATTAAAAAAAACACAACTGACACATTACTGCAAGCATGCTACCTTTTTTCTCTTTCACCGTGAGTGTGAGAATTTCATGCAGGGCTGAAGAGATGGGATAGGGGTTAAGATTCTTGCCTTGCATGTGGCTGATCCCAGTTTGATCCCCTGTCTCTCAGGGTCCCCCAGAGCACTGATGAATGTGGTCCTGGAGTACCCTGAGTTCTGTTGGACTGGACTGGATAATCCCGGGCCCCTCAGGGCCTAATAAGACTGCAGTTTTGGGCTCTTGCATGGAGCCCTGGGCCATCTTGGCTTCGGGCTATTGGGACTTCCAGGCCTCCAGAGAAAGACAACAAATTTCATTTGAAACCTCCCATTTCCACAGATAGTTCTGTCTCACAAACTCCTTTTTGCCCCACAAGCTCCTTCCACCATCCTGCCGTTTTCCCAAAGTGTCTCAAGTTCATCTGGTCTAATGTCTTGATTTTTACTTACTGAAATTTGCTGCCCAAACTGTAAATACCTTGTTGTCATGGCAACAGGTCTTTCCTATGTTTAGGGGTTTACCTTTGAGCATTTATTTATGAGCTCCACAAAGCATGGCTCCAGACATGGAAAAATGCTCGATTCTCTTTTTTTTTCTTTCAGAAGCAAATATAAGCTCACTTTTATTTTGACAGAAAAAATAAGCATTTTTTTATATTTGAAATTATATTTGAAATTATACGGTAAGAGTGCAAGGTTAAATCCATGAAAACTATAAAATGCTCAATATTCTATTTTTTTAAATTTTTTTGGGTCACACCCGGCGATGCACAGGGGTTCCTCCTGGCTCTGCACTCAGAAATTACTCCTGGTGGTGTCGGGGGACCATATGGGATGCTGGGAATCGAACCAGGGTCACCTGCGTGCAAGGCAAACTCCCTACCTGCTGTGCTATTACTCCAGCCCCCAAAATGCTCAATATTCTAAATAAAATTCAGTGACAATATAGTTTCACACATTGCCCTATGTTAAAACATCTTGCAGTGCCAACAGCATTTCTCAAAAAGAATATATATCTGCTTTAATGAAGCCCTAGTATAAGAGATATCATTGGAAACTCTGTTATTGAAAGCGTAGCTTCATCCACAAAATATTCATGTGACGTCCTTCACATGTTATTCAATCTCTCAGTTCTAAATTTCCACTTGTGTGCGTAAGATTAGAATTCAAACATTGACCTCACAGTCTTCTGTGAAGATTATATAAGGTGACCTACATAAAAATTAGCACAATACCCAATTCATCAAAATTCCCCACTTTTTCCCCAAAATCACAAAAGTCTTTGCAACTTTTTTGGTAATGACAATTAATAAAATATTCTCCTCTCCACCAAATAAAACATTATCTTTTTTTATTATTTTGCCTAGCAAATTCTTTAAGTTTATTATTAATATTACTGTATTAGAATTGATCCTAATTAACATGGCAGCCATATTGACTTTGGATGAGATTGTAACCCTGGCAAAGATTGTATAGAAATTCTGGTGTCTGGGTACAGAGAGCACAATTCAAAAGTCAAGAGCTCTGAATTCCCCTGCCCTTAACTCACTAGTAAACTTGGGCCCAGCTTTTACATTATTGAGTCTCCTGGGTAGCATATGTTTATAAACAATCTTTTAGTTCTGTGGGAAAATGTTCGATTCTATAGGGCCCAACATCTGGAATTGTGGGGCTTGGCACCAGATGAATATCTTTGCTTTCTCCAGGAATTCTGAGGCCACAAGCAACAGTTTAGGGCTTGTTTTGAGAAAGACATCTTATCTACAGAATATTGGGGTTCACATGACCTGAGTGTAGAAACATCAAGTGTCAGAGCACCCAGAAAAGCACTGAGTGACAGCTCCCTTTTGTCACAGGCATATGTATCTCCTGCCCAGGCCAGCGAGCCCTTCTCAGTGACCTGGGTTCCAGCAAGTCCTCTCCCTTTAGGCCCCCAACCTGTCCCCTCTCTCAGCACTCTCAGTACCCAGCAGACAGGGCTGGAGGCCCCTAAGTCACAGACACAGCAATGGTGCAGATGGTGACAGCAAGAGCTCTGAATGCACTCAGACCGGAAGGCACAGAGCTCAATAGTGTCTTCTGAGATGGCCAAGTGTGTCACTCCAGAAACTCTGGAGTCATTTACTGAGGGTACCTGGTGAGAGGCGTCTGGACTGGGGAGCCATGCTAGGACGCTACGAAGAGGGACATGACAGACCCATACCTGTAGTGACCCAGAAAGTCAAAGTCGGAGAGCAGGACACCAGCGGACATCTCTGGTGGGGACACTCTGCTGATCCCTTCCCACCAGTGAACAGTCAAGGGGCAATGACTCCCTCCCTCCTGTCAGCCTACACAGCAACAAGCAATGATGGTCCTACCAGCCTGTGGAACAGATGTCACTGCAGATCAGCATCAACTACGCAGCCCCTGGATATGGTGCAAGCAAAGCATCACACAGGCACAAAACTCACACACAGCAGACACTTGTCCCACATACACAGAAATGCACACAGACTGGACAAGCGACTACAGGCAGGCACACACATGCAAAAACAGGTGTATACAGGCAGGAACTCAGGCCTACAAATATACTTGTTACTGTTACTCTTACTGTATACATAGTATACATAGACATGAATGCTGAAACATATATACACAATTACACACGTGCACACAAGGCAGGAACATGTTTGCACATGTATAAATATGAACACATGTGCACAGACACAGGGGCACACATAAAGACATGCACACAGGTGGACATGTGCACTCATGCAAACATGCAGGTATGTGAAACGCACATATACACTGCATACAGTGCAGGTGCAGCACATGTCACCTTTGCCTGAGGGTATGAGCCTTGCAGATGGCAGGGACTTGGTGGGCAAGGCATGGCCAAATGCTATTTTCCTTCTCTCCCCCTCCCTCTCCATGCCAGGGTACATGGTGTATGTGTGGTGGTGACCGCAGGGGGGTGGAGGAGACCAGGGGGGAGACCCCCTGCAGGAAGGGGCCAGCTTGGTGGGCGGCAGGTCTGTGCGAGGGGAGGCTATAGCAGAGTGAGGCTGGTGGGAAGAGGCTGCGAGTGGCAGGAAAGGCAGCAGGGAGGAGGCAGGAGACGAGTGTCAGGAGCTAAGGCCTGGGGAAGGCCTAGGGGAGTTCAGGAGGGGTACACCAGCCAGATAGTCCCTTGGCCACAGCTCACAACTCACAAAACAACTGATGCAGGGATCTCGGGGGTAGTGCTCACAACCGCACACCCTCTGCTCTCCAAAAACAAGGCTGCCACAGACTCATGTCACAGCACAGCCTGGACCTAGCAACCAGAGCCCACTGCCACTGTTAGGAACAGGACTTGTATCATGAAATTACAAAACTATCAGATTTCAACCATAGCAAAATCCGAAGCAAGTAGATACAAGCACATTTCCAGGAAAATCTGCTCAGACATAAGTGACACAAACTGTGATTCAGGAAGTCATCAAAGCAACCATAGAATGGCGGTGATCACACAGACCAGATCAACAGTCCTGGGAAGAAGTAAGCCGAGGAGCAAATGATCAAAGACTGGATTCTGAAAAGAGCCAGAGTCCCAACCTCGGATGAAGGGGTCATGTGCCATTGGTGAAGAACCCAAGAGGTCCTTGATTCTGGGCACCAGGAAGTGGGCACCATTCCCCTCAGGCCCTGCTATGCACAATGCAAAGCTCTGGGCACAAAAGCCTAAGAAGCATGAGCTGGGGAAAGGCAGAGCAGAGGTGGCGGCTGGAATCTTGGGTTGGCTCCACCACAGGAACTCTTCATACTCCATGCAGCCCACGGGACAGAACAGACACCTTCCTCCATGTGTTGGCAGAGGTTGGCTACCATGGAAAATTATATGGGACCCAGAGCATTATAATATGACCATCCAAATTTCTAGAATACAAACAAGTCATTTGTGCCCTCCAAAAGAGAAAATTTCAATGTGAAAGAGAAAACATAAGCAAGAAACAATAGAACACAGAGACAAGAGTTGTTAGAATTATCTGACAAGACTTATAAACATGTCATAAAAAATGGTGTTGGAACACTGCATGCCTGAGATTCTATTAGTAATAGTATTGTAAATCACAGCGTCTAAGTGAAAATTAGGAGCAGAAGCTTTCAGGGCATTATGAACATACTTAAAACACATCTCTGAAAACTAAAATGAAGTAAGGATATGAAAGACCAAAAGCTAACAATCACGACAAAACAGGTAATTTCTATGTTCTATAGTCACCAAAGAAAAAGAATATGTAAGATGAGGCTCCAAGATTTATCCACCATTTGAGCAGAACAAGCTCTGAGAAAATCCAGGAGAGCACTTCCCACTTCTTTTTATGAGGATCCCACTACACTGATACCAAAACTGGAGATAAAGATAATACAGAAAAAGAAAGTTCTCTCACAGACACGATACATGTAAAAATATTAATTAACAGATTGAATCCAGCAACGTCTACAAGCATCCCAAGCCATGACCATGTAGGATTTATGCAGGTATATAGGCCAGCTCCATGTCACAGAATTCATCAATTTAACCCATCAGATCAACAAGCTGAAGCACAGAAACCAATGACCAAACATATGGATGCATGAGACATAGCAGCAAATTAAAATGAGAGAAAATGACATCAATCCTGTAGTTCATCACACGCACAACCACGAATTCTCCAGCTGACATGGCACAGACTGGTGAGGACTGAGGTGTGACTGCATGGCCAGCCATTTTCTCCACCTGACACCTGGCTCAGTTTCATAGGAGACAAAAAGACAAACATGGACAGACTGGGAAGGAAGGAAGAAAACTAGCTCTAGTTTTAGGTCACAGAATTTTCTACTTGGAAATTTCAGGGACTCACGGACTATTTTGTCAAAGAAAAGAAATAGGAGCTAAGAGGTGAGTTCAACAAGGCAGTTGAACAGAAGAAAACTATATGGACCTACTGCATTTCCATACACTGACAATAGACATGTCTGAGATCAAAATAAAAGCACGGTGTTTTTTTCACTCATAAAGTGAATCAAGAAGCTGCAGAATGCACATGAAACACTGACATGGTTCTAAAATGGAGCTTGCGCTTACTAGGTGACCAAGGAAGAAAGGGAGGAAGGGAACATTAAATGGGAACATTTAAGAGATAACAGACATTTGAACAGTGCAGACCCAGACCATCTCAGAAGAAAACGACTGAAAAATATTCACTTTGGTGCAGGGTGTTGCCTGGAAACATCCATACCGGCAAAATGCAAAAGAAGCCAATTGGGTCTACCAGCCCAATTCCAACGGGGAGTGGGAGCACTTCCACAGGGAGCAGAACTGCTGTTCTGGGGAGCATCCACTGCTGTGCAGGGGTGCGGGGAGCCCTCCCAGATGAGGACAGAGCAAGGACAGAGGAGCCTGTACAGTCACCAGAAACTATGGACTCAGAGAAGATGACAAACAGAGCCCAATGTGTGGATCTGAGCCAAGACTAGGAAAACAATCACCATGTTGGAAGAACATAAAATAGAAGAATTGAAATAGAACATCTCAAAAGAGGAGTTATAAGAAAACATGACATGAAAAGGTGACTATACTCAGAAGCAATTTTTCTTCAGAAAAAAAGTAGAAGAAGCCCAAGTTGAGAAGGTACAGTGGGAAAATGAAACAGAACAAATGACAACCATAAGATAGAGGAAGCTGAAGAGGACCCAGGAGAGCAGGAGCACAGGAACACTGGGACATAGGGACTAGGGAGATGACGCGAATAGGACCACAGCACTGTCAGGGGTGGCCTCTAAAAAAAAAAAGACATTTTAAAAAAGCTATGCACCAGGATTTTATGCAGGTGACAGATTAAAAAAATACATGAAGCTGCAAAGATGGAAGCAGTGTCTTGAGAACCTTCCCAAAGAAGCCAATAAATGGGTTTTGGCTAGCCTCAAGTGAGAGGGCAGCTCTGGCTCAAGGCAAAGTGTCAGGTCAAGTTCTGGCAGAACCAGAATTGAGTGATAGGAAAGGCGACAGAACTGAATGCAAGTGTTAGATGTGCTGGAAATGGAACATTTAGACAGTCAAGAGACATGGGAGGAGAGGAAGCAGGAGAAAAAGAAAGAAAAGCAGTTTCCTGAGTGCCCCCAGCTATGAAGAAGGCAGGGGTCACTGGGGGAGGGAGGAGACAGGAACGTCCACATTCCTCCTGATTGCAAGTCCAAGCCAGAAGGGAACAGAGAGGCTTCAGCAATACTGTATAATCAACAGCATTAATGAGACGAACTCTGAAGAAACAAGGGCTGAAGTGAAATTCACTTAGATATAGGCTTGTTTTTTAAAGGAAGTCATAGACAGCTCAAGTGAGACTTATCTGAACTGACTTTCAGTAAACATTCTTCAGGAATCAGGTAAATGTAACACTACCCACAAAGAATACAAATCAGGAAACTGAGCCCAGCCCCATAATTCTGTGTGTGTGTGTGTGTGTGTGTGTGTGTGTGTGTGGTGTGTGTCTGTCCTCACAATCTTTGGACAGGCAGTATCTTTGTGTGTGGGAGCACCCTGTGCTCTAGGCCCTACTGTTGCAGAATAACCAGCTTCAGAGGCCTCCCCCTGGGGTCCTCTAAACAGAGTAAGTACCAGCCTCTCCCAAAGGCACCAACCTGGGGGGTCACGCTCAGGCAAAGCTGGGACATGGATGCCCTCTGCGCTCCCAGCCCTAAAGCCAGGAGCATGGGGGGGGCCCATGCTCAAGTCCACCTCCTGCCCTGCTGCATTACTGACCTCACTTCAGGTCCCACCAGGAAGTCATGCACAGAGTGCCAGGCCAAGCCCATCAACGTGCCTGGCACGGCCTCTTCATGGAGAACCTCAGCAATGTGCCAGGCCATAAAGCCAGAGACTCCAGTAGATCACCTGTGTGACTGAAGGGGCAGGAGGCTTGCTTTAGGAGCATTTCAACTCCCCCCCTCCAGGAATGCATGAGAAGCTGAGTGTGAAGGTCTGTGAGATGCCACTGGGAAACGCTTTTTCCCATGGACTAGCCTCCAGATCATCCCCTGTAGGATAACACTGGGTTTGTCCTTTCAGCCTTGCTGCAGGGAACTTAGTTTACCTTAAAGCAATGTCCTCTCTGTATGAACACAGAAAGACAGTTAATATTATGCTTCGTATCTTGGGAGTTGATTGACTCCAATAATATTTACTCCTAGGCATCTGCTTTCTCAACTCAGTTGCCCTTAGTTCCTAGCACCCCAAAAGCAGGGTCCTGATGAGGGATGGAATGGACCCAGGGCAAGCTGTGAGCTACCCTGGCATCGAAATGGGCCAGGCCAAGCACCACAATACTCAACTATAAATTGAGAGCATGGTCATAGACAAATGCTGTCATGACCCAAAAGTAACGATGAGACTAGGACCCTGCTGGGGTTAGGAAGACTAGCCTAACCTAAGGACTATGGTCTGGAATCTATAGTGAGATGTCCTCAGGAAGAACCAAACTTTAATCTATCTCTTACTGTGCTCATGCAGAATGACATTGCTAGAAATAATAGAAGTAGATTTACTACAACTAATTAAGCTGAGGAAAGAAGAAAGCGACACACCCTGGATGGGATCCCACACTTAAGTGGATCTCCTAGTAATCTGGAGTAATCTCCTTAGATGAGATTTGGTTCCTTGAGTTAATCTCCTGGAGGAGTGATCTTACACCTCTTTGTTGATTTGTTAATGTTCAATCCACCTTTGTGTCACCACCCTATGTGATTGCTATATAAACTAAGACTGTAAAGAGAAGTAGAGGGAGAAGACACAGAAGCAGAGCGCAAAGCGAAAGAATCAGGGAGTCATTGGAGCCAGAAGCAGTGGAAAGTCAGAGTCAGAAGTAAGGGTCAGAGTCAGAAGTGAGAGCGAGTGGGGCTTCAGAGAGAGAAGCAGAAGGGCTCTGGAGAGAGATCGGAAGAGAGGTTAGAAGAGACCAGAAGAGAGACTACAAAGACAGAGTCAGAGACAGAGAGACAGACAGAAGAGAGCACAGTGGCACACACAGAAGCAGGGCACAAAGGAGGAGCCATTCCAATCTGGTCCATACATAGCAGCTTGAGAGCACCGAACTCGAGCGGCGAGAGAGTGAGAGAGATCGAGCTGCCACGAGAGCCCGAGAATGCACATCCCGACTGATTCCTCCTCCAGCCATCATTTTCTTAGTGATCCCTTCTCTATTCCATCTGCCTTCTCCCCTCTGCTCATGAAACAGGCTTCCAGCTATGTGGAAATCCTCCTGGCCCTTGTGTCTATGGTCCTTGGGCATCAGCCTCATGTGATATTAGAGAATACACACTTCTAACCCCATACATGCACCTGTGGGTGCACAATTTTAACTCTGTACACACATCTGTGAATACACACCTCTACCACCATACACACGCCTGTGGGTGCACACCTCTACCCCCTTACACTGCCTATGGATGCATACCTCTATCCCCTTCCACTGCCTGTGGGTGCACACCTTTACCCATGTATACACACCTGTGGGTACACACCTCTACCCCTGTACGTGCCCCTGTACACACCTGCAGATTCAGTTACCTATCTATAGGCTCCTCGCCACCCACAGAGCTAAGGTGCACTGAGAATGTCTGTCAGGAGGACACTTCTTCTTGATGGACACTCTATCATTCTGGTGTATGTCCTTCCCAAAGAGGTTCATAGCCTGTCAGCATCTTCCAAAGCAGATGGGAGAAAGGACCGGGAAGTGCATGGAAGGAAACTGAGGGAGTCTTGCAGTGAGGCTTTCTCCCACTAGGTGGCAGCCGAGCTCCACGCTAGTGTGTCATTAAGCCAGCTGGCTCCTGAAGCACCAACAGTGGGTTTGTCTGTTGCAGGGGTCTGTGCCTCCTCTATCTATGTCGCCAGCTCTGGCTCAGGGTCTCTTCTGTGTACACACATTAACTCCTGTCATGGGGCCAAGTAGAGCAGATGCTACAGACGATAGTTTACAGCGCCACACGACCTTCTTAGAGACCTTCTCTACTCCTGAACTCCTGTTTTAAACCTGTTCTTACCTGAAGTTTAGGCAGCATGGTTAAACAGGGCCAGCACACATAGTTTCGATGTCCAGCTACTGCACCTCCCCTCACTATCCCTCTGGCCCCCTAGCCTGCCTCTTCCTTCCTCTCCTTCCAGGACCCTACTCTGTCAGCCAAGCCCGAGGGTCTGTCACATTCAGACTTCCTGGTCCCGTGTTCTGTCTCTCTAGGCCATAGATGCGTAAGATCAGCAGGCGCCTGTCCTGTTTCCTCTGAGGTTTTTGTTTCACAGCACATCTTCCTGTCCCAGCCACCTGTAGCCAGCTACAACACTGTTTCATTGTCCCTTACACTGTGTGCTGTTCTGCTGTGCACACAGATCACAGCTTCTGTATCCACTCAGCTATCCAGGGCCTAATCCTACCTATTTACCCAGGGTCATGTCAAAATTCCTTGACTAAAAGGGGCTGCATTCAACAAGCACATGATGTCACATTCACAATGAAGGGGTCTCTGTAGCACATGATCACCACAAGCCACCTTCTCCCAGGACCACCTGACATCCTTAACTGTCCTGCCGCCACCCGATGAGATCTCTCCTATGGATTAAATCTGGAGGGGATGCATAGTATTCCCACTGCTTCCAGAAAAGAGTCCCTGGAGACACACCCTGAAAGCAGACTATAGAGCGAACATGATGGACACTCAATACCTCTATTGCAAACCACAACACCCAAACGGAGAGAGAGAGAGAGCAAAAGGGAATGCCCTGCCACAGAGGTAGGGTGGGGGGAGGGGGAACGAGGTAGGGATGGTGGGAGAGATGCTGGGACCATTAGTGGTGAAAAATGGGCACTGGTGGGGGGCTGGATACTTGACCATTGAGTGACTGAAATGTAAGAACGGAAGTTTGTAAGTCTGTAACTGTACCTCATGGTGATTCACTAATAAAGGAAAGAAAAGAAAAGAAAAGAAAAGAAAAGAAAAGAAAAGAAAAGAAAAGAAAAGAAAAGAAAAGAAAAGAAAAGAAAAGAAAAGAAAAGAGCTTATTTGGAGGTTCTAGCAAGGGAGCGCAGCTACTCGTATACCCTTGACCAAAGACCGGTCCGTCTCTACTCGGGGGAAGGACATCCTCTTCAACAGAGCACGCAGCTTCGGGAGGGACGCACATGGAGCGGTGAGGGAGGAAGGGGACATCCCCCCTAGCCAGCCAGATCAGCCAAATCAGCCCTGGTGATCAATGGGGTGACAGATGTCGCAGCCAGATTGCCCTCATATCCAGAAAAAGAAAGAAAAGAAAAAAGAGAAGAGAAGAGAAGAGAGGAGAGGAGAGGAGAGGAGAGGAGAGGAGAGGAGAGGAGAGGAGAGGAGAGGAGAGGAGAGGAGAGGAGAGGAGAGGAGAGGAGAGGAGAGGAGAGGAGAGGAGAGGAGAGGAGAGGAGAGGAGAGGAGAGGAGAGGAGAGGAGAGGAGAGGAGAGGAGAGGAGAGGAGAGGAGAGGAGAGGAGAGGAGAGGAGAGGAGAGGAGAGGAGAGGAGAGGAGAGGAGTCCCTGGACACACGGTATCTTCAAATTGGCCCGAAGTCCCTTGGGAATGATGAGAGATTTCTGCTGACCCTTCAGTGAGGGCTAAGTGGGCAGGATCCACACAGGCACCAAGGCTGAGAGCAGGTCACTGTGCAGGACCCACAGCAGAACACAGAGTGTTCCCTTTGTCAGAGAATGCTCTGAACAAAGCAGCTCTCACTCAGCCAGGGGCTTTAAAGTGACAACCCAGGCCTGCCAGACTCCCAGTGCCCCAGGAGAAGAACCAAGGACAGAGTACCTAGCACAGCTTAGACTATCTTGCCACACACCCTCTCCCTGAGGTACAGTTACAGACTTACAAACTTCCTCTCCCTCAGCTTAAGAAGGAACATGGAGGACCTGGCAGGAACAAGGAACAGGATGGTGACAGGCCTGGACCCACAGCATGCCCCAAACCCCTCTTGAGATGCCAAAGCCAAGTTTAGCTGCATGAACTAGAGATCCCCATCACCCCCTGGGGACCAACTGACTAGAGCAGCTCCCATAACTCTATGGAGCCATTTTCTCCCTGGCACATAGGTAGTGGTGTTGATACCTCCTGGCTCCAGAGGCCATACAACTCACATCACTCAGTGACTGGTCCCCCAGCACCACTGACACCCCAACACAGCCTGCAGATGAGGAGTCTGCTGGGGGAGGGGCTGCAGCTGGCTCTGAGGAACCTAGCAAGACTGCCTGTACTCTCCCCAAGGGAGTTGGGCCACTCCGGCTCTGATGCTGGTCTCCAGGGTCCGAGGCCTTTACTCTTTCCCAAGCCTGGGACAGTCTTGCCCACAAAAACTTGTGTCTGACCTGCTGAGTTTCGGCAGGACCCACCGGAAGACTCTGCCTCAATAGAAAACCTCCCCGATACCAGAAGCTGGACGGTACAAGGCTTTGACGAGCCCCCTCCCTCCAGCACCCACAAAGAGTGGGGGCTTCTCTATCACACACAGTGGGCACTGGCCCCTTGAGTACCTCCTGCAATGGGACACTCTCATTCCCAGATGACTCAGCTGTTCCAGAGACCCACACAAGTGCTGACACCCCCACAGGCATGGGCAGTACAGCCACCTCAGAAGTGAGCACTGCTTGTGTAGGCTCTGAGGACAGTTGTGGGCAGTGCTCCCTGAGAGTTAACCACCATCTCCTCCCTCTGCCACCACTGGGACAGCATGGCCAGCACAGGGCCCTCTGCTGGGACCCAGCAGAAGGGAAGAACTTGTCCAGGTCTGGTGCGAGAGGAACAGGCAGGCAAGTGAAGAAACACCAACTATCAGAGAACAGAAATGTCCCCAGAGGGAGCCGAGAGCATTCCCTCTTTCAGGCCCAGTCCCCCAGCTTAGTGTCCCCAAACTGCCCTGGGGGAAAGGAGTCTCCAGGGTCCACAGGGAGCAGCTGCCAACCTGCCTTTCCGAGTGACCTGAACAAGTCCATGTCTGGGTTCCAGGTCAGGATGCTGGCGCCCCCATGTCTCTGCCTTGGCACAAAGCTGAGAGTCAAGCTGACTGCAGGTCCTTGGAGAAAAAGGAGGGAACACACACATGGACCCCCTCTCATTAGCTAGTGCTAAGTGGGGACTGCGGCTGGCAGAGGCGACCCTCTGACCCCAAGACAGAGCCATTGCTGCCCTTTCCTCCCAGGCCTCGGCAGCCCAGCAGCACATTCCCAGCATGGCCCCTCCCTGCCAACTTGCCCTCTCATCTGCTCCAGATCTGACCCCCATTCCCAGAAACAGGGTGATCAGGTCAGGGCCCCACAGCCCTCCACACCCCACTCCAGGTCGGCAGTCAGGAGCCTTGATGACATCTAGTAAGCCCTCTTTGGGGCCCACCTCACATACATGCTCTGGGGATTCCAGCACCTGGTGAATTTGGGGTGTACTTGGGATCTGCCCTTACACCCCAGTTGCCTTCCTGGGGGGAGGGTTGGCTGCAGAGTAGGATCCACACCAGCCTCCAGCACTATGCCCTCCTGGGGGTGGCCGCCCGGTCCATGAACCTGGCTGGGGGGCGTGCTCCCAAGTGGGGGGCCCAGCTCTACTGTCAGAGCTGAGCCCCATGACTCAGCTCCTCATTCTAAATCGGGCAGAGAAAATACCAACCTTTCAGGCTGTGAACAGTACTCTGCAATTTGCAAAGTGCCACACAAATGAAGATTTTCAAGCCTTATTTTCCCCAGATAATTCTAGAGTAAGAGTAGGAGAAGAGAGAAAGGAACTGAGCAAAGTGTCAGGGAGGCATTTACTAGATTATTCTGAAAGCTTCCAGGTCCAAACAATGGCAGGGCTCCAGTTCTGAGGGCAGGGAAAGGGTGTGTCATGCACTCGGGAGAGCATCCCAGTGCACATGGCCCCAGCAGGACCAGGAAGGCCCTTCTGGCTGCAGCTCAGCCCCCCAAGGAGACCCCACTTTTTTAAAAAATTTATTTATTTATTTTTAATTAGTGAATCACCGTGAGGGCACATTTACAGATTTATACACTTTTGTGCTTATGCTTCCCTCATACAAAGTTCGGGAACCCATCCCTTCACCAGTGCCCATTCTCCACCACCAGTAAACCCAGCATCCCTCCCACCCTCCCCAATCCCATCTCCCCCCACCCCACCCTGCCACTGTGGCAGGGCATTCCCTTCTGTTCTCTCTCTCTAATTAGCTGTTGTGGTTTGCAATAAAGGTGTTGAGTGGCCACTGTGCTCAGTCTCTAGCCCTCATTCAGCCCGCAACTCCCTTCCCCCACATGGCCTTCGACTACATTATAGTTGGTGATCCCTTCTCTGAGTTGCCCTTTCCCCAGAATGTGAGGCCAGCCTCCAAGCCATGGAGTCAACCTCCTGGTACTTATTTCTATAATTCTTGGGTGTTAGTCTCCCACTCTGTTATTCTATATACCATAGATGAGTGCAGTCTTTCTATGTCTGTCTCTCTCTTTCTGACTCATTTCACTCAGCATGAAACTTTTCATGCCGATTCACTTAAATACAAAATTCATGACCTCCAAGGAGACCCCACTTTATCCAGCTCCTCTCTGCTCCTCAGTGACCTTCTTCCCTTGCTTCCCACAAGTGGGGAGAGTATCAGCTATGACAAGTCCAGGGCCGCAGAGACTGGACCCAGGTCCTATCATCCTAGTCTGTCCCATGCTTCCATAGCCCCTGAAGAGGGCTGGGCTTCAGAAACCCCTGAACCCACACCTGCACATTCTGGCACCCTCTCCCAACATCTGGCCGCCTGTCTTCAGGAGAAGCACCTAAACCAAATATGCCCCCCACGCCCAAATGTGAGGCCCAAAATGACCTCACATTTCTTACCAAGCCCTCAAGTCTGAGGGAGGGAACTCCTGGATTGGAGAACTCTGGCTCTCAGAGAATTTTTACCTGCAGTGGCTCCTAGAGCTGCTCACTGCTCTGCAGGACCATGTATTCTCATGCACCCATTGAGGGACAGCAGGTATCACACTCCCACAGCCATGGAAAGAGCAAAGACATGACGCTGCAAGCTAATTCCCACACCCTCACTATAGGCCAGACCTGTACTGATTCACTGCTTCACTGCAGGGTCTCCCAGGCAGTGCTCAGGAAGCCCAGGGCTACCCCTGGCAGTGCTGAGGTGGGGAGCCATGTGGTTCTGGGAATCAAATTGATCTCCTGGCCCCAGGCCCTGGCACTGAGACCTGCATGCAATCAGCAGGAGCAAGAGTGAGAAATGCTACGGCAGCAGCAATGCCACCTTCTGAGGGGCAGAGGACAAACTTTACATCGTCAGTGTTTAAAGGCCAGAGAAAGAACAAACCCTACTGCCGCTAAACACAACACAATGGCACACTCATGATGAGAAATGATAATCTAGCACTTCAAAATGTATTAGAAACATTAAGATAATGAAGTCAGATGAAAAATCATAAATCAGAACTAGAAAAACTGAAAAATGACATAAAAAAAGTCAGGAAAGAATCTAGAAGAAAAATATTTCAAAAATTAAGAAGAAACGAGAAGACACACACGTTCCAGTAAGGAAAGGAGAAAAGAGAGAAGATGGTGGCGGTGCTGCAGAGAAGTGTGGAGCAGCAGGGACCAGCAGAGGCCGCTGCAGCCACAGTCCTCACTGCTCTCTCCAAGTCTGCAGAGCTGTGCACAAGGCACGGTGCCACACTGACTGTGCACAAGGCACGGTGCCACACTGAGGTTCCAAGCAGGAGCTTTCTATCAGATACTATAGCTCCTGCGGGTGGTTAGGGATTCTACTCTTTCCATACGCTCTGTCAGCACCCGAAATATTCCAGTTCTGCAGATTGTAAAATTTTCCATGCCCCAGGTCCATGTAAGCCAGGAACATACAGCAAGGGCATGTGTGCGCATGGATGCCTGCATCATGCCTGTCACGGCTCTCCTATGACTGCCCGTGTATCGATGAGGCCATGCTCTTATTTAGTTTTTCTAGGTAATGTTCCATTGCATCTAGACATTCCCATTTCTTTGCACACCTCTTTTGAGTTTACTAGAATCACACTTGGGGCCAGAACAATAATATAGTGGGCGAGGTGCTTGCCAGGTGTGGCCCCCAAACCAAAAAACAAAAAAACCCAACACTGCAGTTACATCTTCTTTCTGGTTGGTGAGTCATTTTATTTTGTTTGTTTGTTTGTTTGTGGGCCACACCCAGCAGTGCTCAGGGCTTACTCCTGGCTCTGTGCCCAGGGATCACTCCTGGTGGACTTGGGGACCACATGTGGTGCTTGGGATTGAACTGGGGTCGACTTCCCTTGTGCAAGGCAAGTGCCCTCCAGGCGTACCATTGTTCCAGTGCTAGTGCGTCAAGTTTTAATTATTTGCCATGCCCCCACCATGATCAAAGTTTAGATATTTTATGGTCCTTCCATAGAATTTATTTTACCAAACAACAATTTGTCATGTTCTACTATTTTTATCTGTACTTTTATCTTTACCTGGGTTATTTCTGGTTATAATTTTATGGTAATTTTCCAAGTTTTGTACTTTATGATTTCCACTACTAAAACTAAAATTTTCTTTAAATTAAGTACATGGTAAATATATTTGTGAATGGTCCTGGTAAGGAAGGAAGGAAATAAACTGTATTCTGTGCTAGAAAGTTTTTTAATAATGCTATTCAAATACTTCATAACCAGGGTATTTCTTGTCTTCCTGATTTTTCTATTAAAGCTTCCATTATAAAGATACTGGCATTGTCCATTTCCTATTCTTAGAATTCTTCATAAATTTTACATCTCTGTAATTATATACATAAAAGTTTATGAGTATTATGTCTTCTTAGAGAATCTAATTTATCAAAATAAAGTTCTATTTGTATCATTTAAATATTTTTCTTGAAAATACTGTTGTTGGGCCTGTTTTCCAGTTATTGATTGGCATTTGCTTACATCTTCAGAGCATTAAAGTTCTCTTTCTGTGTCACTTTTAAGATAGCCAAAGCTTTGCTTTTTAGTGGATATTTCCACTGAGCCTACATGAAATGGTGCCTTAGGCATTTCCTGTGATCTTGAGTCCACCCCTTGGTGAGTTGATCACTTTTCTTTGTCCAGAATTTTCCCTGGCATGATGTGATGTTGTACAGTCTGCCCTGTGACAAGAACTTGTAAACTGTTAGCATGCTGACCAAGAGTGTGCAAATACCACATGCTTCGACAGTACCCACATAGTACCCATGAGAGTAACCTGAAGTTTAATAAGCCTTTACCTTTCTCATTGCTAGAAACACATACATGTGCTGTTCAACCTGACCTTACATTCAAGCTAAATCAGCCGCTATCAGCGAGTACTAGGTGTGTGGGCTAGCTTCCTTCAGACCACCACTAGGGGGCGCACACACCATTCCAGTTATGGACATCTTAAGTTTGCTTTGTTTTGTCAGTGTCTGAGTCCTTGCCCTTCAGGAAACAAGATTCCTTTGCCTCTATTTGAATTCTACATTGGCTGTGCCTAAAATTTCAGGTTTGCAATCATTTATTTTGCTAAGTACTTTAAAGATATCACTCAATTAATTCTAGACTACAAATGTGTCCTTGAGAAACTGAATGCCAAGCACAGCAGACTGTTGTATCTCTTGCCAAGGCGTTCTCAGGGCAACCTCTGACATTCTCATCAGCGCTGCTTTGGCATCGGCCGTGCTCTGAGGACGGGATCTAGCTTTTCCTACCATCTCCTCTCTTGTCTCTGAGATGCCTATACAACACAGACGGTCCTCAAACTCAAGTTGACCTCCTGTTCTCTCACACCCCACCACCTGTCCTGATTCTAGAACAATTCTTGGTTCACTTGGATCATAATTTCTATCTGTGCTGTAACTCCAGACACTCTTTTTCATTTTGACTTTTACTCTCCATGGTTGTTTCTTTAGAAGGAGCGGCATTCTATTGACGTGTGTTCTAACTCTCCCCTGGCCCCTTTGCCCACACTTGGTGCTTTCCATCAGTTCTCAAAGGGATGACAGTTCTCTGTATTGCCCATGGTGTTGCCTGTGATAGGTCTCCCTTTTCAGGCACTCTGGTCACCTGCACTGTGGGGAGAGGTCTGGGCAAGCCTGTGCCTGCCCCCATCCTCCTAGAGAGAGTACATTAACCCAACCCCCTCAAGCTACTGACTCCAGATCCCAAATGTGGGCTATAGTTCTCCATCTGCATCACCAAAGACTCTCACATGTCTTTTGTGTGGCTTTAATTCCACTAGCTCTTCCTCTCTCTCTCTCTCCCTTTCCCTCTCCTTCCCACCCCTCTCTGTGTCTCTCTATCTCTCTGTTTCTCTCAGGGGAGAGCATGAACACAGTCCCCACTACCACAAATTATGCAATCGAGTTTCCCACATTTTGGGAAACTGCTGAGGTCAGCATATCCGAAGTGCCTCATCCTGGGAACACCACCTTTGTGATTGGACTGTCTCTCCTGCCAGGTAACTATAACACTACCTGTTTCTGTTTCAATAAGTGACATTGTCTAATGCTCTAATATAAGTTACCTGTTTCCTAGAATGTCAAAAATTTCTGTTGTGCTGTATCAAAATGTCTCTTTTGAGGATTCTGGTACAGGGGTATAGAGATGAATGTTCTTAATAGCCCCCAAGTTCTATCTGCAGAAGACTGATTCATGCTGTCTTCCTAAAAGGAAATTTTTTAATTTTTTCTTCTCACAGTGCTAAAGAACCCAAATATTAGAGCCATCCCTTGAAAATTCTGCTGCTCAAACAAAGTTCAAAGTCTTTGCCAGCCTCGGGCCTCACCCAGGAGGAGTGTGGAGGCGTAGGCTGCTGTTCAGGGGAGCAGAGGAGTAGAAGCAGCTTCAAACGGAAAGGGGCCTCCAGTGGGGGCCCAGCTGCACTCCAAGCTGGCAGGAGCATCCCGCCCCGTTGGAGTTTTTTGTCACTGAAGACTTACCCTGCAATTTCCCTGTTGGCTGTGATTACCCCCATCACTACACAACACTCGCTTGCTGAAGTGGCTGGCATTCTCCATGGAAACCAGGACTGGCCCTAACTTGCAGCGGGCTCAGTCCCATCTACTTGGACTATCGAC
Organism: Sorex araneus; assembly: GCF_027595985.1. Lineage (NCBI taxonomy): Eukaryota > Metazoa > Chordata > Mammalia > Eulipotyphla > Soricidae > Sorex > Sorex araneus. The sequence continues at coordinate 50,557,607 of NC_073303.1, forward strand.
TTGGGGATTAATTCACATTGCGAACCACAGCCGCTGTCCCCCTTCCCTCTCATAGGTCATACCCAAGGCACCCTCAAGCTCCTGGCTCCCCAGGTCCTCCCTCACATACCCTCCTTTCTTCGCACAAGTTACCACCTACTAAGCTGTAACTCTGAGGGATGGGGTGTGGAGTATGGCGGTTTCCTGCAATGTCTGAGCCCCCAGCTCGGTTCCAGCAATGCAGGGCCCCAAGCAGCTGGTATAGATCTGGGGGCCCTGGAACCAGGTCCAACCCCTCCAACCAGCACTGTTGGGCCAGACAGTAGGGTCAGGAGGAGCCTCTGAGCTCTGACTGCTATTTGGTCTATTACTCCAGGTTTGTTACTCTGCAGCAGGTCCTGGGGGCACACATGTCTCTCACTCATACCCATATGCCAGCCACCCACTTTCCCTGCTCTGGCCACGTCCCACCCATCTCAGTCTACTCCACAAACTTTAGGCCAAACTTGGTAATAAAACTCTCTTTGGTCATTCGGGGATGTGCTAGCAGTGACTGAAGGAAGTACAACGTCACTCTCCAGCCTCCTGTAGTAACCCCTTACCTCACCACCACTCCGAGAGCTGCAGGTGTTCCTCAGCCTCCCCTATGGATCTCACACCCACGTGTACAGAAACAAGCTCCCCTTCCTCCCGTTCAGTTATCCTTAGCCCTTCTATTCCCCTTCTGCTCACTCCCCCAGGTCCCCTGCCCTTGCTGCCCTGAGGTCCCCCTGTTTTCTGTCTGCCTCCAGTCCCTCTGAGGAGGACAGAGGGAGTCCTATGTGCCCATGGCTGACTCCCAGCACCCTTGTCCCACAGGTGTCTCTCTGGCCCAGCTCTCGCTACTTGTTGCTTTTGGGGTTGGGGTTCCCAGACTCCACACATAAATGGTGCTCTTAGGTGAGTCTCTTCTGCCTCTCTGCTGCTCCCCAGCTGGCAAGTGTTTCTTGGCAAAAACCACACAGTCCAACTTGGCAAAGTATCTCCCAGGGCAGCCAAAGTCAACCACAACCTGTCTTTTGTGGCCCCTCTGCCATCTGAGGGGGAAGTCCCTAGAGGGTCCCCTCAGGCCTCCGACCTGGTGGTGCCCTGATCCCTCCCTCAGGAATCCATACTGGTCCTTGTAGGACACCCGGAGGCTAAGCTCTCCTGGCCTGCACTTCCTTCCCCACCACTTGCACGCCGCCTCCCTAGTGGCTCCACTTCCACCCTGAAGCCAGAGCGAGGATGCCCCTGCACCTTGCATTCCTGACACCTGTGGAGATGCTGCCCTGAGTCCCTGCTAGGTCCGTGCTGAATCCCCCACCTAGGCCCCACGGCCACAGTAACCACATACGTCCTCACTCACTCCAGCTGGCCCCTGCCCTCCTCTCTCTCCCCAGAGGTCATCCCCATTCCTCTCTGCTGCCCACCGGCTCACTGGAGTTCCAAGAGCCCCATTCCTGCACCACGAAGCTAGACTGTTTGGTCCAGAGTGGCTGTGGCCCCTGGAAGGGTTCTGGCCCTGCGGCCGGAGAGCAGCTACTGCCATCCACCCCACCCCCCACCCTGGTCCCAGCAGGACAGTGGCATGGGGCAGGGGGACCCAAACATAGACTCGGCCGTCCGGGCTGCTCAGTGCATCACACGCCCGGGGGCCGAGTACAGCTAAAAGGGAGTCGGGGATTAGGGTGCAGTTCAGGGAAGCAGGGGGAGCAACTGAGTGAGAATGAGGTCTGATGGGGAGGGGAGATGAGTCCCAGACTGAGGAGGTGACCAGCAGGCACTGAGGTGGGCACAGGCAGGGCACAGTGGGCAAGCGGACCAGGAGAGGCAGGGACACAGGTGAGGGCTATGGGCGGGTCACCAGCAGGGGAGACGAGAGTACCTGGGAGGGAGCGGCTCCTTCTCCCGGCCTGAGGCCGCCTGGCCCGCCAGCCCACCTGCTCCCCGGAGGGAGGCCACTGTCCATCTACCAAAAAGCAAGGAGAAGCGTCACGTTACCGGTGCACTCAGAATGCTGCCTTCAGGCCCTCAATGAAGCCCTCTCATCCCCAGGGCTGGGCTCGCAGGACACCCGCAGGACACTGGGCTCGCAGGACACCCCGCACACCTGAAATTACCTTAAGGCCATCAGCCAGGGCCACCTGCACTCTTACCCAGCATGCCGAGGAGGCCCCATGCAGGTGGTTCCAAGCCCTGCCTCAGTTGTGGCCCACTCAAACATTTCCCCCCCAACACCAGGCCCCTCCAGGGAGCATGCAGAGAAGCAGCCAAGGCACCGTGTATGCTGGGGACCCTGGTATGTGGACAGCCTCATCTGTTCAGAGGAACCCCTATTCTAGGCCCAATTTCCACCCACTGGGCAGCTGTAGAAACATCAAAAAACTCAGAGGAAGCCTCAGGAGCCCATCATTACTCCAATCCTTTCAAATGATCCAGAAACAGGCACCAAAAGATACAAACACGTAGCTTTTTTGGGGGGGGATGATGCTGTAGGCACCAGATTCACTCTCCTACCCAACAGTGGCCAGCTAAAAAGCATGTTTATCTCATACTACTTCCTGGAGAGCACTAAGGCCTGTGAGGGGGCATGACAAGAGGCCACGCCTCGCTTGGGGGAATTTCAAGGAATCCAGGGTATCCATTCTAGAACCAATCGCCAGAATCCATTCCAGGGTTCCTGGCTTTCTGGGACCCACGTGCTTGTGGGGAGGGAACAGAGGTATAATTCCTTCCGAGACTGGTAAATTTAGTACACAATGCTATTTACAGCATTTTAATGACTATTATTCTGTGTCCCTTTTATGGAGGAGCAGTAAAGATGCCAGAACATTCTCTGCTCTGCCGTGCTTTCCTAAGTGTGGGTGAATGATTTCACTTCATAGTTCAGGTTCCTCAATTACCAAACAATATTAATTTAGCACAAGTTTAGAACAAACTTGGCTATCCATGTACTTTCTTTTATTAACAGCAGTAACTGTTCAAACTGTTCTCAGTCACACCAAGTTTCCCTGACTGCCCACCTACAGAGAGACAGCCAAAAAGGAAGCCAGTTCCACTCCTGAGCTGCCAGCTGCCACGACCCTGCCTGGCTGAGTGTATCCAGAAATCTGGGCTCATGGGCAGAAGTGCCCATTCTTGGTCTACAGTTGGCAGGAGATTCTTTACCATCAGTTCTTAGTAGAATGGCCTGACTCAAGACATTCAAAGGTTTCTCAGCATGGGATGGGAAACACTAGCTTCTTTTTAAGAGAAGCTACACAAAAGTTTCTCCACCCAACTCTCTGCAAATGACATCCCATTGACATTTTCCTGGGATTGATTGCCACCCTCTCACACCATTTACTCTCCAGCACTTTTATATTTGCCCAGCCGGGAGGTGGAAAATGGTGCCTGCTCAGTTTGAGAAAGACTGCTCTATTACATGGCCTCACTGAGCTGAGAGCTAGGGGTTGCATTCCCTTCTTTACTCTCTAACAGACATCTACATATACCCCAGAGAGAGACTGGCTATCCATAGCTCTGTCTCTGGAAATCTTTGAGCAGTGCTCTGAATGCCATGACAGTGCTGATACTCAGCCTCTCAAAGATACAGGGGGACTGACATGCGCCGGCACGGTGCTGTCCCCACCCCTGCTGCCCCAAGACCTTCTGCAGAAGGAAAACTCTGACCTGACACCTCCCTGTTCACCATTACTGAGGGGTCCCCTCCAGTGTCTCTGACCTCTCACCCCTCACTCCGAGTTCTCACTGGGGTCTGGCTTCACCTTGGAGGAGTTCTTGCTCCAATGGCTTCTGAGAATTGCTTTCCCAATATCTTGTGTGTTTGAAATGTTTTATTCTGAATTCCTTCTTTCCTGAAGATTCTGAAGACTTTGCTACAGTTGTGACTATGGAAATTGCTGTGGAAATTTCTTGGGTGACAGATGACATATAGATGACATAATTAGAAGACATAAATAGAAAATTTACACAGAATACATAAATAGAAAAATGGATAATACACATGAGCAAAAGTACTTTACAGAAGAGATTCATAGGTCCACATGGCAAATAGATACCCAGAAAGATGCGCGTTCCATTCGTAATCCAAGACATGCAAATTCAAACCAAAAATAGACGTAAATACACACCCACTACACTACCAAAAATAGAACAGTCTGGCAATACCTTGCCAAGTGTTGGCAAGGACCAGGAGTTCTTAAACACCTTCCAGTCACATCAGCTGTTATTTTGCTCTTAAACACCTACTACACAGGAAAAGAGTGTACCCACTAATTGTAAGGGGAAATTATGATGCATTTGATACCAATGAAAGATAACCAAACAATTTTCACAGGCAGAAAAATGTATCAATTGAACAATGAAAACAAACTCACAAAAGCAACAATAACTCAGAAGCAAGTAAGCACAGTTTGCACTTGTGTCTCGGAAAGTGGCTCACCCCCAAGAGCAGGACAGGCCTTGCCTGGGGTGCTGGCCCTCTGGAAAGTGTGCTGACCTTGCTGCACTATTTTCTTCACCAACTTAGAGAGAATCTGAGATGCCAGATTAGTTCCATGCTGGTTGCATTTATGCATAGAGTTATAGCCCAACAACACACCAGTAGGGCAACAAGATGACATAAGAAAGTGCCGAGACACATAGTCCAGAATCCACGCCCCCACAAAGTATGATGGAGATCACTCATCCATCACAGCACTGTGCTATGCAGATCCGGTTTCAGGTGGGAAAGACTGTATGGAGAGAGTGGAGTACAGCACTCCTTAGAGTAGAAGAGGTTAAGAGGGAAAGGGAAAGGGAAAGAAGATGTGCTCTAAAACCTGGTGTCGTGTTGAAGAGAACAGTGTGTTACCTAATGTGAATCTGTGTTTGCTGGAGTGAGGACTCAAACTGCAGCAGCTCAGGAAGGTGTGCAAAGCACTCCTCTCTGAGCTGCCTGCACAAGAAGCGTGTATGGCATGGGACACAGAGCACAAGGCACAGCACAGAGCATGGGCATGGGGCAGAATACAGAGCACAGGACACAGCATAGGGCACAGAGAAGGAAAGAGCGAGCATGGGCACAGGGCACAGAGCAAGGGCACAGAGCATGGGCACAGAACTTGGGCACGGGGCATGCTAGAAGCAGAGGAGAGAGGGGTGTCTCTACAGCAGAGGAAGGAGTGAAGACTTTGCCTTTCATTTCTAACCACCAATGACATGCTGTGCTACAAGCATGTCATTGTTTGTTCACCTGTCTTGTTTGTTCACCTGTTTTTCATTTACTCATTTTGGGGAGGGATGTTCAAAGCATCTAGCTTGGTGGCTCATCCAAGCTTCAAAGAAATACATGACCTTTCTCTTTCCTGTTCCCCCACTCAATTGGCTATTTTCTCTGGAGCTGATTGTCCCCATTCTACTGCATTTGCTGGCATCACCCATTCACCCTGATCTGGGGTCCCAACAGGGAACCCAGTTTTCTGATGTGTCTTCTCCTGCAGTATATGCTGATCATTCAGGAATTTCAGCTCCCTGCTTCCAGTTCTACAACATCCATTAGTTTTTGTTTTTGTGTTTTACAAATTACTATTTTACTTTAAGTTCTTTATTTTTTTTCATATATTTTTACATCTATTCCTTCACTTGTATCACTTGTCATCCCATTGACCTTCGATTTGCTCAATTTGCGGGCGCCAGTAACGTCTCCATTTGTCCCTGTCGCGTGCTAGTGTAGCCCAATGATATCTGCTCGCTCCAGGAACACAAAGAACCTCAAACTGTTCATTGAGGATTTTGATGAAGAAGTCTGGCCATCTTGTTGGTGGGCGGGCACGCGGTCTTTCGACGTCCTGTGGAAATCCAGTCAAAAAGGTAATAGCTCTAGTCCAGCAGTCAACTCTGAATCTCATTATGTGTCCTGCCCATCTGATTTTTGACATCTTGGCAAACGAGACAGCATCCCTGATTCTTATCGTCAACAGAGGTCAAAACTCCAGAGTCCTTCTCTCACTTGAGTGAAACGTGATACTTCAAGCATAGCTCTTTTGTTTCCTCTTTGGGATACCAGAATAGCGTTCTCATCCTGTTTTCTTAGGGCCCAGGTCTCTGAGGTGTATGTTAGTGAGGGAAGAATGGTGGAGTCTGAAAAGATGTGCCCGGAGCCGGAGATTCTTCGTCCTCTTAACAACTTCTTCGACGCTCTTGAAGATGTTCCACGCTGCTTTCTTCTCTTGTGCAGTTCTGGCACGAAGTCATTCCTCATGTTGAGTTCTCGACAGGTACACATAGCTGCTGCATTTGGAGATGTTCGTTCCATTGAGAGCAAATGGAACATCAGGGACTAATTCCTTTTTCATGAACACTGTTTTGCTGAGATTCAGCTGCAATCCAACCTTTCCACACTCGCAGTTGAAGTCGGCCAGCATTTGTGTCGCTTGGCTAATGTTTGGTGTTATGAGAACGATGTCATCAGCGAAGTGGAGGTGGTGTAATTGCTGACCGTCTATCTTCACTCCTATTCCTTCCCATTCTAGTCATCGCATGATGTTCTCAAGGGTGGCACTGAAGAGTTTCAGTGAAATGGTGTTGCCCTGCCAAACCCCACTCTTTACGTCAATGATCACTTCTCTGTAGAATGGTGAGATTCTGGTGGTGAATCTGTAATACAGCTCATGGAGGATCCTGATGTACTGAGTTTGAATGCCCTGTTTGGCTAGGACTTTGATGACCGCTTCAGTCTCAACAGAATCAAAGGCCTTCTTTAAATCAATGAACGTTAGACAGAGTGGCATCTTGAACTCTTCAATGAAACTTCAATGAGCTTGGTCACCATGGGATATGATCAATCGTGCTGAATCCTTTTCAGAACCTGGGTTGCTTGCATTGTTGTCCTTCGTCTAGTGTTTTGCCAATCCTATTCAGGATGACTTGAGTGAATAACTTGTAGACAACGGACAACAGGCAGATCGGGCAATAGTTGCCAATGTGGATGTCTCCCTTCTTGTACAACAGAATGGTCCTTCTGGTTTTCCATTGGGACAGAACCATACATTCAGATGGGTAGCGTGTGAAGAGCTAAGGCAGTATATTGATGAGTACTGGTGGCAGATTCTTCAGGTGTTCAGGTCTGACCTTGTCTGGACTGCATGCTGTATGCTTCTTTACAGACGAAATGGCATGTTGGATTTCGAAAGGGAGAAAGCTGGGAATGACATATCCATCTTGCAGAATTTGGTATGTGGGCAGGTGGACGTGGCTATCAAAGAGATCCGAGTAGAAGTCGTGGATAACCTTTTCCATTGCCCTTCTGGAAGATATGATAGATCCATCAGAACGTTGGAGGGTAGTCATCTTGGTCTTATAGTTGGTGAAGGACAGGTGGGTGTTGCGAATGCTTTTTCCAGCTTCTGCCGCATTGGACAACACTGCTGCTCTTCTCTGAGGTCTTCCTTTACCATTTCTCTGCACAGCTTTGCGAGGTCAGATGTTGGTTTGTGATTGCCTGGGGCTTGCACCAGACCACGTCGGTGAATGAGCTTGAGAGTTTCCGAAGACAGGCGACTTTTTGTGGCTTTCTCTCTCTCCATATTCCTCGCACAATCATGGAGGTGCTGAACCAGTCAATCGTATTCCTCGTCGATGTTGTCAATGACAGCATATTCCCATTTTGCTGCAATAGTGTCAAAGAGCTCCCAGTTGGTGTCGTTCTGGGAGTTCTCTTCTTAAACTTTGCAGCCCTTTCTCCCCGCTTCATGAAGTAGAATTGCGCATGAAGGAGACGGTGGTCTGATCCCATTTGGAATTTTGAGATAACAGCAACATCGGTCAGGCTAAACCATCCATTGAATATGATGTGGTCAATTTCATTGTGGAACTGTCCACCAGGAGACTTCCATGTCCAACATTTAGATTTGGCCTTCTGGAACTGCGAGTTACCATGGATGGTCCTTTTTTTTGGGGGGGGGGTCACACCCGGTGATGCACAGGGGTCACTCCTGGCTCTGCACTCAGGAATTACCCTTGGTGGTGCTCAGGGGACCATATGGGATGCTGGGAATCAAACCCGGGTTGGCCGTGTGCAAGGCAAATGCCCTACCCACTGTGCTATGGCTCCAGCCCCCACCATGGATGGTCTTGGTCAACATGATGAACTCAGACAGTCTTTCACCCTGTTCGTTCCATTCTAGGCCATAGGTCCCGATGTGGAGTTCTTTGGGTGACCTTCTAGGTCCTATCTTGGCATTAAAATCACAGACAATGATCTTGTAAAAGGTGTGTTCTTCTTTACAGAACTTCTCCAGTTCCATGTAGAACTTCTCAATTTCTGCTTCATCGTAGTTAGATGTTGGTACATACACAACGAAGATAGAAACTGCTGGCAATAAGCCACATCTATTCAAACGTAAGCATCCGATTCGGGTTGTTAGGCATTCGAACGAATCAATGCTCAGGACCAAGTTCCTGTTGACAAGGACACTGACACCACCAATACCTCTATTGTTGCATGTTCTGAGGAACAGTTCTTCTCCAGTGTCGAAAACGGTGTGATGTGTTCGATGTCTTCTCATCTCCGTCAATCCAATGACGTCGTACTTGATCTTCTGCACTTGCACCATCAGGTCCTCGATGGATGCTTCCAATGCTAGCGTACATGCATTAAAAGTGCAAACAGTCATTTTAGTCCTTCTTCGTTTTGGCACCCTAGTTTGGCCCTGAGATTTTATCAGCCTCTCCTTGTTTGTGTTTCTTAATGCTGCCATATTGGGGGCTCTTCCAGGGTCAGAGAAATGAGGCCCATTATTGTCACTGTTTTTGGCATATTGAATATGCCACAGGTAGCTTGCCGGGCTCTGCCATGCAGCGGGATACTCTCGGTAGCGAGCTCTGCGGAGGAATGGAGGCTTTTAGGGCAGCCTCTAATCACCATTACAGGTGTTCCTATGGTTCACACCATATTTGAACCCCATCAAATATGGTGTGGTAATTACGGGAAATGGGTAGGAAGATATAATCTGTTGAAAATTCGGTATGCGGGTTTTTGTGATGGAAATCTCCAGGCTTTCTCAGGGTCAGGATAGGCTATCTCCCCCCACCTCCCTATACTTCTGGAAGCCTTGGCAGTCACATCCACATCTCAAAGCTGCCACCCAATTGAAAAGCTACTCCAGCCTTAATATCCTGATAAAAATACCAAATGCCCTGAACAAATATCATGACCCTTTAGCACCTGTATTGCAAACCATAATGCACAAAAGGAAAGGAGAGAGAGATCAAGAAGGAAAGTGCCTCCCACAGAGGGAAACTGGGGGTGGGGGTGGAGGGTGGGGGATGGTGGTGGGGAAATGGGACATTGGTAATAGGAAATGTACACTGGTTGAGGGATGGGTGCTGGATCATTGTATGACTGAAACTTAATCATGAACAGCTTTGCAATGGCCTATCTCACATCAGATTTTCAATTTAAAAAAAAGTAGTGTGGAATTCATGCCCAATTCAATCAGCTTAATCAATGGCTGAATAAATAGCAGTACCTACATTAGAAAAAAAAGAAAAGAAAAAGAAATGAACACCTCATCACTAAAACTTTACCCAGCTAGGTTCTCATCCAGATTTGAAGAAACAACACATAACTTCACAGAGAAACAACAACTTGGAATTTCATAGACTCAAAACTATCTCTACGAGTACTAAGCAGGCTACTTTATATATAAGACAAGCTCCCCAAACAATTCAAACTAATGCAGAAAGATGGCACAAAACTCCATGATAATAGTCTTTCAATGTCAATGGGCTAAATGCACCAATTAAGAGACACAGAGTGGCAGGATGAATTAGAAATTTAACCCAACAGCTCTACTTCCTACAACAATTTAAACAATCAGAGCAAACACAGATTCAAAGTTAAAGGTTGGAAGACAATTCAGGCAAACAAACAACAAACAAAACACTCAAAAAGGCCAGAATGGCCAAACTTGTATCAGATAACATAGACTTCAGGCTGCAAATGGTTATAAGAGGCAGTGAAGATCATTTTTTAACAAGTACATATCAAGGGATATGTACTTCAAGAGGAACTCCAACTCCTAAATCTAATGCACCTAAATGTAAAGCAAAATACTTCAAACAACTGCTAAAAGACTTGAAGAAAGACACTGATAGCAATTCAATAGAAGTTGGAAAACTTCAACACCGTTCTGTCACCTCTTGATAGAGCAACAGACTAAAACTCAGAAAATATTTGCTTTGAAGAAAGAAATGGAAGACAGAGTTTCAGTATATGTATATATGTGTGTATATATATATGTGTGTATATATATATATATATATATAGAGAGAGAGAGAGAGAGGGCTTTTCATCCTCAAAAATCTAAATACATATTCTTCTCCAATGAACATGGGACATTCTCCAAAATGACTACATGCTGGAACACAAACCATATCTCCACAAAGAGCAAAGAAATCTTATCAACTTATTCTCAGACCATGATGAACTGAAAATAGAAGTTAAGCACAAAGAAAAATGGAGAAACAACTCAAAACACTTGTAAATTAAATAGCTCATTACTGAACAACTGGCTGGAGCGATAGCACCGTGCATAGGGCATTTGCCTTGCACGCAGCCAACCTGGGTTCAGTTCCTCCATCCCTTTCAGAGACCCCAGCAAGCTACCGAGATTATCCCGCTCGCACAGCCTGGCAAGCTACCTGTGGTGTATCCAATATGCCAAAAACAGTAACAACAAGTCTCACAATGAAGACGTTACTAGTGCCTGCTTGAGCAAATCGATGAACAGGATAACAGTGATACAGTGATATTGAACAACCAATGGGTCAGAGAGGAAATCAAAGAAGAAATTAAAAGATTCGTGCAAACACACGAGAATGAGACACTGCCTGGACAAACCAGAACTTGTGGGGTACAGCAAAGGTGTTGTTAAATGGAAAATTCATAGCTTTACAAACATTTATCAGGAAGGAAGAAAAGGTCCACATAAATAACTTGACTGCACAACTGAAGAAACTAGAAAATGACCAACAAAAGGAACCCAAACAGGTGGGTGGGAGGAAATAATAAAACTTAGAGGAGCAATGAATAAACTGGGATTTTTAAAAAATCCAAAATATCAATGAAACCAAGAGCTGGTTCTTGAAAAAATTAAATAAGATCTATAGACTACTAGCAAAACTCACAGAGAGAGAGGAGAGAGAGAAAGAAAGAGAACTCTAATAAACTGAATCAGAAATGAAAGAGGGTTCAATGTCATGGAGGGTTCTGTCTACATTTTCCTTCATGTGTCTTATGTATTCAAGTCTGATATTGAGGTCTTTCATCCTTTTTTAAAACTTTTTTATTGAATCACTGTGAGATAAACCATTACAAAGCTGTTCATGATTGGATTTCAGTCATGCAGTATTCCAACACCCATCCCCCCACCAGTGTACATTTCCCAGCACCAGTGTCCCCAGGTTCCCTCCCTCACCCCCACCTCCACCCTCTGCCAGCCTCTAAAGAAGGCACTTTTCTTCTCTCTCTCCCTCTCTCTCCCCCCCCTTTAGGGCATTATGGTTTGCAATATTAATACTGAAAGGTTATCAAGAACACCTCTTACCTACTTTTTTTTTTTTTTTTTTTTTTTTTTTTTTTTTTGCTTTTTGGGTCACACCTGGCGATGCACAGGGGTTACTCCTGGCTATGCACTCAGGAATCACCCCTGGCCGTGCTCAGGGGACCATATGGGATGCTGGGATTTGAACCCGGGTCGGCCGCGTGCAAGGCAAATGCCCTACCCGCTGTGCTATCTCTCCAGCCCTCTCTTACCTACTTTTAACCCTCAGATCTTTTCCAGCTATTATTGTCATACTGGTTTCTTCTCTATCTTACCTACCCTCAGCCCCACACATACTTGTGGTTAGTTCCAACCATTGACCAATCCTCCTAACTCCTGTTTTCCGTAGTCATGGATATTATTCTCCTACTATATATTTTTATATACCACAAATGAATGTATTCATTCTATATTCTATATCTGTCCCTTTTCTTCTGACTCATTTCACTCAGCATAATACTCTCCATGTCCATCCATTTGTAGGCAAACTTCGTTACTTCATTTTTCATGATAGCTGCATAGTACTCCATTGTGTAGATGTGCCACAGTTTCTTTAATCAGCCATCTGTTCTTGGGCACTCAGGTTGTTTCCAGATTCTGGCTATGGTGAATACTGCTGAAACGAACATAGGAGTTCAGGTGGTATTTCTGCTGTGTGTTTTTGGACCCCCAGGGTATATTTCCAGAAGTGGTATGTTGGGTCAAATGGGAGCTCAATTTCTAGTTTTGTGAAAAACGTTCATATTGTTTTCTAAAAAGGCTGAACCAGTTGGCATTACCAGCAACAGTGAGGAGAGTCCCTTTCTCCCCATATCCACACCAACACTGGTTGCTTTTGTTCTATTGGATGTTTGCCAGTCTCTGTGGTGTGAGAAGATATCTCATTGTCATTTTGATCTGAATCTCCCTGATGATTAGTGGCATTCATCCATTTTGATCTGACTTTTGGGCCTAGCATTAGAAAAAGACCTGGGTTCATTTTTTTTGCATGTTACTTCCCAGTTTTCCCAGCAGCACTTGTTGAAGAGGCTTTTCTTTATCCACTTAATATTTCTTACTTCTTTATCAAAGATTGGGTGATCATATATTTGAGGGTCAGTGTCAGTATATTCAACTCTCTTCCATTGATCTGCAGGTCTATCTTTATTCCAATTACCATGCTATTTTAATTACTACCATTTTGTAGCACAGTTTGAAGTTGGGGGAAATAATGCCTCCCATCTTCTTTTTCCCAAGGATTGCTTTAGATATTTGTGGGGTTTTATTATTCCATTTGAATTTCAGGAGTGTTTTATCTATATCTATAAAAATGTCATGGGTATCCTTATAGGAACTGCATTGAGTCTGTACAATGCTTTGGGGAGTATTATCATTTTGACAATGTTAATACTCCCAATTCATTAACAGGGGATGTTTTTCCATTTCCTCAGGTCCTCTTTTATTTCTTGAAGTAGTGTTCTGTAGTTTTCTTTGTGGGAGGTCCTTCACCTCTTTAGTTAAGTTTATTCCAAGGTACTTGATTTTTCTGAGGCACTATTGTGAACTGAATTGTTTTTCTAATATCTCTTTATTCTTTTATTATTTCCATATAGGAAAGCTGTGAACTTCTGGGTATTGATTTTGTAACCTGTCACTCTACTACAGAAATTAATTGTTTCTAAAAGGTTTTTTGTAGAGTCTTTAGGATTTTCTAAGTATAGTATCATGTCACCTGCAAATAGTAAAAGCTTGACTTCTACCTCTCCTACCTGGGTTCCCTTGATATATATATTTGTGCCTAACTTCTATGGCAAATACTCCCAGTACTATATCAAATACCACTGACCAAGCAAGTGAAAGCAAAGATAAACAAATGGGAGTGTGTTAAACTAAGAAGCTTCTGCATGTCAAAAGAACAGTGACCAAGATACAAAGACTGCTCATGGAATGGGAAAAAATATTTACTCAACATCCATCTGATAAGGCATAAGTATTCAATATATATAAGACAATGACAGGACTGTACAAGAAAAAAAACATCTAACCCATCAAAGCAGTTGGGCTTTCGCCTTACACGCGGCCAACCCGTGTTCGATTTCTCCGTCCCTCTCGGAGAGCCTGTCAAGCTACTGAAAGTATGGAGCCTGCACAGCAGAGCCTAGCAAGCTACCCGTGCATATTGGACATGCTAAAAACAGTAACAATAAGTCTCTCAATGAGAGACGTTACTGGTGCCTGCTCGAACCCATCAAAATATGGGAGAAGCAATGAACAAAAACTTCCTCAAAGAAAAAATAGAATGGCCAAGAGACACATGAAAAAATGCTCTACATTGTTAATAACCAAGGAGATGAAAATCAAAACAACAATGAGGTATCATCCCACAGAGACTGGCATACATAAAAAAGAAAAAGAGCAACCAGTGCTGGTATGGATGTGGGAAAAAGGGGCTCTCCTTCATTGTTAGTGGGAATGCTGATGGTCCAGCCTTTTTGGAAAACAATATGGGCATTCCTCAAAGAGCAAAATTTGAGCTTCCATATGACCCAGCAATACCACTTCTGGGAATATACCCTGAGGACCCAAAAAACACACAGCAGAAACACACCATCAGCACTTCTATATTCATTGCAGCACTATTCACCATTGCCAGAATCTGGAAACAATCCAAGTGCCCAAGAACAGATAGCTGGATGAAGAAACTATGATACAGCTGCACAATGGAATATTACACAGTCAGCAGGATAAATGAAGTCATGATAACCATGTATAAATGCATGGACATGGAGAGTATCATGCTGACTGAAATGAGTCAGAGGAAGAGGGACAGACATAGCATGACTGGAATCATTTGTAGGATATATATGAAAAAAACATAGCATGAGACTAATACCTAAGGACAGTAGGGACAAGAGTCAGGAGGAATGGTCCACAGTTGGGAGCTTGACACAAGTGGTGATAGGGGGAGAGCAACTAAGATAGAGAAGGGACCACTATAACAAAGATAATTGGAAATGATCACTCTGTACAAGAACTGAGTGCTGAAAGGAGGTAAAGTGATAAACATAATAACCTTTCAGTATTGCAAACCACAGTGCCTAAAAGAACTGGTGATGGGAATTGTCTGCCATAGAGATAGGCTACAAGAGTGGGGGGCAGGAAGGGAAACTGGGGACACTGGTGGTAAGAAACATGCACTGGTGAAGGAACAGGTGCTGGAACACTGTATGACTGAAACCCAATCATGAACAGCTTTGTAACTATCTCATGGTGATTCAATTTTTAAAAATTTGCTGAAAATCAGTCAAAATATACCTTTTCATAAAAAACGTCTCGTGCTTTGCATGTTTCTTAGTTTTTAATTTTAGATTTAAATTTCCAATCTACTTTTAACTTAATTTTATGTATTATGGGAGATATAGATAAAAGGGTTGGGGGGTATTGGGCTATACTCAATGATGCTCAGTGCTTATTCCTAACTGTGCTCAGGGATTACTTCTGTATAGGGTGCCAGAGATTGTCCCTGGGCTGTCCGCATGCAGGGCAAATACTCTACCTATCGTCCTATTGCTCCAGCTTTATTTTTTATTTATTTATTTTTTTCTTCTCTGTGATGCTTTATTTTGTTGTTCTTTTTCCATGTTCCAATTGACATTTATTTTGAATTGAATGAGTAAAAATATTGGGATTTGGTAAGACAATTCTTTTTTTTTTCTTCTCTGTGATGCTTTATTTTGTTGTTCTTTTTCCATGTTCCAATGCTCCAGCTTTAGATCAAAGGGATTTTTAAAAAATTCCTTTTAAATTGAATGTGCATTTTTTCTTTGACAATACTCTTTTCCCACTAGATTGCCTTGGAAATGCTGCTGGAAATGAGTAACTATATATGCATAAGTCTACTTCTATACTCCTTTTGATCTACTTGGCTTAGCCTTAATGCAGCCCTGTCTTGTTTACTGTAGCTTATATATAATTAAATCAAGTTGTTTAATTAATTTTTTCCTACCCTCCACAATATGATAAATTCCTACTGGAAATCTAACTGGAATTACACAGATCTGGAAATAACAAACACCTTAGCAATTCTGAGTCTTCTGAACCATGAATACAGTACATCTTCTACTTATATCTTCAATTATTCTTCTCAGCAGTGTTTTTTAATAGAAAATATTTTTTCAATTTCTCATTGTTTCCAGTATAGATAAATATTGTTAATTTTTAGGTCTAGATCTTGTACCTAAGTAACCTTGCTAATAAAGTTATCTTTTAAATTTTTCATTCTACAAAAAGCAATATTCTGGGGCTGGAGTGATAGCACACTGGGTAGGGCGTTTGCCTTGCACATGGCCAACGCAGATTCTTTGATTCCCAGCGTCCCATTATGGTCCCAAGAGCACCCCAGGAGTAATTTGTGAGTGTGTGAGCCAGTACTTACCCCTGTGCATCACCAGGTGTCACCCAAAAAGGAAAAAAAAAAAAAGCAACATTCTGACTTGAGAATAAAGCTAATTTTACTTTTTTTTTTCCAATTTCAAAGCCTTTAACTTCTTACTGAATTAGCTAGAATATTCTGGAAAATTTATAGAGATAAGAGCATGTTTCCTTGCTTGTAGGATAACATTGGGTTTGTCCTTTCAGCCTTGCCACAGAGAACTTAGTTTACTTTAAAGCAATGTCCTTTCTGTATGGACACAGGAAGACAGTTAACATTATGTTTTGTAATTTGGGAGCTGATTGACTCAAATAATATTTACTCCTAGGCATCTGCTTTCTCAACTCAGTTGCCCTTAGTTCCTAGCACCCCAGAAGCAGGGTCCTGACAAGGGACGGGACGAAATGGACCCAGGGCAAGCTGTGAGCTACCCTGGCATCGAAATGGGTCAGGCTAAAGTACCTCAATACTCAACTATAAGTTGAGAGCATGGTCATTGACAAATGCTGTCATAATCCAAAAGTAACGACAAGACTAGGACCTTGCTGGGGTTAGGAAGGCTAACCTGGCCTGAGGACTGTGGTCTAGAAAATATAGTGAGATGTCCTCAGGAAGAACCAACCTTTAAGTCTGATATATCTCTTACTGTGCTCATACAGAATGACATTGCTAGAAATATTAGAAGTAAATTCACTATAACTAGAGTGTCGTGCCTGCACGACAGAGCCTGGCAAGTTACCCATGGCACACTGGATATCCAAAAACAGTAACAATAAGTCTCACAGTGAGAAATGTTACTGGTGCCCACTTGAACAAATCGATGAGCAATGGGATGACAGTGACAGTGATTTAAGTGGATTAATAGCTGAGGAAAAAAGAAAGTGACACACCCTGGCCGGCATCCCGCCCTTGAGCCTTGATCTCCTAGCAATCTGGAGTAACTTTAGATGAGATTTGATTCTTGAGTTAATTTCCTGTGTTGGGGCTGGACTGAGCTATCAGGACAAGCCCATGTATACTGTACCGTACTACGGACAGTAACATAGGAACCCATGAAAATGGGCGAGATTTCAGGTGTGTCCTGACGGGTTTGGATATATTGAAAAGAGCAGTTTTCCTTCTCTCACAGAAGCCTGGCTGGTCTTTGACATGCAGATGGTGTTAGCCAGGCCTGACCTTTGATATTGTAAATTGTAGGCTCTGGCCCAGCCTAGTCTTTGGGATGTAGATTTCAGGTGAGGGCCCAGTTTGTATTTGAAGTGTAGATTTCAGGTGGCAGCCCAGCCTAGTTTTTGGGATGTAAATCCAGGTGCCTGTAGCCCAAGAAAGGTTTCAGTTCTGGTTTTGTATCCTTTCCCTGAGGCTACAGGCCTACAGGTACAAGGGAACAATATGTTTCCGCTGTCTCAAAGTTCTTTCTGTAACTTCTTTTGATGCCTTTGATGATGTCACTGTATCACGCCCTTTAGAGGTACTATGATCAATAAAAGGAGACTACAGGGCTCTCTACCTTTGTCTAAGAGTCAGAGAGAACCTAGACCCTCCATGAAATACATTTCTTCCGCGTTCCTTGTCTCAGCGCCTCCGACGGACTGCAGGAACATTCATGCAACATCCTGGAGAAGATGCAGAAGCAGAGAGAAGACACAGAAGCAAGGAGAAAACACAGAAGAAGAGAGAAGACACAGAAGCAGCAGGGAAGACACAGAAGCAGGAGAGAAGACACGGAAGCAGGGGAGAAGACACAGAAGCAAGGAAGAAGACACAGAAGCGGGGAGGAAGACATAGAAGCAGGGGAGAAGACACAGAAGCAAGGGGAAAGACACAGAGGCAAGGCAGAAGACAGTAGAAGACACAGAAGCAAGAGGGTAGACATAGAAGCAGAGAGAAGACACAGAAGCAGAGACAGAGAGAGGTCGGAAAGGACCATAGGAGAGACTGCAGAGACAGAGACAGAGATAGAGAGACAGAGAGAAGAGAGCACAGTGGCACACACAGAAGCAGAACACAAGGAGGAGCCATCCTGATCCCGTGCATACACAGCAGCAGCTCAAGAGCACCAAATGCGCGCGTGCGAGAAAGAGAGAGAGAGAGAGAGAGAGAGAGAGCTGCCAAGAGCCCGCAAACAACACAATACATAATCACATCACCCCTCCACATGCGCGCCTTTGTATTTTTACACTCTCTCTCTCTCTCTCTCTCTCTCTCTCTCTCTCTCACACACACACACACACACACACACACACACACACACTCACACACACACACACACACACACACATCCACCTTCTCTTTTATGAGAAGACATATAATCCCATGACTCAAGAACTAAACAGAGGCTGGGCTCAGTGGTGGAGTGTGGCCAAGGTCCTGAGGCCTAGGCTCCCCCCAGGACTGCAGAAAAAGAGAAAAGGAAGAGAAAAGAACTGAACAGGATTCTTAAGAGCCATCTCAGTTCACTCCACACATGCTGTATTACTTCTGACTTCCACAGGGCTGAGTGCCTCAACAGACACAGCTCACCTCACACCTCACAACTGGCCTTCAATCCCCTCAGGGTTTTCTCATGTGGAATCCACTCAGTCTCCTTCATGGCTCCAAGTATGCATATGCAGCTCAGAGACGTGACCAGTAAAGGCTCCTCTGTCTCTCAACTCTCAGCAGCTGGGCCTATGCTAAGTGAACTGGACAATGTTCCACAGAGGTCAATGCATTGGCCTACCTGTTCTTACTGCTTCCTCAGAGTGAGGGTGGGTACTGCACTAACAGTGCTCAGCATCAGGGAACACTCTTCAATAATACTGACACCCATACTCGGGACAATCTGTAGCTCTAAAAGTGCTAAGCATAAACCGTGGCTCCAACTAGCCCATCACAGGACACTGCTCACTTAGTCAGTCACAGAAATCTGTCTTTATGTATATGTGCCTTAAATTTGAGCATGTCCTCTGAGCTCATCAGCTGGGGGCTCTGTGTAGAATATTAACTAGCCCATATTTCTGGTCTTTATGGCACATGAAGCTGTGAAAAGCCTTACATTACCAAATCCAAAGACTAGTTCAAGGCAACAAGAGCAGCAATGCCCCAAGGAAGGTGCAGTTCTGCAAATGGCAAAGATAGAGGATGAATAAGTATTTGCACTGGATGTGGGGGATAGTGAAGGAAGCCCTCTGGCCTGCACACATGCATGTTACCCTCCATCTCCCATACTTCTCTGAGAAAACCAAAGTCAGAAAAGGGAAACAGTTGTGGCCACAATCATGGAGCAATGGCAGCCGGAGTGTTCCCACTGGCCTGGAGGAGCAACAATGACTCCTAGGACAGCCTGCTCAAGCTGATCTCCTGTGGATGTCAACTGGCAGGTGATGGCTATTCTGACCTGGGTCAGACACATGCAACATCTGGGACTCACAGTAGACAGGAAGCAGTGAAGACACCAGAAGTGCAGGCCCAGACTCTCCAGGGAGCATGCCCTGCCTGATCATTTCCTTGGCAGGGCTGCAGGTGAGCAGAGAAGGAGAGGGTCTGGGAGCTCTTGAACCATAGACACACTGAAGAGAGCATGCTGGGTGGCATCTGTGTTTCTGGGCTGAACTTCATATCACCATAAGTCACAAAATGAAAGCCAGAGAGATTAGCCTGTACCAGGTCCAATTATCAGGACATGATCACACACAAGAATGAGAAAATGGGGTGGGGGATGGGGTAAGGGTGGTGGGAGGGATACTGGGATCATTGGTGGTGGAGAATGGGCACTGGTGGAGGGATGGGTACTCGATTATTGTATCACTGAAAGGGAAGCACGAAAGTTTGCAAGTCTGTAACTGTACCTCATGGTGATTCATTTAAAAATATATATAAAAAATGAGATAATGATATACTGAAACATGTGACAAAATCTCCCTTTCAAATTTGCTTTGCTGTCCTTAAGAAACCATGACTGCATGGCAGTCTGAGGCTAAGTACTGAGAATGTTGCCAATGATTTTCATTGTGTGACAGTTGTGTGACTCCAGCAGCTTCCTGTGAGTGAAAGCAGAGGAAAATAGGCAGCATTGTCAAAGCCAGTCTCCCAGGCACAGCCTTCTTCCAGTTGAGTGCTTTTGCTGAGGTAGGTGAGGAGGTTCTGAAGGAGCAAGAGCATAGTCACTTTTATCTCCACCAGGGCCATGGATTACACAAATAGATGGCCTGGGACCAGGGCTCCCTTTTAACAAGACAAGCTGGCTGCCCCACCCACAGGCCCCCAGAGGTGACTTCAGCAAGCTGGGCACAGCACAGTTCTGAGCTACAGGCAGTGGGTCAGACACTTCAACTACCCTAACCCAAGCTGTCCCTCCCCAGAGGCATTACTCCTCTCTTCCTTCTCCTGGCACCTCTCTGCACCCTGCCTACTTGCCTTCCCCTTGGCCAGTGTGTGGGGTACTCAGCCCTGGACTAACATGCACATTAGGGCAGGCACAGGAGCTTTGGATGGGTGCCTGACAGGCCAGAGCACACCCATCTCTGCCACTAATGGTATCTCACCCAGAGCACACCCTTTCTCCCCAGCTCAGGCCCTTTGCTTGCTGGGAAACTGATGGGTGTGCCGCTCTGAACACAGTCTGGTTGCCTTGGTACGTTAAATGCATTGTTACCACAGGTCCCAGCAATCCAATGCCTAGGGATCCAAGGGAAGGGAATGTAGGTGCAAGTAAGAAAAATATTCACGGCTGTACCATCTGCAATGTCAACAGGTAGGACAAAGCCCTACTGCTCATCACTGGATGAATCCGTGAACAAATACTCAGCAAGGTGGGTCAGAATACAGCAAACTACTGACCAAGGCTCCCAAGAACTAAGAAGGGAGAAAATTTAGTGGATGCTTCCATAGGAAGGTCAGGGACTTGTGTTTGATTTGTCCAGGGGATGAAGAGATGCAAGCAGCAGCCTCTCCTCCAGTAGGCATTTAACAAATACTTCTACCTCCTTTCTACATATGAGCCTGACCAATTCAGTCACACTAGTGCAGTTTCTGTACTTACTCTGAGTTTTAGCTTGTGATGGCCTGCCTGAGAGCAGTTGGCAGTGCCACCCAATGGGTAGTGAGTTCAGGGGATGTTCTGTGAAAAAATGACCATCTGTTACTGAAGGGAATGGTAGGGAAAGGGGACTTCGTTCAGTGATGGAAATGGCAAGACTTCAGCCCCACAGAATATTCCTGAAACCAGTGCCAGCTGAAACTTTTCTTTCTAGCTGAATTGTTTTGGCAGCTGGGCGGTGACAAGGAGGACAGATTTTAGAGCCCAATACAGCCTTGTCTGCCCAAGAGTGACCTCATTTGGAAACTTGTATGAAATGCGTGTCAAAGTCAATAATAAGTAAGAAAGCAAGCATCAGGATGTTAGACACATACTGTTCTTTAAATTAGATTACCCAGACAGAAGCCTGGAACAAAGAGAGACAATGAAAACAAACAGGAGACTGACAGGCTTGAGCAGAGTCCTGGCGCCTGCTGGCATCCCAAAGTCTGGTGGCAGGTCACTCTCTCACGGTTGCCCCTGGCCTTCAACAACGCTGGAGGCATCAATTCCTTAAGGGAGTCATGGTCCCACCTATGTACACAAACTCTACAACCTGAACAAGGGACAGACCCCTCCTCTGAGAGTGGAAGGCACTTAGGACACCGGGAAAGGGGACCAGGCATCAGAAGGGATGCTAAGCCTTGTGCTACACAATTAACATGGGGAAAATCTATAACTTCCTTCTTGCTCTCTTGGGACACTTGCTTTGGGGAGAATGGACTGCCAAGAACACTTGAGTTACCCTAGAGAGAAGTCTCCTGTCCAGTGCCACCTGGGAGCCAACCTGGAGGCAGCTCTCACCCCCTTAAACTCTAGGGGATGTCAGTTCAGTAAACTAAAGACCGGAGCCAGGACCACTCAGCTAAGCACCTCTAATCCCTAGCCCACAAAACCATGAGCTAATGCACACAGTCGTTTAAGCCAAAGCTACTGTGGGTCACAGACCCATATGAGATAATGTAACTGACTCTAGGGTTTTGACTTTGGCAATCTGGCAATGGTGAAAGATTTCTGAAGGCACAATAACCAAAAATCAATTGAAAATCCAGTGTATGATGAATCTGAGGCATCTGTGGAGTGCCCACTCAACCACAGTCCTGAACACATAGAGCCTGTGCATGTTGTCAGGCTACACAGCACCAACGATCACCATGGGCAGCAGCTTGGCTCACTTTCACCCTAGACAGTGCTTCTGCTGTACACACTAAGAAGTTTTTGACACTTACAGAAACAGGGTAGTTTAATTGTGGGAAATAAAGACTCCAAGCATTTTTCTACCATTGTTCTTTAGCATGTAAAATCAAATTAGCTTATCTTTGGGCTATCGTGTTAGAAGGATAGATTTTGAATTTTTTTTTAATAATGTAGGAGGTAATACTATTTATTCAGCCATTGATTAAGCTGATTGAATTGGGCATGAACTCCACATTGCTTTTTTTTATTCTATTCTGAATGTTAACTTTATTTTATTATTATTCCCCCCTCTTTTTTTTGATTCACCATGAGATAGAGCTACAATGTTTGAGCTTCGACCATATAATCATCAAACACCCATCCCTTCACCAGTATACACTTTCCACCACTAAAATCCCCAGTATTTACCCCCACCCCCATTCCAACCCTTCCCCTGCCTGTGTGGCAGACAATTTCCCCCATACTCTTTCTACTTTGGTTACGTTTGGTATTTTGACACCAGTCTCACCACCACTCAAACTTGCCGAAAAGGCAATGCTGGACAATCTGTTTTGTATTGCTTGTTATGGATAGAATATAATGTCCAGGAAATTTTGTGTTGTTCTCGTGCAAAGCAGCCGCGCAACATCTTATAGCCTACTTCTCTCTCTGGGAGAACCAGCAGGCTACCGAGTTTCCTGCTCACATGGGAGAGCCTCGCAAACTCCCCGTGGTATATTCATATGCCAAAATCAGTAACAGTGCTGGGTCTCATTACCCTGACCTGAAAAAGCCTCCAATGTGGCATCATTGGGAAGAACAAGTAAGGAGAGGCTTCTAAAATCTCAGGGCTAGGATGAATGAAGACATTACTGAGACTGCTCGAGAAATTTGACGATCAACAGGATGATGATGATGATCTCTTACTGGAGCTTTAGTTCATAGTCTCTGGGCCTTGGCCATTGATGAGATTACATGTAGCCAGGGGCAGTTTGTGGGTGTGACTGTCAAGCTACTGGAAAACTGGGGACTGGTGGGAGGAGGCCCAGTCCTGAATCAAGCAGGCTTGGAGATCTGAGTCATGGATTCCGGGATATCTGGGTTTTCCTGCTGGTCTGCTTTCTAGTGAGGTTTATCCCATTTTGGGTAAGGTCTCTTGGGTGAGGCTTGTCTGAGTATGTGGAGAATGGCCTTGGACATGGATGTGGTTGGGTCCTGGAGGTTTTCGGCTGCCAGGGTTCTGCTTGGGGCAGGGAAGGAAACTCAACCCGCCCCCCTCTGAGGTGCCCCAGTGAAGACAGCCTGGCGTGGGGTCAGGGCAATCTGTGGTGCTCTCTTCTGGGAGCTTTAGTTTATAGTCTCTGGGCCTTGGCCATTGATGAGATTACAGGGTGCCAGGGGCAGTTTGTGGGTATGACTGCCAAGCTACAGGAAAACTGGGGACCTAGGGGGAGGAGGCCGAGTCCTGATCAAAGCGAGCCTGAGGCTCTCAGTCATGGGTTCCCAGCTACCTCTGTGCTACAGGCCCTAACTGCATCTTTTGATCTCTTTCAAGATTTATGAGTTTCTGAAAAAAGGCCAGTAAATGAGCTTATATAGCTGAGCCGGAGGTGGTTTGTAGGTGTGTCTCCCACATACTTAACTTTTGGCGTTTAATTCTTGGTAAACTTGGCCCCATGTTGTTGGGGTCTGGCCAAAGGCACAGCAGCAATTTTGGGGTATCTGGAAGTCTGAAGGCATCATCAAGCTGCTAATGCACTTGCCCCACAGGTACAGGTTGACTTGCTGGCGGCACCATAACCCCCTAGATTTTAAATTTTGCTGTTATCTCCTTTGAGAAAAAAATTAAGTGCTTAATTGCAGCAAGTAAAAAAAAAGCCCTTAATAATATTTCTCCACCATCACTGCTATGGGAACATCATTTTTACAAATTAAGCACAAATGCAATTTCATAAGTTAGAGCTAATATTTGAGAAATCATTAGCAATATTTATTTACAAGTTAGGACAAAATATTTTTGTTATAGATCACTGTATCATTGTCATCCCGTTGTTCATCAATTTACTTGAGTGGGCGCCAGTAACATCTCCATTCGTCCCAGCCCTGAGATTTTAGCAGCCTCTCCTTACTCGTCTTTCCCAAAGATTGGAGGCTCTTTCAGGGTCAGGGGAATGAGACCTGTTATCATTACTGTTTTTGGTATATCATACACCATGGGAAGCTTGCCAGGCTCTGCCGTGCAGGTGGGATTTTCTCGGTAGCTTGCCAGGCTCTCCAAGAGGCATATATATTTATTTCCCTCTAAGATGATATGGATAAGCAGCAAAATTCAGATAGATATAAAAATATTGAGTGTGTAAAAGAAAAAGAACAGGGGCACGGGAGGAGCGCCTCACCGTACCGAGCCAGGCACAGGGTGAATGAAGGAACGGAGGCAAGATGGTTGGTCTCAATCGCAGTTTATTCCAATCTTCTCTCCATCCACTCCCGTCTCTCTCTCTGCTTCTCTGGAACTCACCAGCACTCGCCCACGCCCCCTCTAACAGCCACCTTAAACCCCCCCCCCATCCGACTCCGGATGCAGCGGGCTGGGGCTTATGCATAGGTGTGGTTACAATCAATAGGGGGTAAAGTTCTATCCCTTAGAGGATGCTTTCACTAGGACAGAATCTCTCTCAGCAGGACATCCGCTCAGGGGATGCTTCTTCTAGGTCAGATTCTCTTTCAGCAGGACACCCACCCAAGAACGGAATCCCATGGGTGTGTTTCTCCTCTCTTTGTCCAACTAACATATAGGTATTTATATTATAAATCATTTTGTATGGACATAGCAAGAGACACATTAAGCTTATAGAATTGCTCTCCGGGGGTCACCTCGATCTCAGACTATAGCACTCAGGCCAGATTAGTCTTTCCTAGCCCTAGCAGGGCCCTAGTCTCGTCGTTGCTTTTGGATCATGACATGACATGCTCATGACCAAGCTCTTAACATATAGTTAAGCATTAGGCGCTTTGGCCAGGCCCATCTCAATGCCAGGGTAGCACATAACTCACCGCTTGCCCTGGGTCCGTCCTGTCCCTCGTCGGGACCCTGCTTTTGGGGGTGCTAGGAAGCAAGGGCAGCTGAGGCTTAAGTCCAGAAAGCAGATGCCCAGGAATGAATAACATTTGAAGCCAATTAAATCCCATGTTACCAAAGCATATTAATAAATGTCTTTCTTTGTCCACACAAAAAGGATATTGTTTTAAAGTAAACTATTCAAAAGACATAAGAGAGGAGAAAGACAATATTAACTTACAATACAAGTACACTGTCCTAGCAAGGTCTGACCTTACAAATTAACAGAGTTTGATTAGAGGAAGAGCAGACAAACTGGTAGAAGTGGTTACAGATAAACAAAGAAATGGGAGTGACTCGGGAGCACTTTGATGGGTGTGACTGATAAACCTAAGCTCCTAGTGGCAAGGGGGCAGGACAAACCAATGATATCCAACAATTGAGGACAAAATGACAGGCTTCCCTACCATGTTGTAGTATACCTAAATTGACAAGAAAAAGAAAATTAGTTGAATCATATTTGTAATATGGATTTATTTCTAATAGTTGTGATGGTATGGAAAAACCTCTTTGCTGAATTTGTAATGAAGTTTTGGCTGCAGAAACATGTACCCAGCCAAACTAAAAAGATATCTTAGGGCTGGAGAGATAGCACAGCGGGTGGGGCGTTTGCCTTGCACGCAGCCGACCCGGGTTCAAATCCCAGCGTCCCATATGGTCCCTTGAGCACAGCCAGGGGTGGTTCCTGAGTGCAGAGCCAGGAGTAACCCCTGTGCATCGCCAGGTGTGACCCAAAAAGCAAAAAAAAAAAAAAAAAAAAAAAAAGATATCTTAATACTAAGCATGCAATATCTGCAATAAGCCAAAGGAATATTTTATTTATTATTTGCTTTTTGGGTCACACCCAGCGATGCTCAGGGGTTACTCCTGGCTTTGCACTCAGGAATTGCTCCTGGCAGTGCTTGGGGGACCATATGGGATGCCGGGGATCGAACCCGGGTCAGCCACATGCAAGGCAAATGCCCTACCCACTGTGCTATCACTCCAGCCCCACAAAGGAATATTTTAAATAAAATATTAAAACCTTTTGGAATCACAAGGTTTAAATGTTTTATTTAAAATGTTCAACTAAAGTAAAAAATGTTTTGTGAAATATTACTGATAAGTATTTACCTGCATCTTACAATACTCCCTATTTAATCACTGTCACTGTCACTGTCATCCCATTGTTCATCGATTTGCTCTAGTGGGCACCAGTAACATCTCCATCGTGAGACTTGTTGTTACTGTTTTTGGCATATCCAATATGCCACGGGTAGGCTTGCCAGGCTCTGCCATGCGGGTGGGATAATCTTGGTAGCTTGCCAGTCTCTCCAAGAGGGATGGAGGATCGAACCCAGGTTGGCCACGTGCAAGGTAAATGCCCTACCCGCTGTGCTATCACTCTGGTCCAGGGAAAGTCACTGTCACTGTCACTGTCATCCCGTTGCTCATCGATTTGCTCGAGCAGGCATCAGTAACGTTTCCACTGTGAGACTTGTTACTGTTTTTGGCATATCGAATTCGCCACGGGCAGCTTGCCAGGCTCTGGTGTGTGGGCGAGATACTCTCAGTAGCTTGTCAGGCTGTCTGAGAGGGGCGGAGGAGTCGAACCTGGGTCAGCCAGTGTGCAAGTCAAACGCCCTACCCACTGTGCTATTGCTCCAGGGAAAGTATGGGGATAAAATTCATAAAATTCCTTTATTGAATTATACTATTTTGAGAAACATTCCAAAAATATTATCAAGCTTATTATCACACTTAAGGGTAGTTCAATGTTTGCAATTCAGTTAAACGAAATAACTTATATATATATATGTATATATATAAAATATATATATATTTTGCTTTAGGAATGCTGGGAATCGAACCCAGATCAGCTGCA
Organism: Sorex araneus; assembly: GCF_027595985.1. NCBI lineage: Eukaryota > Metazoa > Chordata > Mammalia > Eulipotyphla > Soricidae > Sorex > Sorex araneus. The sequence continues at coordinate 50,584,823 of NC_073303.1, forward strand.
TGCAAGGCAAATGCTCAACCCGCTGTGCTTTCACTCCAGCCCCAACAACTGATATTTCAAGTATGCACCGTTGTGAATTTATTTAAGTTATGTTTATGAAGGAAGCACAGACAAGGAACTATTGTTTTGTGTCCCTTGGAAGGGCACACAGGAGGAAAAGAAGGTTTACAATGGAAAAACTGGTCTCTTCAGAGGGTGTTGGAACAATAAAACAGATAGTACAAGTTAAGGTACTGGCCTTGCACTTGGTTGGCCCTGGTTCCAACCCTGGTTCAATATCCTGCTCCACATATAGTCCCACAGCATTGCCAGGAGCGATCCCTGAGCATAGAGCCTGGGAGTAAACCCTGTGCACAGCCAAGTGTAGCCCCAAACAGGCAAATAAATAAAGAGAAATCATGCTCTCAATAGTCCTCTGCTTTTAAATCTTAGTGAAGACATGAACTCCGGTTACAGAAAAGCTAATTAACAGATACAAAGGTAAGGAGGCTCTGGAAAGCATCAGGTTAAACAGATTACTGAAACTGAGAGATGGTGTTATTATATTTTTTAACAGAAAAACGATTTCAATTCTTTATTACAGCGGTTGGGCTTTCACCTTTCACACAGCCGACCCGTGTTCAATTCCTCCGCCCCTCTCGGAGAGCCCTGCAAGCTACTGAGAGTATGGAGCCCGCACGGCAGAGCCTGGCAAGCTACCCATGCGTATTGGATATGCCAAAAACAGTAACAATAAGTCTCTCAATGAGAGACATTACTGGTGCCCAATCGAACAAATCGATGAGCAACGGGATGACAGTGACTATTTATATTGTAGTGCCAGAGATTGAACCAGGGCCTCATACAAGCAAGACAAATGCTCTGAACTACAGAGCTATTTATCTATTAGCAATAAATAAATTGCCCAGCCTTGAATTTCGATTTTGCCCTTTCATCCCCATAATGACTTATCACTTTCAAAACTGTGTCACTTGTCAGATATTTTTTAAACTCAATGATTTAAACATACCACTTCAAAGGAAACACTGTAATGTAACACCTCCATGTTAAAAGGTGAAAATGAAAGTCTTATTTAAATAGTTAACCTATGGAAGGAAAGGATAGAAAATAGGTTTTTAAAAAAAATTTTATTGAATCACCATGAGATAGTTACAAGCTTTCATGTTTGGATTGCAATCACAAAATGATCAAACACCCATCCCTCCACCAGTGTACATTCCCCACGACTAACATTCCCAGTATACCCCCCCTTTTCCAGTCTCCCCCCTGCCTCCATGGCAGACAATATTCCCCATACTCACTCTCTACTTTTGGGCATTATGGAGGCCCAAAGGATACCAGCTAGAAGAAAATGGTTCTTTATAAATGTTTATAGCTACTGATTATTTTATAATGGAAAATAATCTTCCCAAAGATTTTTAAAATTATAATGAATTATCTGAAGAGCCTGGAGACACAGCTTTGGAAATACTTTCCTTCCAAAATTTTGATTCTCAAAAACTAAGGTGGGTTCATAAACCAACACTGTATCACTGTATCACCGTCGTCCCGTTGCTCATTGATTTTCTTGAGCGGGTGCCAGTAATGTCTCATTTGTCCCTGTTGCATTCAGGGTCAGGGGAATGAGGCCCATTATTGTTACTGTTTTTGGCATATCGAATATGCCACAGGTAGCTTGCCAGGCTCTGCCATGCGAGATTCTGCCTCATAAACCATACTCAACTGAAATTAAAAATATTAGTATAGGATCGGAGTGATAGTATAGCAGGTAGGGTGACTCAGATTCAATTTTATATAAAAACAAACAAACACATCTATCCTATAAGAAAATAGGAAGAAAATTTGTCTTCGTATTTAATAAATAGCAACAGTTGATTTAAATTAAAGTATTTCTAAAATAATTTTTAATGATTTGTTATTAGTCAATGTTTTACTTGTTTACCTATTTTTTTGGTTTTTTTTTTTTGTTTACCTATTTTTATATACCTATATACCTAGGGTCATGTAAAAATTTCTTGGGCGAAAAGGGATCATGAATGAAAAATTTTAAGAAGCCCTGGTTTAAATTTGGATAAATTTTTTACACAGCAATAGAAAAGAAAATAGAAAGAAGGCAGGTGGGATAGAATCCATGAATAAAAAATTCTAAAGAAACCCACAACACAAAAATATAAAACGTCACTGACTCTGGGGGAGAAGATATAGGCTATCAGGAAACACAAGTCACAATGACAACAAGCTGCCACATCGAGCCAGTGCAAATAGCACAGACCAATAGGACGAGAAACAGCTAGTGTGGGTAGAAAGGAGCCGCCCTGACCTAATGGGGATCCATTGTCCAGCCTCTATGGGAGGAGCATGGGGACTTCTCATCAGAGTAAGAACAGAGCTTCCACAGGACCCAGCAACCCCGCTCCTTGGCATCTATATCCCAAACACAAACATTCATTCATTCAAAAGGAGCTGGGCACACCTATGCCCATGACAGAGCTTAGTACAAGAGCCAGAACAGGGAGATACACAAAATTTCCGAGGATAGACGAGGGGATTAAATGTGGTATGTATGAAAAATGGAGTATTATGAAGCTATAAGAAATGATGAAATCATGCAGTTTGCTGCAATATGGATAGAACTGGAAGGCATCACATTAAGCAAAATAAGTCATAGGGAGGTCAAACACAAGATGATCTCACTCATCTGTGAAATCAGAGAAACAGAACAAGAAATAAACTATTTCTAACAATGACAACTACCTTGGCCTTAGACAAAACTAACTGTCCGGCACTAGAGGAAGAGAGGATGCGGACCAGACTAGATGTGGCATGGGAACAGAAGAAGAGGGTCATGGGCATTTTGGTGGTGGTGGGTGCAGTAACTTTGTATATCAATACCATATTCTTTATTGTTTTGCTTTTTGGCCACATCAGGGGTGCTCAGGGATCACTCCTGTATGGCTGGGAGGTCATTTGGGATATGGGATATGGGTGGTGGACTGAACCCAGGTTAACCACATACAAGGAAAGTGCCCCACCTGATGGGGCATCCAGTCCCGATGCCATATTCTTTAACACTATTATATAAACCATCTAATTTTTTTCCTTTTTGGTCACATCCAGTGGTTCTCAGGGCTTACTCCTGACTCTGTGCTCAGGGATCACCCTGGCGAGGCTCAGAAGGCCATATGAGATGCCAGGGATCAAATCCATGCAAGGCAAACACCCCACCAACTGTACTATTGCTCCAACTCCTATTATAGCCATCTTACCCAATTATAATTAAAAATTAATTTGAGACCTATCTGGGGCAGGAGAGATCGTATAAGAGGTAAGGCACTTGCCTTGCACACAGTTGTCCCTGTTCCATCCCTGGTATTGCATATATGGTCCCCAGAACACCACCAGGAATGAATCCTGAGCACAAAGCCAGAAGTATGACCTGGGCACAGCTGTTATGGTACAAAACACCCGTCCAGCCTCCTGCCCTCTGCCAAAAAATGGCCTGCATGTTAAATTAAGTTCGATTTTTGAAAATGTGCTCATTTTGCCCTCACTGCGTGTAGAAAGCCAGGCTGGAGTGATAGCACAGTGAGTAGGGCATTTGCCTTGCACGTGGACGACCCGGGCTCGACTCCTCCATCCTTCTCAGAGAGCCCGGCAAGCTACCCATGGCGTATTAGATATGCCAAAAACAGTAAGAACAAGTTTCACAATTGAGATGTTACTGGTGCCTGCTCGAGCAAATAGATGAACAACTGGACGACAGTGCCAGTGCAACAGTGCTACAGTGTAGAAAGCCAGGTGAAAGCTTCTTTTTGTATTACCATAGGAGGGAGCCACTTTTCCTGTCACCACAAGTGCAGTTAAAAGCCATTTGAAGTCACTGACTATTTCTCTGCTAAGATTGTGTTCTCATATTTAGTATCCCAGAGGTTCACCTGGAGGTATTTTTTTCTCTTCATTTTACCAAATTGGTATTTGTTAAAATGAATTTCTTAATTCCTGAAACCTTAAAACTTCTGAATATTTTAGGTGAGTGGATTTTATCAATTCTGGAAAAATATTGGCTAACATCTCTTCTGACTTCAAAATTTCAAACTCCCCACCCCTAAGTCAGACAGACAGACAGACACACACACACACACACACACACACACACACACACACACACACACACACACATACTTCATCCTTCTTTGGACACCAATAAATTTGTTCTGCCTTATCAGTACCTCTCAAGTCTCTTATCCTAGCTTTCACACTTTATCCTTCTTCATCCCTCTGTGCTGCACTCTGAGTGATTACTGTAGATTACAGAAAAACCCTCACAAGGATGGAAAATATAGAAAATAGGTTAAGTGAGGAGAAGTAGAAACTAAGACGGTCTGGATGTAACCTCACTGGGCTTTGTGAGGAAGAGAAAATTGTGACAAATACTATCTAAAGGAAAGAAAATCATAAAATGTTTGGGGAAGTCACTCCAAGTAAGAACAATGACATCAAACAGAAAGATTTACACAAATAAATGATTTCACACCCACTAAAGAAACTGAATTCACAGCTTAAAGCTTTCCAACAAAGACAAGGACACATTCAAATGGCTTTAATGGAAATTTCTATTAAATGGTTAAGGAACAGAATACTGATCCTACATTAAGTCTTCCTGAAAATAAGTAAGGGGTGAGCACTTCCCCCCCAAAATTTTATGAGATCAATATTACTTTAACAGTGAAGTTACATAAGGTTATTTCAAGGGGGGGTGGGGAAATCTTCAATTCAAAAATCCCTCATGAATTTACATGCAAATATTCTTAACAAAATCCCTTTTACATAATACATCATAACTAAGTAGGACTTAACCCAGTAATGTTAGTTCAACATTTAAAAACCAACTATTGCAATTCTCCACTTTTCTAGATTAAATAAAAAAACATTATTTCAATAAATGCAAAAAAATACCCAACAAAGCTCAACAAGCATTCATGAAAACAATTTCAGCAAATTCCTTAACCAATACTGTCTCTCTGACCCTGTAACTTTAAATTTTTTTTCAGCTGTTCTGCTTCTTTTTCTTTTGAATTTTAAGGTCATCTTGCATAAAAAAGGGAGAGAGATGCTTGCCCTTGACTATATAAATGTGGGTAGTATTACCTTATTTAAATATTAATATTAGCCAAAGTGCTAGAGCACAAGCTTCATATGTACAAGGCCCTGCGTTCAATCCCTAGCACCACACACACCCCATTCCAACTGCCAGGTGTAACTCTAGTGCCCTGCAGCACTACCAGGCCCATATGACAGGAGTGAGTACTGCAGGGAGTGGTCCCAATCCCTTATGCCCCGCTGGGGAGGCCCTCAACTGTATCTGATACTCAAAAACATGATGGTGAGTGAATGAAGTCAGAAACCAAAACCTGCACACTGTGATTCCATCTATAGGAACGGTCCACACAGGCATAGACTTACTGTCAACCATAAAGACAGTCATAGACTTACTGTCAACCATAGAGACAGTCAGACAGACAGACAAACAGACAGACAGACAGACAGACACACACACACACACACACACACAATCTAAGAGCAGTCTACATTAGGTTGCGGGGAGGGAGCAACACAGACTGAGTGTCAATTGGAATGGAGTTTTCTTTAACAGTGATAAAATTCTGGAATCGAAGCGGTGAGAGTTGCGCATACTACACAAAATAATACAGGATTTTACTATACTCTGAAATTTTACCATACTCTGAAATGGTGAAAGTTATGAAATAAAATTTTATCTTGAGAAAACTAAATTTTTTAAAAAAAAAAGAAGTCAATTAACCCCCATGTGATTTCTACTTTTACTTATTTATTTTGGTTTTGGGCCACATTCAGAAGTGCTCAGGGCTTACTCCTGGCTCTGCATTCAAGGATTACTCTAAGAGGGACTCAGGAAACTGTATGGTATATCAGGGATCAAATCCTGGTTGGCCACATATAAGAGTACCCCCCAAAAGTAATTTTTATATCCAACACAAATTCAATTTTAAAATATCTTATTTTTTTTTGTAGAAGCTAACGAATTGAGGGGCCAAAGTGATAGTACAGTGGGTAGAGCATTTACCTTGCATGCAACTGGCCCTGGTTCAATCCCTGGCATCACATATGGTCCCCCAAGCACCACCAGGAGTACTCCCTGAGCATTGTCAAATGTGGCCCCTAAATAAAACAAGGACAAAAAAAAAAGAGAAAGTAACTAACTAGTTGATTCTTAAATTTTACATGGATGAGCAAAGAATAGGAAGATTGTTCTCAGAAGGAAGATCACCCTGCCAGATTTCAGGCCCACTCTAAAGCAGAATTTCACAACTCTGTGGGGCCCCACGACATTCCAAGGGGCCACAGATAAAAAACTGAGTAAAGGTTGGGGGTGGCTATGGTACAAGACTAAGGAGCCAACACAGGACAGGGGTCAGGGTGAGGGGCAGGGAAATCAGGAGGGCCGTTGGGCAGAAAAAGGTAGAGAAACACAGCTTGGCAGACAGTGCCAAGACACTGAATATGGAATCCAGAAATAAAGGCTAACTGATGATGGAGCTAAGCTAATGGATGAGGGGAGAACATGTCTTTTAGCAAACATCGTTGAATGGAAGTACACACACAGGGGAATAAGAACTGCCATCAGTGACAAGCATTCATGTCAGCCATTAATTCTAAAGACTGGAGCAGGGGTGGGAAGACCAAAGACCAAAATGGGAAGTCCACCATTCGGAAGAAAAGCCAGAAGATAATTTTTGTCACATCCGGTGAGCATAGAATTTTCAGCTAAGACATATGGTGCTGACCCTGAAAGAAAGGATTCAACTACTAATCTGACTTTACCAATATCAAACATGTCTGCTCTTTGAAAGATACAGTTAAGAAAATCAACATTCAATCCTGCTCTAGAGAAAATCTGTCAGATACATATCTGGCAAATGAAGGGTGTCATGGGCCAAAGACACACCCTCACCTCAACAACAAGAAAACAAATATTATGGGACTTTATCACGGAAAAGGACTTTATTTTTACGAAAGGGACCCATGACACATGACCCTGGTGGCCTCCCATGAGGCCTACACTCTAGGTCAAGCTTGTTGGCAGGTAACAGCCCCATACCTCCCAACACTGCTGGCTGCAGCTCTGAAAAGAGAACAAAAACCACTAAAGGACTGGAGAGATAGAACAGAGATTAGGGTTTTTTCCTCTCATGCTTAAGCTGGCTTCATCCCTGGAACTGTATTTGCTCCCCAGTGCACCACTAGGAGTGAGACCTAAGCACTGCTGGGTGTAGCCCCAAAAACTGAAGAATAAAAATTCCATTGGCAAAAGCTATACATTAGATTTCCAGAAAACAACTGGAGCTGCCTTTGACTTTCTTCCATTTTTTTCTGTGTGTGTGCCAGACACCTAACACAAGGCCTCAGATGCAAAGCATGCACTCCACTGCAGAGCTCAAACCACGACCTTGGGTTTTCAATATGGACTTTTTACTAGACACTTAAACTATTCTGCTGGTGACCCTTTTCATTAGCAATGTTATCTATCCATCTATCTATCTGTAGCAAAGAAAGATAAATCATTGCTCCTGCACTTGGATACTGATGCCAACTGTTTCCATTAACATTGATTTTCTTTTTTGGAGAGCAATCTTAGGTGAGACAACTTCAGAATAACAGAATAATTTAGTAGGCAAAATAAAATATATTCTAAATACTATAAATCATGGATCAGGACGAAAATAAAAGTCTTGTTGCAATGGTTTCTCCCGATATTCTTAGTCGGACTCATTCTAGGAACAGAAACATCTATGGTCCATGAAGACAGGGAATACAAAGTGTGACAGGGGGGAAGTGAATGTGAATGGCCACACTCGTGAGAAACCATGATGGCAGTTGTGCAGCAATAAAGAGGGCAACAGGAAACCACTGTCCAGAGGTGGTAATCAGAGATCAAATTTTAGAAGATTCTTACATCAAGCTGGGTGTCACTAAAAATGCCAGTAAACTTTAGACATTGATAAATCAAGTACACATGTGAAACAAATACAAAAATAAGAAAAATCAAAATTATATCATGAAGGAGAAAAACAATGAAGAAAAAAATCATTTATTAATCCAAAAGGAGGAGAAAGGAGAAAAGAAAAACATGAGACAATTGAGCTAACCAGAAAGCTCCAAGGAAGATTGTAGAAAAAAGCCCAATAATATAAGAAATTAAATTAAATACTCCTGTCTTTAAAGGACAAAGATTATCAGGGAATACAATATTCCATTAGATACCATTTTGAAGGATAAAACTAAAAATAGAGATAAAATAAATTATGATATAAAGGTTAAGGAAAACACATAAAAGACCACTATAGCACATAAAATGCATCTTGAGACAAAAAGCATTACCCAAGATAGGACACATTACAGAGAGAAATGAAAGGTTCAACTCATGAGTAAGATACAATTCTAAACTTGCATACCTCCAAACCAAGTCTCAACATCTTATAGAAATCAGAAGTGAACAGAAATATAATAAAATAGATAAATCTACAACCACACTGTCACAACTGTGACTGATACAGCAGTTAGAGAAAAATATTTATAAGGCAATGAAAGATTTAAACAAGATGAGCAAAGTCATTTAACAGACATAAGTAGAATTCTCTCCTCAAACACAAACATGTATATCTGACCCTACTTGAGTTCTCTGCACGTGGCAAAACTACAGAGATCTATGATCACACAACAAAGCACGGAATGGAGGTAAATGTGCTTGTTCTACATCATGCAGGTTTTTAAACTCCCATGTATTTGGAATTGAGAAACACTTTTTTTTTCTTTTTTCTTTTTGGGTCACACCTGGCGATGCACAGGGGTTACTCCCGGCTCTGCACTCAGGAATCACTCCTGGTGGTGCTCAGGGGACCATATGGGATGCTGGGAATCAAACCCGGGTCGACCGTGTGCAAGGCAAACGCCCTACCCGCTGTGCTATCGCTCCAGCCCCGAGAAACACTTCTAAATAACTAACAAACCAAAAAAATGAAGTATAAGGGAACCAAAATATTTTTAAGTCAAAGATTAAAAAGTACTACATATATATTTGCATATATATACATTTCTGCACCACAACGCATAAACATAGAAGAAAATACTGATTCCAAATGCTTATTTATGACAAAAATTGTCAATGACTAAACCCAAACATAAATTAGAAAAGAAAAACAATATACACTCCCAAGAAGCAAAAGAAAATAAATAAGGATAGAAAATAATAGAAAGATAAATACCCCTAGGATATTTATTTTTATTTTTTTTAAATAAGCAGTAAGAAATAAAACTCTACCACTACTGGATAAAACAAGAATGATGTTTTTTCCCATCTTGAGTAAAGGAAAAACTGCATAACTACATTAAAGCTAAAAATGTGATAAAAGAGATCATCTGACTCCTAAGGAGTCAAAAACCTCCGAGTTTGCAAAACTGGCATGAGAAAATATTCATGTTAAATGGAAATTATTTTCACCAGGCAAGGGAAACAACATCTCTAATATACATAAGAAAAGAACTTTTTAATTTGAAAGACACGAAAGAACAGAAATCCTATGGAAAAATAGTAGAGTAAAGAGATAGAAACCTACGTCTTTACACCCATGCAAAAGGGAAATGCACTTTGCCAGCCACTGAGTCACTCACTGAACAGGACAGCCAACTTCAGAAGACCAATGACACCATGTGCCCTGCAGCTGGCACTCTCATTCCTGAGAGGAGGTGGCAGTGGAGACGTCACACCTAAGAGGTCACGGGAAGAGCCAGACAACCACACAGGCTGACTCTAGGTATTTATTTACCCAGAAAATAGCAAGGTATGACACTCACATGCACCAGGAGGCTTCGCTTCAGACAGGGGTAAACTACACAGAGCTCCAGCATCAAAGGAGAGGAACTGGATAACCATGGGAAGCCTATATGGTGAGGCATAAACAAAGCAGAAAGAAAGATTCTGGGGTGCAGTTGGGAGGGGTGCCAGAAGACACTGACTGGTGAAGCACCTCCAGCGCCAGTGTAAATATGGCAAATACACCAATTTATTTTGCCAATGGAGAAATAGCAAATCTTACGTTAGAAATTCTGCCACCATTAAAAAATGTATATATAGTAAAACAGAGTTCACATATATACATATGCAAAAAAGAGGAAAACATTTAGAAAATAGAAACATAGCTGCTTTTTAAAATATAGGTCCTCACCCAAGGTGGCAACCTAGTCAAATCTGACTCTCCACAGCGAGCAACAAACTGCATCTTCATTAGGTTGATTCTGTTACAGAGGAAGAGGGTTGGAGTCAGGTGGCAAGCTAAGACCATCTGTTTGGCCAGTGTGAGTCTTACCAACCAATCAGACAACAGAAACAGCCAAGGGCAGGGATAGGTAATACACACACACACACATACACACACACACACACACACACACACACAGAGGCAGGGGCAAACATCTTCAAATCCAAAGGCCTACATGGACTGACAGGGAAGCTGCAGATGTCCAGGAAAAGTGGAGAGAGAACCAACTAGGAGACAACAGCCTCAACCAGAGAGACAGAAGGGAAGGAGAAGCAGTTAGGTAATATCTAGCAATCTGTGAGAAGAAGTGGCAAACCAGTGAGCTGCCAGCACACAGAAGCAGCAAGGGCCACCGGGGATGCTGTAGCCTACAGAGATAAAAACTGCTTGAACTGTTAAATAAAAAGTACTTAAATAAGAGAGTTGTAACAGAACTGCAGTACCAGTTCCTTTGGGAAGAGCAGAAGATGAGAAAAGCAGCCCGGTAGAGAAGGAACAACAGCACACCCTGCCAGGAGTGTTCCCAGGACAGGTGGCTGGGAAACTCCCTTGGGAGGGGGCAGAGAGATAGCACAGCAGGCAAGCCACTGGCCTTCATGATATTCAAGCCACTGTACCTTATATGGTCCCAAAAGCACTTCAAGAAGTGATCCCTGAGCACAAAGCCAGCAGTAAGCGCTGAGCACAGAGGTGTGTGTTAAGAGAGGAGAGGAAAGGTGAGGTGAGGCGAGGTGAGGTGAGTCTAGGAGTCCTTCCCTGGAGGACTTACAGGTTTAGAAACAAGGTCTGTTCCCAGTGTATTTTGAGCAGTCCCTGAGTGCTCACCAACATCGGGCAGAGAACAGGGTTTCTGGGAAATCCAAACCATACTATGTCTAGGCTACCAACCAGCAGTACCTGTCTACGGTTTGGGATCACAGAGAGGGTCAGCCTACAAAACCTGAGCTGAACTAAGCCATCACTTAGCCCTATGCAAAGGCTGGCTAGTGGGCTCTCTCCTAAAAGCCAGTGAGGGAAGACCCTCAGTTTATGCAGCCATAGTATCTGTGCCTCAGACACACCACAACAGCTTTCTTTTTGTGTCCATCGCCTCTGCCCCACACTAAACAGGTCCCTAAACTCCAGCATTCCCATATTGTGCCAAGGACTTAGCCTATAGAACTGAAAGCCCCGCACTCAGGACAAACAGCCAAGACCAACATCCTGAAACCGTCCACTACCACTCAACAATGATGCGTCTAGCCTGGGAAGGAAAACTATAGTCTGTTCCACAAAGGCAAGTATGAGCACCAAACACATGGAAAAAGAGGAATTCTCAATTGATGGATCAAGACAAACTCTGGGGAACTTTCTGATGAACAGAACTGAAGACTTCCAAGCAACAGTTGTGAGGGTCCTGAATTAGGAGACCAATGGATGAACAAAATGAGAACTTCAACAGATTGAGATTGATCATAATTGAGGTCACTAAGCTGAAGAATGAAGTATTTAAACTAAAAACACAATGGAGGGAGAATTCAAAATTAATCTGAAAACACAGTAAACTGGAAGATAAGTTGGCAGAAAAAATTAAAAAATGCCAGAAAACACAACTGGACAACCACATGCAAAAAAATAGGCGTAGACCTTGACCTGACACCATGCACAAAAGTCAGATCAAAATGAATTAAAGACCTCAACATTAGACCACAAACCATAAGGTACATTGAAGACAAGGTCGGCAAAACCCTCCATGATATTGAAGATAAAGGTATCTTTAAAGGTGACACAGAACTAAGCAATCTAGTAAAAACAGAGATCAACAAATGGGACTACATTAAACTAAAAAGCTTCTGCACCGCAAAAGATACAGTGACCAGAATCCAAAGACTATCCACAGAATGGGAAAGGATATTTACACAATACCCATCAGATAAGGGGTTGATATCAATGGTATATAAAGCACTGGTTGAACTCTACAAGAAGAAAACATCCAACCCCATCAAAAAATGGGGCGAAGAAATGAACAGAAACTTTACCAAAGAAGAAATACGAATGGCCAAAAGGCACATGAAAAAGTGCTCTACATCACTAATCATCAGAGAGATGCAGATCAAAACAACCACAAGATACCACCTCACACCACAGAGACTAGCGCACATCCAAAAGAACAAAAGCAACCGCTGCTGGAGAGGATGTGGGGAGAAAGGGACCCTTCTACACTGCTGGTGGGAATGCCGACTGGTTCAGCCCTTCTGGAAAACAATATGGACGATTCTCAAAAAATTAGAAATTGAGCTCCCATTTGACCCAGCAATACCACTGCTGGGAATATATCCCAGAGAGGCAAAAAAGTATAATCGAAATGGCATCTGCACATGTATGTTCATCGCAGCACTGTTTACAATAGCCAGAATCTGGAAAAAACCCGAATGTCCTAGAACGGATGACTGGTTGAGGAAACTTTGGTACATCTATACAATGGAATACTATGCAGCTGTTAGAAAAAAGGAGGTCACAAATTTTTTATTTAAGTGGATCGGCATGAAAAGTTTCATGCTAAGTGAAATGAGTCAGAAAGAGAGAGACAGACATAGAAAGATTGCACTCATCTATGACATATAGAATAACAGAGTGGGAGACTAACACCCAAGAATTGTAGAAACAACTACCAGGAGGTTGACTCCATGGCTAGGAGGCTGGCCTCACATTCTGGGGAAAGGGCAACTCAGAGAAGGGATCACCAACTATAATGTAGTCGAAGGCCATGTGGGAGAGGGAGTTGCGGGCTGAATGAGGGCTAGAGACTGAGCACAGTGGCCACTCAACACCTTTATTGCAAACCACAACAGCTAATTAGAGGGAGAGAACAGAAGGGAATGCCCTGCCACAGTGACAGGGTGGGGTGGGGGGAGATGGGATTGGGGAGGATGGGAGGGATGCTGGGTTTACTGGTGGTGGAGTATGGGCACTGGTGAAGGGATGGGTTCCCGAACTTTGTATGGGGGAAGCATAAGCACAGATGTGTACAAATCCGTAACTGTACCCTCATGGTGATTCATTAATTAAAAATAAATAAATTTATTATTAAAAAAAAAAGCCAGAAAAAGCAAAGTAAACTTTTTTTAATGAAGGTAACCTGAGAGATTTAAGGGACATGAAATTGTTACATTCAACTGTAACACAAAAGTTCTAGAAGAAATGGAGTCAGAATATTAACAGAAGAAATAGTAACAGAGAATTCCCTGTATTAGAGAAGCAAAAAGATATCCATACTCAGGAGGCACAGAGTTGCAAACAGAATTAACCCAAACAGATGTACACTGGGTGAGAGCAAAGTAAAATCACACATAATGGACCTCTCTTAAGACTATCTACACATTTCTCAGTAAAAACTCTACAGGTCAAAAAGGATGGCATACTGTACTCAAAAGTATACTGAATTAAAAAGAACTACTGCCAAGAATATTCTACACGGGTAGCCTACCTCTCAGGGCTGAAGGAGAGAGAAAGAGCTGCTCAGATAAGCAAAGATAAAGGAGTTCATTTCCACTAACCTGGTCTTGCAAGGAATATTGAAATGATTTCTATAAAATAAAAAGAAACCCCACCTACAATTAACAAGACCCCAAAAACATAAGATGTGGGTGAGGAAGAAAATAAGAATGGAGGCTCTTAGAATGAGCTTAAAACTGATTTGCTTCACATTTAAGACAGAATATATGCTTAGTGTAAACCTCCAGGAAACCTCTGAGCAAAAATACCTAGAGAAACATACAAAAGGAAAAGAGAACCAATAGATCACATAGGAGAGAAGAGATGAATAGACACTCCTCAAAAAGGACACAGAGACAGCCAATAAGAATATGAAAAAATGCTCTGTGTCACTGTAGAAAAATTTAAATCAAAACAACAATGGGGATTTCACTCTAACAGCAAAGGAAATAAAAGTAAAAGTAAATAACTGGATCTACAGCAAACTAAGTCTGAACAGTAAAAGAAATTAGCAGTAAAATGAAAGATATCCTAAAGAATGGGAGAAAATATTTCACATTATACAACCACAAGGGCTAATATCAATACCATATACAGAACTCATAAATTCATCAAAAATTAAATTATCTCACAAAAAAACTACAAAAGAGCTGAATATACACTTTTCCAAATGGCACAAAGATGGCGAATAGGCATATAAAAATACTCATTATCTGAGATCTAAGAGATAGTACAGGCATTAAGGCCCTTTGCCTTGCATGCATTTTAATCCTAGGTATTACTACACATGGTCCTCCAAGCCCTCCCAGGGGTAAATCCTGAGCACAGAGCTCAGAAGTAAGACCTGAATATAGCTGGATGTGCCCAAAACTCCAACCCCCCAAATATATTCATCATTACTTACTGCTAGGGAAATTCAAAACAAAATAATAATCAGATATCACCTCACTACATGTGAGATTGACCTGGATCACAGAGACCATAAGCAAGAAGTGTTGATGAGGCATGAAAATTTAAAAAACTTGAATATTGCTGGTGGGAATGGAAACTGGTCTGGTCCCTATGGAATTCTCTATGGAGATTTCTCAAGATACTAAAAGGAGACTTGCCACATAATCAAGCAACTCCAGATATCAATCTGAAGAATATAAAAACCACTAATTCAAAAGAATGTATGCATTCCTATGCTCACTGCAGCACACTTTACAAGTGCCAAGATCTGAACAGAACCCAAGTATCCATCAACAACAAATGAGTGAATAAAGAATATGCTGCATATACACAACAGAATACTATTCCTCTATTAGCAAAGATAACATTTTCCCATTTGCATGAATGGAGTTGGAGACTATTGGGCTGAGCAAAAATAAGTCAGAAAGAGAAAGATAAATACTGGACAACCTTACCCATATCTAGGATATAAAGAAAGCTAGCAAGGGAAAAGACAAAACCAACCTAAAGCCATCCCCAGGGCTGTTTAAAGAACTGAGGTTGCCAGAGGGAGAGACTATGGGGGCCACAAGGGGAAGGGATCCAATCGATGGAGGAAGAGGGATACTGGCACTTTGGTAATGGATGTGGTATGACACTTTCAAAGAAATGAAAAAAGCATTTCTAAAACACAAGTAATGATGAAACCTAATGTTGACTCTTTATTATTTTGAAAAAAATTATAAAGTTTTTAAGAGTATATGAGAAGAAAACACTGAAGGGGAGAAAGGAGAGGAGAAAGAAGACAGGAGGAATAAGAGCAGAGGAAAAAGAAAGAAAGAGGAGAAAGGAGAAAGCATAAAGGGGTGAGGAGAGGAGGGAAGAGGAGGAAGAGGGCAGGGGAGGGTACAGGAGGGGATTGGAGGAGAGGAGAAGAGAGAAGAAAGGAAGAGAGAGGAGAGGGGAGCATCCTGCTATGGCATGTTCACAAGTGTTTATTAAAAAAATCTCAGATGGAAGGAAACCTGGTTTCTAGTGTCTGCTGGTTTCCATGATGTAAATTCTCCCACTAAGGTGATTTCTGTCACAGCAAGACATATTGAATCTGGAGAAGAGAACACAGGTCAGAAGCTGGGGAGTAATCACTTTTAAAAACCACTGGCACCTACAAGAGGCATTAAAAATACTGTAAATACAGTCAATACTACATGTACTATACCTGTGTATATAGGCATGTGTATTTATAACTTTATATGCATGTACAAATATGTGCTTCTGTGTGCCAGTGTCTAAGCATTTATTTTCCATCTCTGTTCATGGATAGGGGTTAGAAGCAAAGACACCCCAATAGCAATAAGCATACCTAGTAGCTAGATTCTGGTGTCCAATAGCAGTCCATACTATAAAAAACCAGAGACTTTCGAAGAATGCTGATGTCAGGGCTAGGCTGGTTAGTACAAGATGAGTCTGAAACTTATGTTAGAGGAGATGAGAAAAGTTTTAATTAAAAGAATTTAATCAAGGAGAGGAAAAAGCAGGAAGGAGAAAAAAAGGAAGGGTGGTAGGTATTGCATACTGTGTGCCTCTCAAATTCTTTGAATTTGCATTCAAAATTCAAACCCCAAAGTGAGGGCCTGAGGGCAAGGATAGTCATGAGAGCAGGGCCCACAGGATGGGGTCAGTGTCAAAAAGACTCCAGAAAGCATCCTGCTCCTTCGGTCCAGAAGCCCACAGGGAATCTCCCCACCCCCACCCAGCTGTGTGGACACTCTGTCCAAACCACACTGACTTAAGGGAGGAAGGAGGGAGAGACAGAGAGAGGTATCAGGAGAAGCACAGAGTACACCCCAGGGTCTAGGGGTCAGCCTGCAGGGGCTCTGCCAGTTGGGGCCTAGGTGAACCCCCAAATCATTGTTAACAGAGGTGTGTTCTATAAACTAGACTAGTCAAGACTAAAGAAGCAGGAATCTACAGAATTTAAAAAATTGCTGGGGCTGGAGTGATAGTACAGCAGGTAGTGTTTGCCTTGCATGAGACCAACCTGGGTTTTATCCCCAGAGCCCCATATGGTCCCCTGAGCACAGGGGACCAGGAGTAATACCTGAGTACAGAGCCAGGAGTAACTCCTGTTCATCGCCAGGTATAACCCAAAAAGCAAAAAAATAAACTAATTAATTAAATAATTTTTTTTAAATTGCTGATGATCGGATGAGCATAAAGGGAAGAAAGAGGCTCCTGTCCTCAGCTGTCCCAGGAAAGTTTGCCCTGCGACTTGCACCACTGGACCCTGGCTGGGAAACTGTGCCAAGAGCACATCTCTGTGGACCTCCCAGTCCTTCCCACAATCCTGGGGAGGGACTGCACAAGGCCTTTACATTCCCCGGAAGGCCCTAGGGACCTGCCCTCCAGACAGTGGCCCAAAGAGGTCCATTCCAAACTCAGAGCTTCCATCCAAGTTCATAACCAGAACCTCATGATAAGAAACTAGCCATCAGACAAACCCCAAAAGGGAAACTTTTATTTTACAGAAAGGGCTATTTCAAACTGTCAATGTATTAAAAAGTGAAAGGCTGAGAAAATGTTCCAGATTAAAGGGACTAGAGCATCATGCTGCTCCAAGGCAAGCATGGTACAAGGCGTGCAGCCCATTGGTTGGGGTGTGCATGGTACTCAGGGGCAAAGCCCCTCACACTAGACCACAACTCCCACATCTTAGCAAGAAACTCTGAAGAAGTCTCTGTGAGCTCTCTCCCTCCCTAACCTTCACTTTCTGTCACCACTCTCTCCATCCGCACTGTCAACAGTCAAATAGCTTCTGCTGAGACAACCAACAGCCTCCCCTAGACCTGGATTTCAGCCACACATTGAGGACTCTGTGCCCCCAACCCAACTCTGGCAGACTAGCCTAAGTTCCCTCTCAGTCAGCACTCACTTCACCTACCATCAACATCTCTGTACTGCCTTCTTCCTCGACTTGGAAAAAGAGACCATGCTTTGTGAGGGTTCAGTGTTACCTTAAGGGGCCACTAAATCAGGAACCACCCCAAATGCTGGTCAAAGTGGAAGAAGGTTTGTTTTGTGGGAAAGTATACTGACTGTGCATATGTGAAATGTGAACTTCTCACAAACTAACAGTAATAAAGGGGAAATAGAAGATTCTAGAATGGGAGCTCTGGACTTGACTTTACTCTGGTGCTTTCCAGTTTTCTCACTGGACAGAATAACTAGAGACCTTGGGGAGAATTGTGGGGACCCAGAAAGGGACTTCTTCTGCCTGGTACACAGCAATTCCCAGGAAAACTGTTCTTGTGGGATATCCAGCACCCCTTACCCTCTTGGCAGTAACACCCACTTCACTGCCCACCTCTGATAGACAGGAACAGGTGAGCAGATTCATGCAGGTGGGGCAACAAGAGAGCCAAGGGTACATAAAGATCTCAAAGTAGAAGGCTACCTGGGCCCCCAGGCAGACTGCACTGTCCAGATGGGTATGAGCCAGTGAGCAGGAGCTTTGCTCATAGTCATACCATCCAGGCCACCTCGACTCCACACCTGCCAGTAACCCAGATGGGCTCCTAACAGAAAGTTCTCTTCCTAGCACTTCCACTTGACCTCTGCCATGTTAATCCATGGTGAGACAACAGCTGCTCTCCAGCTACGTCTGCCTGTTGGATCTGGCCAAAAGCCCAGACTCCACAAAGATACAGTATGTGTCCTTGGGGGTACTAAGAGGCAGGTTCTAAACCCACTCACTTGAAACCAAGCTAGGAGCAGGGCTGAAAGCCACAACAGATACAATAACTGGGGGAGAAACTGCAGGTGATAGCCTAGTATTTACTTGCGAAGGTGAGCACCCATCCCAGAGAGCAAGCATAGGAGTGGATGCAGTCACCCTCTTGGGCACACATAACTCAATGGAGGAGCCATTAAACAGAACAATATGACCAGTAATGAAGTGTCATATTCCTGGAGTGCTGATAGAGGACAAAGGCCTGGAATAAGCAGGAGTGAGTGACTTACTGTGACAGGAGCCAAAGAAACAGAGCTTCCTGGCCCCAGGACAAAGTATGATGTGCCCAGGTAAAATGCATGCAGGGTTCCCACTCCCCTGGGCACACCTGCCCCCCTCTGACACTAAAGAGCTACTGTCAGGCGCGGAGTGAAGGTGGCCTGTATAGTATGACTATGAGCAAAGCTCCTGCTCACTACCTCTTACCCAGAAGTGACCCATCTACACCCCATTTCCACCTCCAATGAAGGGGACTCCAATCCTGGTCTCCAGATCCATCATGTCTACACACTCAGAGCTGTCAGCTAGCCTGTCAGTAGATGCACAGAGAAAGGACTGAGTCATCTGTCAGGCTTTGGCAAGCTCCTCCCTTGTGGCCCAGCACTCTCCAAAACCAGGTAAGGAGAGACCAGAGAACAGGTCCAGAAGAAACACCAGCCCATCCAATGAGGCAGAAGGCAGTGGGAGTACAGGGCACAATGCCTGCCTGGGAGCCCAAGGGTGCAGCCTACACCAGCTGCTACAGGACCAGCAGCTCAAGGAGAGCCTATAGGACCAAGGGGGTCAGCAGGGAGGGGTATGCAGAGCCATGGGCTTAGAGCTGAGCTCTCTGAGAATAAAGAATGGCCCCTCCCCAGCAGATCCAGGGCTGATCCCTGGGCTCCCCTGAGTCTCTGCCGTGCTGGCATAGGGGTAGATGGGGAGTGGCCCAGTGTAACAGTAAACACATAGCATCCAAAGAGGAGAGAAATCACAGAAAAAATTTTAGAACAAAGAAGGACATGACAAACTGCTGAATGAAAGCCAATAAAACTGCCAATAAAACTGTGTGGAAGATTCCAGGAAGAAGCATCTCAACAGGCAACCCTCCTGATCAAAAAGTTCCGTCATACCAGTGAGAGGATGCTCTCCCCTAGTCCAGCACCTCTTGTCACCAGGTACAGGCCTTGCCTTGTGAACAGAATGCCCATATTCCTCTAACTCCTCTCTGACAACAGGGCAGTGGTAGGCACAAGGCACCCCAGAAATGGGAGCCATATGGTTGGTATACATTTGATCCTGCATGACACCATCTAGACAGAGTAGTGCAGGAGTACTGGTGTATACTTGCTCCTGCCTAATAGCACTATAGCACTGTCATCCCATTGTTCATCAACTTGCTCAAGTGGGTACCAATAACGTCTCCATTATGAGACTTGTTACTATTTTTGGCATATCAAATATGCCACGGGTAGCTTGCCAAGCTCTGCTGTGTGGGCAAGATACTCTTGGTAGCTTGCTAGGCTCTCCAAGAGGGACGGAGGAATCGAACCCGGGTCGGCCATGTGCAAGGCAAACATTCTACCTGCTGTGCTATTGCTCCAGTCACAGCTCCTACCTAATACCACTAGGAAATCCTGTCCCATGTAACCACAACAGGAAACAGCCATCCTGGGCACTGGATACAAACTCCCAGATGACTCAGGTCTGGCAGCACAACCTTTGCCTCTGCAGCCTTCTTCTACCCCTGGAAGAGCACATGTGATGCATATGTGTCTTCTGAAGTGGGTCTCAAAGTCCTGACCCTCAGACCCAGATGTCATGGGCACAACAACTTTGGGTTCACCATAGACATGCAGCTACTGCAACACCAGGTCCTCCCCTCTTCACAGAGGCTCCTAGCAGCTCCCATTTCCCCATGTCTTCACACTCTGCATGCCCAGGTGACACTCATCACCCACAGCAAGCCCCCGACCCTTAGCCCCACCACCACCCCCACCCCACCCCGGGACAAGCTCAGGTCTGAGTACAGAATGACTACACAGCTCCAGGGTCCCTCGCTGGCTGATTCAGAGAAGCTGACATCTCTGAAAGGAAGGTTCTACTGCAGACAGCAGAACAGTAAACACATAGCTCCCAAAGAGGAAACAAATCACAGAGATGATTCTAGAACAAGGAAGGGACATAACAAACACCTGCATGAAAGCAGGTCACAACACCTGAAAAAACATGTGTGGATTTAAAGCTCTGAAAGAAAACAACAGTCAAACTGTATAACTTAGAAAACAAGCAAAAATCTGTAAAAGAAGCACTCAAGAAAACAAAGAGAACAGCATAAGCTTCAGGAAAAATAAAATAATATGCAGTAAAATGATAACAAACAAAAGAATAACTATATTAGCTGAGAGAGTTTAATTGCTCAACAGTTAATAAAAAATGACAAATGTGATGGCTCTGACTGGAAGGATGAGGGAAGCAATGAAACACAGGAGATGATACAAAGATGGACATGAGCTGGACACCAGCAGTCATCTTAGCACGGGAAAAACTATGGCTTTGGACTGAATGTCTCAAACCTATAATGCCAACAGAGGCCACTGTTTCTCAGCTGAGGGAAATGGTTAGCTTTCTTATTTTATTCTCCAAAATAAAAATAACATAATAAAGAAGAAAAGTTCTTGGGTCAAGTCCAAATTCAACTAAAAATCCTGTTGCAACTAAAAACATTTTAACAGATAGACATATACAAATAATAAAAATTAACTTTCCTATAAAAATCCCAATTCTAATAACCAGATAACATTAAGTTGAAAGAAAGTTCAAAAGAGAAAACTTACCTACAAGATAATATTAGAACATCTAACTGCAGAATAATTATAAATGAATAGTGAAAAGAAGAATCTTCCCATATTTGAAACTTAATGTTTTTTAAAATATCAGTTGTTTACAATTTATATTATCAGTATAATCCACTTTTTAAAAAATCCCAACCTGATGGAATTTTTTTAACTTGAAAATTATTATAAAGTTCACCTGGAAAGTTAGCAGTTAAAAACAGATGAAATATTATTAAAAGTAATGAGGCTCATGTCCAATTTTTAATATAAACTATAAGAACTGAAAAAAACTGGGACAAAAACAGCAGTATGAATCATTGGGAGTAAAATGGTTTTCAATAGAATTTTCAATATTTACAAGTAAAAAACTGTATCTCAATAACAGATCACAGGTCAGTACAGGAAGTAAACACTAAACGGGAAATGGACCAGCTGCACCAGTCAGTCATCATACATAAAATAACATCACGAGGACTGCATCTATAGGACTGGCCCAAACACCAAGGGCAGAAACACGCAGAGACTCCAGCGAGAGTGCTCAGTCCCTTTTGCACATCCGGGGATGCAGTATGTGAAATGGGTGGCATACAGGGCAGCAGTGAGTAGTCACTCCAGGCCATTCTGGCATGTTACATCCCACCTCTTTTTAAATACTCCTTTCTTTTGACCAAGACTTCTCTGTGGACCAAAACTGCAATCAGACCACAGGAAGAGGCAAAGAGGACTTACGTTGGGATACCCTGTTTGCCACCACCAATATTAGTGACAACTCTGGAAAAATAAATGGCTCAAGAAAAGGACACCTACAACTCTAAGCCCTGAGTTCCAGCCTTACACAGATGTTTCTGATCAGGGGCGAGCATCTGGCAACCCTAAGTGTGTGCATTCCCTAGGCGATGTCCAGGACATGGTTCAGGACATGGTCTTGGAAATGGTCTGCATCCCTGATAGGAAGCCTCTTTCCTCTGGCATCAGGAAAGATTGCGATGAGGTTAGGTCAGAAAGCAATAGAGGAAGAAGGAAAAGAAAAGCGAGGCTCCAAGCAAAAAAGGCCTACCAGGAAGCAAGGGCAGATAGGAAGACTCCAAGGATCAGCCTTCAGGCACCTGGTGTCACATGATGCTACTTACTCCTGGACAGGGGGTAAAGCTGGGGGTGTCGGTGAGAATGCCAGCACAGAGCAAGCCCATGAACTGGAGGCAGGGTTGCCCCTGACTAGAAGGACACAGCAGGGAGGCAGCACTAGTGGAGGAAGTCCATCAGAGACCACTTCTGCATGGGAGCTCCCATCTGCATACTCACTCTAGGTTTGCCTATTTCCCAGTTCTGTCATGGGAAAAATAAAATCCTGTAACCAGCATTACAATAAAGCAAAGATCTCGAAGTAAATATATACTTTAAGTTTCCCTGATCTCAGGGTAGGGGAAGGGACAGTTTCCGCTTAGTCAGGGGCCTCTGCCTCTGCCACTAAGTAGGTGAGCCTTGATTCCCTCCGCAGAACTGGGTGGGGGTGGCTACTGTGTGAGCACCAGCACCCACAGAACCAAGAACTCCCATGTGCCACACTGCCCTTCATCTCACTCTAAGGAGGTGGAATGTTCTCAAAGATGTGCAAATGGAAAATTAAGTTCTTTAACAGTTGCCACTTCCCCTGGGGGGCCTTATGGCAGCCAAGTGCTGTTCTGGCCTGTCAGGAGTCTGGGGGGCTCAGCAAGACTCCAGCCTCCTCCATCACAGCAGACTCCCCACTCTATCTCCCACAGCAGAGCTGCTCCTGCAGCCCGGTGCTTTCTAGACAGTTCTCTTAACTGTAGGAAAGACCACAGACCCCATACCAAGCCCATGTCATGTCATCTCTGAACCCTATCTGGGGAGCCCCAGACTTTGGCTCTCTGGATTCTCTGATGGCCTTCTAGAAGGTTCACACTGTGGTGTGCTAGTCTCTGCTCCACTACCTGACTGCTTGGGCCTGCTCTAGCTGGGAGTTTCAGGGCTGGCTGGAGCAAATGGGGTGACCGTAGGCTCATCCATCCCACCCAAACATGAGTTTTTACTTCCAGAACTGCAGTCCAGGTAGGAACTCAGGCCCCCAGCTGCCTGGAGGAAGATTCGTACACCAGCATAGCCTACATACAGGATGAGACAGAGCTTACAAGCCTTGCTTATAGTCAGTTCCAAAGACCCTTCCCTCGGGGTTTCTGTGAAAATTAGATCCAGATCCACACAATTACAAAGTTGGTCCCAGACCAATAAGGATTTGGATGTCTTCTAAGAAGCAGCTATTCTAACAGTTAGTTTGAAAAAACAAGCCTGCATGGAGAGAAAAAACTGCCTGGCTCCCTGCTCCCACGCTCATCCCAACTGCACATGTGAAAGGTCATCGTGAGATGACCCTCTTGGTCCCCAGACCGTCCCTGCTGCCCTCTGACCTGCAGTCTCGTGCTTCAGGTCCTTTGCACAGCCCAGCTCAGCCTCCAGAGCATTTGTAGCGCTCATGTCGCACCTCCAGACCCTGTACCCATGCCCCCTGCTCACAACCTACCCTAAAGGACCTAAACAAAACTACAGGCTGCACCCCGCACTGCACCATGTGTACTTCCTCCCAGTCATCGCACTGCCCCGCACAATGTACGCTGTCTGTCTTTCCTCACCAAGTGTATTTGTTGTGCCCCTACAGGATGCGGCTACAGGAAGTGAACCGAGATGTGTTCTCTCACAGTGCTCCACAACTAATGCCTCCAGGGGAACATGCTCCAGACTCCCTCACCAGCTTCTTCCCCAGGGAAAGCTCTAACCCAATGTAAGCCACAGGCTGTAAGAGGTGGACAGCTCTGGGTGGACACTTCTGAGGCCTTAGTCGGCTCAGTTGGCTTAGTCAGTCTTCATGGTGGCCACTAGTGGCTACCAGCAAGATCCCTGAGAGGTCAGGCACTGAGTTCTGAGCTTGCCATACCCCTTGGGCAGTTCCCAGGAGCCAACACTGGGAAGGAACTCTGGGGGATTCCTGTTGGGAAGAAGAGTCAGTACCTGGCAGGTAACGTGAAGTGCACTATTGGCTCAATGAGAAGTGCTGCTATGACCACTTCCAGGTGGCAAATGAGTAAAGAAATTAGGTTTCTACTGCAGGAAAAGGACATCTGGAAGCTTTCTAGACATGAAAACATCCTCAGGACGACTTTGAAAGGAATCCTTTCAAGGTAACATTGCCAGCCTGGAGTCATACCCACAAAGAGGGGACACCAGGCAGGAGGCTGGCTCACCTCTGCAGGCACAGAGCCCAGGTGAGGGCTGGAGAACAGCTGGCCTCGGGTCCCTGATGGACAGGCAGATCAGGTTAACTGTGGCAAAGGGCCAGAGAAGCCTGAGTTATGCCGCAGCAGAAGGGGCACTTTGCACATGTCCTTGGTGCACTACTGCTGGGAACAAGTCCCTCACATGAGAAAAACCCACATCAGAGGAGGGCCATAAAGACTCTCCAGAGGAGGCTGCAGAGAGAGCCACAGACTGCCCAGCACAGCCCTGGGAAGGGTCCCCGCTGTATAGCACCTCGGAAAGAGTGGTAAGAATGATGACTACAGTGTGTATGGTGCTGGGATTAAATTTAGATCCTCACACATGCCAGGCAAGTGCTCTACCACAGAGCTTCATCCCCAACCCCCACAGGTCAAATGCTACCAATGTAAGGAAGCAAAAAAAATAACAGTCACAAATCAGCGATTTGAAAGGTCAAGATAGTTTTCCAGAGCAAGAATTCTATGCAGAGTCATTAGACTTGACACTGAGTTTGGAACTTAAGAAACTGAGAACACTTAGAGCTCCAGGCTCCCATAAACCCTGCCCACAGTCCTAACCTGATGGGTGTCTGGACAGTGAAGGGCAGACACTCCAGGATGCCCACAGGCTCTTGATGTGGCGCTAACGAGCACGTTCCTCAGAAGTCCAGCCAAGGAGCCCCACGACGCAAGAACTCAAGCAGGCAAATAGCAGGGCCAGCCTAAAGGCCTGTCAAGATGACTGAGGACCCCAGACACAAGAAATCACAGCAAACGTCCACTTGTACCTGTGACAGAAGCAGAGGGACTGGATTGGTTCTCCTGCCTCAAACAATGAGATATGATGAAAGACAGGAACAAAGTTTCATACATGGGACAACTGACAGTGCAGTATGATATCTTGAGGGGAGGGAAACAATGTGGTGCTTTGTCCCACCACCCCTCCTGGGAAGAGTCAGCAGCCTTGGAGAGGATGGGTTCCAGGCAAAGCCCACAGAATCCTGAGCTGGGGAGATGGCAGGAGACAGCTAGACTCTGGGAAGGCAAAGACCAGAGAGGAGGGAACCACACAGAAAACAGCTCCAGAACCCCATGGGGGTCCTGTGAGTCACACCTGACACTGACTTGTGTTGTGCAGTGGCCAAGTTGCCCTGTTAAGAAGAGAAGAGGGGAAGTTAACCAGGCAGCCCTATAGCCCCAACCCCAGAAATGTGAGTATACCACACAGAGTCAGAGCTGCCTGCAATTAGGACCCTGGGACAAGCACAGGCCACCACAGGGCCTGCAGCCCAGCCCACCCCCGCCCCCCAGCAAGCTGAAAACTCAGGATCCAGATCCAAACTCAAGTTTATTTTACAAATGTAGAGAATCCAACAACCTGACATGTAGTGTTTCTCATCCATTCAAACACCACTGGGCTTGCATAGCAGCACAAAAAACTCGTATTAAGAAAAGCCTATGTTCATAGTACTATCAATCCAGAAGGATCACAGCAAATCTAATTGTTAAACTGCATAAAACACCACCAAGCTCAATGAGCCTAAACAATAACACAGAAGGCTCAACTAACACTAACAAGCACAGTAGATATTCAGACAATAACTTTAGAACACCATTGTAAGATATAATAATTATCACAAATTATCACAAATTGACTCTCACTGATTTAACATTTGATAATTCCATTAACCTTTGTGTTGTAACAAACAATATAAATTCGATTGTGCCTGCCAGCAGACTGGGCAGGGTGGTGGGCAGGAAACTGGGGTCACTGGCGGAGGGAAGGAAACACTCGTGGTGGAACTGGTGTTGAAATACCCAAAACAATTGTATTACGAGCAACTTGGTAAATCATGGGGTTATAATAAAAAATTATGTTCAAAGAAAATCCCATAAACAAGAAAAAGATTCAGAAATGACAAGGAAATATTCATACACAAGGTCTGATAACAGCTCTTATCAGCATATTGCATGTGCTAAAGAAGACACGAGGAAAGCAGAGGATCCTAAGGAGAGAAACAAAACGCACTTAAGCTAAAATGACCAATGTGGAAACCTTATAATCTAAGGGCAAATAATGGAAGGGACCAGCTTCACATCAGACACCATACAAGGCAAGTTAGGTGTGTGCACAGTCAGATCATCGTGCAGAGACTCTCTACAAGGAAACAGAGATCATCTTTCCCCAGAACAAATAAAAAAGTAGAAACATGCATGTGATTGGAGACCCAGAGGAGGAGAATAGCATGGGACACAAAAAACTTTCTTCCCTTTTTTAAAAAAAATTTATTGATTCATCATGAGATACAGTTACAAGCTTTCATGTTTGGGTTACAATCACACAATGATCAAACACCCATCCCTCCACCAGTGCACATTCCCCAACCACCAATATTCCCAGTATACCCCCACCTTTCCCACCCTCCCACTGCCTCCATGGCAGAAAATATTCCCCATACTCTCTCTCTCCTTTTGGGCATTATGGTTTGCAATGCAGATACTGAGAGGTTATCATATTTGGTCCTTTATGTACTTTCGGCACACAACTCCTATCCCGACTGATTCCTCCAACCATCATCTTCTTAGTGATCCCTTCTCTATTCCAGCTGCCTTCTCCCCACCCACTCATGAGGCAGGCTTCCAACTATGAAGCAATCTTCCTAACCCTTATATCTACTGTCCTTGGGTGTTGGTCTTGTGTTATATTATTTTATATTCCACAAATGAGTGGAGTCCTTCTGTATCTGTCCCTCTCTTTCTGACTCATTTCACATAGCATGATACTCTCCATGTCTATCCACTTATAAGCAAATTTCATGATTTCATCTCTCCTAACAATTGCATAGTAAAAAAAACCTTTTTTAAAAGATGATGATGAAGGGGCTGGAGCCACAGCACAGTGGGTAGGGCATTTGCCATGCATGCGGTAGATTCCCAGCATCCTATATGGTCCCCTGACCACCGCCAGGGGTAATTCCTGAGCGCAGAGCCAGGAGTAACCCCTGTGCATTGCCAGGTGTAACCCAAAAAGGAAAAAAAATAGATGATGATGAAAACTTTCCAAAAGTTTACTGTTATAAACCCACAGTTCCAAGAAGGTTAACAAAAACCATTCAGAGGATATCATGAAGGAAATTAAACTAAGGCACATCAGGACCAATGAAACCTTAAAAGCATCCAGCAAGGAAAGAAGCATTATGTTAACAGGACAAATGGACATGGTGACTTCTCAAAACCAGGCAAACCAGAAGTCAATGAATGATACCTCTAAGGGAAAAATGTCAACCTGAAATGCCACACATAGTAAAAATCACTTTCAAATACAAAAATAAGATGAAGAGACCAGAGAGATAGTACAGCAAGTAAGGTGCTTGCTTTGCACATGCAGACCCGGGTACAAGCCCCAGCATCATATAGGGTCCCCCGAGCACTGCACACTGTCCCTGAGCACCACCAGAATAACCCCTGAGCACAGAAACAGGAATAATCCCTGAGCACAGCTGGGTGTGGCCCAAAAATAGGAACAAACAAAACCAAACAAAGATATTTTCTAAAAAACAAAAACTCAAATATTTCAAAACCAACACCAAATGCTCAGATACAACATCACCAGCACTATAAGTAATATTCAAATAAGTTCATTATGTTAAGAAAAATGATATAAGAAGAAAACCTGTCCACAAAACAAAAGAAAAATGCTAAAAATTGAAAATTCCTGAATAAATATAACAGCTTCAGAACAACTGGGGGGTGGTAAGGAGCCACACACAGCTTGCTCTGGGCTTACTCCTCACTGTGTGCTCAGGGATCACTCCTGGAAAGCTAGAGAGACCTAAGGGCATGCCAGGAATCAACCCAGGATCAACTTCATGCAAGGCGAGCACCTTAACTGCTGATACTATTGCTCCAGCCCCCCATCACAAGTTTTAATACACTTTAAGAGATAATCCTAAGCAAAACTTATCAGCAGTGGTGTGTGAAATTTGCACAATGCAGAAGTAAAGTGCTACTACAATAATACCATCATGGAAAGAGGGTGAGAGAGTGGTGGTACTGGTATGTTGTACTGTAAGGAACAGCAAAAGCATCAAAAGATAGACTGCCATGAGGTAGTGGATATGTGAAGAAATTTTGTAAATTAATATGATAAACTGAAACACTACTATAACCATATTATCTAAAATATTTTTTTAAGTTTTTTATGTTAAGGCTATATATAATAAACCCCAAAGCAACCTCTGAAAATACATACAGCTAATAAGGAAGCAGAGGTAATAAAGTTCGTTAAGGCAAAAAAGGAAGAAAAGCAAATCAAATAACAAACAAATAGAAAAATTATATATTCTAACTCAATTATATCAATAATAAGGTAAAAATATTTTTGTTAGTTTTTTTGGCCACATCCAGTGATGTTCAGGGATTACTCCCGGCTCTGTACTCAGGAATTACTCCTGGCAGTGTCCAGGGGACCATATAGGATGCCAGGAATGAAACCCAGGCTTGCCACATGCAAGGCAAGCACTCTGTCACACCGTACTATCTTTCCAGCCCCAATATATTTTAGTGTTAAAATATAAACAGCCTAAATTTCCTAATTAAAATGTAGGTAATTTAAGACACTAGGATGTCAATAACAAAAATAACACTGAGTTATTTATAAGAAATCAACTTTAAATATTAACACACAGGGGTCAGAGTAATAGAATAACAGGTAGGGTGCTATTTGTAAACATGCAACCTTTAAAAGATAAACATTGAAAAAAGGATACAACGTGTTAAACCAAATCTAAAAACACTGAAATGGCTTCATTAATATCAGGAAAAGAATAGGTTCCAGAGCTAAGATTTATTATCATTAAAAGTTTTTAATTTTTAAAAAAAGTTTTACTGTAACTAAGAAATAAAACCAAAAGAAAAATTGTGAATTATCTCTTAAAGAGCTTACAATAGGTAATGCAAAAACTGATCGAACCCAAAGAAAAACAAATCCACAAATACAGTAGGAATTTACATACATCTGAAAAACTATTTAAAAAAAAACCTAGACAGAAGATTAATAAAGGATTTCGAACCTCAAATACCATTATACAACATGAATTAATTGACATTTAAAGAACATTCCATACAACAAAATACATTTTAAATGATTATGCAATTTTGTCAAAGATCATATTCTCTGCAAATAAATCCCACAAGATTCATAGCAAATCTATCAAATGAGACTCTATGAGCCAGAAGAGAATGAAAGGATATAGTACAAAACTCAATGAAATGAGACATGTCATCAAGAACACTCTATCCAACTAGAGTGTCATTCAGATCTGAAGGAATGATACAGAGCTTCAGGGACAGACAACTTTGGGAATTCATATCCTTGAAGCCAGTTTTGCAAGAAGTATAACAAGGAGCATCTTTAAAAGACAAGATACTGAGGCCAGAGTGATAGTACAGCAAGGAGGGTGTTTGCCTTGCACGAGACCGACCTGGGTTCGATCCTCAGCATCCCATATGGTCCCCCAAGCACCACCAGTAGTAATTCCTGAGTGCAGAGCCAGGAGTAACCCCTGAGCATCACTGGATGTGACCGCCCCCCCCCCCCCCCGCGCCAAAAAAAAAAGCAAAAAAAAAGACAAGATACTTAGAAAACTCTGAAATTTTTACCAAAAAAAAGTTTCTACAAATAATTGACTTGTACAGTAAAGTGGCAGGCTACAAAATAAATGTGCAGAAATCTATGGCTTTTCTATATTAAAGTAATGAGTTAGAAGAGAGGGAAAATTTTAAAACAACCCCATTCACAATTGTGCCTCAGAAAAATCAAGTACTGGGAAATAAGCTTAACCAAAGAGGTGAAAGACTACATAAAACACTATTAAAAAAATAAAAGAGGACATATGGAAATGGAAACAGAGCCCCTGTTCATAGATTAGAAGGATTAATATTGTGCAAATGACAATCTTGCCCAAAGCATTATACCGACTGAATATAGCTCCTATAAAGTAACCATGACTTTTTTTAAAAAAGACATAGATCAAATACTGTTCAAAGTTATATGGAGTAATAAAATTTCCTGGATATCCAAAGCAATCCTAGGCAGAGTCTAAAGAAGACAGAGGCTTTTATTTCCTCAACTTCAAACTATTCTACAAAACTATAGTAATCAGAACAATGTGGTACTGAAATAAGGACAGACTCTCAGACCAATGCAATAGAATTGAGAGTCCAGAGACAGAGCCTCAGGTATATGGGTAGTTAATCTTCGATAAAAGGATAAAAAATACAAAGTAGAGCAAGAAAGGCTTTTTCAACAAATGGTGTCGAGAAAACTTTTACATGCAAAAAAAAAAAAAAAAGAATTTAGACCTTTTTCCAAAACCATGCACAAAAAATCAAATCAAAATGGACTAAGGACTTCAATTTTAGACCCAGACTAATAATTATACTGAAGAAAACATAGATAGAACACTTAGTGACATTGAATCTAGAGGCATCTTCAATGATTTCATGCCATTAGTCAAGCTAAGACAAAGATAAACAAATGGAACTACATAAAACTGAGATGCTTCTACATCACAAAAGAAACAATGACCAAAATAAAAGACACTCCACAGACTAGGAGAGAGTATTTGTTCACCACTCATCTGATTAAAAGTTAATATTAAAGATAGATGGAAAAAATAATTCGCATCACTTATCATCATGGAAATGCAACTCAAAACAACAATGAGATACCATCTCACACCAGTGAAATAAGCACACATCACAAGAGCATAAATAATCAATGTTGCCATGAATATAGGAGGAAATGGACCACCATTCATTGCTAGTGGGAATGTCAACTGGTCCAGTCTTTTTGGAAAACAATATGGACTTCCTAAAAAACTAGAAATTAACCTCCCATATAGCAATTCCACTTCTTGGAATCTATCCAAAGGGCCCAAAAACTCTATTCAGAGAAGACATGTGCACTCCTATGTTTATGGCAGTACAATTCACAATAGCCAAATTCTAAAATAATCCAGTGTCCAAAAACAGATGAATGGATAAAGGAACTTGGTATATATATAAAATGGAATAATAGTACTCATCTTAAAGTATTTTAAGAAATCATGAAATCTGCTGCTACATGGATGGATCTGGAAGTCGCATGATGAAGTTAGCCAGAAGAAGAGGGACTCAGAATGATCTCTCTCAGATGTGGGACATAAACATAGTTGTGGAATAACAAAAGCCCATAAGCAATAGAAACTGAAGCTTGAGGTGGAGAGAGGGGGTAAACAAAACACTGGAATACTGGTGTAGGGAAGCAGACACTCTGTGGAGGTGTGGCAGAGGAATGATTTACACAAGAAACCTACCATTAACCGTACTGTAAGCTACAATACCTAAAATAAAATATTTTTAAATAATAATGAAATAATAACAATGAAAGACAAAGACATACTTCCAAGAGCTTGGCACTGAGTATAGCATTCATTCATGGACCTTATAATTGTCCTCATAAAATTAAGAAACGTTTGGTAACCCTAGCTTTCTAAGAAATTTTACACGTCTTCAATAATAAATTCACATTTTATTTAGGGGCTGGAGAGATAGCACAGCGGGTAGGGTGTTCCCCTTGCACGTGGCTGACCTGGCTTCTATTCCTCCGCCCCTCTCGAAGAGCCCGGCAAGCTACCAAGAGTATCTCGCCCACACAGCAGAGCCTGGCAAACTACCCATGGAAAATTCTATATGCCAAATAAAAGCAACAATGAGTCTCACAATGAAGATGTTACTGGTACCCACTCAAGCAAATCGATGAGCAACGGGATGACAATGACAATGACATTTTATTTAAATTGAATGCTCTATGTCTGATCAAAGGTATTTTTTAACATCTATAAGAATTTTTATTATAATATTATAATACTTTTATAATATTCTACTTTTATTATAATGTTCTACTTCATTGCTATGCTCTTTCTATTAATTCAGATGCCTAAGTATTATCTGTAACATATTCTATTATTTTCCCCTCAAAATTTCCTAAATTCCTTTCATTATTACTAAATTTGTAAAATTTATCTGTCACTGTCATACCCTTGCTCATCGATTTGCTCGAGCGGGCACCAGTAATGTCTCCATTGTGAGACTTATTGCTACTGTTTTTGGCATATCAAATACGCCACGGGTAGCTTGCTGGGCTCTGTGACAAGGACAGAGGAATCAAACCCAGGGTAGGCCATGTGCAAGGCAAATGCCCTGTAGGAAAACATGGGGTTTGTCCTTTCAGCCTTGCCATAGGGAACTTAGTTTACCTTAAAGCAATGTCCTTTCTGTATGGACACAGGAAGACAGTTAATATTATGCTTTATAATTTGGGAGCTGATTGACTCCAATAATATTTACTCCCAGGCATCTGCTTTCTCAACTCAGTTGCCCTTAGTTCTTAGCACCCCAAAAGCAGGGTCCCAACAGATGGAATGGACCCAGGGCAAGCTGTGAGCTACCCTGGCATCAATATAGGCCATGCCAAAGAGCCACAATGCTCAACTATAAGTTGAGAGCATGATCATAGACAAATGTTGTCATGATCCAAAAATAACAATGAGACTAGGACCCTGCTGGGGTTAGGAAGACTAACCTGGCCTGAGGACTGTGGTCTGGAATATATAGTGAATGTCCTCAGGAAGAACCAAACTTTAAGTCTGATATATCTCTTACTGTGCTCATACAGAATGACATTGCTAGAAATATTAGAAGTAGATTTACTACAACTAATTAAGTGGATTACTAGCTGAGGAAGGAAGAAAGCGACACACTCTTGTTTGGATCCCACCCTTGAGTGGATCTCCTAGTAATCTGGAGTAATCTCCTTAGATGAGATTTTGTTAATCTCCTAGAGAAGTGGTCTTACCCCTGCTTATTGATTTGTTAATGTTCAACACACCTTTGTGTTACCACCCTATGTGATTGCTATATAAACTAAGATTGTGGGGGAGACAGAAGAAGACGGGAGACAGAAGAAGAAGACAGGGGAGACAGAAGAAGGAGACAACACAGACAGAAGAATATAGAAGCAGAGACAGAGAGGTCGGAAGAGACCAGAGGAGAGACTACAGAGACAGAGACAGAGACAGAGAGACAGACAGAAGAGAGCAGAGCAGCACACACAGAAGCAGAGTACAAGGAGGAGCCGTCCCAATACGGTCCATACACAGAAGTTTATTAGCACAGAATCATTCATAATATTAATTGTTTAATTTATATACCTATAAAAAATAAAGATATAGTTTTGTCAACTTACTGACTTACAATTTTGTTTCCACAAAACTTCAGGAGTTTCATTCTAGTCACATATATGTGTAGGTGTCACACCCCCCACCATAAATTTTTT
Organism: Sorex araneus; assembly: GCF_027595985.1. Lineage (NCBI taxonomy): Eukaryota > Metazoa > Chordata > Mammalia > Eulipotyphla > Soricidae > Sorex > Sorex araneus. Next base: position 50,618,839 of record NC_073303.1, read on the forward strand.
ACTCTCTCTCATCCTTGTATCACTGCCATCCTGTTGTTCATCAATTTGCTCGAGCGGGCACCAATAACATCTCCATTCATCCCAGCCCTGAGATTTTAGCAGCCTCTCCTTACTCATCCTTCCAAATGGTGCTGTATAGGAGGCTCTTTCAGGGTCAGGGGAATGAGACCAGCTATTGTTACTGTATTTGGCATATTGAATACACCATGGGGAGCTTGTCAGGCTCTGCCATGTGGGCAGGATACTCTCAGTAGCTTGCCAGACTCTCCGGGACGGACAGAGAATGTATATAAGAGAATATAAGCAACTATCTCTCATATTGGAGTTAAAAAGAAACAGAGAGGAACAACAAGAGGTCTGTCAGCGGAACTGGAGATTTTGTCAATAGAGACTGGAATGACATATATACATGAAAAGTATAATTAACAATATTGTAAATTCCAGTACTTCAATTAAAACTTGAAAGAAAGAGAGAAAGAGAGAAAGAAAGAGAGAAAGAAAGAAAGAAAGAAAGAAAGAAAGAAAGAAAGAAAGAAAGAAAGAAAGAAAGAAAGAGAAAGAGAGAGAGAGAAAGAGAGAGAGAAAGGAAGAGAGAAAGGAAGAGAGAAAGAAAGAGAGAAAGAAAGAAAGAAAGAAAGAAAGAAAGAAAGAAAGAAAGAAAGAAAGAAAGAAAGAAAGAAAGAAAGAAAGAAAGAAAGAAAGAAAAAGAAAAAACTCCAAAAATGAGTGGAGGTGGTAGCACATTGTGGAAGTGCTGAATGTCACTGAATTGGAGACTCAGATGTCATGCAAGGTTCACGACAATAAAAATAAGTTCATAGAATAAGGAAAAGGCAGCGACTATTATCTGACAATGAATGTTAGGAGAACCAATCCATCAAAACTCACTCAAGAAAAATGAGGTAATTCTAAATATCTGAGTAGTTTCAAGTCAGAGCTCCCACCACCACATCAACCTCCAAGGTGTACCCCAGAACAGAATACACTCACTCCAGTCCTCTTGAACTCCCACTGGACTTCAGCTGCCCCCACCTGCACACACCCTCACCTTCAATTCCCCTTGGAGCTTCCCAATGTCAACTGCATCCTCCCCCCACCTCCCCGGTTATCCACTACGGGTTCCCCTCATGCTACCAATCAGACCACTTCCTCAGAGGGCAGGACCCAGAAGGAGAGGAGAGCTGTAAGGAAAGTTTGCTGGGAGACCCAGGGATATGCCTGCCTCTGTAGGATGACATTACTTTGTCCTTTCCTGCCTTGCCATAAGTTGGTTTATCCCGGAGTTTAGGCTTATCCCAGTCACACCCATCAAGGTGTTCCCGAGTCACTCCCATTCCTTTGTTTAGCTGTAATCACTTCTCTATGCTCTCTTCCCCAAAACAGTTAATCAGTTTTAACCCCTAATCTGACTCTGTTAATTTGTAAAGTCAGACCTTTCTAGGACACTGAACTTATATTATAAGTCAATATTGCCTTTCTCCTCTCCTTATGTCTTTTGAATAATTTACTTTAAAGCAATGTCCTTTTTGTATAGACACAAGAAGACAATATTATGTTTTTGTAACTTGAGATTTAATTGGCTTTGAATATTATTCATTCCCGGGCATCTGCTTTCTCCACTTAAGCTTCAGTTGCCCTCAGTTCCTAGCACCCCAAAAGCAGGGTCCTGACAAGGGACAGGACGGATCCAGGGCAAGCGGTGAGTTATGTGCTACCCTGGCATCAAGATGGGCCTGGCCAAAGTGCCTAATTCTTAACTATAAGTTAAGAGCTTGATCATGGACAAATGCTGTCATGATCCAAAAGTAACGATGAGACTAGGAGCCTGCTAGGGATAGGAAAGACTAATCTGGCCTGAGCACTATAGTCTGAGATAGAGATGGCCCCAGGAGAGCAATTCTATAAGCTTAGTGCATCTTATTGTGTCCATACAAAATGATTAATAATATTAATGCTTATATGTTTGCTGAATGAGAAGAGGAGAAACACACTCATGGGACTCTGCCCTTGGGTGGATGGTCCTGCTGAAGGAGAATCTGTCCTAAAAGCAGAATCCCCTGAAGGGAAAGAACTTTACCCCTATTGATGGTGACCACACCTATGTGTAAGCCCCAACACCCTCATGCTGGGGGGATTTAACAAGGCTGGAAGAGTGGGTTATATCCAGTGGTTGAGGGTTTCATCTGGAAGTTCTCAGAGGACTATGCAGTGTCAAGGGTCAAAACCAGGCCTCCTACATTCCTACATGCAAAGACTGCACTTAGCTCCTTAAGTACAGGAGAGCAATGAGGCAGAATAAATAAGCAAAAACATTCCTTCTGCAGGCTTAGCCACAGGCACGCAAGTCACCCTGCTAGCTTCCTTGTGATTTCCTCTGTTTAAGCACAAAGCTATTCTGTGGCATGAAGACTCAGCACTGCAACTAGAGTTTCTATCAGAGCAGGGCCATCCCCCCTTACTTGAGGGGATTCAGTCCCAACACCCTTGTTAGAGCAGAACAGCCTCCACATTCCAACAGCCTGAAATCTGTCTGCATATTAATATAGACGAGATTCTTTGTGATCATATCTCCATACCCCTGTTCTTACATAGTCTCATACAGTGATTTTTATACCCCACAAATGAGTGCAATCAGTCTATGTCTATCCCTCTACTTTTGACTCTTTCACTTAGCATGATACTCTCCATGTCCCTCCACTTGTGAACAAATTTCAGGACTTCATTTTTCTGATGGCTGCATAGTATTCCATTGTGTAGATGTACTACAGTTTCTTTATCAAGTCCTCTGCTTGGGGCACTCAGGTTGTTTCCAGATTCTAACTTTTGTGAATAGTCCTGAAATGAACATAGAAGTGCAGATGATATTTCTGTTGCTGTTTTGGGGCCCCCAGGGTATATTCCCAGAAGTGGTATTGCTACATCAAATGGAAACTCAATTTCTAGTTTTTGAGGGATGCCATATTATTTCCAAAAAGGCTGGACCGTCAGCATTCCCAACAACAACTGAATGAGAGTCCTTTTCTACCTGCATCCGTACCAGCACTGCTTTTTTAGTTTTTGTTTTAGTTTTTTTTTTTTATGTGTGCAGTCTCTGTGGTGTGAGATGATATCTTGTTTTGATTTGCATCTTCCTGATGATTAGTGATATACAGCATTTTTTTCATGTGCCTTTTGGCTATTTTTATTTGTTCTTTGAGAAAGTTTCTGTTTATCTCTTCTGACCAATTATTTGATGGGGTTGGAGTATTTTTCTTGTAAAGTTGTATTAGTATCTTATCTATCTTTGACATTAACCCTTGAATAGCAAATCTTGTCTACCTTTTGTTTCTTTCAAAATGTACTATTTTGGTCCCTTTCTCTTCCATTGGCATTTTAGAATAATCTTTTCAAAATCCAAATGAAATCCTGCCAGAATTTTATACTGTACTGAGTGACAAATGTCATCTTTAAATATCAACTGTTCACATCATTATCAGTCATAGCTAGTATTTTTTTATTTATGCCCTTTTTTGTAATTAGCTGTGAGAGATACAACCAATAGAGCTCTGGGGTCAATGCAGTGGCAATAATTAAACCCAAGGGCTTGAACATGAAGGACATACTTTGACACTTTATTCCTTCACTTCATATTATCTTTTTTATTTGGGGAATGGGGCTTCTCAACCAGTGCTCAGGTAGCTAGCCATTCCCAGTCACACTTGACCAACTAAGCTCAAGTGAACATTAGGGTCCACCAATGTATCACTGCTCAGGTCCAGCAAGACTGGGGACCTCCAAGTGGTGCTCAGGAGGGCCTTGCAGTGCCAGGGATTAAACTAGGACTCTTATATATCCAGGCACGCTACCATGATACAGAGCTACCTCTCCTGTCTCCCTTTTTTTTAAAAAAATTTTTTTAAGTAAGTAGAGTTTATTTAGAGGTTTCTGAGGGAAGGAGGAAGGGATAAGTGGGAGAGAGAATGGTAAAAATAATGCGCTCAAGAGAAAACGCGCTTCTCCAAGGGTGGAGGAAGCCCCTACACATAACCGAGCTATAGACACAAAAGTATGAAAGCATAAAAGTACACATCTCAAGGGGGGAGATGCGGGCGACACATGTGCTCAGCCACGTGGGCACAAGCAGCACATGGGCTCAGGCAGCATATGCACCTCCTTTTTTTTTTTTAGATCAATCTTGCTAAGGGTTTGAAATTTTTGCTTTCATAATAAGGAAGCAACTTCTTATTTTATGAGTTTTATATTTTGTTTTTGTTACCTATTTCACACATTTCTGCTCTTTCCTCTATAATTCCTTTTCTTCTTTCTTCAGCCCTCCTGAATTAATTGCACATTTATCTGACAGAATCAGAGGCTTAAGTCTTCCCACACATGACACCAAAGGGTATGGATTTCCCTCCCAGCACTGCCATATTTTACAAGTCTTAATTCACATGTTTGATTCAGTCAATTCTAAATATTTTCGTAGTAAAGTATTCTTAAATTCAAAGCTATTTCACATTTAAATGTCAAATTATAACTATTCCTTTTGTGTATTAATGATGTGACTTGACTTGGCCATAGCACTGTCTCAAAGAAAGTGGGAACTGACTTATGAACTTATGAGCAACTCTGAGGTAGAGAGTTAAAAAATGCCCCATGGGATCAAGAGGACTCAGGAACATTAGTGGTGGTAAGGAATGAAAAAGCTAAATCTACAAATCACAGAGTCAACAACATTGAAGTCATGAGACTCAGACTTTAACAACCAAATTTAAAAGGTACCTGTCAAGATGGCTGATTGGGAGTTGGTGGATGGGAGGGAACTGGGGATACTGGTGGAGGGAAGTTGATACTGGTGGGGAGATCAGTGCTGGAGCACTGCATGTCTAAAATTCAACTATGAATAATTTTGCATATCATGGTGCTTAAATAAAATAAAATTTGAAAAGAAAAATGAAAAAGAAAATGTCCCACATGTTCCAAGAGCACATGGCCCTATGATTGGATGCAGGATTTTATAGGACCAAACACAGAGCTCAGTATCTTTGTTATTCAAGTCCAGTAGACTTAAATCATGTTTGTGTCTGTCCCATCAATTCCTGGGAAAGGGTCATTAAAATCCCTGGATGGCTGCAGGTTTATCAATTCCTCCTTGTAGGACAATGTATCTATATATTCTAAGGTTTAATTATTAATGTCCATAAAATCAGAATTATTCCATCTTTATTCTGATTATTTTCTCTTTTCTTTTTGACACAAAACTATATTTTACATTGGAAAGCTTTTCATCTGTGCATATATTCGTCTGATCTTAAATAGTGCTATACCAGTTTGCTGGTGAGTATTAACTGCCTAGTATTTTAGTATTTTATTATATTGTCAAGTTCTCTCCAGAAAGCATTAATCAAAGCAATTGTATGAATTTTGTTCTGTATCATTGGGCTGGAGCAATAGCACAGCAGTAGGGCATTTGCCTTGCACGCGGCCAACCCAGGTTCAATTCCTCCGCCCCTCTCAGAGAGCCCGGCAAGCTACCGAGAGTATCTCGCCCGCATGGCAGAGCCTGGCAAGCTACCCATGGCATATTTGATATGCCAAAAACAGTAACAAGTCTCAAGATGGAAACGTTACTGGTGCCCACTCGAGCAAATTGATGAGCAACGGGATGACAGTGACAGTGATCATTGAAATCCAATAGTGAGATCTCCTATCCTCACCAGCAATCAGAGGACCCAGAATTTCCTGAAAGACTGGATACAGGGTTAAAGGTTAAGCTCCATGGCTTTGAGCTTCCATAACTAGCAATGGTGGAAAGCCCAGTGTTCAGTTGTGAACATATTCAGTCTCAATGCTTGTTAGACTTTCATATTGAGATAGTAAATAGGCAACTGGCTAGCAGGAGAGTTCTAGAAACAAGTAATGAGAACAGAACTGCCACATAAACAAGTAAGAGGGGGTTGAGCCCAAAGAGCAAGGGAAGTGAGGTGCAATCAGCCCCAGAGAGCAGGGGAGTGAAGAAACGAAGTAACTTTAGGACAATATGCAGTACCCATTCAACCTTCTTAAGTGGGAGACAAAACAAGAAGACAGAACCATGACACAGACATTCCTGCAAGCCCAAAACTGGGACAAAGTAACATGGGTAGTGTTTTACCAATGGTTCCATACATGCCCACCCCCATATATCCTGGGCAACAGGCCCCCAGTCCCTACACAAATAATGAGAAAAGCACTTGTTAATGTCAAACAACAGAAATTCAACACATCCCAGCAGGCCAGCTGAGTTAACTCCTGCATAGGAAAGGTATGGGGAGGGTCCTGGTGCAATGAAAAGCCAAACTTTGACAAAAGCATTTCTGTGTGGCTCTCAGGCACACTCTGGCACACACCCCAGAGCCCCTAGGATGAAAAGCCTCATTTTTATGCTGATTCTGCTCAAGTGTATGGCTGCACGTAAAGCATCCTCATGGACACTGTCCTCTGAAGTCCATAGCTAGGAAAACAAAGACCACAACCCTAGAGGCTTCATGGAATGCCCAACACCATGGCCTGCTCAAAGTATCCTACCTGCACCACACTCCTACTCTCAAGTGGGACAGGAAGTTGACAGGCTTGGGCAGGACTAACTAACTAACTAACTCATATGACAGGTCATGGTAATGGACAGCACTGGACACAGGATCTACAGAGGCACCTCCTACGAGATGGAGAGCAAGAAGTAGGGACTCAGTTCAGTTTGGCTGGAACATAAACCAAACAAAAGGGAAAAGTGGGAGGTTGCATTAGAGGGACAGGTGGAAGGCTAACACTAGATGATTAGAAAATTTACTAAAGATGATATATTTACCCCAAACTCCATGCATGCCAGGAGATGGATGGCCTGCAGAGATCACTGCAAAGACAACCATATTTCCATGCAAATTATACAGCCACAGGCCACACTAAAGATGCCCCTTCATGATTAATATACAAATGTAAATCTTGAAAACATCTCAAGTTAATAAGACGCTGACCACAAACCAATGTCTATTCAGTCAATGGAAGGTTCAGAGACAAATCATTTAGAAAAGAAAAATGTTAGTAAGACATGGTACAAGAGTCGATCTTCAAAACTGCTTCACCAAATGAAAACTACAGCAAAGCTGAAAATTTGAGGAATTTAGTAAACTGCTCATTAAAAACATCAATATAAAACTATAAATGTGTTAGATTTGTCCCTAAAAAAGTGACAGAACAAATGCTGGCAAAGTGCAGACAATAGAAACTTACTCTTCTTGCTGCTGGTGGGCGTGCAAAAGGATGGAAACCACTTTGAAAGACAGTTCAGAAGGCCCTCACAAAACCAAGCACAGATATAACCACATACCCAATAATTGTGCTCTCTAGCATTTGCCCAGAGTTGAAAACTATGTCCAAACAAAAACCTACACATCACTATTTATAGAAGTATTATATATAACTGCCCTAGAAGCTACCATAACATCCTTCAGTAGGTAAATAAACAAATTGTACCACAATGGAATATAACTCAGCAGTAAAGAGAAATGAGTGGCAGGCAAGTGCGCGCGTGCACACACACACACACACACACACACACACACACGAGATCAGTCAGAAACAGACATTCCCAATTTAAAGAAGCCAGTCTGAGAAAACTTCAAACTGGATGACTCCAGTATGTCACTCTGGTAAAGGTAAAAACATAGATATGGCAAAAAGTTGGTAGTCATTGAGGACTGGGGGAAGGGGGTGGACAGATGGAGCACAGGGCACTCTCAGGGTAGTGGAATGTTCTGCATAAGTATACTGCAATGATGACTACAGATACCAAGTATTTGCCTAAACTATAGTGCTTTTAGAACACACAAAGTAAACCTTAATATATGCTATTAAAACATATAGTCAGGGGCCAGGGAGAGCACAGAGGGCAAGGTGTTTGTTTGTCTTGCACTCAGCTCACCTAAGTTTGATCCCCAGCATCACATACGGTTTCCCAAGCCCCTCCCTGAGAGTAGAGCCAGGAGTAAGCCCTGAACACTGTCAGTTGTAGCTGTAAAACTATATATGTGTGTGTATATATAATATATATATGTATATATACACACACACACACACACACATATATATCTATGTAGAGCACTGCAGCACTGTCTTCCCGTTGTTCATCAATTTGCTTGAGTGGGCACCAGTAATGTCTCTACTGTGAGACTTGTTACTGTCTTTGGCATATCGAATACACCATGGGTAGCTTGCCAGGCTTTGCTGTGTGGGTGGGATACTCTCAATAGCTTGCTGGGCTCTCTGAGAGGGGCAGAGGAATTGAACCTGGGTCGGCCGCATGCAAGGCAAATGCCCTACCCGCTGTGTACACACACACACACACACACACACATATGTATACACACACATTAGTAGCTGGACAGATAGTACAGAGTTAAAATGCTTATCTTGCATCCTGCTGACCCTGATTTTATCTCTGGCACCAAATATAATCCCTGAGGATCACCAATGGTTACTTCTCAGCATCAACTCAGGAATCGCCCCTGCCTCTGTTCAGTTTGGTCCAATTCTCCCTATCCACCCAAAAATAAACCAGAAAAACATTCAGGAGGTTAGAGACACTCAGAATAGAATGTAAAACAGAAGAATCAGAGTACACTGCAACATGTGAAGATTACTCCTGACATGTGGACTAAGCTGCTGACAAAGGCCCTGCAGAAATGAGCGCAGTCTACAGAGTGGTGGGAGAAGAAACTATAGGTGCTATTACTACAGGTGGACAGTGGTGCCCTGGGGTTCAATTAGCAATTCTGATACTGCTGTACCTCTCTTGGAGACTGACAATGAGTAAGTGGGTGTAGACAGGGAAAGCGCCTGTCTTATTGTCAGAGTTGGGATAAGAAGCCAAACAACGGTATCACTCCCATTTAACTCCTTAAGCATACAGATGTTTGGTAGGGAGTTATTCACAGGATGTAGACACAGACTGGTACAGATGTACCTTTCTTCAGTGCTTCCTCAGTTTTGCGTTTTGAATGAACAACGCCCTACTAGCATCATGCACACTAGGTACCCACACTCTCTGGTAAAGGAAACAGGCTCCTTATCAAGGCTGCAGCAGGATGTGCACAGTGGAACCTGCAGGAAACCCGTTTCCTTTTACTTGTGAAAGGTGCTTAAAAAAAAAAAAAGGCGGGAGGAGGGGTGGAGAGCGCAAAACCCAGGCACACAGACAGAAGCAGAGCCAAGGGAAAATGGGAGTCAGCTGTGGGGCTCCCATGCTAAATGGCACAATTAGACAAGAAAAGAAAGTGGCAAAAGATTGTGAAGCAAAATGAAACAAACATCCATGAATCTATATTTATCTAAACAAGTGATTTTGAAAATCAATAAACAAGGAGAAAACAGAAAAATCTCCTAAGCAGAGTTGTGAATCATTTATTCAGCTCCTCTGTCCTCAGGAGAGGCAGAGTGGCTAGAGAGGTTAGCTCTGGCTGACATCCTAGAGAGCATCAGCATTGTCAGGGCGTTCTGTGAAGAACATACACAAGAAAGAGATAAAAATGGCATTTCACTTTTGTTGTCTTCATCTCCAAAACCTAAATCTCCCAAATCAAAAAAAAGGAGAAAAACATCAAGGAAATTCCAATTGAGGGGCCCTCTACAGAGTATCTGCTCACTTAGCCTTGAAACTGCCCAGAATATCACAAACAAGGGAAGTCTAAGAAACTGTCACAACTGAAACAGGACAATAAATACAAGATAGGACAATAAATGGGAGGGATTCTGGGACAGAAAGAAAGGACATTAGAGGAAGACTAATGTAACCTCAAATATGCTCTTGAATTGATAATAATCTATCAGTATTGATTTTGGCAAATGTACCACCCAATGTAAAATAGCAAACTGAGTATGAGTTATACAGAAAGTCATTGTCTTAGTTTTAAATCTGTGCATTTAAAACTATTGAAAGGATTCTATTTAAAAAAAAAAAAAAACAGCAAAGGGGAAACTAAACTGAAGTCCACAAGTTGCCATCAGTGTGTTCTGATGGAACCAAACTGTCTTGGAAACTGCCCCAAGTCTGTGTACATCCAGGTTTTGAATGTCACAAGCAAGGCCAAGGGTGTGATTTTGAGTGGATGACAAGGTCCCTCTGACCTAGAGAGGATGTGCTATGCCAGCCCAGAAGCAGAATTTCTGAATTCTGACACTGAGTATAGAGCACGGAATAGTGAATATTTTAGAAGGCAGGTTATCAACTTTGGGACACTAAAAAGTTCTTTTCTATATTTGACATTACTCTCTGACAGTAGTCCCATTTAGCTGAATACCCCAAACACCTTCGATGCTCTCCTTATATCTGCTCAGCACAACTGGGACTCCTGTTCCAATTTTCCAGCCACAGGAAACTGGAAAAACTGAACAGTTTGTGCAAAAGCAAGGGAGCCAGTGTGAACTCCAGCCTGCCCAGCACCAAGGCTGGACCCGTTTCTCCACAGGCCAGTTCTGTGCTAGGACCCTTGCACAGAGCTGGAACACAGAATAGTGGCTTGCCTGGCAGTAAGCAGAGCTCACTGGTCAACTGAATGCTTCTGTGAAGAGTGCAAATGCTCCCAGGGGAACAAAGGATTTTTCCTACTTGGAGAAAGATCAGGAGTCATCTTGAATCTGTGCCCTTGAATCAGAGCCAGGGTCTAAAAGCTTTTACGGAACCACATGCATCACAGTCATCAATATGCCATTAGATCCTGGACATTAATTCCCTGAGAGTATTTCTGAACCGTTGAAAGGATTAACCCTTTACTCTAAAATCCCCAATCCCTCTCCATAAACCCTAGTTGCCAGTTCTTTTTCTACTTAAATGAGACACTGATTTTAGTTTGCTGTCTTTGTTAGGGGTCCTTGGCTAAAGTTGTTTTGCAAGTGATACCTTCTTAAACATTGGAAGGGATACCTTCAGCTTCTCTGGTATGCAAGCCTCAAGCCATAAAAACAGCGGTGTTCCCCGGTGTTCCCCTCCCAAACCGTTGGATCAGCATGGGGTCCTAAAAGAGACAAAGACCAAAAGGGCTCGCAGGAGCACAAGGGCCTCCCAAGTGAATTATACCAGATTTTAGAATCACTTCACCTTCCTATCTGCTGCACAGGGGCTCCCTGTTGCCCCTCTTCCTTCTGAGACCTCCTCCCCAGAGCCACACTGAGATCCTAGGCCCAGTCCTTCCAAACAGTGTGAATCTAGTCTTTGTCCAGATCTAGGCCTTTTAAACAGCAGGTATTACTCTCTACACTGAGGGAAGAAGAAGGCAAGTGCTGCCCCTCCTCCTAAGGACAGACCTTTCTGATGTCTTAGGCACCGGGGAGCAGGACTTGGTTCTGCAGTCAGGGACATCCTGGCCAGTGAACAATTCTGGGTAAGTTTGTCACTTTTACCTCTCCATCACAGTGCTTCCTCACCTGTGAGCAGCCAGCTGACCAGGGCTGCATGAGCAGTTATGTGGCACAGTGATCCAATGACCCATGCTACTGCCACTCAAGCACTCTGCACACTCCAGAGTTAGCCTCACTCTCTAACTACAGGTAGTGGCACTCACTGCAGGACTGTCACCTCCAGCATCTAGGTATCACACTCCCAGTACTATAATCCATATGGGCCAAGTGCGATCTAGGACCAATCTGACCTGGTATCAGAAAAGAATCGTGTGCAATGGTCCAAAACCTGTCAGTGTGGGGTCAGAGGAGCTCACTGAGAATGCAGATCCCTAGGCCTCACAGCTTCTATCTAAAATCTGTAATTTTTAGAACCCCAGTGAAAATGAACACATTAATGTTTGATAAGCCCTGGCCTCGATTCCTAGTGACATGAAGTATTCCAGCTATCAGTTCAGAATTAAAACACCCCATTTCCTTTCCTGCTATTAATAACGTGGTTACACATCTGATTAACATGAGGAGTGCACAAAGACCAACTTCATGGCCTACAAAGGCAAGTTGTAGACAAGGATGAAATCCACTAACAAATCACATAACCAGGCAATCCTATGTCATTTTCTTACCATACTCCCAAAAGAATTTTCCCTCTGGGTAGTCGGGTTTTCAGAGACAAATATTGATTTTTTAAAAATAAATATCCAATTCCTGGACTAAGTCCCATAGGAAATGAAACTATCAAACTGAGGAATGAGAGCAGAGATTGTCTGGTATTTTCTGACATCTTGTGAAAGTGCTGGGCTCACCACACACACACCCTCTGTACTTGGGGGTCCTCTCACCCCTCACCCTCAATAGACTGCAGCTTCAGATCTAATCTTCTAAAAGGCCCTCCCACGCCACTTGGGATTTGTGATAACAGAACCTGCACTTGCTGATTAAGTCAAAATCTCTTTTCATTCTAGACCATTAACTGCATGGGACAGGAGGAGGGGAGGGTTGGGGGAGATGGAGTGGGGTGGGAAAGAACAGTGGGGCAGTGGACAGCAAGGAAGGACAGAAAAGCTGGCAATAAGGAACTCTCCCATCTAGCAGTGTGTTAGAGTCAAGGACCAGGAGAGAAGCCAGGTGGAATGCGGATAGTCTGAGCTCACCAAAGGCCTGAGTACTGGGAGGTATACAATTCAATCCCGGGCTCCCTGCAGGCTTAGACACAAGTTCCTGTGTAGATTTGCTGAGGTAACTGCTGACAGAGCAGCATGCTGTGGGACCGTGGGCATTTCTCAAACACAACCAGAGAAGGGTTATAGGTGCCTGAGTATCCACAATGATGGTGCATTCTACATGACGGATGAAGGTCCTTTCTGAAACACATTTCAGTGACACAGATGGCTCATACAAAAGCAACAGTCTATCACCTGAGATGTTTTTATGCCTCTCCTACCTCTAAGTAGCCAAGGTCATCAATCTGTGACCAAGTCAACATTTTCTAACTGCTGCCTGGACAGGAATCAGGAAACCTTTTTCTGTACCTATGAGCTAAAAATTTTGCAATTTTGAATAATGCTACTATGAATAATTTTGGACTGGAGCAATAGCACAGTGGGTGGGGCATTTGCCTTGCAGAGCCTGCAAGCTACCTGTGGTATATTCTATATGCAAAAAACAGCAACAACAAGTCTCATAATGGAGACATTACTGGTGCCTGCTCGAGCAAATTGATGAACAATGGGACGACAGTGCTAGAGTGCATGAGCTAAAAATGGTCTTAATGGTTTTAAAATAAAGTGGGAAGAATATAAGACTGAGACTACATGTGGCCCACACCTTAAAGTATTTACTATCTGGAGCTTTACAGCAAACTTTTCAGACTTCTGGTTTAAGGCAACCACAGGTGCCCAATGAGAGTCAACATTGATGAGCATCTTCTCTGCCAACCTCAAGATAAGAAAAATCCCAGCATGTACTGAAAGAGTGAAAGCAGGTGGAAATGTGTGCTCAGTCATCCTAAGATTCTCAAGGAAAAACAGTCACTCACTGCATTGCCCTTCAGGAGCAGAGAAAGGATCTGAGGAGTGTGCATGGGCTCCAGAGCAGCTAAGTGAGTCAGGCAGGCCCCTTGCCTGTGCCTGTCCAAGTCCCCTGCAACTACCACAGTCAACCTGGGGTAAGCCTGCAGCAGAATACATTCTGAGACTAAGAAGGAACAGTCAGCAATACCCCTGACTGGTTGGGGCCCACGTGGACGTCTCCCACTGGTATGTGGTTTCTACATACCAGCAGCAATTGAAACTAATGGGAAAATGCAGTCTGCTAAATGTAATGTTTTTTTCAGAGAAGAAAAGTCATTCAACTTGCATGTTTTGAAGAGGACTTCCAGCTCCTTTCACTGTATCTTTTGGGAGAAATAGTGACACAGTAAGCTAGGGCACTTTACTGATCATGGAGGACCACATGAAAAATGACCTGTGCTCAAGAAACAAAATCTAGAACACACTTGCAGCAGTAATACCTGCAGTGGATGGGAAGGGCACCTGCCAAGGATTTTCCTGCAAACCCTCTCGACCCATGCTCTCCTGCCCCACCCACCCAGGACCTCTCTGCAGACTCTGAACTCAGCTCACCAAAGCTGGGGTGGCAGTCTTCCTAAGAGGCCCCATAGAGGCTGACTGGTGAGCACTAAGTGAGCCCCCAGAAAGGCAGGCAAAGCAGATTTTGGTTCTCTCCCAATCAATTGGAATAATGCATTCAGCAGCCAGCACCCCGTGCTATATGCCTGCACTACATCACATCCCTCTGTAGGTCATTTGGCTCACAAAATTGATTTAGAAGAGATTATTCAATTCCATTTTGCATTTCCATGTTCTGGATCTCAGCCAGCAGCAACTTCTGTTCTTCCAGAGGTCAGGAAGCTCTGGACAAGACTATCTCCGGCTATTGTAAACGGAACTCCATATTCCCTTTATGAATTTCCTGTCAATCTTCAGATGACTTCCCATACGCCTGCCCTTCATTTAGATGGTGTTTTATGTCTCATGTCTCCCTCCTTCCCATATCCAATTACCACCTCAGCAGACAGCTCCCCCTCAGAGCCTTTCTGGGCGCCAGGCAAAGGGAGTGGGGCTGCAGGGAGCAGCAAGCCCGCTGACTGCAGCAAACACAAACGGGTGTGTCCTGCAGTGCCCAAGTTCCTCCTTTTGCTCCCACCACCACAGGCCCTGACTGTTTTATGCAGGAAAACACATGACAGTTATTGCTCCTTTTCCTCATCCATTCTTTGTCTATAGAGAGTTCCACCAGCTGCATGGATGCTCCCAGCCACTCTGGTGCACACGTCTTCTCCATGACTTCTTGACATCAGAAGGTCCAGCCCAGGGTCTTATTTCCATACCTTCTTTTCTTTTTTAACTTTTTTATTGAATCACTGTGAGATAAACCATCAAAAAGCTGCTCATGATTGGATTTCAGTCATATAATATTCCAACACCCATCCCTCCACCAGTGTACATTTCCCAGCACCAGTGTCCCCAGGTTCCCTCCCATCACCCCCCAGCCCCCACCCCCTGCCTGCCTCTATGGCAAGTGTTTTTCTTCTCTCTCTCTCTCTCTCTCTCTCTCTCTCTAATTCTCTCCCCCTCCAAAATCCTCTTTTGGGCATTGTGGTTTATAATATTGATACTGAAAGGTTATCCAGAATATCCCTTACCTACTTTTAACCCTCAGATCTTGTCCAGTGTGATCATTCCCAGTTATTATTGTCATGCTGGTTTCTTCTCTATACTACCTACCCTCAGCCCCATGCATTTGTGGTTAGGAGGACTGGTCAATGACTGGAACTATCCATGCCTTCTTTTCAAAATCCTATGCATCCTTTGAAATGCACGGCAGTCCTAAGCTTTTTTTTTTTTTGCTTTTTGGGTCACACCCGGCGATGCACAGGGGTTACTCCTGGTTCTACACTCAGGAATTACTCCTGGCGGTGCTCAGGGGACCATATGGGATGCTGGGATTTGAACCCGGGTCGGCCGCGTGCAAGGCAAACGCCCTACCCGCTGTGCTATCGCTCCAGCCCCAGTCCTAAGCTTTTGTCTCCACCCATGGACCAGTCCTCACACAAACCCTGGCTTATGTGAAGAGTTCTGGTCCTCCTCCCTGCCATGTGACTGGTCCAAAAGGGCTCCTCAGGCCTCCCACCTTGGTCACGGAAAGCAGCCTAACACTGAACCCCACCTTCCAGGTTATCGAAGCCTCCATTTTGACCCCATATAGCTATGTGTAAGCTCTATCCCAAACACTTTCACTCTGCTCCTGGAACAAGCCATGACCACCCTTCCCTGGGCTAATGAAGTAATCATCTAGCAGGCTCCCTGTGTCCTCTTCCCTCCTACGTCAGATGGGTCATCCCATTAGCTCTACTGGCTCCCTCTTTCCACAAAGATTCCCAGTGGCCCCTGAAGCCTGATCAGACCCACCCACCCTCTCCCCACTGTCATCCCCAAGCCCTCCCACACTCTGCTCTGGACACACCAGCTCTCCTGTAATCCTGGGAATTTTCTCCTACACCCCCTCCTCTGGGAGAATCTCCCCAGATTTCATCCACATTCTAGCTCTTACCTGCTCCAAGCCTGAGCAGAAACTCCCCCAACAGCAAGGTTGGCCCAAGAGTGGGCAGCTGTCTTCCCAGCCCACACTCCATCACAACATGACCAGGAAACTGTTACCATCCAGGTCTGCTGTAGCTCTCTCCGGACAGGAAGGAGCAAGGAGGTTTCCCAGGGAGGGGTCTCTATATGTTTACTGAACCATCCGAGCATTGTGAGGGTCCTGGTACTTGGTACCCCATAAATTTGAATTTTAAAGCTGCTGGCCTCTAAACCTGAACTTCCTGGAAAGCACAGTAAAGGGCAGAATAAAATTAATTGCATCTCTGACTGTGTGAGGTGTCTGAGGAACAGTAAGGATGCAATGTGGTTAAACAAAGTTAGATGGGGCAAGCAGCATCATCAGAAGAGGCAGAAGAGCAGCAGCATCAGAAGAGGCAGAGGCCAGGGCTAGTGGCATTCACTGCACAGCACAGTACACAGTAGCACAAAAAGGGATCAGGGAGAACTTGGAGTTTCTGGGACAATGGAATAGCATGATCTAACAGAAGTTTTCATTTAACTTTTGACTTTGAAATCATGTTAGAATCTAACATGAAATCATGTTAGATTCACAAGCAGATATAGAAATAATAACCAGAGATAATGCACACACTCTTAACCTGGTATCCCCTACTAGAGACATCTTGCAAAATCATAGCACAGCACATCACTACCAGAATACTGATACTGATCCAGCCATGACACAGAATGCTCCCATCCTCACAAGGATCCCTCATTTCCCTTTTACACACAGAGCCACCTCCTTTCCTCCCCAGTCCCTTTTTAATGTCTGACAGGCCCTACTCTGCTCTCACTTCGAGAATACCACTATACACAGTGCATAATCTTTAAGCTTTTCTCACTCAGCCTAATGCTGGAGATTCACCTGGAAATCCAAGCTGGAGACATATCAACATTGCTGTGTGCATTCCTTCCTGTTGCTGTGTGCAATTTCCTGGCAACACGCCAGTTTGTTTAACCATCCACCCACTGAAGAACATCAGAGTTGTTCCCGGCTTTGGGCTATTTCAAAAAAACCTC
This sequence comes from Sorex araneus, assembly GCF_027595985.1. NCBI lineage: Eukaryota > Metazoa > Chordata > Mammalia > Eulipotyphla > Soricidae > Sorex > Sorex araneus. The sequence continues at coordinate 50,635,932 of NC_073303.1, forward strand.
CTTGAACACTTGGAATAGGTTTTTGTGTGAATACAGTTCTCATCTCTGGGATAAGGGCCAATGCACCTCTAATGCTAGGTTGTGTGGAGGGGGCACTCTAAGACATGTTGTTTTCCAAGTAGTTGTAAGGTCTACATACATCCCCATTAGCAACACGTCCAGCTCCTCCAGTGGCCCCTCACAATTACTTTTTACCCTAGTCCTTCTGATAGAGGTTTTGTGGTGTGTCATGTGACTTTTATTTGCATTTCCTGAAAGGCTAATAACATTAAATGTTATCATATGAGCTTTTATATTATCTGTATCTTCTCTTGGGGCAAGTTTCCCTTCAAGTGTTCTGCACTGTAGGATAACATTGGGTTTGTCCTTTCAGTCTCACTGCAGGAAACTTAGTTTACCTTAAAGCAATGTCATCCCTTCTGTATGACAGTTAATATTATGTTTTGTAACTTGGGAGTTGATTGACTCCAATAATATTTATTCATAGGCATCTGCTTTCTCAACTCAGTTGCCCTTAGTTCCTAGCACCCCAAAAGCAGGGTTCCAATGAAGGACAGAACAGACCCATGGCAAGCTGTGAGCTACCCTGGCATCGAAATGGGCCAGGCCAAAGCGCCACAATACTCAACTATAAGTTGAGAACATGGTCATAGACAAACACTGTCATGATCCAAAGGTAATGACGAGGCTAGGACCCTGAAGGGGAGTTAGGAAGACTAACCTGGCCTGAGGACTGTGGTCTGGAATATATAGTGAGATGTCCTCAGGAAGAACCAATCTTTAAGTTTGATATATCTCTTTGCTTTTTTTTTTTGGGGGGGGGTCACACCCAGCCATGCTCAGGGGTTACTCCTGGCTTTGCACTCAGGAATTACTCCTGGCGGTGCTTGGGGGACCATATGGGATGCCGGGGATCGAACCCAGGTTGGCCGCGTGCAAGGCAAACGCCCTACCCGCTGTGCTAAAGTTTGATATATCTCTTACTGTGCTCATACAGAATGACATCGCTAGAAATATTAGAAGTAGATTTACTACAACTAATTTAGTGAATTACTAACTGAGGAAAGAAGAATGTGACACACCCTGGATGGGATCCCACCCTTGAGCGGATCTCCTAGTAATCTGGAGTAATCTCCTTAGATGAGATTTTGTTAATCTCCTGGAGGAGTGGTCTTACCCCTCTTTGTTGATTTGTTATTGTTCAACCCACCTTTGTGTCACCACCCTATGTGATTGCTAACAGAAGACTGTAACAGAAGAGAGAGAAGACACAGAAGAGGAAAAGACACAGGAGCAGAGAGAAGACACAGAAGCGGGGAGAAGACACAGAAGCAAGGAGAAGACACAGAGGCAAGAGAGAAGACACAGAAGCGGGGAGAAGACAAAGAGGCAAGGAGAAGACACAGAAGCAGGGAGAAGACACAGAAGCAGAGCAAAAGAGAATCATTGGAGCCAGAAGCAGGGGAAAGAAAGAGCACAAAGCAAGTGAGAATCAGAGTCAGAGTCAGAGTCAGAGTCAGAGTCAGAAGTGGGAATGAGTGGGGCTCCAGAGACTGAAGCAGAAGGGCTCTGGAGAGAGAGATCGGAAGAAGAGAGATCAGAAGAGACCAGAGGAGAGACAACAGACAGAGAGAGGTCAGAAGAGACCAGAGGAGAATCTACAGAGACAGAGTCACAGATAGAGAGACAGACAGAAGAAAGCACAAAGGCACACACAGAAGCAGAGCACAAGGAGGAGCCATCCCCATCCGGACCATACACAGCGGCTCAAAAGCACCGAACATGAGTGGCAAGAGAGAGTGCCGCCCCAAGAGCCCATGAACAACACACACATCATCACATCACTTCCCCCTTGCACACGCACGCATGCACACGTTTGTATTTTTTACACTGCACTACTAGTAAAACATTTTATCTTAAAAAAAACCTGTTTATCTTTATTGCTGAGTTTTAGTAGTTCTTCTATATTGTAAATATATTTTCATATATCCAAAAATATATTTTTTCATATATCCAACTATCAGCATTTTCTCAGGTATGAGATTTCCAAATAACTTCCAATCCATAGCTTGTTTTTTATAACCTCTTAACAAGTTATTTTGCATAGAAAAAGCTTTTAATTTTAATGAAATACAGTGAATCAATTTTCCTCTTATGGATGATGTTGCTATAACATTCAAGAATATTTTATCTAGCCCTTCCCCTAAAGTATGAAAAATTTTCCTCATTTTTCTAAGCTTTGTCCTGGCCAGAAACTAGCTCTGAATTTTTTTTATTTTTTATTGAATCACCATGTGGAAAGTTACAAAGCATTCAGGCTTAAGTCTCAGTTATACAATGGTCGGAACACCCATTCCTTCACCAGTGCACATATTCCACCACCAAGAACCCCAGTGTAGCTGATAATTTTCACTTTACCTTCTCTTTACTTTGATTACATTCAATATTTCCACAAAAAACCTCACTATTATTGTTTGGAGTTCCTCCCCTCCCCAAAATCAGACCTGCTGAAAAGGAAGCATTTGATAATTTGTTTTCCATTACTGAGAATGAAGAGGTATGAGTTTTGGTTTTGGATCTCTGCATTTCAGTATTTTAGTAACTAAGTCCAGGGAAATTTCTGCCAGAAATTGCATCATTGCAAGCTCGTACCTCTCTTTAATGGTCCTTATAAGATGGCGGTCGCCACGCCTTTCCCCCCAGAAGTGAAAAGAGGAAAGAGAAAAACCTTTCACCTCCTAGGGTGGCATAAGGCTGTGGCTTAGTTCACAGTCTAGGGACATTTCTGCAAGAAGCTGCTGGTACCAAAAGTAGTTTAGCTGTAGCTCTGCATTTTAGACTTTAGTTTATGATCAATTTTGAGGTAATTTGTGTATATAATTTGAGACTTAAATTCAGGTTCATTCTTTAATAGATTGAGGTTCATTAGTTGGAAAGAAAATTCTTTTGAATTGCTTTTACAGTTCCCAAAATCATTTGGGAAAATACTTTCTCAAAAATCATGTAAACATATACCTGTGGTTCACTAACTATACTGTTTTCCGATCTGGATTCTTCATATTGTGGAGAATCTATGATCTATGTGTCTATCTTCTGAAAATACATTTAGTCTTAAATTATTACAGAAATAAGTCTCAAAACTAAGGAGACTGATCCATCTTCTTTAATGGTTCCTTTTCAAAATCATTTTAACTACCCTAGTATATTTTTTCCCACATTTATCTTAGAATAAGCTTGTCTCTATCTACACAAACATTTGCTATCATTTTAATAGAATTGCATTAAAACTGCAAAATAACATGGGAATAATCATAATAATTTGGGAAGTAACATCTTTACTATGTTAAATTTTCTAATCCATGAAAGTGGTATGTTGGCTAAAAGCATCTTTAAGGATGAAACACAATCCTAAAGTTTGACCATGCAAGTGGAAGCAAACATAAACAAATGGGACTACATCAAATTAAGAAGCTTCTGCACTTCAAAAGAAACAGTGACCAAAATACAGAAAGAGCCCACAGAATGAGAAAGAATATTTACCCAATACCCATCTGATAAGGGATTAATATCCAGGATATACAAGACACTAGTAGAATTGTACAAAAAAAAAAACCTCCAACCCCATCAAAAAATGGGGAGAATAAATGAACAGAAGTTTCCTCAAAAAATAAATATAAATGGCCAAAAGGCACATGAAAAAATGCTCCACATTGCTAGTCATCAGAGAGATGCAAATCAAAACAACAATAATATATCATCTCACACCACTGAGACTGGCACACATTCAAAATAACAAAAGCAACCAGTGCAGGTGTGGATGTGGAGGAAAAGGGGCATTCTTTCACTGTTGGTGGGAATGCCGACTAGTCCAGCCTTTCTGGAAAACAGTATGGACAGTCCTTCAAAAATTAGAAATTGAGCTTCCATATGACCCTGCAATCCCATTTCTTGGAATATATCTCAAGGATGCAAAAAAGCACAGTAGAAATTACATCTGTACCTATATGTTCATTGCAGCACTGTTCACAATAGCCAAAATATGGAAACAACCCGAGTGCCCTAAAACAGATGACTGGTTAAAGAAACTTTGGTACATCTACACAATGGAATACTATGCACCTGTTAGGAGAGATGAAGTCATGAAATTTGCTTATAAGTGGATGGACATGGAGAGTATCATACTAAATGAAATGAGTCAGAAAGAGAGGGACAGACATAGAAGGACTGCACTCATTTGTGGAGCATAAAATAACATAACATGAGACTGACACCCAAGGACAATAGATACAAGGGCCAGAAAGACTGGTCCATAAGACTGCTCCATACCTGGAAGCCTGCCTCATGAGTGGAGGGGAGAAGTCACCTGGAATAGAGAAGGGATCACTAAGAAAATGATGGCTGGAGGAATCAGTCAGGATGGGAGATGTGTGCTGAAAACAGACAATCGACCAAGCATGATAACCTCTCAGTATCTGTATCACAAACCATAATGCCCAAAGTAGAGATCACTCTCTACTTGGGGAATATGGGAATACTGTCTGCCATGGAGGCAGAGGGAGGGTGGGAAAGAGGGGGGTATACCGGAGATATTGGTCCAGGTGGGGAATGTGCACTGGTAGAGGGATGGGTGTTTGATAATTGTGTCATTGTAACCCAAACATGAAGGCTTATAACTTTCTCACAGTGATTCAATAAAATTTTTAATTTTTTTAAAAGAAAATGGTATGTTGTCTATTTATGTAGTCTATTTAGACACCCACTGTACTATCTCTCTGGGACAGTTTCGTTATCAAGATAGAACTTACTGTCTTGTCTTGTATGTATTCACCAAATAACTAGAAAGCCCGTGGCTCTCTCTCACCACCTACATTTGGTGGTCTCACACGGCTTCCCCACCCCGGACAGCTGATGCCATGGGAAGACAAAGGAGGAAACGAGGGTCAGGCTAGTTAGTGATCAGTTGACGTTCATTCCATTCTTCCCACATGCCTGTTCCAATCTCATTAAGATCCCCATTCCAGTCTCACACTGTCCCTCATTCCTGTCTCCTCCGATCTCCCTTGCTCATCTTTCCGTGCTCCAACTCGCTGCCTTGGTCTCTCTCTCATTCTCATCTTTCTCAACTTCCCAACATTGGCAGTAGCAACCACACCTAGGTGGGTAGCACAGTCAACATATCAAAGCCCTTGCTGGTCACCTGCAGCCAGGAGATCTGGCTCAAGGGTGGAGGTGGGGTGGGAATACCACTTAGGGGGGTTTCTCCTTTCCTTAGTCCAAAAACTTAATTAACATCTAAATTAACATCTTAATTCTACTTCTTAATATTACCTATTTCGTATGGACACAGTAAAAGATAAATAAAGCTTATAGGGTGGCTCTCCTGGGGACATCTTGCTATAGATCCCAGACTACAGTGCTCAGGCCATATTAATCTTTCCTAACCCTAGCATGGCCCTAATCTAGTTGTTACCATTGGATCATAACATAATTTGTCCATTACCATGCTCTTAACTTACAGTTAAGTATTACGGTGCTTGGGCTGGCCCATTTCAATGCCAGGGTAGCTCACAGTTTGCCCTGGGTTCATCCAATCCCTCGCCGGGACTCTGCTTTTGGAGTGCTAGGAACTAAGGGCAACTGAGGCTTAAGTCAAAAGAACAGATGCCCAGGAGTGAATATTATCCAGAGTCAATTAACTCCCAAGTTACAAAAGTATAGCATTAACTGTCTTGTGTCTATACAAAAAGGACATTGCTCTCAGAGAAGGGAACACCAAGTAAAATGTGGTTGTTGGTCATGTGGGGGAAAGATGATGCGGGCCGAATATAGACTAGAGACAACACAATGGCCACTCAACACCTTTATTGCAAACCACAACACTTAATCAGAGATAGAGAACAAAAGGGAATACCCTGCCATAGTGGCAGTGTGGGGTGGGGGGAGATGGGACTGGGGAGGGGGGGAGGGATGTTGGGTTTACTGGTGGTGGAAAATGGGCACTGGTGAAGGGATGGGTTATCAAACTTTGTAAGGGAGAAACATGAGCACAAAAATGTATAAATCTGTAACTGTACCCTCACGTTGACTCACTAATTAAAAATAAACTATTAATAAAAAAAAAAGGACATTGCTCTGAATTAACTATACAAAAGACTTAAGGAGAAGAGAAAAGCAATATTTACAAGTTAACAGAGTCTGATTAGGAGATAAAGGTGATTGACCCATTGGGGAAGCAGAGCACAAAGAAAGAGGTTACAGAGGGCTGGAGAGATAGCACAACTAGGGCGTTTGCCTTGCACGCGGCCGACCCGGGTTCAAATCCCAGCATCCCATATGGTCCCCTGAGCACAGCCAGGGGTAATTCCTGAGTGCAGAGCCAGGAGTAACCCCTATGCATCACCAGGTGTGACCCAAAAAGCAAAAAAAGAAAGAAAGAAAGAGGTTACAGATAAACACAGAGGAATGGGAGTGCCTCGGGAGCACTGTGAATGGGTGCAACCCAATAAACGTAAGCTCCCTGTGGCAAAGCAGAAAGGACAAACCAATGTTATCCTACATCCTTGAAAACTGAAAAAAAAATGAAGTGACTGATTTTAGACCTGGGCAAAGGCTGCTCAAGTCTATAAGGTCTATCAAATCTATAATAAGGTTTCCCTATATTTCCCGACTTTCTTAATAAAAGCACTTTCCAGACAGCATGGCAAGGAAGAGGTTCATGCAGAATGCCACAGCATACTGAGTTGGTGAGAAACATCAGTGCTCAAGCAGGCTGAGTAAGGTGGAGATTTTAAAGAGGCACGATGAAGAAAGGTTCTGAAAAGAGTGACTCATTAATAAAAGCTTCAAGTTTCTTCCTAGGTACCCTTCTGACCATTTCTAAGAAATACCTAAAACTCAATGTGGTATAGCAAGAACTCACTGGTCGGAAAATGAACAGTTTCCATTGCCCAACAAAGGGTTGAGAGAATTTAGAGCAGGCAGAGTGGAGAATCACAAATGAACCAAGACAATAAACAGACAGCAGAAGGGCTGTAGCTCAAGAGCATGGTTATCTCAAGAGTAGAAGATATTCTACATCCAACCTAAAATAGCTCAAACTAAAACCACAAGTAATTTATCTTCATAAAGGACCAAAGTCTAACACTGAAAATAAATGACAAAAATCTAGACACTGACTATAACATTTAAAATTTCTACCCTCCAACAAAAAATTTAGTCCTACATTTGTGGAGTGTAGGGTAGCATCACATGAGGCTGACACCCAAGAACAGTAGATACAAGGGCCAGGGGGATTGCCCCATAGCTGGAAGCCTGCTTCATGAACATTGGTCAGAAGGCAGATGGAATAGAGAAGGAATCATTAAGAAAATGATGGCTCAAGGAACCAGTTGGGATGGAAGATGCATGCCGAAAGTAGATAATGGAACAAACATGATGACCTCTCAGTGTCTGTGTTGCAAGCTATAATGCCCAAAAGTAGAGAGATAATATGGGGAATATTGTCTGCCATAGAGGCAGGAGGAGGGTGGGAAAGGGGGGGTATACCCGGGATATTGGTGGAGGGATGGGTGTTTGATCATTGTGAGATTATAACCCAAATATGAAAGCTTGCAACTCTCATGGTGATTCAATAAAATTTAAAAAAAATTTTAAAAAAGTTTAGTCCTACAAAGAAGAAGGTGTTGACCAAAACCAAGAGCCAAAGATATAAAGAGACTCTGAAAGGCAGAGATGATAAACCGTCTAAATAGACTTAACCATTATAGAATTCTACACAGCCTCTACAAAAAATGAATTCATAAGATTTGCTTATATATGGATGGACATGGAGAGTATCATGCTAAGTGAAATAGTCAGGGGGAGAGGGCCAGACATAGAAGGTACTCATCTGCGGAATATAAAGAAAATAATTGAGACTCATACCCGAAGACAGTAGAAACTAGGGCCAGGAGGACTAGATCATGGCTGAAGGCTTGCCACAAATGTAGGGCCGAGGATGATTACTCCACAGCTTGGAAACCTGCCTGATGTGCTGGGGGAGAATACAGTTGGGATGGAGAAGGGACCACTAAGTCAATGATGGTTGGAGGGATCACTTGGGATGGGAGATGTGTGCTGAGAGTAGACTAAGGACCAAACTTGATGGCCTCTCAGTATCTATATTGCAAACCATGATGCTCAAAAGTAGAGAGAGTAAAAAGGAAGATGCCTGCCACAGAGGCAGGGGTTGGGATGGGGTGGGGTGGCAGGAGGGATACTCAGGTTATCGGTGGTGGAAAATGCACACTGGTGAAGGGATGGGTGTTTGATCACTGTATGACTGAAACTCAATCATGAAAGCTTTGTAACTATATCTCACAGTGATTCAATAAAAAAGGAGGGGAAAAAAGGTGTAGGGGCCAGGGAGGAGGACAGTTAGGACAGAGAAGGACCATTATGACAATGATAGATGAAAATGATCACTCTGGACAAGAACTGAGTACTGAAAGCAGGTAAAGTGATATACACGATAATCTTTCAATATCTGTATTGCAAACCACAATGCCTAAAAGGGGGAGAGGGAGAGAGAGAGAGAAAGAGAGAGAGAAAGTCTTCTATAGAGGTGGGCTGAGGGGGAGGGAAACTGGAGACAGAGGTGGTGGGAAATGTACACTGGTGGAGGGTTGGATGTTGGAACATTGTATGGCTGAAATCCAATTGTGAACAACTTTGTAACTGTGTATCTCATAGTGATTCAATAAAAAAGGGGAAACTTTTAAATATATATAACACAAAAAGAAAAAATTAATAAATTAAATTAAATAACCATTATAAATGTGTACAAGTGTTTCAAAGATAATATAAACATAACAGGATTAAAAAACGTGCTGGAAATCAAACAGTCAACAAGAGGGATAGACAGTTAATTAGAATGAGTAGGGTGCCTGCCTTGCATGCAGCAGACCCAGGTTCAATTCCTGACACCCTATATGACCCCCAATCACTGCTTACAGAGTGATCCCTGAGTGCAGAGCCAGAAGTAAGCCCTGGGCACTGCTGGGTGTGACCCATGAACAAACAAAAAGATAGATGAAGATGATGATGATGATGTACAAAGGTGAGTAACTATCTAGACGTAGACAATAAAAATGATAAACTCATCAGGGCCAAGTGAGATGAGCAAGGAATGCAGGTTGATTTAACATTCAAAATTCAGTAAGTTAAAAGCAAAATATTTACATGACCAAGAAAAATAACCTTTAATGGTCTCAAAAAGGAGAGGGAAAGCATATTAAAATTTCTAACATACATTCATGCTATTTTAAAAATTAAATAAGCTGACAATATATTATAATGAATAGTGAATGAATGTTTTTCCTACAATTAAGAGTAAAGCAGAAAGTTCCACTCTTTCTACTTTTATTCAGTATCATAAGGAGACACTACACAATAAAGTGAGGAAACAAACATACATATTAGAAAGAAACAAGTAAGACTATTAGCATGTGACAAGATCACAGGGAAAAGTTTATTTAAAATAAGTTGAGACCAGGTGTGTGGACCCCAGGGGCCAATGACACCCATTCCCCACCCCGCCCCCCCACCCGAAACCTGGTCCCCCACCCAAAGAGAAGCTCCACTCCTAGTATGTTGCCCAGGAAGTGCCCTATCCTGCCAGCCATCACTTCCAATGCGGCAATCTAACTTCTCAAAACAGATGTGTGGACCCCCAGTGTTGCCCCTGGACCTACCCCTCACGGCATATCTTTAAAACTTCTAACCACAAAACCACGCAGACACTATTGCATTTCCTCAAAGAAGTTAATTCATCTATACCCTACATTTGAGGTATTAGTTAACCTACATCTCACAATTCTTTATCTATCCATTACCCATGGTAACACACAAGGACAGCCCCACTGCAGGGACCAAAACATACAACACACAGGAAAAAAGTACAAAACACAAAGGTTACAATGGTAAAACAACACAAAAACTCACAAGGCTTAGTGAGTGAAGTTGCTAATCCAAGTGATCAAACAATAATAATGAACTATATAACCTTTAAGAAAAGGAATTTAGAATGGAGCTTTTAAGAATGTGGAAGGAGTTCAAAGAAGCAATGGAACACACTGATGATAAAATATAAAAATATCTGAGAGCAGAAATGAGAAAAATGCAAACTAAAATACAAGCAGAAATAACTGACCAAAAAAACTTGGTAGGTGAAATGAAAAACTTAGTGGAAGGTCTCAGCAGCAAATCAACAGCTGCTGAGGACAGAATCAGTGAGCTCCAAGATGAGGTGCAGAGAATCTCCAGACAACAGCAGAAAATATAAAGGAGCCTCAAAATAAACCAACAAATATCAAGAGAAAATAGGGATAAAGCCAAGAGGAATAACATAAAAATCACTGGAGTCCCAGACGGACAGGAAGAAAACCCTGATGAGGAAGAAACTGTCATAGACATAATTTCTGAGATGTTCCCAGAGCTGGAGAGTGAGTGCATACAAGAAGATTCAGGAGGCCCAAAGGGTATGAGCTAAAGGAAATCCTAAGAGAAAAACTCCAAGACACATCTTTATCAGAATGACAAAAACACATAGAAAGAGATAAAATTCTGAAAGCAGAAAGAGCAAAAAAGGAAATTTCTTATAAAGGAGCATCCTTAAGATTTACAGCAGACTTACCTGACAAAATTCTCCAGGCCCCAAAGACTATGAGGAGATATAGTGAAAAACTCAATGAAATGAATGCCTCACCAAGAATACTGTAACCTAGCTAGACTCTCACTCATTCTTGAAGGAAAAACACAGTTTCACAGACAAACAACAACTCAGGAATGTCACAGACTCAAAACCATGGCTTCAGGAAAAACTAAATGGGCTACTTTAAGACAAGTCAAGCACCCCAGACATACAAAACTACTACAGAAACATGGGACAAAACCCCTTAACAATAACCTCTCTCAATGTTAATGGGCTAAATGCACCAATTAAAAGACACAGAATGACAGGATGGATCTAAAAATTGAACCCAAAATTCTTCTGCCTGCAAGGAACACATTTGGACAGTCAGAGCAAACACAGACTCAAAGTCAAAGGATGGTAAACAATTCTACAAGCAAACAACTCCCTCAAAAAAGCTGGGGTGTGGGGCTGGAGTGATAGCACAGCGAGTAAGGCGTTTGCCTTGCATGCGGCCAACCTGGGTTTGACTCCCAGCATCCCATATGGTCCTCTGAGCACCGCCAGGGGTGATTCCTGAGTGCAGAACCAGGAGTAACCCTTGTGCATTGCCAGCTGTGAGCCGTTAAAAAAAAAAAAAAAAAGCTGGGTGGCAATTTTACTATCAGACCACATAGAATTCAGACTGAAGAAGATTACAAAAGACAGTGAAGGGCACTTCTTAATAATCAAAGGATATGTACATCAGGAAGAACTCACACTCCTAAATGTATATGCACCTAATGAGGGACCAGCAAAATACTTAAAACAACTTCTCATAGACTTAAACAAAGACATTGATAGCAACACAATAATAGTTGGAGATTTCAACATCACTTTATCACCTCTCGATAGATCAACCAGACTCAAGCTCAGCAAGGACATACCTGATCTGAGGGAAGAAGTGGAAGACAGAGGTTCAGTAGATATATATAGGATATTTCATCCCCAAAAACTTTAATACACATTCTTCCCAAGTGTACATGGAACATTCTCCAAGATAGACTACAAAACACACCTCCATAAAATTAAGAGGGTAGAAATTGTATCAACAATCTTTTCAGACCATGGTGCACTGAAAATAGAACTGAATCACTCACAGAAACAGAAATTCAAATCAAACACCTGGAAATTAAATATCTCACTACTGAACAACCAGTGGCTTAGAGAAGAAATCAAAAGATTCCTGGAAGCAAATGAGAATGAAGACACCAGTTACCAGAACTTATGGGACACAGCAAAAGCAGTGTTAAGAGGAATGATATAAGCATTTCTTAGGAAGGAAGAGTGAGTCTACATTCACAGCTTAAGATCTTGGAAAATGACCAGCAAAAGGAGCCCAAACCAGACAGGAAGAAAGAAATAATAAAACTCTGAGCAGAAATTAATGACATGGAAACCAAAAAAAAAAAATCCAAAAGATCAATGAAACGAAGAGCTGATTTTTTAGAAAATAAGCAAGATCAATAAACCACTAGCAAGACTCACAACGAAAGAGGGAGAGACCCCTAGTAAACAGAACCAGAAACAAAAAGGGGGACATCACAACAGAAACCACAGAAATTCAAAGGGTAATCAGAGATTACTTTGAGAATCTTTATGCCACAAAACAAGAGAACCTCGAAGAAATGGATAAACTCCTGAACTCCTATAATCTCCCAGAGCTAACCCAAGAAGATATGGAATACCTGATCAGACCTATCACTATCAATGAAATTAAAATAGTAATCAAGTCTCCCAAAAAACAAAAGCCCTGGCCTAGATGTATTCACTACTGAATTCTTCCAAACCTATGAAGAGGACCTACACCAATCCTGTTCATGCTTTTCCAGGAAATTGAAGAAACATAAACACTTCCTAATAGTTTCTATAAGGTAAATATCACTCTCATACTAAAATCATATATACACACCACAAAAAAAAAGAGAATTACAGGCAGATATCCCTGATGAACACAAAGGCAAAGATCCTCAACAAAATACTAGCAAATAGTATCCAACAAATCATCAAAAAGATCATACACCACGACCAAGTAGGATTCATCCTGGGGATGCAAGGATAGTCAACTCTCACACGTCAATCAACATAACATACCATATCAATAAAATGAAAGATAAAAAAAACATATGATCATATTAATAGATGCAGAGAAGGCATTTGACAAGATCCAGCACCCATTTATGATTAAAAAACTCTCAACAAAATGGGAGTCAAAGGAACTTTCCTCAATATAGTCAAAGCCTTCTACTACAAGCCCACAACAAGCATTATTCTCAACGGGGATAAACTAAGAGTCTTCCCTCTAAGATCAGGAACAAGACAAGGTTGCCCACCACAAGGTGTGTGGTGTGTCTCACCACTTCTATTCAATGTGGTATTGGAAGTACTTGCAATAGCAGGTAAGCAAGAAAAAGTTATCAAGGGCATCCAGATAAGAAAGGGAGAAGTTGAACTATCACTATTTGCAGATGACATGATACTATACTTAGAAAATCCTAAAGTCTCTACAAAGGGGCCGGAGCGATAGCACAGCGGGTAGGGCGTTTGCCTTGCACGTGGCCAACCCAGGTTCGATCCCCGGCATCCCATATGGTCCCCCAAGCACTGCCAGGAGTAATTCCTGAGTGCAAAGCCAGGAGTAACCCCTGAGCATCGCTGGGTGTGACCCAAAAAGCAAAAAAAAAAAAAAAAAAAACCCATAAAAAAAAAAAGAAAAGAAAGACAGTGTGGGAGATTCTTGTAACTTTGGTGGTGGTGGTGAAGGCGTAGTGACTTTGCACATCAAAATCATAAATGGTCACACTGTTGCAATAATGTTACCCAAACTACAGTAAAAATTAAAAAAAAAATTTAAAAAAAGTCTCTACAAAAGCTTCTGGAAACAATAGGTTTGTATAGTAAAGTGGCAGGTTACAAAATCAATACCCAAAAGTGTTGGGGCTGGACTGAGCTATCAGGGCGAGCCCATGTATACTGTACCGTACTACAGACAGGAACATAGGGACCCATGAAAATGGGCGAGATTTCTCGTGTGTCCTGACTGATTTGGATGAAGCTGAACATTTTCCCCCTTCAAGCTGCCTTCAGAAAAATAATTTCAGAATACTGAAAAGAGCAGTTTTTCCTTCTCTCACAGAAGCCTGGCTGGTCTTTGACATGCAGATGGTGTTAGCCAGGCCTGACCTTTGATATTGTTAAATTGTAGATTTCAGGTGCAGGCCCAGCTTTGTCTTTGGGATGTAAATCCAGGTGCCTGTAGAAGGTTTCAGTTTCGGTTTTGTATCTTTTCCTTCTCAGTTCTGTATTCTTTTCCCGAGGCTATAGGCCTACCCATACAAGGAAACAATATGTTTCCATTGTCTCAATGTTCTCCCTGTAACATTTTTTGATGCCTTTGGTGACGTCACTATATTGCGTCCTTTAGAGGTACCATGATCAATAAAAGGAGGTCCACGAGGCCCTCTGCCTTTGCTAAGAGCCAGAGTGAGCCTTAGTCCTCCAATCAATGCATTTCTTCCGCGTTCCTATCTTAGCGCCTCCGATTGCACGAATGTTCACACAACACAAAAGTCCATGGCTTTCCTATATACAAATAATTAAAGAGAAGAAAGATATTTTTAAAAAATCCCGTTCACAATAGTGCCTCTGAAAATCAAGTACCTTGGAATCAGCTTAACTAAAGAGGTGAAGGAGCTATACAAAACACTACTTTAAGAAGTACAAGAGGACAACTAGGAAATGGAGACATATCCCCCACTCATGGATCAGGAGGATCAACATTGTCAAAATGACAATACTCCTGAAAGATTATACAGATACAATGTGGTCCCTATAAGGATACCCATGACATTTTTTCAAAGAAATAGACAAAATACTCCTGAAATTCATATGGAGCAATAAACCCCTACGAATAGTTAAAGCAATCCTTGGGGAAAAAATATGGGTGACATCACTTTCCCCAATTTCAAAGTGTACTACAAAGCAGTAACAATTAAAAGAGCATGGTATTGGAATAGAAATAGACTTGCAGACCAGTGGAGCAGAGTTGAATATTCTGACACAGACACTTAAGTATATGATCACTTAATCTTTGATAAAGGAGCAAGAAATGTGAAGTGGAACAAGGAAAGCCTCTTCAACAAGTGGTGCTGGGAAAAATTGGACAGCTACATGCAAAAAAAAAAAAATGAACTTAGACCTGTGTTCTAATGCCAAGCACAAAAGTCAGATCAAAATGGATTAAAGACTTCAATATCAGACCTGAATCCATAAGGCACATGGAGGAAAATGTAGGCAGAACCCTCCATGATACTGAAGCTAAAGGCATCTTCAAATATGAAAGACCACTGGCCAGCAAATGGAAACAAGTATAAACAAATGGGATCACATTAAACTAAGAAGCTTTTATGCCTCAAAAGAAACAGTGACCAAAATACAGAGAGAGCCCACGGAATGGGAAAAATTATTTATCCAATATCCATCAGGTCGTCGTCATCATCATCATCATCATCATCCCATTGATCGTCGAATTTCTTGAGCAGTCTCAGTTTCCATTCGTCCTAGCCCTGAGATTTTAGAAGCCTCTCTTTGCTCGTCCTTCCCAACGATGCCACATTGGAGGCTCTTTCAGGGTCAGGAGAATGAGACCCAGCATTGTTACTAGTTTTGGCATATAAATACACTATTGGGAGTTTTCAAGGCTCTACCATGTGGGCAGCAAACTCTCAGTAGCTTGCCAGGTTCTCCCAGAGGGAGAAATAGGCTATAGGATGTCGAGAGGCCACGAAGTGGCCGTGCACTTCCGGGAGCTTGGATTTAAGTCTCTGAGTGTTGGCTGTTAGTGGGATTACACAGTGCAGGGGCAGTCCCTGGGTGTGACCACCTAGCTACGGGAAAATGGGAAATCTGGGCGGAAGAGGCCCAGTCCCAGTCTGAGCAGGTTTGAAGGTCTTAGCCCCGGGTCCCACACACCTGGGTTTCTCTGCGGGTACCTTCATGCATGAGGCTCATCCATCATCCATCAGGTAGGGGCTTAATATCCAGGATATATAAGACACTGGTAGAACTGAACAACAAAAAAAGCCTCCAACTCCATCAAAAAATGGGGGAAAGAAATGAACAAAAACTTCCTCAAAAAAGAAAAAGAAATGGCCAAAAGCCACATGAAAAAAAATGTTCTACATCACTAATCATCAGGGAGATGCAAATCAAAACGACAATAATATCATCTTACACCACAGAAACTGGCACACATCAGAAAGAAAAAGAACAACCAGTGCTGGTATAGATGTGGGGAGAAAGGAATT
Organism: Sorex araneus; assembly: GCF_027595985.1. Classification (NCBI taxonomy): domain Eukaryota; kingdom Metazoa; phylum Chordata; class Mammalia; order Eulipotyphla; family Soricidae; genus Sorex; species Sorex araneus. The sequence goes on from NC_073303.1 coordinate 50,651,946, forward strand.
CTCATTCATTGTTGGTGGGAATGCTGACTGGTTCAGCCTTTTTTTGGAAAACAATATGGACATTCTTCCAAAAATTAGAAATTGAGCTACCATATGACACAGCAATATCACTTCTGGGAATACATGCCAGGGATGCAAAAAAAGCATTATAGAAATGACATCTGCACTTGTATGTTTACTGCAGCACTGTTTACAATAGCCAGAATCTGAAAACTACCCAAGTGCCCGAGAACAGACAACTGATTAAAAAAACTTTCGTACGTCTACACAATGGAATATTACACAGCTGTTAGAAAAGATGAAGTCATGAAATTTACTTATAAGTGGATGAAACTGAAGAGTATCATGCTAAGTGAAATGAGTCAGAAAAAGAGGGACAGACATAGAATGACTACAGTCATTTGTGAATTTTAAAGGACATAATATGAGACTAATACCTAAGGACAGTAGGGACAAGAGCCAGGAGGACGGCTCCACAGTTTAGAAGTCTGCCTCATGTGCTGGAGGAAAAGACAGTTGGGATGGAGAAGGGATTAGTAAATCAATGACTGTTGGAAGGATCGCTTAGATAGGAGATGTATGCTGAAAGTTGACTATGGACCAAACTTGATGGCCTCTCAGTATCTGTATTGCAAACCATAATGTCCAAAGGCAGAGAGAGTGTAAGAAGGAAACTGTCTGCCACAGAGGCAGGGGGTGGGTTGGGATGGGGGTGGCAGAAGGGATACTGGGGACGTTGTGGTGGAAAATGCACACTAGTAGAGGGATGTGTGTTCGATCACTGTATGACATGAAAGTTTTGTAACTGTATCTCATGGTGATTCAATAAAAAAAATTTTTTTCAGTAAAACAAATAAAATAAGTTGAGGCTAGAAAATAAATACAGAAAAATTATTTCTGGCTACAAATAGAAATAAAAATATTCTTAGCTGACCATAATAGCACTGTAAAACATTTGACAGAATAAATTTAACAAAATATGTGCTGAAAATTTCAAGAAACTAAAAAAAAAATTTAAGACAATACATTTACAATATGCACTGACTGAAAGATTCTGTATTGTTAAGATATTAATTTCTCTATAGAGGTACACTGTTTTTTGGCTGAGAACTCTAGGTCTTCTCTGATTGAGGATGAGCAGACTCCCACCAGCACCACCTCCCTCAATTTCCAGAAGCCCTGAAAACCACACCCACATCCCACAGCTGCCAACATGTAAGCTTACTGCCCAGTTAATATTCTGGAGTTTCTGGGGCAACCTCTCCAAATTCCACAATACCAACATCCCAGTAGGAGTACACCAAGTTAGATGGAAAAGTAACATAGAATTCAACTAAGCTCAATAAACAAAAACATTAACACAGAAGGTTCAACTATCAACAACAGTTTAATAAACTCTCAGATAAGGACTTAATGTCCCCATAGTGAGATATAATTTTCACAAATTTTCTTTTACAAGAGTATTTTTTGATAATTCCATTAGCCACTTAGTTGTTAGAAACAATATGAAATAAATTATTGTATACCTGCTAACAGTAACAATAACGTGCTCTTTGTGTTTCTGGAGCGAGCAGACACCATTGGGCTACCCTAGCACGTGACAGGAATGAATGAAGACGTTACTGGTGCCCAGTCGACCAATCGATGAACAACAGGATGATAGAGACAGTGATAGTGATACCTGCTAAGGAAGCAGGCTTGAGGGGTGATTAGGGAAATGAAGACCATGGTGAAGGTCACACTTGTGGTAGAATTGGTGTTGGAATACTGAATGCCTGTAACAAATGCATCATTAATAACTTTGTAAACCATGATGTTTAAATAAAGTGGAAAAAAATTAATGTTCCTTAATTCTTTCCTAAAATCATACATAGAAATTATCCTAAACAAAAAAGCTAAATCCATATAACTTTCAGAAGAAAATTGGGGTAGACAAGGATTTCCTAGACACATGTTTATAAGGTAATATTTCAGTCAAAGAAAAGTGATAATTTATATTTTAACAAATATGTTAAGTTCCGCTCTTTGAAATATACTGTTTACAAAATTGAAAGTCAGGGGCTAGAGCGATAGCACAGCAGGTAGGGCATTTGCCTTGCACGCAGCCGACCCAGGTTCTAATCCCAGCATCCCATATGGTCCCCTGAGCTCCGCCAGGGGTAATTCCTGAGTGAAGAGCCAGGAGTAACCCCTGTGCATCTCCAGGTGTGACCCAAAAAAAAAAAAATGAAAGTCAAAGAGCAGAAAAGAAATATATATATATATATAAACTATACTTCCCCAAATTCTATAATAAAACACAGAATCAATAATCCGATAAACATATACCAAAATATTTCAATGATACATTAAAGAAGACATATGATAGGGATCAGAGATTTAGTATAGTGGATAAGGTACTTGCCTTGCAAGTGGCCAACCCAAGTTCAATCCCCAGCATCCCATATGGTCCCCCAAGCACCACTAGGAGCGATCCCCTAGTTCAGAGCCAGGAGTCAGCCCTGAGCACCATAGGGTGTGGCATAAAAAAAGACATATGATAAAGACGGTCATCGTCATTTGCTCTTGGGAAGACAGAAGCTAAAAATACTATGAAACACTTAGGGGGTGAGGGGTGGAAAAAATAAAATAAAATCACAAAAATAAACCAATATACAACAAATACAATAGTTAAAATAGAATCACTGGCAGTAAGTATTGACACAAATTGTAGTACACTTGAACTATCATAAGTGGCAAGAGGGAGTGTAGTATCATTCAATAACATTGGAAACAATTTGGCAGATCCTTATAAAACCACTTGCCAGACCTCTCAACTATTTTACTCCTATATATTTAACCAAAAAGAATCCCACAGACAAATAATAAAAGCAGTATTATTCATAATAGTCAGGAGCCAGAAACAATATAAATATCTATCATTAGGCAAGTAGACATACTATAAAGTAGAATATTACTCAGCAATAAAAATGAATAAAATGCATCCATACAACATGAGTTAACAAAAGCATAGATGCTGAAAGAAATAGCTCAAAACACAGGAAGAAGCTAGTACACACAGTGGCATTCTATTTACATGGAATTCCAGGGTAAGGGGAACACTAATATAACTGAGAGTTACAAAGGAATATCTAAATTGAAAAGGCACCATAACTTTTTTAGGTTAATGTTTTATGTCTCTAATTATATGGAAGTATACAAATGTCAAAATGCATGTGCCTGTATCCTTAAACAGATGCATTTCACTATATACAAATTATCAAAAGAGAGAAATTCTGCCTTCCAGTAGAATGCTGTGGAACAGCACAGGTCAACATATTAATGGAACAACTATGTCTTTTATTAGCAATAAGTTGCAAAAATCAGGTTTCTAAAACCATGAAAACAACAAAATCCATTTAAATTACAATTCCACATGAGAAAGAGCCCTTCTACATTAGCCAAAAATAAGCTACTAATTCTGAACACTGGCAAAGACTCAGGCTTGATCGAAGTCAAAAGATTCAATGGGAGAAAAGAATACCCAGCAGAGCTTTTTCGTAGTCAGCTGGACTGAAACAGATTAGACACTAAGGGAAACTCCAGCACAAGGCCTGTTTCCCCCACCACACAACTGCTGAGTTTCTAGATTGTCTGAAAGAGCAGGAGACTGGGTTAATAGAAATCTTTCCCTCGTTCTTTGGGTAAACAGGGCACAGAATAGCTCTAAAGAAAAGCATCCTACAAGTACACAATCCATCTCCCCTTCAAATCTTTTCTACAACTTGCACCTGTCACTGTGTGGCGGGAGATAAAAAAAAATTCAGCTCAGAATCTTTACTTGGTTGAACCTGCAGGATTAAGACGACAGAGGCCTGACAGAGTTCTTCATTAGGCAAGCCTAATGAAGTACCTATAAAGGTGACTTCTATCATCAGAAACAAACTAGCAGTTTGTTTTTAAAATGGTCTTCAATTCCATCTCAAGAATATTAAAAGAACAGAGAAAAGTAAACCCAAAATAAGTTGAAGAAGGAATAAAGAGTAGAAATCAGTTAAATTTTTGAAAGATATCAAAAAGAAAATAGACCAAATAAAAAAGATGTTTCTAGATTAATCATAATGGGAAAAAACAGCATAAATCATCAGCATTAAAAGCGAAAGGAATTAAGAGGATATATTGAACTTTAGCCAACACAATTCAACAACAAAGAAAAGTGTAATTATTTGAAGGTAAGTTCCTTGAAAGATAGTAACTAGTAAAGTTTCTACCTAGAATAAATAGAAGATAAAATGCATAGGCCCACATCTACTATAAAACTGGATTGCTAGCTTAAAATGCTAAACTAAGAAGAATAAATGAATGAAATCAAACATTTAAGAAAGAAAGAATACTAATCGTATGCAATCTATACACTCTCTTAGAAAACAACAAAAAATATTCCAGACTTGGGGCTGGAGCGATAGCACAGCGGGTAGGGCGTTTGCCTTGCACGCGGCCGACCCCGGTTCTAATCCCAGCATCCCATATGGTCCCCTGAGCACTGCCAGGGGTAATTCCTGAGTGAAGAGCCAGGAGTAACCCCTGTGCATAGCCGGGTGTGACCCAAAAAACAAAACAAAAAAAAAATATTCCAGACTTATTTTGAGGCCAGTATTACCTCAAAAGAGCCAGATGAAGACATAAAAAAAAAACTTACATACCAATACTGCTCATGAAACTAGACAATTACTTACAACATTCTCAAATTTTTTTAATTGAATCACCTTGAGATACACAGTTACAAAGTTGTTCATGAAGGGTTTCAGTCACTCAATGTTCCAACACCCATACCTTCACCAGTATACATTTCCCACCACTGAAGTCTCCAGTCTCCCTCCTGCCACACCCCCCAGCCTGCTTCTGCCTCCCTCCCTCCTTCCCCCACCCTCTCTTTCTCTCTCTCTCTCTCTCCCCCCTCTCTTCCTGCACTATGTTTTGCAATATAAGTACTGACGGTTATCATATATATCACTTTACCTCCTTTCAGCACTCAGTTCTTGTCCAGAGTGATCATTTCCAATTATCATTGTCATAATGATCTCTTCTTTGTCCTAATTGCCCTCCCCAGCCCCCACTTGTGGCAAGCTTCCATCCATGGGCCAATTCTTCTGGCCCTCATTTATACTGTCTTGATTTTAGTCTCCCACTGTGTGTTTTTATATCCCACAAATGATGGCATTTTGTCTATGTCTGTCCCTCTCACTGTTTCATTTCACTCAGTATGATAGTCTCCATGTCCATCCATGTATCAGCAAATTTCATGACTCCATTTTTCCTAGTGACTGAACAGTATTCCATTGTGGAGATGTACCAAAGTACTTTTTATAAAATCCAGAATTTTTTTTTTGCTTTTTTGGGTCACACCCGGCATTGCACAGGGGTTACTCCTGGCTTATGCACTCAGGAATTACTCCCGTGGTGCTTGGGGGACCATATGGGATGCTGGGAATCAAACTTGGGTCGGCCGCGTGCAAGGCAAACGCCCTACGTGCTGTGCTATCGCTCCAGTCCCCAGAACTATTTTTAAAGAATTTAAAACATCACAACTACAGGCTACACAAATAGTACAGTAGTTAAGTCATTTTCCTTGCAGGCAGATGACACAGGTTCTATCCCCAGCACCCCAAATGGTCCCCTGAGCTTGATAAAGGTAATCCCTGGGCACAGAGCCAAGGATAAACCCTGAGAACAGCCAGGTGTGGTCCTCCCCAAAAAATATCACAACTAAATGAAGTTCATTCCAAGAATTCAAAGTTGTTTGGATATTCAAGATCATCCAGTATAATTTACCATATTAATAGAAGAGGGGAAAAAGCTGATAATCTTTTTTTTTTTTTTTTTTGCTTTTTGGGTCACACCCAGCGATGCTCAGGGGTTACTCCTGGCTTTGCACTCAGGAATTAGTCCTGGCGGTGCTGGGGGACCATATGGGATGCCGGGGATCGAACCCGGGTCGGCCGTGTGCAAGGCAAACACCCTACCCACTGTGCTATCGCTCCGGCCCCAAGATAATCTTAATAAATGCAGAAAAATGTGACAAAAATCATTATCAACTATGATTTTTCAAAAATTCTCAGGAAATGAGAGACAGGAATTTTATCAACCTAATAAAAGACACTTACCCAAAAATACCATACCTAACGTCATGCTTAAAAGTAAAATACGAAATCCTTACCCCCTAAAACCAGCAGCAAGGTAATAACGTTCACTTTCAATACTAAGTTTCAACACTGAACTCAAAATTATCATACCAGGACCAGAGCGAGCAGGGCACTTGCCTTGCATAGGAAGCCGACCAGGATTTGATCCCCAACACCCCATATGGCCCTCTCAAGCACCAACAGGAGTGCAAAGCCAGGAATAAGTCCTGAGAACCACCAGGTTTGGCAAAAAATAAAGAAAGAAAATGAAAGAATCCTGACAGAATTGAAGTATTTATATAAGTATATAATAACATTAATATAAAACATACTGTGCTCTAAATGGCAACATGTGTGTTTTTCTAAGACCTAGAGGCAGAAAACAAGAGATGAAATATAAAGGTACACAAGGAATCTTTTGAGGATAATGGAAATGCTGTCTCATGGCTATCCACATCTATCAAATTTCATCAAATTATCCACTTCTTTGGATTTAGTTTGAACACATGTAAATCACTCCTCAATAAATTTTCATCATCATCATCATCATCATCATCATCCCATTGATCGTCAATTTTCTCGAGTGGTCTCAGTAACATCTCCATTCGTCCTAGTCCTGAGATTTTAGAAGCCTCTCTTTTCTCGTCCTTCCCAACAGTGCCACATTGGAGGCATAGAAAATTATTACTATGTTTAAAATAGGAAGAGAGGAACAAATGTATGAATTATAAAGAATTTCAGTAGTATCGGGATTCTCAAAAGAGTGATTAAATGAATATTCTATAATTGAGAAATTATTAGATTTGTTTTAAAGAAAATCAGCCAGATTTGAAGACAAAATTAGAGAAACTGAGTCTCGGGCCAGGGGCCATACCAGAGCGAGCTCTGCCGAGATTCGACCCGAGTGGCCACACTTTTGTGCAGCTGCTCTGCTGCTGATCCACCATGATCCGGAGGCCTGCTGGAGTACTTTTGGTCCTAGCAACTGCTTGCAGCCATGTCTCTAGACTGTGAACTCACCCATTGCCCCATGCTGCCCCAGGAAGGGAAATGATGCAATTTCTAACATAAATCTCCCTGGACTTAATTACTAAAGTACTAAAATACCGAAATCCTAAACGTATCGCGGCCTCATGACTTCATATCTCATCATTCTCAGCAATGGAAAACTAATTATCAGCCTATGTCAGTAGGGCTGTTTTTTTGGGGGGAAACTCCAACAACAATAGTGAGTTTTGTGTTGAAATATGAAATGTAATCAAGGTAAAGAGAAAATGAAGTGAAATTTATCAGTTACGTGGGCGGGGGTGGGAGGGTGGGGGGTGGGAGATATACTGGGGTTTTTGGTGGTGGAATATGGGCACTGGTGAAGGAATGGGTGTTTGAGCATTGTATAACTGAGACATAGCCTAAGAACTTTGTGACTTTCCACATGGTTATTCAATAAAATAAATAATTTTTAAAAAAAATTTTAATTTTGGGGGCTAGAGCAATAGCACAGTGGGTAGGGCATTTGCCTTGCACACAGCCAACCCGGGTTCAATTCCCAGCATCCCATATGGTCCCCTGAGCACCGCCAGGAGTAATCCCTGAGTGCAGAGCCAGGAGTAACCCCTGTGCATCTCCAGGAGTGACCAAAAAAAGAAAAAAATATTTTTAAAAATTTAAAAATAAATAAAAGTAAAAAGTCCAGGTTAAAAAAAAAAATTAGAGGGGGCCGGAGCGATAGCACAGCAGGTAGGGCTTTTACCTTGCACGCGGCCGACCTGGGTTCGATCCCCGGCATCCCATATGGTCCCCCAAGCACTGCCAGGAGCAATTCCTGAGTGCAAAGCCAGGAGTAACCCCTGAGCATCGCTGGGTGTGACCCAAAAAGCAAAAAAAAAAAAAAAAAAAAAAATTAGAGAAACTAAGGTCCAGTAGACACTATTGAATTTCCAGATATTTGGATCTAAAACTGAAGTTCACAGAGAAAAAAATATTTAAAATACTATAAGTAAGAGGTATAAAACATAAGAGATACATAGGACATCATCAAAAATGTCTCACATTTGTGTAATCAGAAAAAGAGGGAGATCTGGATGATAACAGCATCTGAATGAGTAATGGCTGATGTTTCCAAACCTGATTTTAGATTCAATACCAGCTCCCAATAATTCTGTTAACCCCAAATAACATACATGCAAATGCACATAAGCACATTCAGGCACTTGACAGAAAATCTTAAAATATGGCAAAGAAAAAAGAACATTATTTATAGAGATACTTTAATAAAAACAAAAGGCTGGCTTTCAATGAGAAATATAAAATTCAGAAGGCAAAGAAGAACATAGTGAAATGCTGACTTGTTTTAACATGCTTATGTATAAAATGTCACCTCAGTAATTTTTTTTAAGTGTCGAAAGAAACTGTCGGCCTGGAGCTCTCTGCCCAGTAAAATTGCTTTCCAAAAGTGAAGGAACTGGGAATTCTTCCTTAAACAAGGTTTGAGAGGCTTTGCTGTCAGGAAGACACTTCCCTTGCACACAGCTGACCTGGGTTCAATCCCTGGCACTCCATCTGGTCCCCCAAGCATCACCAGAAGTAATCCCTATATGCAAAGCCAGGAGTAAATTTAGAGCACCAATGGGTGTGGCCCAAAAACAAAAACAAAAAAAGATAAAGAAATTAAATATAAATAGATTGGAAACTCCAATGAAATGTAAAACTTATTAGATAATAAACATATTATATTCTGTCAAAAAAATCATATTATAAAAGGAAGGATGCAAAAGTTGGTTTGGAAGTAAACTAGAAAACTACACCACATGACCGCACAGCAAAGCAAGCTAGAAAGGCTTTATTACCACTAGACGAAACTAAGGCAAAATACATCAACAAAGCAAAAGAACAATTTCAAATGACAGAGGGTGATGCAAAGGGAAGTCATAACAGGCATCATAAACAGGCATGCAGCTGATATTGTCTGTTTAAAATACAGACAATTCTATACCTGCAGGGCGAGTGCATCAGCAGTCTGATGGTGCCTTCAGGCTTCCTGATACTCCAAAATTGCTGCTGTGCCTTTGGTCAGACCCCAACAACGTGGGACCAAGTTTACCAAGAAATTTAACGGCCAAAAGTTCAGCATGTGGGAGCCATCCCCACAAACCACCTCTGGCTCAGCTATACAGGCTCATTTATTGGTCTTATTTCAGAGACCCATAGATAAATCTCGAAAGAAATCAAAAGCCAGTTAATCTCAGACCCACGCATGGCTGAACAGACTGGGGTAAATCGAAGGGGGGCAGGTTGGCCTGTGCTTGCCCACAAAAAGCCTCTTGTTTTCACAATCCAAAATCGCCACCATACCCTCCACCTGACTCCACCGTCTCTGGATGGACCTCACCAAGATATAATCTGCTGAAAATTTGGGTATGCGGGTTTTGTGACTGAAATCTCCAGGCTTTTATGCAGTTGCACTTCCCAATACACATGGAAGCACTGATAGTCACCTCCACGAACCAACTCCAGCACCACCCTGTAAACTCTATTACTGGCCTTGCTTCAGAGACCCATAAATAAATCTCGAAATAGATCAAAAACCAGAGACATAGCAGTGAGTCCCAGAAGACACCACAGATCCGGAGATCTCTACTAAGCCATTTTTACTGGGGCACCCCAGATGGAGCAGGTGCAGTCTCCCTGCCTACTCCAGATGGAATCCCCGTAATGAAGACCTTCCACAAGCAAGGCTCAGGCATGCGGGTTCCAAGACTAAATCTTCTTGCTGCATGGTAGCAGTAGTGGCTGGGCTGTCCCTCCCCAGATCCCTGCCCACTCATCGGCCCAGCTGTAACCCCCACAATGTGCCTCCAGGAGCCATCTTAGCACACCAACAGCTCTGATCCAGAGATGCCAAATTGAATCCCAAAACAGATTAGGCCCTACAGAAATGTCTCTGGAACCCAACCACTTACAATCTAGGATTCCAGAAGTGTGTGGTTGTGGCACCCATGATATTCAAAATGAACAATGGGCAATAAATGATCTAGCATCTGTCCCTGGCAGGCAGGCTTGAATGTTGGTGGGAAAATTTGAGCAAAACATAAGGCCCAAAAGTAGAGAGGGAGTACTGGGGAAATTGTCTGTCATGGAGGCAGGGTGAGGACTGGGATTAGGAGCGGGGTATATGGGGGACACTGGTGGTAGAAAGTGTGTACTGATGGAGTGATGGAGGGATGGGTATTCGATCATTATACGGCTGAATCTTGAACATGAAATCTTTGTTACTGTATCTTATGGTGACTCAATTAAAAAAAAAGTAATGTGGAGTTCATGCTCAATTCAATCAGCTTAATCAATGGCTGAATAAATAGTAGTACTCCTACATTAAAAAAATTAAAATAAAATAAAATACAACTGAAATGAGGAAAAGAGAAATCTACTGTTAAAGTTGAAGATTTCAGCACACCATTATACTAAAATTTGGAAATAAATTTAGCAAGGTCATTGGATCAAAAGGACAATAAGCAAAAAGCAAATGTGTTTCTACATAGTAGCTGCAATAAAAGCAAAAAACTTTTCAGAAATAAATCTAACAAAACCCTATAGTACCTCTAAACTCAAAATAACAAAATAAGCATTCTAAAATAACTAACTAGAGGAAGAAAGCTTTGATTTAGACGATAAATCCTATTTAAAAAATCAATTCTCCCCAAACTGAAACCAAAACACAATCAACCAAAATTCCACTCAGATTTTTGTGTAAACTGTTGATTATTCTAGACCTATAAGATTATGCAGAGGACTCAGATAAGGCAGATGAATACTGATGAATCTATCATTAGGATGTACAGTAAGTTCTAGCAGTCAGGAACAGACCCACTCCTTTTTATTACCTCGAAGCCCAAAGCCATGATTCTTAATTTCTTGGTGTGCTGGTGTGGGCCCTACACACACTTCTACCTGGCCATCTGGCACAGCAAAGATATCTCCTCTAAGGAAAGAGTACATCTACTAGTGCCAGGACTCCTTTCTCTGGCTCAGACATGAGGGTGGTGGGCAGTTTCTCAAGAAGAAAAGAGCCAGTACCCCAATTTTTCTCTCACCTCAGCAACAAACCCTCAGCAAGGCACCTCAGTGGCTCTCTCCAGTGGACCCCATTCATGAGTTCAATAACACCCAGTTTTTAGACCTTCTTCTGAGCTTGTTCCATCTCTGGGGACTTTTTCTCAGGCTCAAAGGAGTGTTCTCTAAACCTTCAATTCTAGTATTCTTTAAAGTAACCTGTACTCTACCCGTCTTGATAGTTAATCCCTCCATCCAGTTAACAATTATTCACACTAAATGGTCCCTGTTCATACTACTGGTGGTGTTAAGCTTTGTCCTGGCTGGACCCTAATGGATAAGTTCTTTGTTATAAGTTATTTGGCAAAAGCATAACCTGAAATCTGTTGGTGAAAGAATAGTCTTCATTGAATGAGGCCAACTGAATACCTATATGATAATCATGATCTGGGACTTATCTCACACCAGACACAATTGGACTGACAAATGCTAAGGAATATATAAAAAGCTTCCAGAAGAGGGGCTGGAGCGATAGCACAGCGGGTAGGGCGTTTGCCTTGCACGCGGCCAACCCGGGTTCTAATCCCAGCATCCCATATGGTCCCCTGAGCAACGCCAGGGGTAATTCCTGAGTGAAGAGCCAGGAGTAACCCTGTGCATCGCCGGGTGTGACCCAAAAACCAAAAAAAAAAAAAAAAAGCTTCCAGAAGAAAGCATGGAGAAAAATCTTTGCTCAATGCATCTGCAGTAAATAATTTTTTCTTGAAACAGACAAAATAAGCATTATCCATAAAAGACTGACAAATTGCACTTTGTTAATAACATCTTTTTATTGAAAGACAGAATGTGAAAAGACAAGCTGCACACTGGAAGGTGTTTGCAATACATATATTAAACAAAGGATGCATCTTCAGAACATACAGAAACTACAACAAAACATTTTTTAAGACAACCAACAAAAAAGGGGCAAAAGACTTGAACAGGTGCTTTCCAAAGAGGCCCTCCAAATGGACAAAAATACAGAAAGATGCATTGAGTGTGCATGAACTATGATTCTGTGGGTTCTAATAAGAAATACCATAACTATTTTACATCCCATTCCTAGGGCAGAGATTCTAAACCCCTTGGAATTTCATAAATGATAAGAGGTACACAGGTGTCTTTTGCTATATAAGGTGATTTCTGGAAAACCCCAAAGTCGAAGGACTGATAGCCTTGAAATCTGAGGGTCGGAAATTTCAGTCCCACATAACTGTCAATTTTTGAATTGAACGGTCTTCTAGCATGAAAAATTTTTCTGCATTCTGTAAGTCATTCTAACAAATTATTCCAACTGAAGTGCAAAGATATGGGGAAATCTAATTTAAAGACATTTGGAAGAAACCTGTAGAATCCAATGGTATCAGAATTCAGTTGTATACTTGCTGGTGTTGGAAAATAGCTTTGTGTGGGGAAAATATGTATTACTGATGATAAACAAAACACATATTGAAATATTAAGACCAAAATGAGATATGACCATGCAATCTTCTGAAAGGTGAACATAAAAACACTTGAAACAAACCAGTTTAAGGAAACCATGAATCAACTAGATTCTTATGCACTTTGGTAAACTGTCTAAACTAATTCCCTGAAGCAAAATTCTACTTCTGGATGTTTCTACAAGAAAAATATCTCTTTGTATCAACAAAGAAACCTACAAACATGGTCAAAGAAGATTTATTCTTAATGATACAAAACCAATCAGTGGTATATACTTAAATTGGAATAGTATATAGCCATAAAAATCCCTCTTCAGGCACCCAGCGCCATCTTGCCGCACTCAGGAGTGAAAACTGGTGGGCACCACAACACTGGAGAATTCTCCGGGCTCCATACTGAGCCAATATCTCCAGGACCCCCAGATGGAGCAGGTACAGTCTCCCTGCCTTCTCCAGATGGAATCCCAGCAACCATGTGCTTCTACAAGCATGGCTCCAGTATGTGGCTACAGGACTGTTCCTCTGAACTGCATGGTGGCGCTGGAACTGGGAAGTTCCATCCCGGGTCCCAGCCTACCCCTGATGCCAGAAGTCACACCCTCAACCCACCCCCAGCACCATCTTGCCGCACTCAGAAGTGGAAAACGGTAACACACAGGGCCTCACGTGATTGAGGGTGGAACCGGCCCCTCTCCCCACCCTGACAAGGCACTGAGTTGCCACCCACGAACGGCTCCTGGCTCCTGAAAAGCCATGATCCCAGGGGCACACAAAACAATCTTGGAACCCAGTGGCTTTTGGCAGAAATGCATCTGGACTGAGCACTAAACTACAGCACCGTGCCATTCCAGGTGGGGAAAGGTGTTTGTCCCTTCCACCTATTCTCCCCAGTGGCATGGTGGCTGCCACCTTTTCAGAGCCTATTGGACAGCCAGCTATGAAACTGCAGCGACGTGACACATGAAGCCTCACAGAATGGGGGTGGAACTGGCCTCTCTCCCCGTCCCAACAAGGCCCCGAGTTGCCACCCATGAACAGATCCTAGCTCCTATACAGCCATGATACCAGGGGCACACAAAACAATCTCAGAACCCAGCGGCTTTTGGCAGAAATCCCTCCAGACTTATTACTAAAATATCAGAAATCCAAAATGCTCTTCACATCAGCAATAGAAAACAATTATCTAATGGTGCCTTTTCGGCAGGTCTGAATGTTGGGGAAAATTCCAAATAATAATGGTGGATCTTTTATCAAAATATTGAATGTGATCAAAATAGAGAGAGAGTAAGGTGGAAATCATCTGCCACATAGGCGGGGGAGGGGTGGGATAGGGAGTTTACTGGGGTTCTTAGTGGTGGAGGGTGTGCACTGGTGAGGGGATGGGTGTTTGATCATTGTATGACCAAGACTTAGACTGGAAAGCTTTGTAACTATTCTCATGGTGATTCAATTAAAAAAAAATGTAATCCCTCTTCACATTTTTTTGAACTCCTAGTACAAACTTGTTGAGAATATCCTTTCTATTCAGACCTCCCAGCCTGCCTCTCCAAAAAGTCATGTCTTCTTTTGCATTTCTCCAATGACTGTAGAGCTGCTGACACTTTGAGGGATTGGAGACACATGTCTTGTGAATAGCCACCCCCCTTGGACCACATGGGTGTGGTCTCTGAGGGTGTGGCCATGGCTGCTTGATTATATTTACTTCCTCAAGAATCTCCAGGATTAACCCACGCCGGCTGAGAAGAAATTTTCTTCTTTCTCGGGAAGAAACGCGGTGTGTCATCAACTACAGTGTGATGTCCATTAAGCAAACAGACCTGGTGGCGTGGGAATGGGATATAAGGGGAAAAATTATGTACAAGGAACAGCGGGACGCTGGTGGAATCCCGAGCCGGAGCCGACACCAGCGCAAGACCGTCGGTTCCAGAGACTGCTTGCAGATACTCTACAAGTCTATCAACTAAGCCAGAGCCCCACGCCTGCTGATGACGGGAAATAACCATCCTTTTCGGTTTTTTTTTCCCTTGTCAGGCAGCGTGGCGATTACTAAAACAGGCGTGAACTCGGTGGCGCGGGGCAAGGGGGAAAAAGAAAAACTATGTAACAAACAGCGGGACTTAATATCTCTATATTCTTAGCAATGGAGAACTATCAAATGCCTCCTTGGCAATAGGACTGCTTTTCTTTTTTGGGGGAAACCCCAACAACGGTAGTGAGTTGTGTGTTGAAACATGGAATGTAATCGAAATAAGGCGTAAACGAAGTGAAACATATCATGTGCAAGGGTTGGGACTGGGGAGGTGGGAGGGGGCGGCAGGTATACTGGGGGGGTTGGTGATGGAAGATGGGCACTGGTGAAGTGAAGGGTGTTTGAGAACTGTATAACCGACATAACCCTGAGAACTATGTAACCCTCCACATGGTGATTCAATAAAATTTAAAAAAAAAAAAAAAAAAAAAAAAAAAGAATCTCCAGGATTAGGCTTTTCAATAACCAACATGCTGGGCTGAATTTCTAGCACCACATCTCAGAGCCCAGCCTGGTGAGGCTTTCAGAAAAAGAAGGTAAAGTTTAGGGCTCATTTGATGAGATCGAAGATCAGCATACAACACAAGAAAAGAAAGAGCAATCTAAGAGCTCTAGTCTGAGGCAGTGACAGCATTAATTCCACTTAAGTTCTTGGCCAGGAGCTCAGAGCCAAAAGGCTGATGAGCTCATTGCTAAAGTGCTGGCAAGCATGCTGGTTCTTGGCCCAGTCCCAAAGGAATGTGATGTGAACATTACAGGCCATTAAGCTGACTCAGAGAACAAATGACTAAGTTTCCGATAATCAAGGAGAAGATTTTGTCTTGGCCATCCTTCACTCTGATGCAACCTGAGGTTAATGCGTCGTGAGGGATGATTCCAGTCCAACCCAGCGGAGGAGTCTCTGACATGGAGTGTGTATTCTCAGCCAGTCTAGCCTCACGGCAGGGGTGGGCTGAGGAACATTTTATTGTCTTTCTAATGTACTATCAGCCATTCAGAATCCTCTGTGAACAATCTCCTGGAATATCAGGCTATCAAATAGGTAATTCTGTTCTTAGGAGCTGTGCTATTTAAAGGCCTGCTAGCTCATTAACGTCACCTGCCACAGCCCTGTTTTACATAGGGACTCAAAAAAGATGGCCCATCAAAGGAGGGCCTAACAAACGTCAGAGGGACTAAACAGACATTGATTACCTCGGCCACACCACTGGGAACCTCCAAGAAGTCCCAGACAGGAGCCAGCAGCCACTGTGTTCCAAAATTGCTTTGTGTGCCTCTGGGATCATGGGTGTTCAGGGGCAGAGGAGCCGCTCCTGAGAGTTTTTTCTATATCAGGAAAGGTCACGCAGCCGCATAAGCAGCCATGGGGTTTGGAGAAATAGTCCTGGTCCCCACATACCGAAGCCATGTTTGTAGAAATTCACTGTCACCAGGATTCCATCTTGTGAAGGAGGGGAGACTGCACCTGATCCATTTGGGGCACCCCGGTGTTATCGGCTTGGTTTGGGGTCCGGAGCATTCTCCCGTGTTGTAGTACCTATCAGCCAGGATTCTTCACTGCCAAGTGCGGCAAGATGGCACCAGGGGTGGGTTGAGAGCATAACTTCCAGGGTCAGGAGCGGGCTGGAAGCCGGGATGGAACTGCCCAGTTCCAGTGCCTCCAAGCGGTTTGGAGAAATAGTCCTGGTCCCCACATACCAGAGCCATGTTTGTAGAAGCTCATGGTCACCAGGATTCCATCTGGAGAAGGCGAGGAGACTGCACCTGCTCCATCTGGGGCACCCCGGTGTTATCAGCTCAGTCTGGGGTCTGGAGCATTCTCTGGGCATGCAGAAAATCTCACAACGTGGGGGGCGGAACCAGCCCTGCTCCCCACCCAGATGAGACCCTGAGCAGCTGCTAACAAATGGCTCCTCCTCTCCTGAACAGCCACCATCTCAGAGGCACACAAACCAATCTCAGAATGCAGCGGCTGCTGGCAGAAATACTCCTGGACTGTGAACTAAGCTACAGGTCCGTGCCATCTGGGAGGGGAAGGGTTTTTGTCCTTCGGCCTTTTCCCCTTTGCGGCAGCATGGCGACCGCCACCTTTTAGAGCCAACTGGACAGAGAGGTAGGAGTTTGCAGTGATGGGGCGCATGGGAAATCTTGCGATGCGGGGACAGAACTGGCCCTGCTCCCTGCCTAGACAAGACCCTGAGCAGCCACCCATGAGTTGCTCCTCCACTCCTGAATAGCCATGATCCCAGAGGCACACAAACCAATCTCGAAACGCAGCAGCTGCTGGTAGAAATGCTCCTGGACTGTGAACTAAGCTAGGACCCCATGCCAGCCCAGGAAGGAAAGGGATTTTATCCTTCAGCCTTTTCCCCTTTGCGGCAGCATGACGACCGCCACCTTTTAGAGCCAACTGGACAGAGAGGTAGTGATGGGGTGTATGGGAAATCTCACAATGGGGGTGGGACAGAACCGGCCCTGCTCCCTGCCCAAATGAGACCCCTAGCAGCCACCCGTGAACGGCTCCTCTGCTCCTGAACGGCCATGATCCAAGAGGCACACAAACCAATCTGGAATGCAGCAGCTGCTGGCAGAAATACCTCTGGACTTAATTACTAAAATACCAGAATTCCAAAACCGCACCGCCGCTATCGTGGCCGTGAGATATCATATGTTCTTCATTATCAGCAACAGAAAACAAATTATCTAATGATGCCTTTTCAGCAGGTCTGAGTGTTGGGGAAAAATTCCAAATATTAATAGTGGGGTTTTTGTCGAAAATTGAATGTAATCAAAGTAAAGAGAGAATAAAGTGAAAAATCATCTGCCACACAGGTTGGGGGGGGGTGGGATGGAAGGTGTACTGGGGTTCTTGGTGGTGGAACTTGTGCACTGGTGAAGGGATGGGTGTTTTATCATTGTATGACTGAGACTTAAACTTTAAAGCTTTGTAACTGTTCTCACGGTGATTCAATAAAAATAATAATAAATAAATAAATAAATAAAGCAAGCTCAATAATTCCAGACATTTCCCACATACTCACTGTTCTTTCATTCTGAAGAGCCTGTGGGACTACCTCTTAACAGTAAAGGCGAAGGTAATATTTAGGAGGAAACCAAGTTTCATGAGCCCAGAGATTCCTATCACACACCCCTTCTTCCTGTTTTCACTAATCAAACTCACCCACTGACACTCAGTTCAAAGGCATGTGCAGAGCAAGAGACAAGCTGCTGACTTCATCTCCACCCCAAGAAACTGCAAACAGAATTCCCTAGTAACAGTACTGGTGTCACCCCATGGGAAAGCTAAACTGAGGATTTAGGAACCTGGGATTACCAACAGTCTAAAGTTAATGATGCACATTCCTGTCTTTTAGGAGTATTCTGTCACTTTTTTTCCAAACATATTACAGGTAGTAAATTAGACAATTAATCTTATAATTTAAATTTGTTTCTAATGTTTATCTAGGAATGGAAAAGAAAATGCATCTGAACAGAAGGACTTCTGAGCAGAAGGACTCCCCAATTACCACTAGAAGAGATCTCACTGCTCCTTTCATGAGAATTCAACCCCAGCCTAGCACTCCCTGCACCCTCTGCAAGGAGAGGAGCACATTAACAGATAGTTATCCCTACAGGGTCAATTTCTGGCACACCTCCCTGGGCCAAGAAGCAGTGGGAAGTTCTGCTTCCTGATCCCGGGCATGAAGGTGCATCTCTGCTCATGGCTCTCACCCACCTCACTTCCTCCACACACCAACATTGTCTCCAGTATCCTCTGACTGTCTTAGCAGCTTTTCAGTGGAGAGCTAGTCTAATAACACTCTCTCCCTCAGAAAGTACTGGGGGAGAAATCCTAAGGATCAGAAAAAAAAATCTCTGATATCTCTGATATCTTTAGTACTTAGCAGGGGTTTCTATGTCTGAATACGGGTGAATACTGATCAGTCTTATAGAATAACAAATCACTTGGGCAAGACCTTTCAAAGGAGATCAGAACCACCAGTAGAACCTTGTCTTAAAAACTAAATCTGACATCAATTTCTAAAATTAGTGAAATAGAAATTAATTCCTCAATCAATTCCTTATGATATCAGTCTTTCAGTTGACTTTCCTCCGATCATCCACCTAGAACAAACCAACCAACATCTTGGTTTCACTCAGACCAATGTGGGTGTCAGTATGCCATCTCTGTGGGTCTGCACCAATACCACCTGCTTCCACTCAAGCACCACCAGAGCCTGGGGCTCACAGGGGCTCTCAAACTTTTTGGACTTGGGACACTTTTTCTCAAATTATTTGAAGTGGCTTCTATCTACTGATACTGACTGTAACTGAACACAGACATATTTAACAATATTTAGTAATTCATTTATCATTAATAATAACAAGGAGCGATAGCACAGTGGATAGGGCGTTCGTCTTGCACACGACTGACCCAGGTTCGATTCCTCTGCCCCTCTCGGAGAGCCCAGCAAGCTACCGAGAGTATCTCACCCGCACGGCAGAGCCTGGCAAGCTACCCATGGCATATTCAATATGCCAAGAAACAGTAACAACAAGTCTCACAATGGAGACTGGTGCCTACTCGAGCAAATCAATGAGCAACGGGATGACAGTGACAGTAGAAGGAAACTGCGTTCTTGTATGAGTTACAGTACTTATAGACGATGATGTGGTTTGGGTTCAAATGTGTGATGAGAACCATTCTCAGACAGAAGTATTTGCTTACTTTCCTGGTAAAGGTATAGATGGTCTGTTTTGATACATCAAACCCAGGCTTACTGTCATTTCTTCACAATAAGTTAAAACACTGAATTTGTCAAACTTTTGTTTTGTTTTATGTTTTTGTGCCACAACAACAGTGCTCATGACTACTCCTGGCTCATGCTCAGGGATCACTCCTCCTGGCAGTGTCTGGGGGATGACATGTAGTCGTAGGAACCAAATTCAGGCCAGCCATGTGCAAATCAAGTGTCTTGCCTGCTGTATTATTTCTCTAGTCCCAATAAACATTAAAACACATCATCTATCAATCTTGCATCCAGAACAGTATTTTTGCCATGAGTCACTGTTATCACATGAAGCACCATCACTGAAAACTAGTTCTGAGTTACAGCAGACCAACATTAATACATTTCAATAAACAACATGAAATAATCATATTTACTAACATTACCACTGAGTTATCTAAAACATCCTTAAGTACCAGAGAAACTACCAAACTCATCACAGCAGACACAAATTTTCAAAAATTCTAACTTTTGTTTAAAATTTCAAATATTATCACTTTTAGAAAATACAAACAGGTTTTTTCTTTGAAGTGACAAGCTCACTTAGTTCAATTTTCAGACACTGTCTGCCAAAAACACAAGCCTGAATAACCACACTGTGTCTGACAGTTATTCTTTAAAGCATAAACAGTGTTCCAGGAAAAGAGACGGAGTTCAGCTCCAGAATCAAAAAAGGCACAGTGCTTTTCTTTGAAACACTCATAATTCCATCTGTTGACATGTGTCATGTGAACAATTCTGTCTCTAACAATATTAAAGAGATGTACTCAAAGGTCAAGATTTAATGAAATTAATTCCTGTGCATTGTCAAGGAAATTCTTAAGTGACATTGACTTTTTTGTTTTGTTTTTGTTTGGGGCCACACTGAACAGTGCTTAGGGGCTACTCCCAAGTTGGTGCCTTAGGGGACCATGTATGCCAGGGATGGAAATTGGACCTCCCAACAGCGTGACAATGAGTTTTTCACATGAATGGTGGCAAAGCAGAAAACCTTGGCCATTCAAGTTTAGAGCCATCCTTGCTGCTAGACATTTTGTACCCTCACTCAAGGTCAAATCGTACAAAAGGAAATGTCTCAGTACCAGTATAACAACATTTTTAATAACAACCAACACCCTGAAAGGTTTCCGGAGAGTCCCAGTTTGCCTTCACAGGAGAAGACACATGCCTACCCTACAGAGCTCAGAGTCCAGCCCTCATTAAAGCTTATAAATGAGACCCATATCCCTATATTCTCGGGTGTAATTTAATCTTCTGCTCAATATGATTACTTGGCACTCAACTCCCTTCCAACTCAATAGCCCGATCTGGTTCTTTGCCTAATAAAGGTTGCAAACAATAGTTGTGGAGCCTCACTGACCATTTCTCATGGTGGCACCCATTTGAGCCTGGATCCGTATAGAGTAAGTCTGACTGATCCTGAGGTAACATGGAACAAACTATGTTACCATTATGTTCTCTCTCTGCCTAGAGAGAGAACAACATTGGCACCCATAAGAAAACAGATGTTATCTGAGACACCATGATGCATGCTCACCCAACTGACCCCATACCCTGAAGGAAAGGAGGTCTGACACCAGGCTGTCCTCAACAAGTCCAACAAAGCCCAGGGCCTCACCTCCGCCATAGGTTTCCCTACATCTAGAAGGATTCCAAGAGACCTTGCTACAGAATTACAGAATGGGTAGTATAGATGCTCCAGGACATGTCTGTTCGCTCAGGAAAAGATGTGGAGTACAAGAGAAGCAGAAATAGGGACTGGAGCAATAACAGTGGACAGTGAAATGAGTCAGAAGGAACGGGACAGATATAGAACGACTGAATTTTTTGGATATAAAAAAAGTATGAAACTAATATCCAAAGCCAGGGAAAATGGGCCAGGAGGACTGGTCAATGGTTGATCAATAGTGTGGGAGATTGAGGATAGTTAAGACAGAGGAGGATCCATTCTGACAATATTAGTTGGAAATTATCACTCTGGACAAGAATTGAGTGTTGAAAGCAGGTAAAGGGATATACATGATAACCTTCCAGCATCTGTATCACAAACCATAATGCCTAAACTATGAGACAGAGGAAGAGAAAGAGAGATAAAGGAGAGAAGTGCCTGCCATACAGGCAGGCTGCAGTGGGGGGTGGCTTGAAGAGATGGGAGGGAAACTGGGGACACTGGTGCTGGAAAATTATGGGTGTTGGCACATTGTATGACTGAAATTCAATCATAAAGAATTTTGTAATGCTCTCACGGTGATTCAATTAATAATAATAATAAAAGTTTTTTTAAAAAAAAAATAACAGTAGACAGGGTACTTCCCCTGCACATGGTTGGTCAGGTTCAATCCCTGGCACCTCATATAGTCCCCTGAGCCCCACTAGGAGTGATCCCTAAGAGCAGCTCCAGGAGCTAAGCACTGCCAGGTGTGGGCCAAAAAGCAAAACAAACAAGCAAACAAAGATGAGAGAGAAGCAGAAATAGCAGCCATCAAAAGGAACACATTCAAAGGCCAGAGGGCCCCAAGGTACCAGGCTTACCAGGTAAAGGCAGAGGCTAGCTGGAAGCCAGTTTTATGAGTTTCAGAACGTCAGAAGGAAAAGAATCAAAGTCAGTCTTACAGACCCTTGCAGTGGTCAGTGTCCCAAATGTCATTGCCATGCCCTCACTAAAAGCAGCTATGACAACTCCTTTCAATATCATCCTTCATGATAACCTCTGGATAATACACAAATTTGAAGAGACCAATAAACCTAAGCCTTCTGCTTCCTAAGTAGATCTGAAGAAATACAGTTAGTACCTCAAGATGAATCATCTCTCAGTATGCAACATAATCTACCTTACTGTTTAATGATGTTATAAATCAAATCGATAAAACTCAGTATCAGTTGAATAAAAAGAAATTATGGAAAAATATTAGCAAAAAAACATGGATCTATTATAAAACTTCTTATGTTCAAAACCCCATGGAAACTCCCAGTCTTGGAAATTTAAATGCTACAAAAGATTCCTCCATTCTCCTCCAGATGACCAAAGCTGCCCTCTCTGACTAGCGACATTACTTTGGACTGTTTCTGTCTGCTTTAGAATAATTGCAAACAAAGCTCACAATGCTCTGGAAAGGCACCCAACTTAAAACAGACTCACAGAAGGACTCACTTGGTAGGACTCTACTCTCTGTGGGGCTCTACGTTTCCTGTGTTGGTGTGGGTACATTATAGAAGGAGCTCTTGGCCTCAAATAATGGACTTAGTGTGCCACATAAATTATTTACTCCCCAAAGAGCTTCGGGATGAAATAATAATGCCAAATCTACCCAGAGAGCTTTAGTGTATTTGTGTGTCAATCATCTCATTTTACTCCCACCAAAGCCCCTAGAGAAATCCAGCTCAGAAACTCCCATCCTTCTTCTTCAAAGCAGAAGTAATGCAGAAGAGGGGCAAACTCAGTTTCCACAGAGGGGGAAAAAAGGGTAGCTCTGTTAGTCCTCTATATCACTGCAGTTAGCCTTGAAAACCACTTTCCTCATTGATTTTTATCTTACTGAGAGATACCCAGCTTATTCCCAAAAAAATTGAAAAGCCCTAATTTTTCCCTCCTTGTTGGGGTCCATTTATTTTTCTATTGGGGCATTCCCTGCGGAAGTGCCCTTTTCCCCCACAGACATACCACTCTCCGTTGCTCCATGATTGGGGGGGTTTCTGGGTAGGTGCTAGTGACACAAAGACTTGGGAGAGTGCCTGTGTCATAGACTCCGTCTAGGCTTGCAGCATACCTACTAGAGTTTCCACAAGGCCCTCATTCTGATTCTGTAAGGCTGTGGCTAGCACCTGGGTCTGCTGCGTAGAGGACCCTAAATCTTGGGTAGCACATATCCAATTATCTATGGAGCCGGTTTTCATGCCCACGCAAGCGGTCCTATGTTCTGTTGTCATTCCATCCCATACCAACAGTTTGATAAACTGATCTCTCAGCTGCCCTGAGGGAAACTTGCACTCGATGCTCTTTTGGACCCTGTCGACAAAAGTTGGGAGATCTTCCCCTATCTTTTGCCGCATTCTACCCGGGGGAGCCTCAGTGGGACCTTCTCCCAGCCACTGCCAGGCTGATAACGCCAAGGCTCAAACCTGATCTCGATAAGGATGAGGGATGGCAGCCTGCTGGAAGCCTGTGCTCCACTGCTGTCCCTGACAGCTGCCCATATGTTATGGGGATGGGGGGTTGGGCAGCGGCATTATGATCTGCCTGCGTATGGTACTCTTTCTTAAAGAAAGCGCCCCATCTTATGAACTGGGTACTGGGGAGCACTGCTCTACAAAGGGCTCTCCAGTCTGCAGTGGTGCAGGGCTGATGGGATAGTCCCTGAAGGATGGTGTCGGCCCAGGGGTGTTGGGCCCATCCTCAGCCACTGCCTTTTTTAACTCTTTCAAGTCCCCAGGTTCCCAAGGATACCAAGCTGCAGGTTGGGCTCCTCCTGGGTTGAGATTGATGGGGAAGGCCCAGAGGGGTTTCCAGTAATCCTTTTTCAGTCTTGGGTCAAAAAAGGAAGTATAGGCTCCTTGTGGAGGGGCAGTGGGGGAAGAGTGTTCAGACCTGTCTTCCCCCAAAATCTCTTCAGCTATTTCATCCTCTATATCCTGAGCGATGATGGGCGGCCCTGAAGTGGCTGCTTGCTTAGGGCTAGGAGAGATGTACTCTCTTTCCTCCTGGAAGCATGCTTTTAGGGCTGCTATTGTTGCATGCAAACCTGGCGGGTGCTTTTTGCCTATTTTTTCGGCTAGTTCTATAATAAGCTTCTCTACCTGGTCCCAGGTGTCCCACAAAAAGAGATCCCCAGTAGGGATCCAAGGAGCCACGTCAAGGATAGCGCCCCAAATCTTAGATGCCCCATCCTCAGAAAATTCTAGCCCCCGGCTTTTTAGCAGATAGCACAAAGCCTTCAGAGCCGGGTGATGCACCTTCTGAATGGAGTTGCCCATGATATTGGGGAATCTTGTGGGGTCAAGGAGATCAGGATAGATGATGGTAACGCTAGGAGACCACCAAGGCAAAGGAAAGAATACAGAGGAGAGGCTCAGCAGCGTCCGCAATAAATGGTGACAAATGGAATGCTTGTTAACAAGTGCCTGACCGTTGCACAGTTTTTCTTCTGCGGGGGACACAAGTTTATCTGGGACTTGCGGCTGTGACCCCCTAATCCTTTCACGGGTGTCTTCAAGCGGTGGGCGCCCTGGTAGCATTTAAGTGCCCAACAATTCATTTAAAGGTCTTGCTTCAGAGACCCATCCCAAAAGAGATCAAAAGCCACAGTTAATCTCATACCTGCAAAAGGCTTAACAGACCAGGGTAAATCAGAGGGAAACAGGTCAGTCTGGTGCCCACCCAAACAGAGTCGCTGGAAGCTGCTTGCTTCCATCATCTAAAATTGCCACCAAGCCCCTGGCTGCACTCCACTGTCTCGGGATAGACCTCACCAAGATATAAACTGCTGAAAATTCAGGTATGCTGGTTTTGTGACTGAAATCTCCAGGCTTTCTCACAGTCAGGATGGGCTACCTCCCCCCATCTTCCTGTAAGCTTAGGCAATCACATCCACACTCCAAAGCTACCCCCAGTAAAAAGCTTCCCCAGCCTTACCTTCCCAATAAAAATACTGAACATCCTGAATAATTATGATGTACCTGTATTGCAAGCCATAATGCACAAAAGGCCAGAGAGAAAGAAGAAACGTACCTGCCATAGAGGCATGCTGGGTGGAGAGGGATTGGGGGATGGTGGGAGGGAAACTGGGGACATTGGTGGTAGGAAATGGACACTGGTGGAGGGATGGGTGTTGGATCACTGTAGGAAGCCATTTTACCTTACTGATCTTATCCTATCACCATTTGATTATCACTAGCTAACGTCCATGCCACACCTAGCAAAGGTTGCCACTCCTGATCTTACTGATGTTATCCTATCACCGTTTGTTTATCACTAGCTAACGCCCATGCCACAACCTGCATTTCTATTGGGGGTCCCGGCATGCATACTATACCACCTCCTCCCAGCAGGGAGGTATAAATACTGTAACTGCCATAGAATAAATGCCTTATTTCCCTCCTCTGGGCTCTGCATCTGTTCATTTGGCTGCATCCCCTTCTCAGCCCCACGAAGGGTTCTCCTTGCCGAACAGGACAAGACCTCCACATCGACCTCCACAGATCATTGTATGACTAAAACCCAATCATGAACAACTTTGTAATGGTGTATCTCATGGATATTCAATATTTTTTAAGTAGGAAGAGAGGCTAGAGAAGAGTACAGAAAATAAAGGCTATGTCGCATACAACCAACCCAGGTTCAATACCCAGCATCCCATATGGTGCCTAGCATATCCAGAAGTGACTCTTGAATGAGAATCAAGGTAACCTCTGAGCATTAACAGGTATGGGGGGGAGGAAAATGGAAGAAGAAAAATGAAGTAGGATTTGATCTTGATATCCTCCTATAAAAACCCACTGTGGGGCTTGAGAGCTAGTACAACAGGTAGGACTCTTGCCTTTTAAGAGGCTAACCTGGGTTTGATCCCCAGCATTCCATATGGTCCCGCAAGTCCTCCAGTAGTGATCCATGAGAACAGAACCAGGACTAAGCCCTGAGCATTTCCAGGTGAGCCAAAAGCAAATACCCCCTCCCCTCATAAAAACCCACTGTTGCAACATTTTGAAAACAGTCTTGCTAACAAACAAGAAACAGTGCTTCTGAGACCTGTGCAGGTAGCCCACCAAGCATATCAACATGTACATAAATGAGATTTTCAGAATGAAGAATAAACATTGAAGAAATTATGGCCAAAAATTTTTCAGATTTTATGAAAAATATTATACAATCAAGAAGTTAAATGAGTTCTAAGGATAAATTTGAAGATATCCATACCTAGACACTTCATAACCTAGAAAGCCAAAAACAAAGAGAATCTGAAAGAACCAAGAGAAACAATTCATTGTATAAAATGGATCCTCAATTCAAGTAACACCTGATTGGGACCGGAACGACAGCACAGAGAGTAGAGTGCTTGGCTTGTATGCCACCATCCCGGGTTCTATCCCCGACACCCCATATGGCTCTCCAGGCACCACCAGGAGTAATTCCTAAGTGCAGAGCCAGGAATAATCCTTAAGCACCTCTGGGTTTGGCTCAAAAAACAAAACAAAACAAAACAAAAAGAACACCTGACTTTTCAACTGAAGTTATAGGGACTAGAAGTTGAAAGGTGATATATTCAAATCATATGTAGTTCTTAGTTCATACAGTGTTCACTAAAGAACTGGCCCATTTGGTCATAGTAATTGGGATCCTTGCCCTAGGCTAGTTATTACCTCTAAAATGATCCATGAACATCTTTTAAAAAAGAAGCTTCTAGAAGATAAATTAAAATACGGTGTCTAAAATGAGTCACACTCCCTTTTCTGTTTGTTTGGATTTGGTTTGGAGTCACACATGATGGTGCTCAGAGCTTACTTCTGGCTCTGCGCTCAGGGTTGCCAAGGATTGAACATGCCCAGGTCAGGCACATACAAGGCAAGTGCCCTGCCACTGTAATATCTCTCAGTCCTTGCACTTTTATTGTTTTCTTAGGGTCAGAGCTGGTGGTGCTCGGAGATTTCTCTAGATTCGATGCTCAGGGTAGTGATCATGCAGAGCCAGAAATCATACCCAGGGCTTGTGTATGCAAAGCATGAACTCAGCTCACTGTGCTGTCTCTCCTACTGAAGTGTCATAATATTTGTATGTGTGTTGGGAAGGGGATTCAAGAGGACCAAAAATTTATTGTTTTCTGAGTTAAGTACGTTGCATTTAGGTGCTTCCACTGTGCTTCCTAACACTTCAAGATTCTATGTATTGAACACATAATTTCCCTGCAGTTACAACTTTTTTCTTATCTAAACTAACAATTTTGTGAGGGCAGAAGTTCCATTCGCTTTGACTACCAGGATATATTTGGCACAAAGCTGGATTTCAATCAATGTTTGATGAATACATAAACACATGCTTTGCCCCCCCCCCAAAAAATCAGAATATGTTCATGTTTCAGGCTCACTGACACATATCACTCGTATCACTTGTAGTCCCATTGATCTTTGATTTGCTCGAGCGGGCTTCAGTAACATCTCCATTTGTCCCTGTCGCGTGCTAGTGCAGCCCAATGAAATCTTCTTGCTCCAGGAACAAGAAGAGCCTCAAATCGTTCATTCATGGATTTGACGAAGAAATCTGATCATCTAGTTGGTGGGCGGCCATGAAGTCTTCTGACATCCCGTGGAATCCAGTCAGTAACAGCTCTAGTCCAGCAATCGTCTCTGAATTGCATTACATGACCGGCCCATCTGATTTTTGATGCCTTGGAAAATGAGACAGCATCCCTGATTCTTGACCGTCGATGGAGGTCAGAACTCCGGATTCCTTCTCTCACTTGAGTGAGACATGATACTCCTAGCATAGCTCTTTCGATTCTTCTTTGGGATATCCTAATAGCATTCTCATGCTATTTGTGTAGGGCCCAGGTCTCTGAGGCATATATTAGTGCAGGAAGAACGATGGAATTGAAAAGATGTGCCCAGAGTTGGAGGTTCTTCGTCCTCTTAACCACCTCTTCGACGCTCTTGAATGCATTCCACGCTGCTCTCTTCCTCCTGCGCAGTGCTGGCACCAAGTCGTTCCTCATGTTGATTTCTCGACCCAGGTACACATAGCTGCTGCATTTGGAGATGTTCGTTCCATTGAGAGCAAATGGAGCTTCAGGGACCAGTTCGTTTTTCATAAATATTGTCTTGTTGAGATTCAGCTGCAATACGACCTTTCCACATTCGTGGTCGAAGTCGGCCAGCATTTGTGCCGACTTAATGTTTGGTGTTATGAGAATGATGTCATCAACGAAGTGGAGGTGGTGTAATTGCCAACCGTCTATCTTCACTCCCTTTCCTTCCCATTCCAGTCATCGCATGATGTTCTCAAGGGTGGCACTGAAGAGTTTCGGTGAAATGGTATCACCCTGCTGCACCCCTCTCAATGATCACTTCCTTGTAGAATGGTGAGACCCTGGTGGTGAATCCACAATACAGCTCATGGAGGATTTTGATATACTGAGTTTGAACGCCCTGTTTGGCCAGGGCTTCGATGACCGCCTCAGTCTCAACAGAATCGAAGGCCTTCTTTAAGTCGATGAACGTTAGACAGAGCAGCATCTTGAACTCTCGCAAAACTTCAATGAGTTTGGTCACTGTGTGGATATGGTTGTCCCAAAATTCCAAACAAAATCAGACCACTGTCTCCTTCGTGCAAAATTCTACTTCACAGAGTGGGGAGAAAAGTCTGCAAAATTTAAGTCTAAGAAGGCAACTCCCAGAACGACCACCAACAGGGAGCTCTTTGGTGCTCTTGCAGCAATGTAGGAAGATGCTGTCCTTGACAACATGAACGAGGAATACGATCAACTGATTCAGCACCTCCACAACTGTGCGAAGAATGCCGAGAGTGAGAAAACCACAAACAGACACATGTCTTCGGAAACTCTCATGCTCATTCGTCAACGTGGTTTGGCGTGAGCCTCAGGCAACCACAAGCTAACATCCAAGCTCACAAAGCTGTGCAGAGATGCGATAAAGGAAGACCTCAAAGAGAGAAGAGCAGCAGAGTTGGCCAGTGCAGCAGAAGCTGGGAAAAGTATTCAAAACGCTCGCCTGTTCTTTGCCAACTACAAGACCAAGATGACTGCCCTCCGACGTCCCGATGGATCTATCACATCTTCCAGAAAGGCAATGGAGAGGATTATTTATGACTTCTACTCGGATCTCTTTGACAGCCATGTCCACCTGCCCACCTACCGAATTCCAGAGGATGGATATGTCGTTCCCAACGTTCTCCCTTCTGAAATCCGACACGCCATTTCACTGGTAAAGACGCGTACAGCACCTGGTTCGGACAAGGTCAGACCCAAACATCTGAAGAATCTGCCACCAGTAGTCATCAATACACTGGCTCAACTCTTCACACGCTACCTGTCTGAATGCAAGGTTCCGTCTCAGTAGAAAACCAGTAGGACCGTTCTGTTGTACAAGAAGGGAAACATCCACGACATCGGCAACTATCACCCAATCTGCCTGCTGTCTGTAGTCTACAAGTTGTTCACTCGTGTCATCCTGAATAGAACAGGCAGAACACTAGATGAAGGACAACCATGCAAGCAAGCCGTGTTCCGAAGGGGATTCAGCAAGATAGACCATATCCACTGACACATAATGTTTATAAATAGCTCTGAAGCACTGTTGTCCTGTTGTTCATTGATTTGCTTGAGTGGGCATCAGTAACATCTCCATTGTGAGACTTGTTACTTGTTAAATGGCGTGTCGGATTTCAGAAGGTTTTTGGCATATTAAATATGCCACAGGTAGCTTACCAAGCTCTGTCATGCAGGCGGGATACTCTCGGTAGCTTGCCGGGCTCTCTGAGAGGGACGGAGGAATCAAACCCAGGTTGGCCGTTTGCAAGGCAAACGCCCTACCCGCTGTGCTATTACTCCAGTCCTAATGTTTGGCGGCATTGGTGGTATAGTGGTGAGCATAGCTGCCTTCCAATGTTTATTAATACAAGCATATTTCTGTAGAGATATGTGAAGACAATTGTTGGATAACACTGGGCTTTCCTTGCTCCTCCTGTAGGGAGCTTAAGGTTTATTGAGCCACTCCCACTACAGTGCCCCTGAGGCACACCCAATTTCATCAAGATCTAATAATCCTATATTGCTTTTCTCTTTCCTTTATGTCATTTGTATGTTTATTTAGCAATGTCCTTTTTGTACAGACACAGGAATACAGTTCATGCTATGCTTTGTAACATGGGAGTTAATTGACTCCAAAATAATATTTACTCCTGGGCATCCATATTTACTTGACTTAAGCCTCATTTGCCCTTAGTTCCTAGCACTCCAAAAGCAAGGTCCCAACGAGGGACTGGATGGACCCAGGATAAGCCATGAGCTACCCTGATGTCGAAATGGATCACATCAAGCACCATAATACTTAACTATAAGTTAAAAGCCTAGTCATGGACAAACTCTCTGTCATGACCCAAAAAGAAGTAACTGAAAAAGGACCCTGCTGGGGTTAGGAAAGACTAACTTGACCTGAGGACTGTGGTCTGGAATATATAGCAAGATGTCCCTAGGAAGAGCCACCCTTTAAGCATAATGTATTTCTTACTGTGTTCATACAAAATGACATTGCTAAGAGAAATGAGTCAGAAAGAAAGGGACAGACATAGAATGACTGCACTCATTTGTGGAATATAAAAAAATTGCTAGAAATATTGTAAGAAGTAAATTTACTATGATTGTTTAAATGGATTACTAGATGAGGAAAGGAGAAAGCAATATGCTCTAGATGGAATCCTGCCCTTAAGCAGATCTCCTAGAATCTGGAGTTACCTCCTCAGATGAAATTTAATTAACTCCTCAGGAGTTAATTTCCTGAAGGAGCAGCTTTACATCTCTTTGTTGTTATTATAATGTTCAACCCCATATCTGTATCCTCAACCTTCATGATTTCTATATAACTATGCTATAAGGGTTAAGAGGAGACAAGATGTTGGGGATGAGATGTTGAAGACGTTGGGAACTAGATGCTGAAGACTAGACGTTGAGGATGAGAAAGTCAATGGCAAGACCTTGAAAACGAAGAGGAGAACTGAGACTGTGAAGACTTTGGGTCTAGAAGGAGAACCAGATGACGATGATGACTGGAAGCAAAGGACTTTGAGGTCTATGAAGAAAGTAGGATGATGGAACTCTGATGACCGGGACTATGACCAAAACTATAACTACGATTGTGCTATGAGAGGAGAGATCGGATTACACCAGGGAGGAGAGAGAAATAAATTGACTACTGACAAGCCTGGGGTCCAGTTCCTGTTTCTTCATTCTCCCGGCCCTTCACCCGTCCATCTGTCACTGCCATGGACCAGCTTGGGGACGCAGCTCTCGGCCACAGAACATTAGAGTCCCCGCAGGCCCACGCACCCTCTTTTTATTTGAAATTTACAGACAATAATCCTGTAATGTAAAAAAAAAATGAACTCAGACCTCTATTTAACACCACACACAAAATTCAGATCAAAATGGATTTAAGACCTCAACATCAGACCTGAATCCATAAGGAACATGGAGGAAAACATAAGCAGAATGATACTGAAGGTAAAGGCATCTTCAAGATGAAACACCACTGACCAAGCAAATGGAAGAAAAGATAAATAAGTGGGACTACATTATACTAAGAAGCTTCTTCACTTCAAAAGAAACAGTGATCAAGATACAAAGATATCCCATGGAAAGGGAAAAAGTATTGCCCCAGTACCCATCTGATAAGGGGTTAATATCCTATATATATATTACGTATATATATGTATACATATATATGACAAAGGTAGAACTTAGCAATAAAAAAAACATTAAACCCCATCAATAAATGGGGATAAGAATTGAAAAGAAACTTCCTCAAAGAATAAGTAAAAATGGCCGAGACACATGAAAAAAAAGTTCTACATCACTAATCATCAGGGAGAAGTAAATCAAAGTGAGATATCATCTCACATCACAGCCATTGGCACACATCAAAAAAGAACAAGACAACCAGTGCTGGGGAGGATGTGGGGAGAAAGAAACTCACCCTCATTGTTTTCATTCTGGAAAAAATATGGGCATCCCTCAAAAAGCTAGAAACTGAGCTTCTATTTCACCCAGCAATACCACTCCTGGGAATGTACCCTGAGGACCCAAAAACACAGAGCAGAAATGCCATCCGCACATCATTGTTCATTGTAGCACTATTTACAATAGTCAGAATCTGGGAATAACCAGAGCGTCCAAGTACAGACAACTGGATAAAGAAACTATGATACTGGATAATATCATGCTAAGAGAAATGAGTCAGAAAGAAAGGGACAGACATAGAATGACTGCACTCATTTGTGGAATATAAAATAATAATATGAGACTAATACCCAAGAACAATAAGGAGAAGAGACAGGAAGATTGCTCCATGGCTGGAAGCCTGCCTCATGAGCTGAGGGAAAAGGCAGCTGGGATAGAAAAGGGATCACTAAGTCAATGATGGTTGGAGGGATCACTCAGGATGGGAGATGTATGCTGAAAGTAGATAAAGGACCAAACAGGATGGCCTCTCAAACTGTACTGCAAACCATAATGCCCAAATGGAAAGGGGTGGGGTGGGGAAATTGTCTGCAACAGACGCAGGGAAAGAGGTGGGATGGGGCGGGGGGGGGGGGGGCGGAGATGGGATACTGAGGATACTGGTGGTAGAAAATGTACACTGGTGGAGGGACGGGTGTTCGATCATTGTATGACTGAAACTCAAACATGAAAGCTTTGTAACTGTTTTCACGGTGATTCAATTAAAAAAAAAAAACTATGATACATCTACACAATGGAATACCATGCAGTCACCAGGAAAAACAAAGTCATGAAATCTGCTTATAAATAGATGGACATGGAGAGTATTGTGCTGAGTGAAATGAGTCGAAAGGAGAGAGACAGACATAGAATTATTGTACTCATCTGTGGAATATGAAAAAGTGGAATATGAAAAAGTGGAATATGAAGCTAAAACTCACAGACAGTAAAAACAAGGGCCAGGAGGACTGGTCCACAGATGGAAGCTTGCCACAAGTTGAAGGGCAGGATAAGGGGAGTTAAGATAAAGAAGGAGCCAATAAGACAATGATAGTTGGAGAAGATCTTCTGGACAAGAAGTGCTGAAAGTAGGCAAAGGGATATACATGATAACCTCTCAGTATCTTGTAAACCATAATGCCCAGGAGGAGGGAGAGAGGGAGAGAGAGAGAGAGAGAGAGAGAGAGAGAGAGAGAGAGAGAGAGAGAGAGAGAGAGAGAGAGAGAGAGAGAGAGAGAGAGAGAGGAAAAGTGTCTGTCATAGAGGCAGGCTAGGGAGGGGTGGGTGAGTGTGGAGGCTGACAGGAGGGAAACTGGGGCACTGGTGGTGGGAAATGTACACTGGTGAAGGGATGGGTATTGGAACATTGTATAGACTGAAACCCAATCATGAAAAACTGTATTTCACAGTGATTTAATTAAATTTTTTTAAAGTAATATTACTTGTTGTTACTGTTTTTGGCATATCAAATAAGCCTCAGGTAGTTTCCAGGCTCTGCCGTGTGGGTGGGATACTCTCGGTAGCTTGCCGGGCTCTCTGAGAGGGACGGAGGAATCGAACCCGGGTCGGCCGTATGCAAGGCAAATGCCCTACCCGCTGTATATCTCTCCAGTAACAAGTCTCACATGGAGACGTTACTGGTGTCCGCTCAAGCAAATAGATGAACAACGGGACAACAGTACTACAGTGCTAAAAATAACATTAGAAAATAAAGTATCTAAGTTTTTTAAGCCCTGTTTAAACTATGTTCTAAAGATTTAGTCATATTATCAAATTCTGAATTTGCTTTTGGCTCAAATATAGCTTACTAAATTCTGAGTATGTTAATTAAGTCACTGTCACTGTCACTGTCATCCCATTGCTCAAGCAGGCACCAGTAACGTCTCCATTGTGAGACTTGTTACTGTTTTTGGCATATTGAATACACCACAGGGAACTTGCCAGGCTTTGCCGTGTGGGCAAGATACTCTTGGTAGCTTGCCAGGCTCTCCGAGAGGGGTGGAGGAATCGAACCCAGGTCAGCCGTGTACAAGGTAAATGCCCTACCCGCTGTGTTATCGCTCCATGTTAATTAAGTAGTTAAAAAAAAAAAAGCCAATCATGTAGCTCAGCAGCAGAGGTCCCAGGTTTGGGATCTACCACCAAAAAGAAAAAAAGAAAAGAAAAGAAAAAATTTTAACTCAGCCTGCATACGATATATAAGAATTGACTTAGGAGATATGAAAACAAATTTAAGAACAATAGCTATAAAAATTTTCAGACTAAAAACTGCAAAATTTTCAGACTTTAACATAGGTATAAATCTTTAGGACTCACCTGGGATTGGGGAATGCTATCTTAAATCTGATATCAAAAGTATAACAACAAAAAAACTATAATTTGGGTTTCATCAAAATTGAAGTCTTTTATGCAAGAAAGAATATTTGAGAGAATGAAAAAAACTCAGTTAAAGGGGAAATACCTACAAATCATTTATCTGATAAGGGACTAGTGAACAATAAATTTGAAACCGAATAATAAAAAGATAATCTAATTGTAAACTACACCACCTCTGCTTCACTAATGACATCGTTCTCATAACACCATGCTGGCCGACTTCGACCTCGAGTGTGGAAAGGTTGGACAGCAGCTGAATCTCAGCAAAACAATGTTCATAAAAAACAAACTAGTCCCTGACACTCCATTTGCTCTCAATGGAACGAACATCTCCGAATGCAGCAGCTATGTGTACCTGGGTTGAGAACTCAACATGAGGAATGACTTGGCACCAGAACTTCACAGGAGGATGAGAGCAGCATGGGACACCTTCAAGAGTGTTGAAGAAGTGGTTAAGAGGACAAAGGACCTCCGACTCTGGGCACATCTTTTCAATTCCACCATTCTTCCTGCACTAACGTACGCCACAGGATGAGAACGCTATTCAGGTATCCCAAAGAGGAATCGAAAGAGCTATGCTAGGAGTATCACAGTCACTCAAGTGAGAGAAGGAATCCGGAATTCTGACCTCCGTCAATAGTCAAGAATCAGGGATGCTGTCTCGTTTGCCAAGGTATCAAAAATCAAGTGGGCAGGACACGTAATGCGATTCAGAGACGATCGCTGGACTAGAGCTAGTGACTGGATTCCAAGGGAGGTCCAAAGACCAAGTGGCTGCCCACCAATGAGATGGTCAGACTTCTTTGTCAAAACCCTGAATGAACATTTTGAGGCTCTTCCTATTCCTGGAGCGAGCAGATATCATTGGGCTACACTAACACGCGACAGGGACGAATGGAGACATTACTGGTACCCGCTTGAACAAATTGAAGAGCAACGGGATGACAAGTGATACAAGTGATTAATAAAGAACTATATTAATATTGTATATATCCTATATAATATAGTACATATACTATGCAATATGGCATGTGTATTATATAATATAGTACATAAGTACACTATTATTCAATCATATAAATGAATAAAGGATTGCTACACACTATAACATAGATGAACCTTTAAAATTAAAAGGATCCAAAAGCACCATTCAGAAAAGACATTTGTACGTCTCCATTCACTGCAGCACAATTCACAATGGCCAGAATCTGGAAACAACCCAAGTGTCCAAGATCAACTGACTGGATAAACAAATTACGGTAATACACACAATGGAATACTACTCAACTATAAGAAAAGACAAAATCATTGAATTTACTACTAAGTGGATGAAACTGAAGGGTATCACCTGTACCACTTGTCTTCCTGTTGATCTTCAATTTGCTCAAGTGGGTGCCAGAAACGTTTCCATTTGTCCTTGTCATGTGCTAGTATAGTCCAGTGATAGCTGCTTGCTCCAGGGACAAGACATGCCTCAAACCGTTCATTCAGGGTTTTGACAAAGAAGTCTGACCATTTCGTTGGTGGGTGGCTATGCGGTCTTTTGACATCCCTTGGAATCCAGTCAGTAACAGCTCTAGTCCAGCGATCGTCTCTGAATCGCATTACATGTCCAGCCCATCTGATTTTTATATCTTGGCAAATGAGACAGCGTCCCTGATTCTTGACTGTCGATGGAGGTCAGAACTCCGGATTCCTTCTCTCACTTGAGTGACTGTGATACTCCTAGCATAGCTCTTTCGATTCCTCTTTGGGATACCAGAATAGCATTCTCATCCTGTGGCATACGTTAGTGCAGGAAGAATGGTGGAATTGAAAAGATGTGCCCAGAGTCGGAGGTCCTTCATCCTCTTAACCACTTCTTCAACGCTCTTGAAGGTGTCCCATGCTGCTCTCATCCTCCTGCACAGTTCTGGTGCCAAGTCGTTCCTCATGTTGATTTCTCGACCCAGGTACACATAGCTGCTGCATTCGGAGCATTCTATTGAGAGCAAATGGAGTGACTATTCATTTTTCATGAGCATCATCTTGTTGAATATCATGCTGAATGAAGTCAGCCAGGAGGTGAGACAGACAGATACAGAATCACCGCTCTCAATCACTGTGTATCACTGTGATCCCATTGTTCATCTATTTGCTCGAGTGGGCACCAGTAATGTCTCCATTGTGAGATTTGTTGTTACTGTTTTTGGCATATTGAATACACCACAGGGAGCTTTCCAGACTCTGCCATGCTCTTTTATTTGGGCTATAAAATAGCAAAGTAAGGGAATAAAAAATGACCCAAAAAATAACCCAAAACAACCGAATCTGTGAACAGATCTACATAACTGTGCTCACCATGTAGGATCAAAGAGGAGGACCCTGAGACAATAGTGGAGGGAAATGGATACTCATGGATATGGTATTGGAACACTGTATGCATGAAACCCTATCATTGACAGTATAGCAAATCATGGTGACTAAAATAAAACTTTGAAAATAAAATGAAACAAAATAAAACAAAATATTATGTTAAGTGAATTAATTCAGACACCATGAATTTATAATTCCAGTCACACAAAATGTCCATAATAGCCAAATTTTTAGAGACAGGGAGCAGATTAATGGATTCTGGGGACAAGAGGAAGAGAGAAAGGAAGCTACTGTTAATGGATATGAGGTTTTTCTTAAGATGATGAAAACGTTTTGGAATGAGGCAGTGGTGATTATACAACT
The DNA here is from genome assembly GCF_027595985.1 of Sorex araneus. Classification (NCBI taxonomy): domain Eukaryota; kingdom Metazoa; phylum Chordata; class Mammalia; order Eulipotyphla; family Soricidae; genus Sorex; species Sorex araneus. The sequence continues at coordinate 50,689,266 of NC_073303.1, forward strand.
TCTAAATATACTAAAAGACACAATTGTAAACCTTAAAAGGGTAAATTTTATGGTGGGTAAATTATGTTCCCTCAAAATTTTAAGTAAACTGAAAAAAGAATAAAGTTAAATCAAAATACCTTAGGAACAGAAAGGGAAGAATGTCTACTACCAGCTGATCTGCAATGAGGGAATTTCTAAAGACTCTTCAGACAGAAGGTAAAAAAAGCCCAGAAGGAAGGTCAGAAATATTAGGGAGCCAAAAAAAAGGAAAGAAAAGGACAGATTAAGACAAAAAGAAATCTAAATGAACTGTTGGTACTTTAAAAGACACTTAGGATGAGCATCAGATCACTAAGCTTTAGTAGAAAATATTGAAGCAAAATACATTATAACAAATACATATAACTTTGGAAGGGGTTAATGTAGTTCAAATGTTCTATGAAATCATGATTTCTGCAGGTTTCCCCTGGAATCTGAAGCATCTGGATATTTAATAATATCGTGATATATCACAAAAAGAAAAAATAGAATATAACCTCCAATGTATGAGAGTGCAAAAGAAGAGCAGTTTTTATAGACCGATATCCCTGATGAACACTGATGCAAAGGTCCTCAACAAAATATTAGCAAATAGAATCCAACAACTCATCAAAAAGATCATATACCATGACCAAGTGGGATTCATCCCAGGAATGCAAGGATGGTTTAACATTCGGAAATCAATCAATATAATCCATCATATCAACAAAAGTAAAAATAAAAACCATATGATCATATCAATAGATGCAGAGAAAGATTTTGACAAGATCTAATACCCGTTTATGATGAAAACTCTCACTAAAATGGGTTTTGAAGGAACTTTCCTCAAGATAGTCAAAGCCATTTACCAAAAGCCTATGGCAAGCATTACCCTCAATGGGAAAAAACTAAGGGCCTTTCCTCTAAGATCAGGGACAAGGATGCCCACTCTCACCACTTCTGTTCAACATAGTACTGAAAGTACTTGCAATAGCAGTTAGGCAAGAAAAAGATATTAAGGGCATCCAGATAGGAAAGGAAGAAATCAAACTCTCACTATTCGCAGATGATATGATACTACAGAGAATCCAAAAGCCTCTACCAAGAAACTCTTAGAAACAATAGACTTGTACAGTAAAGTCGCAGGCTATAAAATCAATATCCAAAGTCCATGGCCTTCCTATACGTAAACAATGAGACAGAGGGGCCAGAGCGATAGCACAGCGGGTAGGGCATTTGCCTTGCATGCGGCCAACCTGGGTTCAATCCCCGGCATCCCATATGGTCCCCCAAGCACCGCCAGGAGTAATTCCTGAGTGCAAAGCCAGGAGTAACCCCTGAGCATCGCTGGGTGTGACCCAAAAAGCAAAAAAAAAAAATGAGACAAAGGAAAGGGATATGAAAAAAGCAATCCTGTTCATAATCGTGCCCCAGAAAATCAAGTACCTTGGAATCAGCTTCCCTAGAGAAGTAAAGGACCTCTACAAAGAAAACGATAGAACACTACTCCATGAAATAAAAGAGGACACAGGAAATGGAAACATATCCCCTGCTCATGGATAGGGAGAATCAACATTATCAAAATGGCAATACTCCCAAAGCATTAAACAGATTCAATGCAATCCCTATAAGGATATCCATGAAATTTTTCAAAGAAATGGACCAAGCAATCCTGAAATTCATATGGAACAAACGCCCATTTGTTGGCACAGCCAAAGCTATAGATAGCCAAAGCAATTCTTGGGAAAAAGATGATGGGAGGCATCACCCTCCCCAACCTTAAACCCTACTACAAAGTGGTAACAATTAAAACAGCATGGTACTGGAACAAAGGCAGAGCCGCAGACCAATGGAACAGGGTGGAATATCCCTGAACACAGCCCCAAATGTATGATTATCTAATCTTTGATAAGGGAGCAAGAAATGTGAAGTGGAGAAAGGAAATCCTCTTTAACAAATGGTGCTGGCATAACTGGACAACCACATGCAAAAATACAAGTTTAGACCTCGACCTAACACCATGCATGAAAGTCAGATCAAAATGGATTGAAGGCTTCAACATCAGACCAGAATCCATAAGGTACATTGAAGACAAGGTCAACAAAACCCTCCACGATATTGAAGTTAAAGGTATCTTCAAAGATGACACGCAACTGATCAACCAAGTGGAAACAGAGATAAACAAATGGAACTATATTAAACTAAGAAGCTTCTGCACCACAAAAGATACAGTGACCAAAATACAAAGACAATCTACAGAATGAGAAAGGATATTCACCAAATACCCATCTGATAAAGGGTTGATATCAAGGGTATATAAGGCACTGGTTGAACTCTACAAGAAGAAAACATCCAACCCCATCAGAAAATGGGCCAAAGAAATGAACAGAAACTTTCTCAAGGAAGAAATATGAATGGCCAAAAGGCATGTGAAAAAATGCTCTTCATCACTAATCATCAGGGAGATGCAGATCAAAACAACTATGAGATACCACCTCACACCACAGAGATTGGCTCACATCCAAAGAACAAAAGCAACTGCTGTGGGGAGAAAGAGGATGGATGTGAGGAGAAAGAGACTCTCCTACACTGCTGGTGGGAATGCCGACTGGTTCAGCCCTTTTGGAAAACAATATGGATGCTTCTCTAAAAAATTAGAAACTGAGCTCCCATTTGACCCAGCAATACCACTTCTGGGAATATATCCTAGAGAGGCAAAAAAGTATAGTTGAAATGACATCTGCACTTATATGTTCATCACAGCACTGTTTACAATAGCCTGAATCTGAAAAAAACCCGAGTGCCTGAGAACAGATGACTGGTTAAAGAAACTTTGGTACATCTACACAATGGAATATTATGCAGCTGTTAGAAAAGATGAAGTCATGAACTTTGCATATAAGTGGATCAACATGGAAAGTATCATGCTAAGTGAAATGAGTCAGAAAGAGAGAAAGAGACATGGAAGGATTGCACTCATCTGTGGAATATAAAGTAACAGAATGGGAGACTGACACCCAAGAATAGTAGAAATACGTACCTGGAGGTTTGTTCCATGGCTTGGAAGCTGGCCTCACATGCTGGGAGAAAAGGCAGCTCAGATACAGAAGGGAACACCAAGTAAAGTGTGGTTGGAGGACCCACTCGGGATGGGAGATGCGTGCTGAAAGTAGACTATAGATTGAACATGATGGCCACTCAATACATCTATTGCAAACCACAACACCCAGAAGGAGAGAGAGAACAAAAGGGAATGCCCTGCCACAGAGGTGGGGTGGGGGGATAGGATTGGGGAGGATGGGAGGGATACTGGGATCATCAGTGGTGGAGAATGGGCACTGGTGGAGGGATGGGTTCTCGAGCATTATATGACTGAAACACAAGCACGAAAATATGTAAATCTGTAACTGTACCCTCATGGTGATTCACTACTAAAAAATAAATTAAAAATTCTCTTTAAAAATCACAATACTAGTTTTAAATAATACACAAAAGGGGGAACAGAAGTGAAAATAGAACAAGATAATATAATAGGAATGTGGATTTCAATTTAAATAGATAAATAATTACATTCAATGTAAATGTTCTGATTATAAAACAAAGATTATCAAACTAAATTTAAAATTCTGACTATAACTTTAGCAAGAGTTCTTTGCTAGAGACATATTTAATGTAGAAGAAATAGGAGTCAGAGGGATAATACAGTGGGTATTGTGTTTGCCTTGCATGTGGCCAAGCTCAGTAAGATCCCCAGCACCATATATGGTCCCTTAAGCCCCATCACAAGTGATCCCGAAGAATAGAGCCAGGAGTAAACCCTGACCATAGCCAGGTGTGAACTCAAATCCTCCCTCCCAAAAGAAAGAATATAGTAGTAAAGTTGAAAGTAAAATAATGTAACACAAAATATGCAAATATGAGCCTAAAGAAATCTGGTAAGGCTATTTTAGTATCAGACATATTATAACATATAGATTCTTAGAGATAGAAGAAACTCATAATAATTAAAGTCTTGATTCATCAAGAAGACATCATTTTAAATTTGCATACCCTTAATAACATCATCTCAATGTATACAAACAAAATTAACGGAACTACTGAGAGAAATAAGACAAATCCACAATCATAATGAAATTGTGGAATTACCTAGTATTAGGTATAACAACCAGATAAAAAAAGAGAAAAAAAACAGTATGAAAACAGAAGATGTAAGTAATATGATTATCAAGTTAGCTGAATATAATATGTAAAACATTGAATCTAGTTCATTTCAAGCAAATAGGTACATCTGTGAAAACTTGTAGACCATACTATGGGCTATTCCAAAGGATTAAAACCATGAAGAACAAACCCTTAAAGCACTCTACTATGCTAGAGAAAAATAAAATAAGAAAACATGCATATGTTTGATCTTTTATACATATTCTTCTAAATGACCTACAATCTTTTTTAAAGGAAGCTAAAAATTATGGTCACAGTTCGCTTGTGACACCACAACAAAATACCATAAACTAAGAAGCTTAATCAACACTTTCTTATTGCTAATTTCTAGAGGTTGGGGGGGGGGGTCTAAGGTAAGGGTGTGCAAGCACATTCAGGTTCTGGCAGGAGCATCTTTCTCCCTTGCAGAGAAGGTTGGATGCCTACCTACTAAATTCTCACGTGGCATAGACAAAAAAGAGAGCCAGCTCTTTGGTCTCTTTCAATCAGGCACTAATTCATCATAAGGATCTCATACTTGTGACCTCATCTAAACCTGGTTGCCTTCCAAAGATCGCATTTCCAAGTATCATCATCACATTGGGGTTATATTTTCAACAAATGAATTTGATGGGCACACAATTTAACATACAGAATATATTAAATAATGAAGTTCCTCAAATTAAACTGTATGAAACAGTTGAAACATTATTTACAGGGATATGTATCACTTTACGTATCACAGTAAAAGAGAAAAGTTAAAAATTAATAAATTAAGTATTAGCCTCGAACTAGAGAACAGCCATAGAAAAGGAAAACCATGGGCAAATTTTACTCATGGACATGGATGTGAAAATTCTGCACAAAGGGGCTGGAGCAATAGCACAACGGTAGGGTGTTTGCCTTGCACGTGGTCGACCCAGGTTCGATTCCCAGCATCCCATATGATCCCCTGAGCACTGCCAGGAGTGATTCCTGAGTGCATGAGCCAGGAGTAACCCCAGGAGTGCAATGTCAGGTGTGACCCAAAAAAAAAATCTGCACAAAATATTAATCATAGGAATATTATCAAAAGAGCAAGCTAGTATAAACAAGCTATGCTTATACAGTGGTGATGTGTGAGTGAGAGAAACAGGATTTTTATTGTTTTAGATGCTAATCTTTTTTATATAAATTTTCTAAGTAAGTTGTCATTTTATGAATCAGGAAATTTTTAATTAATAATTAATATTCTGATACTCTATCATCTTTATTTAGTCAACTAATTAACGGTGAAAAGAAAGAGACCAGGGCTAGCTCAAAATAGACATTCCTCTGAATATTAATAAAGCTATAAGTAAGACCCTATGTGTCCTAGTGTCTGTATTTAGTTGAGAACAAAGAAAGGGTAGATAGAAGAAAAGGATTTACAAAGATAGGAGTGTGATAATAGCAATCTGTAGGCTTTTTGCCCAGACATTAAGGGAGCAATCTCATACACAAATGTGTCTATAAATAGAATCCATACTGCACTTTAATGAATAATTTAAAAGCACTTTGCAAACAGGGTTAAGAAAACAGGAACCTAAATCCTCAAAAATCAATGGTTCAGTCCTAGCACAACCTGGTGAGTTACAGAAACGAACATTTGAATTTTATATTATTTGTTAGAAATCTTGGAAGATGAGTGGCTAAATATCAAAAGGCTTAAAAATAGTCACAAGCCTTAACCTATAACTCTATCCATATAAAGTTATCCTTCAGGAATAATCAGTAATATACACAATGATCTTTCTTTTTTATTAAGGTACCATGACTTACAAAGCTATTCACAGCTGAGTTTCAGTCTTACAATGTACTAGCACCAATATCACCATCAGTGTCAACTTCCCTCCACCACTATTTCCAGGTTCCCTCCTACCAAACAATCTGCCTCCTAGACAAACATATTTTAAAGTTTTTTGTTGTAGTTTGGATCTCATGCTTTCACTGTTGTTGGCTCAGCAGTTTAGATGTATAGGTATACCACATCTCCACCCCACCAATGTGCCCCTTTGCTTCCCACCCATCTCTTCTTACTTTCCCCCTCAATTTCTTTCCTTCCCTGCCCTGCTCCTTCCTATACTCTAGATTCACGGGTGTTCTAGGCATCCCCCCTTTAATATTTTGAATAGCCTCATCCTGTTATTCTATATACCACAAATAAGTGAGATTAGCCTGTTTTTGTCCATCTTGCTTCACAGAATAGGATATTCTTCAAAGAATCATGATTTTATTGTCTGTTGCAGACACAAAATGGTTTTTACAGGGTATTTATCAAAGCATGATTTACTCCTCTCTCTCTCTCTCTCTCTATATATATATATATATATGTGTGTGTGTGTGTGTGTGTGTGTGTGTGTGTGTGTGTGTGTGTATGTGTGTGTATTCTCTCATATCTCTAACCAAATTTCTTTCAATAAAATCATTTTACTTCATAGGGCTGGAGAGATGGTACAGTGGGTAAGGTGCTTGCCTTGCACATGGCTGGACCGATTTCAATCCCCGGCACTCTTATGGCCCCCTGAGTCCTCCAGCAGTGATCTCTGAGAAAAGATCCATAAGTAAGCCCTCCAGGGTTACTGAGTACCTCTGGATGTGGCCCCCAAAATAAGTATTTTGCTTAAAAATTGCTAATTAAAATGTTTTAAATGATGTTTTATGTTAAATTAAGTAAGCCGGGGGAAAAATGGATATAACTTATATGTGGTATTTAGAGTAACTGGATAAGGAAATGTAATGTTTAAAAGGAAGATACCTAGAGCACCCCAGTCCCCAAAGTATAGGGATAAGGAAATAAATAAGTGAAAGGGAAGGTTAGAAGAGATAGATGAGAAGTGCTAGGGAAAGGCACAAGGGATTCAGGTACCACAGTGGTATTAAGAAATGATGGAGCCAAATATCCAAACCACAGAATTAATAACACTGAAATCATGAGGCCAAACTTTAATGACCAAACATAAAAGATGTCTGTCAAAATGGCTAGCTGGAGCCAGGACGGGCGGTGGGGGGGCAACGGAGTGGGGAGAGAGTAGGAGAGGGAACCTGGTAACACTGGTGGAGGAATGTTGACACTGGTGCCAAGGATCAGTGATAAAACATTGTATGTTAAAACCCCAACTATGGGCTGGATCAATAGCACAGCAGGTAGAGCGTTTGCCTTGCACATGGCCGACCCAGGTTCAATTCCCAGCATCCCATATGGTCCCCTGAGCACTGCCAGGAGTAATTTCTGAGTGCATGAGCCAGGAGTAACCCCTGTGCATCACCCAGTGTGACACAAAAAGAAAAAAAAAAACAACTATGAATAACTTTGTAACTCATACTGCTTTTTTTTAAATAGTGTTTTAATAAAATAAAATTTGGGGGGAAGAAAATTAAAAAACTTTTAAAGGAAGATATTAAATATTTTTCAAAATAAATCATGTTTTAGAAGAATCTACAACACAATGAATGCTCACTATGTAGGACAAAAACAAAAAGTTGTTTATAAATGATATTACGGAATAATTCCCAATTTTAGTATATGCCTATCATAGAAATATAAAAGTAAGTAAAAACATCAGTGGTCCTTTTGTTGTAAAAATATGGATAATACTTATTTGATCCTATTAGATTTTCTGCTTCCTCCAATTTCCTACACAAAACACTTATATTAACATTTTTATAAATAGGAAAAAAATTAAAATTTTTAAAAAAAGCTGATTACCTCAAATAGATTCAAATGTCCCTCATCAAACCCAAACTCACTTCTAGTGAGGAAAACTGGGAAGGCAGGAAGATCCAATGTACTTAATTTCTATAGCTGCACAATGTACTCTAACAAACTTAATAACATAAAACAGTACACATTTATTATCTCTTTCTGCAACTGAAGAGCCTTAACAGGTATCACTAGGTATGCTTTGGGTCACAGAAGGCTGCAATTATGATGATGTCTTCCAAGCTACACTCTCACCTGAAGACTCAACTGGGAAAGAATCTGTTTCCATGTGCACTAAAGAATTGACAGAGGGGGGCCGGAGCGATAGCACAGCAGGTAGGGTGTTTGCCTTGCACGCGGCCAACCCGGGTTCAATCCCCGGCATCCCATATGGTCCCCCAAGCACTGCCAGGAGCAATTCCTGAGTGCAAAGCCAGGAGTAACCCCTGAACATCTCTGGGTGAGACCCAAAAAGCAAAAAAAAAAAAAAAAAAAAGGAATTGACAGAGGGGCCAGAATGACAGTACAGCTGGTAGGGTGTTTGCCTTGCATGCAGCAACCCGAGTTTGATTCTCCGCATCCCATAAGGTCCCCTGAGCACAACCAGGAATAATTCCTGAGTGCAGAGCCAGTAACACACAAAAAATAAAAAAATTAAAATTAGAAAAAATATATAATTGGCAGAATTTGTGTACTTGTTGAAGAAATGAAGATCCCTATTTCGTATTGGCTGTCTTTGGAAGACACCCTCAAATTCTATAAGTCACTTGCTATTCTTGCCATGTAAGCTACTCCAACATAACCCCTTGTAAGACAGTAGAGTATTTCTAAGTAAGCTTCTAGCAAGATTTAATGTAACAAAACCATAAAAATGATACCCTATCACTTTTGCTACATTCCATTGGCTAGAAGCAAGCTACATGCCCCACTTTAATGGGAGGAAAATATACAAGGGCATAAACATTAGAAGGTCAGACTATGGTAGAGGCTCTTAATAGAGAGTTCACTATATCTAGTCTCCCCATGCACAGTCCAGACAAAGGAAACTCTGCACTTGATCTGAAGACTCTAGTGATCAATTTATAACTCATAATCCCTGTTGAACATTGCTTTTTGAATCACTGAGGCAGGAAGGTTCTGTAAGAAAAAAAAAGGAAAAGTTCGCTATGGGTGAAAAATAATACAAAAAAATTTCAGCAGGATGCATACCAGTCTTGAAGGCTGGTTAAGAACCAGATCAATGAGATCAGGTGGGAAAAGGAGCTTTTCTTCAGCAATCAGGAGAGACAGAGGCAGTAATTATTGAGGTTAGTTCTGGAGAGAGTAATAGGATGGTTTGTTCATAACAAGTACAAACCAATATGGTTTCTAGTTTCACGTTCTAATTGGTCCCTTGATGAACAACATATTTGCAAAACCTGCAAACAAGACTTAGAGGGAAATACAGTATGAGTTTTGGTGAACTCTGAAGTACTGACAAAAATTAGCCTCCACATTATGGCAAATATTACTAAGATTTATTAATATTCACTGTCCTAAACATCTCAGATATGGAAGACTCCACCTTCCTGCCCTATTTGAAATTATGTTTGGTAAGAGCAACTCTCTGGCCAAAGCAATGAAATGTAAGCAATTATGAACTGACAACCTTTCAAAATCTATTAATTGCTGGTCTCCATGAGTCTCCATGTTCTTTACAGGCCTAGATATACGACATTTAAGAAGTAATTGGGGGCCGGAGTGATGGTACAGTGGGCAGGACATTTGCCTTGCTCACAGCCAACCTGGGTTCAATCCCCAGCATCCCACATGGTCCTCCAAGCACAGCCAGGAGTAATTCCTGAGTGCAGAGCCAGGAGTAACCCCTGATCATTGCTGGGTGTGACCCAAAAAGCAAATAAATAAAATTAAGTAGCTGCTCTTTAAAAAAAAAAAAGAAGAAGAAGTAATTTTGACTGTAAAAAATACAAAGGTAGGGCTAGAGTGATAGCACAGCTGGAAGGGCATTTGCCTTGGTTGCGGCCGATCCGGGTTTGATTCCCAGCTTCCCTTATGGTCCCCTGAGCACTGCCAGAGTAATTCCTGAGTGCATGAACCAGGAGTAACCCCTGTGCATCGCCGGGTGTGACCCAAGAAGCCAAAAAATAAAAAAATAAAATAAAATAAGAAATACAAAGGTGCGCACGTGGGAGGGGGTAATGTGATATGTGTTGTGTTGTTTGAGGGCTCTCGGATTGGCTCTCTCTCTCTTGCCACTCACGTTCAGTGCTCTCGGATTGGCTCTCTCTCTCTTGCCACTCACGTTCAGTGCTCTCGAGCCACTGTATATAGACCGATCAGGATGGCTCTTCCTTGTGCTCTGCTTCTGTGTGTGCCGCTGTGCTCTCTTCTGTCTGTCTCTTTATCTCTGTCTCTGTCTCTGTAGTCTCTCCTCTGGTCTCTTCCGACATCTCTCTGTTTCTGCTTCTGTGTCTTCTCTCTTGCTTCTGTGTCTTCTCTCTCTGCTTCTGTGTCTTCTCCTATGTCTTCTGTCTTGCCTCTGTGTGTGCCACTGTGCTCTCTCCTGTCTGTCTCTTTTATCTCTGTCTCTGTCTCTGTAGTCTCTCCTCTGGTCTCTTCCGACATCTCTCTGTTTCTGCTTCTGTGTTTTCTCTCTTGCTTCTGTGTCTTCTCTCTCTGCTTCTGTGTCTTCTCCTATGTCTTCTGTCTTGCCTCTGTGTCTTCTCTCTACTTCTGTCTCTTCTTCTTGCTTCTGTCTTACCTCTGCCCCTTCCCCCTTGATTCTGTGTCTTCTCTCTTCTTCTGTTACAGTCTTAGTTTATACAGCAATCACATAGGGTGGTAACACAAAGGTGTGTTGAACATTAACAAATCAATAAAGAGGGGTAAGACCATTTCTCCAGGAGATTAACAAAATCTCATCTAAGGAGACTACTCCAGATTACTAGGAGATCCACTCAAGGGTGGAATCCAAACAGGGTGTGTCGCTTTCTTCCTTCCTCAGCTAGTAATCCACTTAATTAGTTGTAGTAAATCTACTTCTAATATTTCTAGCAATGTCATTCTGTATGAGCACAGTAAGAGATATATCAGACTTAAAGTTTGGTTCTTCCTGAGGACATTCACTATATATTCCAGACCACAGTCTTCAGGCCAGGTTAGTCTTCCTAACCCCAGCAGGGTCCTAGTCTCATCGTTATTTTTGGATCATGACAGCATTTGTCTATGATCATGCTCTCAACTTATAGTTGAGCATTGTGGCTCTTTGGCATGGCCCATATCGATGCCAGGGTAGCTCACAGTTTGCCCTGGGTCCATTCCGTCCCTCGTCAGGACCCTGCTTTTGGGGTGCTAGGAACTAAGGGCAACTGAGTTGAGAAAGCAGATGCCTGGGAGTAAATATTATTGGAGTCAATCAGTTCCCAAGTTACAAAGCATAATATTAACTGTCCTCCTGTGTCCATACAGAAAGGATATTGTTTTAAGGTAAACTAAGTTCCCTGTGGCAAGGCTGAAAGGACAAACTCAATGTTATCCTACGCTGACAAAGTTCCAAGGAACAAAAAAATTGCTCCCTTTCAGAAACTATAACAAGATGATGAAGCATCACCATGTTATCAAATCTGAATATGGATAATATAAGAAAAGATGATTATTGTCCAACACATAAGCATATACACCAAAATACTAAATGAAATATCACCATATTAAATCCAGTAATAATTTTTAATGTATTACACCATGACAAAGAAAATCGCAAGAAATTAATGAGGGTTTACAATTAAAAGATACAGCCTAGGGATAGGTCAGTTATTAGAGCACCTGCCTTGAGGGAGTGAAGCCTCAAGTTTGATCTCTGGCACCAGCCCACATGCCAAGTGCAATCACAGTTGTTTGGGATCTCCAGTGTATCACAACCAAGTATGAGACTCTGGTGAATACCACAACTAAGTATGTGATAACCACTACCACTAAGTGCACACTCTAGAAAGTACTGCAACAAAGTGTATACCCCATTCACTACAACAAAAAGGAAAAAGGGGAAAATTGTATGGTCAGGAAGACAGATCAGTGTTTAAGTATATGCCTGGTGCAGACAAGACTCAGTTTGGTTCTCAACACTACAAAGCCTCCTGAAATCCAAGGTGTAGCCCTTGTGATCGCCAAGGGCTAATTTTATAATACAATATAATTAAATTAATATATATACCTCAGATATAGCTTAAAGAAACAAATAAAACCATAAAAATCAGTACAGAAAAGTACAGAAAAACATTTGATGAAATTCGAGACCTAGTAATAATATTTTAGTATTATATGAAACTTAGTAGATGAGACCACTTTTAACCTAATAAAATGAATCTACAAAAAGTAAAAAATAAACTTCAATAAAAGGCTTTGAAAGAATTCCCTTTAAAATGAAAAGTTGGGGCTCTCCTCTACCAATTCCCAACTAAATCTCCGAGGCAATGATGCCAAGCAACATCACCCTGGCGGTGGAAACACCAGTCTGCAGCTAAAAACTCCCGGGCGCCCTCCGGAGGCAATATCCACCCTGCTGAAGCCCTGGCAACCACATCTACATTCCACAGCTGCAGCAATGTTAAGGGTTCAACTCCACCACTTCACAAATTTTCTCTGAACTCTCTCCCCTGCACATCACCCCATACTTCTAGGAGCCCTGGCAGCTACACCTAACTCCCATATCCACCACCATGTTAACACATTGGCCCAGACCATAGATTTGTTAGTCTCTTGACCATCTAACTGCATATATGACACCTCCTAATTCCTCAAATACTGCAGGTAGGCCATTTGCCTTGCATACAGTTGACCAAGGTTCAATCCCTGGGATCCCATATGTTCCCTTGAGCACTACCAGCAGTGATTCCTGCATACAGAGCCAGGAGTTACACGTGAGCATCACCAGGTTTGGCCCCAAAACAAAAAACAACAACAACAAAAAACACCTAATTCCTCAATACTGAAATTCCAGTAAGAATACACCAAATTAGATAGAAAAAGTAACATAGAAGTCAACTAAACTCAACAACAAGAAAAAAATAACACAGAAACTCAACTAGCAACAAACAGCTTAATAAATTCTTAGATAAGAACTTAACAAACCCGGGGCCGGAGCGATAGCACAGCGGGTAGGGCGTTTGCCTTTCACGCGGCCGACCCGGGTTCGATCCCCGGCATCCCATATGGTCCTCCAAGCACCGCCAGGAGTAATTCCTGAGTGCAAAGCCAGGAGTAACCCCTGAGCATCGCTGGGTGTGACCCAAAAAGCAAAAAAAAAAAAAAAAAAAAAAAGAACTTAACAAACCCATGATCAGATACAACAATTTTCATGTTAAAAAGCTGATTTTTGTACTTACTAACTTTATTTTTTTTTTTTTTTTTTTTTTTTTTTTTTTTTTTTTGCTTTTTGGGTCACACCTGGCAATGCACAGTGGTTACTCCTGGCTCTGCACTCAGGAATTACCCCTGGCCGTGCTCAGGGGACCATATGGGATGCTGGGATTTGAACCCGGGTCGGCCGCGTGCAAGGCAAACGCCCTACACGCTGTGCTATCTCTCCAGCCCCAGTACTTACTAACTTTAATATCGAAGCTTTGTTATCTGATCAGTTTCAACTCTAGAATCATAGCAACGTTTGTGGCTTTTATCTACATAAAATAAATTAAAAATAAATAAAAACTTTGGGGCTGGAGCGATAGCACAGCGGGTAGGGCGTTTGCCTTGCACGTGGCCAACACAGGTTCGATCCCCGGCATCCCATATGGTCCCCCAAGCACTGCCAGGAGCAGGAGCAATTCCTGAGTGCAAAGCCAGGAGTAACCCCTGAGCATCGCTGGGTGTGACCCAAAAAGAAAAAATAAATAAATAAATAAATAAAAACTTTAAGTGAAAAAATGGATTTGGATAAGTACCAGGAGGTTGACTCCATGGCTTCGAGGCTGGCCTCACGTTCCGGGGAAAGGTCAACTCAGAGAAGCGATCACCAACTACATTGTAGTCGAAGGCCATGTGGGGGAAGGGAGTTGCGGGCTGAATGAGGGCTAGAGACTGAGCACAGCGGCCACTCAACACCTTTATTGCAAACCACAACAGCTAATTAGAGAGAGAAAACAGAAGGGAATGCCTTGCCACAGTGGCAGGGTGGGGTGGGGGGGAGATGGGATTGGGGAGGGTGGGAGGGACACTGGGTTTACGGGTGGTGGAGAATGGGCACTGGTGAAGGGATGGGTTCCAAACTTTGTATGAGGGAAGTATAAGCACAAAAGTGTATAAATCTGTAACTGTACCCTCACGGTGATTCTCTAATTAAAAATAAATAAATTTAAAAAAAAAATGGATTTGGAGAAATAGTATAGGAAGTAAGGCACTTGCCTTGCTTCTGCCATGACCCTGGTTTGATCCCCAGCAAAAAAAAAAAAAAAGGTCCCCTGTACACTGCCAAGGGTTACTCCTTAGCAGAGGCAAATAGTCACTAAATTGGGTATGACCCCCCCAAAAAAAAAATATAAATGATAAATAACAAAGTAAAAGCAATACAAAGATAATTAATCATGCACTGTTGTCCCATTGTTCATCAATTTGCTCGAGCAGGCACCAGTAACATCTCCATTGTGAGAATTGTTGTTACGGTTTTTGGCATATCAAATACACCACGGGTAGCTTGCCAGGCTCTGCCCTGCGGGCGGGATACTCTCGGCAGCTTGCTGGGTTCTCCAAAAGGGACAGAGGAATCGAAGCCGGGTCGGCCGTGTGCAAGACAAATGCCCTACCCACTGTGCTATTGATCCAGTCCAACTTTATCATAATTTATGGTAAACCTTGTCTAGTAATTCAAACAAAGGGAAAAAGAGAAAAATAAATCATTCCATAAGGTAAATATTAAGAAGTAAGAAATCATCTTTTTTTTTTTTTTTTGCTTTTTGGGTCACACCAGCAATGCACAGCGGTCACTCCTGGCTCATGCACTCAGGAATCACCCCTGGCGGTGCTCAGGGGACCATATGGGATGCTGGGATTTGAACCCGGGTCAGACGCGTGCAAGGCAAACGCCCTACCCGCTGTGCTATCACTCCAGCCCCAAGAAATCATCTTAATTGTCTAGTTTTCACAAGACAAATCAGAAACCTTGCCATGCATTTGTAAAATCAGCTATTTCAAAGGTAGCATTGCAAAGCAATGGGTCAAGGATGACAATACTCAATATATAATACTGGTACAACTGCTCATGCATTTAGAGAAAGTCTAAAATAATATATCTAGGGGCTGGAGAGATAGCACAGCGGGTAGGGCGTTTGCCTTACACGCGGCCGACCCGGGTTCAAATCCCAGCATCCCATATGGTCCCCTGAGCACGGCCAGGGGTAATTCCTGAGTGCAGAGCCAGGAGTAACCCCTGTGCATCGCCAGGTGTGACCCAAAAAAAGCAAAAAAATAATAATAATAATAATAATAATAATATATCTAACTCATATCAATCAAACACAAAAATAAATTGAAATTAATAAAAATGAGCATATATTTAGAGGTGTCCTCTAAAGGCGATTGGAGGCTGCCCTAAAAGCCTCCGTCCCTCTCAGAGAGCCCGGCAAGCTACCAAGAGTATCCCACCCATACGGCAGAGCCTAGCAAGCTACCCATCGCGTATTCGATATGCCAACAACAGTAACAACAATTGGCCTCATTCACCTGTCACCAAAGAGCCCCCAATACGGCAGCATTAAGAAAGATGAACAAGGAGAGGCTGAGAAACTCTCAGAGATGAACTAGACTGCCAAAACGAAGAAAGACTAAAATGATTCTCTGTACTTTCAACGCACGTACACTGGCATCAGAAGCATGCATCGAGGACCTGATGGTGCAAGCGCAGAAGATCACATACGACATCACTGGTCTGACTGGAACAAGGAGACATCAATCACATCACGCCATTTTCGACACTGGAGAATAATTGTTCCTCAGAACATGTGACAACAGAGGCGTTGGTGGTGTTGGTGTCCTTGTCAACACGAACTTGGCCATGAGCATCGATTGATTTGAATGCCTAACAACTCGAATTGGATGATTACGCTTGAAGAGATGTGGCTCACTGTCTGCAGTTTCTATCTTCGTCATCTACGCACCAACTTCCAACTATGATGAAGAAGAAATTGAGAGGTTCTACATGGAACTGGGGAAGTTCTATAAAGAAGACCACACCTTCTACAAGACCATTGTTGGTGATTTTAATGCCAAGATAGGTCTGAGAAGGTCGCCTGAAGAACTCCACAGTGGGACACATGGCCTAGAATGGAACAATCAGGGTGAGAGACTGAATTCATCATGTCAACCAAGACCATCCATGGTAACTCACAGTTCCAGAAGGCCGAATCTAAATGCTGGACATGGGAGTCTCCCGGTGGACAGTTCCACAATGAAACTGACCACATCATATTCAATCAAAGGTTTTACCTGACCGATGTCGCTGTTGTCCCAAAATTCCAAACGGGATCGGACCACCATCTCCTTCGTGCAAAATTCTACTTCACAGAGCGGGGGAAAAAGTCTGCAAAATTTAAGTCTAAGAAGGCAACTCCCAGAACGACCACCAACTGGGAGCTCTTTGGCACTATTGCAGCAACATGGGAAGATGCCGTCCTTGACAACATCAACAAGGAATACGATCAACTGGTTCAGAACCTCCATGTCCGTGCGAAGAATACCAAGAGTGAGAAAACCACAAAAAAACACCTGTCTTCGGAAACTCTCAAGCAAGCTCATTCGTCAACGTGGTTTGGCGTGAGCTTCAGGCAACCACAAGCTAACATCCGAGCTCACAAAGCTGTGCAGAGATGCGATAAAGGAAGACCTCAAAGAGAGAAGAGCAGCAGAGTTGGCCAGTGCAGCAGAAGCCGGGAAAAGTATTCGAAATGCTCGCCTGTTCTTTGCCAACTACAAGACCAAGATGACTGCCCTCCGACGTCCCGATGGATCTATCACATCTTCCAGAAAGGCAATGGAGAGGATTATTTATGACTTCTACTCGGATCTCTTTGACAGCCATGTCCACCTGCCCACATACCAAATTCCGCAGGATGGATATGTCGTTCCCAACGTTCTCCCTTCTGAAATTCGACACGCCATTTCGCTGGTAAAGACGTGTACAGCACCTGGTTCGGACAAGGTCAGACCCGAACACCTGAAGAATCTGCCACCAGTAGTCATCAATACACTGGCTCGACTCTTCACACGCTACCTGTCTGAATGCATGGTTCCGTCTCAGTGGAAAACCAGTAGAACCGTTCTGTTGTACAAGAAGGGAGACATCCACGACATCGGCAACTATCGCCCAATCTGCCTGCTGTCTGTCATCTATAAGTTGTTCACTCGTCTCATCTGAATAGAATAGGCAGAACACTAGATGAAGGACAACCATGCAAGCAAGCCAGGTTCCAAAGGGGATTCAGCACGATAGACCATATCCACATAGTGACCAAATTCATTGAAGTTTCTTGAGAGTTCAAGATGCCGCTTTGTGTAACATTCATCGACTTAAAGAAGGCCTTCGATTCTGTTGAGACTGAGGTGGTCATCGAAGCTCTGGCCAAACAGGGCGTTCAAGCTCAGTATATCAAAATCCTCCGCGAGCTGTATTGTGGATTCACCACCAGGATCTCACCATTCTACAAGGAAGTGATCACTGATGTAAAGAGAGGGGTGCAGCTGGGTGATACCATTTCAATGAAACTCTTCAGTGCCACCCTTGAGAACATCATGCGATGACTGGAATGGGAAGGAATGGGAGTGAAAATAGACGGTCGGCAATTACACCACCTCCGCTTCGCTGATGACATCATTCTCATAACACCAAACATTAACCAAGCGGCACAAATGCTGGCCGACTTCGACCACTAATGTGGAAAGGTCGTATTGCAGCTGAATCTCAACAAGACGATGTTCATGAAAAACGAACTGGTCCCTGAAGCTCCATTTGCTCTCAATGGAACGAACATCTCCAAATGCAGCAGCTATGTGTACCCGGGTCGAGAAATCAACATGAGGAATGACTTGGTGCCAGAACTGCGCAGGAGGAAGAGAGCAGCGTGGAATGCATTCAAGAGCATTGAAGAAGTGGTTAAGAGGATGAAGAACCTCTGACTCCGGGCACATCTTTTTGATTCCACCGTTCTTCCTGCACTAACATAAGCCTCAGAGACCAGGGCCCTACACAAACAGCATGAGAATGCTATTAGGGTATCCCAAAGAAGAATCGAAAGTGCTATGCTAGGAGTATCATGTCTCACTCAAGTGAGAGAAGGAATCCAGAGTTCTGACCTCCATTGACAGTCAAAAATCAGGGATGCTGTCTCATTAGCCAGGGAATCGAAAATCAGATGGGCCGGTCATGTAATGCGATTCAGAGACAACCACTGGACTAGAGCTGTTACCGACTGGATTCAACGGGATATCAGAAGACCTCATGGCCGCCCACCAACTAGATGGTCAGATTTCTTCATCAAATCTATGAATGAACGATTTGAGGCTCTTCCCTGATATCATTGGGCTGCACTAGCACGTGACAGGGACAAATGGAGACGTTACTGGCGCCTGCTTGAGAAAATCAAAGATCAATGGGACTACAAGTGATACAAGTGAAGAGCATATATTTGAAATTTGCTTTAAAGAAAAGGGGTTAGGCCAGATAGATAGTACAGAGTATAGGGAAGGAGCTCGCCTTGCAAATGGTTAGCCTGGGTTTGATCCCTAGCACTGCATAATGGTCCCTGTCCCTCAAGTACCTCCAGGTGTGACCCCTGGGGAAAGAACCAAAAGTAAGCCTTGAGCAACACTAGGTATGGCCCAAAAACCAAAAAATAAAATATAAAGAGGAAGGGCTATACAAAATTATTTAATTATTTATTAAATAATACTCAGTAACCCATAGTGCATAAAAAAACAAACCTGACTTTGTTAAAATAAATATCTGTTCATCAAAATGATATTTTTAAAAGATTAAAATACTGAATATAAATAGAATCCAGAACTTATTTTTTAAAAACCTATTTAAAAACTATAAAAATAACCACCCAAACAACAAACAGAAAAATAGTATAAGAATCCTGTTTAGGGGCTAGAGCAATAGCACAGCAGGTAGGGAGTTTGCCTTGCACGCGGTCAACCCGGGTTCGGATCCCAGCATCCCATATGGTCCCCTGAGCACTGCCAGGGGTAATTCCTGAGTGCAGAGCCAGAAGTAATCCCTGTGCATCTCCGGGTGTGGCCCAAAAAGCAAAAAAAAAAAAAATCATGTTTATTGAAGAGGATACCCAAGTGGCCAAGAAATAGAATATTTTTTAAAATCTAACTCACTAGGAATTAAGTAAATGCAAATAAAGACAGTAAAGTAGAGTCAGAGAGATAGTTCAAAGTCCTGAAGCACAGCCTGGCATACACCGGGTCCTGGGTTTGATCTCCAGTGCCAACTGGCCTCCCAAGCTCTGTTGGACATAGCCATGGTAACCCCAACAATACTGGGGAGGTCCAGGAGAAAACAAATTAAACAGTAAGGTGTTTCTTACCTACTCATCTGAGAACCATTACATTTGAAGACAGACTTTGAAAGATGCAGGGGAAAAAAATCTTTGGAAAAGACATTGACAACAGTTCTTAGGGTATAATCATGCCTGCCTACAATCTCATTTGCAGATGCATGCCTGGCTCACTCTTAACCGAGTAGCCAGCACAGAGGAAAGGTACATTAGCAGGACATGGAATATTAGTGGAGATTGAACAAGAGGCAAGGAAAAGACTTCAAATGAAACTCAGGCCAAGTACCACAATATCAGATGGCTGTCTTGCCAAGAGTTGAAATGGGGGATCAGTACCATGCTTATCTCAGGTAGCCTCCTCCAAACAGCAGCCAGAACATTTCCCCTTATCAAGGCCACATAATTGAGTTATTTTCTCCTTAAATTTCATCAGCTAAAACTTCTTAAAGCTAAGTATCAACTATCAGTTTTCTGTGGCTTCTCTAAAATATTACCACAGATTTAGTGGCTATCACTGTATCACTGTATCACTGTCATCCTGTTGTTCATCAATTTACTTGAGCGGGCACCAGTAATGTCTCCATTTGTCCCATCCCTGAGATTTTAGCAGCCTCTCCTTACTCATCTTTTCCAATGCTTGGAGGCTCTTTCAGGGTCAGAGGACTGAGACCTGTTATTGTTACTGTATTTGGCATATCCAATATGCCACAAGGAACTTGCCAGGCTCTTCTGAATTTTAATATAATCTAGAAATATTGAAAAATCTGTGGCTCTGTGGTCAACAAACACCAGTGTCTTCTGGTGTCAGCCTCCAGCGTGGCCCTGCAGAGCAGTTCCTCGTCCCTGCCTATTTTTTATTTGGGGGGGTTGGGAGTCTGCCAAGCGGTGCTAAGGGGAGGCAGGCTCTCCCTGGCTGACTCTTGGCCATCCAGGCCTTCAGTTCTGTGCAGGGGCCAAGGACATGATGCTGTTTGGGCCCGTGAAGCTGTGGATTTCTAGGCCACCCCAGCTGTGCAGGGACCTCCAGGGCTATAACAGTTGATGCTCAGGGGACCGTGTAATGCCAAAATCAAACCCAGGTTGGGCGCATGTCTACCTCACACTAGCTTCTGGCCCTAATTGCTGTCATTATTTAAAATCTTCATCATCAAGCTGAGGGAGAAGGTAGCTGGAACAGAGAAGAGATCACTAAGTCAATGATAGTTGGAGTGATAGCTTAGAATAGGAGATGTGTGCTGAAAGCAGATAAAGGACCAAACATGATGGCTTCTCATTCTCTGTACTGCAAACCATCATGCCCAAAAGGAGAGACAGTCAGAAGGAAATTGTCTGCCATAAAGGCAGGGGAAAGCTATATACAATACAAAAAATTAACTCACAGTTCTGAAGGTTAGAAATCAGACAAGAGATTTCACTGGGCTAAAATCAAGGTATGAAGTTAAAATCAAGATATCAGGATTGTGTTCCTTCCTGGAGATCCTGGGAGAGAATCCATCCCACCTTTTCCAGTCTCGAGAGGTTGCCCAAGTTCTTTGGCTGGTAGTGCTCCAACTTTCAATGGCAACAATGACTGGCAAAATCTTCCTAGTTCACATAACTCTGACACTGATTCCTCTCCCTCCATCTACCTACGATTACTCTGGGCCAGAGAAGTAATCCAGGAAAATCTCCTTATTTTTAAACCAGCTGATTAGCAACCTGCAGTCCATCTGCTACCTTAAATCTTCTTTGTCATATAATATATTCACAAGTTCTGGGCATTAGGAATGGACAATTTGGACATTGTTCTGCCTACCACACAATCTCTCAATATACTTTTTTCTTTTTTTTTTTTCGCTTTTTGGGTCACACCCAGCGATGCACAGGGGTTACTCCTGGCTCTACACTCAGGAATTACTCCTGGCGGTGCTCAGGGGACCGTATGGGATGCTGGGATTCGAACCCGGGTTGGCCGCGTGCAAGGCAAACGCCCTACCCGCTGTGCTATCACTCCAGCCCCTCAATATACTTTTTTCAATTAATTCTAAATTGATTGTTTTTAATTCCATTTTAGGCATCATGATTTACAGTATTGACAATGTTAGGGTTTCCTGAATAAAACATTCCAACAACACATCCTCCACTAGACTGCCACTTCCCTCCACCATCATTTCCAGTGCCCCCCTCACCCTGTTCTATTCTCTCTCACTCTCCCCTACAGTGATATGCTTCCTACTGAAGAGAGTTCCCAGTTTCTGTCACCTTTGAATATTTGTTCCTTTCTTACAATTTTTTATATACCATAGATCCTCTATATGCCTCTTTTTTTTTTTTGGCTTTCTGGGTCACACCCAGCAATTCACAGGGGTTACTCCTGGCTCATACACTCAGGAATTAACTCCTGGTGGTGCTCAGGGGACCATATGGGATGCTGGGAATCGAACCCGGGTTGGCCATGTGCAAGGCAAATGCCCTACCCGCTGTGCCCCTCCTCTGTATACTTCTAAGTAACTTCCTTTCACCATACTCCCCACACCTCCAACCTCAGTCTCACCACACCTCTTATTCTCCAGTGGCAAACGGCCTTTGGTCACTTTCTAATCAATTTATATCTGTCTATTCCAAAATATCCACAACTCATCATTCAGAGGCTACCCAATAACCACTACCTCTCTGAAACCTTCTCCGATACCCATCTTAGTGGATCACCCCTCTTCAACCCTGTTTTCTGTGTGTCCCAACTACAGCACTGAGTGTGGCCACCTGGAGCCCTGTTCACATGTCCTTTCCTCAGTATGAAGTGGTGAGTTCTTCAATAAAAATGATGTACCGGGGGCCTGGCAAGATAGCATAGTGATAAGAGAGGACACTTGCCTTGCATTGGGCCCATCCTGATTCTATCTCTGGTACCCTATATGGTCCCCAAGAGGACCTGTGTGCAGAACCAGAAATAAGCCTGAGCATTGTTGAGAGCAGCAAGAAAAAGGAAAGAAGAATGCTCTACCAGTTCCCTGTGGAATCATAACATAGAACCTTGCAAAGAGTAGACAGAGTGCTTCTGGAGTTGGTGGAAGACAAATAAAGCCTCCTTGGGTTTTCCAAAATCACAAATATGTCAAATAGTAAACTTGGATAAGTGTAGAACCAAGGGAGTCAAAGAACTAAAGTTCAAAGGTCCATAGGAAAATAGCTCAACAATCCCCAGCTTAGTCTGATACACTATTCACAACATGTAGAAGAATCTCAGTACAAGTTATGCCCCGTATTTATTGTTACTAATCTATAAGGAAATAAGGAAAAATAAATTTACCTCTGACAAAATTAACCTCAAGAGAAATAAATGACTTATCCAAAATGACGTGCAAAAAAGTCCTTAAAAGTACAAAAGGAAGAGTAGATAACAGATACCACTCCAATACAGCTGCCATGGAGGTGCCAGCCCCTCTTCAGGAATGCTGGGGATATACCATGATAGAGAATGCCAAGGGAGATGCAATCCACTCTGTTCCTGGAGAACAGACTGTCTCTGATGTACAGATACATGTTTATGTTACAACAATGGGTGCATTATTTTTAGAGTAAAGTTATGAAAACAGGGTCCTATTTAACTTCAATGGTTTGGCTACTTTATGTCTACCCTAGCAACAAAATTTCTACCTAGTGTGAGGGAAATTAATCAAGAGAAAGAAGAGCAACTTTCGTCTATGCAATTACCCACTTTTTTAAAAAAAAATAGTGTGGCGTACGTTTTTTAAATTCTTGCTTTCATTCAGTTCACCAGAACTCCCGTTTCAACTTTCATCTGTCAGATTCACAAGTGGGAACTCTAAAGTCCATGCTAAAGGTACTTAGTGCAAACACCGAGTCGCAGATGGGCAGGAAACCTGGGGTGAAGAAAACCCAGGGCAGCGTTCAGCACCGTGGACAGCAGCCCGCCCCGGCCGGGTTAACTAGCCGGCGCCTGCGGAGCCACCCCAACGCTCCCGGATCCGTCCTGCTGCTTAGGTCGGTGCCAGCCCCGCAGCCGAGCAACGAGCCTCCGAGGCCGCGGCCCGAGGGAGCGGCCTTCTTCGCCCGCCAGTTCTAAGTGACTAGCACGCAGTCGCTCCTACAGCAAAGCCCGGGTTTCTGAGAGACCGGGACGCCGGCCAGCACCCGCAGGGCCGGGGCCCGACAGCGCCCGGCCTGACGCGCCTTCCGCAACTTCTGGAAACTGGAGTGGACGCCGCGGCGCTGCGCGGGGGACACGGCACCCCGAGGCCGCGGCCGGCCAGTGCGGGGCGCGGACAGCGCCTCCCGCCGTCCCGCCCGCCCCGCGCCGCCGCAAACTTTCTCTGTGGCGCCCGAGCGGCCCCGACGGCGCCGCCCCGCAGCGCTGACCGAGCCCGCCTCTGCCCCGACCCGGACCCGGCCCGACCCCGGCCCCGGCCCGACCCCGACCCCGGGCCGAAGCGACCCCGACACGACCCCGGCCAGACTCCGGCCAGACCCCGGACCCGACCCCGGCCAGACCCCGGCCCCGAAACAACACCGAAACGACCCCGGCCCCGACCCCGGCTCCGACCCCGAAACGACCCCGACCCCGACACGACCACGGCCCCGACCCGACCCCGACCCCGACCCCGACCCCGACCTGACCCCGACCCAGGCCCCGACCCAGGCCCCGACCCGGACCCGGACCCGACCCGACCCCCACCCCGACTCCTGCCCCGACCCGACCCCGACCCGACCCCGGCCCGACCCCGGCCCCGACTCGACCCCGGCCCAAACTCGACCCCGGCCCCAACTCGAGGCTCCTCGGCCCGCCCCGGCCCCTCCGGCCGCCCGCGACCCCGGCACCGACCCGACCCGACCGCGGCCCCGACCCCGACCCCGGCCCCGGCCGCTCCCGCCGCCCGCGACCCTCACTCACTGTCCCGCGGACCGGCCCGCCGGAGCCCGGGGGGGCGGCGAGGGAGCCGGCGGTCGGGGCGGCGGCGCGGCAGAGTCTGAGGCGCTCAAAGCAGCGGCCGAGGCTGAGGGGACTGAGGCGGCTGAGGTGCCGCGAGCGGCTGCGGGCGCTCCAGCACAGGCGTTGCGCGCGGCGCGGGCCCGCCCCCTCGGCGCCGCTGACCAATCCTGAGCCGCCCTCTGGCGTTGGCCCCGCCCCTCACAGGTGCAGGCCTCCGAAAGCGGGTGCGACCGGCCAATCGCACCGCGGAACGGCTCCGGCCGCAGCCAATCAGACGCTAGAAGCTCCCAAAAGTAGCCAATTGGCGACGCGGGGCTCGATCCGGGTGGACTGGGCACCGGCCGAGGGCGGGGCCGTTGGCTTGGCTGGGCCGGCGCTGGGCGGGTGTCCACGGGGAAGGCGGGCCCTCCGGCCAGCGGGTCACTCGCGGTGGTCACGTGCGCGGTGACAGAGGGCGCGGACCCGCGTGTGGTGGGACTGGGTCGGCGTCTCCGAGCGCGAGGGAAGGGTGGTCCTGCGGGGCAGGGACTAGGAGAGACCTGGCCGGGGGGGTCCAGCCGCTCCTGACACTCCTGGCCGCGCGCGCCTCCTCCGCTGCCGTGCCCGGGCGTCCGCGGAGCCAGGGCGCTGGCCGTCGGCTTCACGTGTTGCTCTCGGGCCCGGTAGCGCACTGGACGGCCGGCTGGTTTCTCGGTCCACGCCCAGTGGTGCTTGGGACCTGCTTCCACATCTGTGCTTGGGGGACCCCCGCGTGCAGAGCCGGTCCAGCCCCCAAAAACCGCCTTTCACGGGAAGAGCCGGAGCCCGTCTGGGTTCATGGGACCCACATAGAAGGGGTCTCTCAAGGGCACGAGCAGGGCTCCAAGTGACCGCTGGGGGCTGGGGCGTCCCGCAGAGTCCGCTTACACTCTGGAAGGACCGTGGGGGGTGGCGGGGGCTCCACTATAGGACACAATCCTGAGGCTGTGACAAGAAGGGCCAGGCCCAGGAGACCCAGGTGCAGGCTTCAGATCCCGCAGCTCAGCCTGCTGTCAGCCTGCTGAAGAAGGAGCAGGGGGCCCTGCCCCTGAGGCTGAGCACAGGCAGAGCACCCTCCCCCTGCCCGGCCCCCCAGATTACAGGCTGCCAGCCTCCCACTTCCCTGTCCCCTGCCACCTCCCAGCTGCCTTCTGAAAGACATAGTTAGTCATTAGCAAAGTAATGATAGTGTTCTCGGGACAGCATGTTGGACCCTAACAACTCCCCATTATCTCCAGTTCCTGTGGGCCCGGAGGCAAACGTGGCTCATCTCCTGCCTCCGCCCCTGATGCACAGACAATCCCTGTCTGCTCACACAGTACCAGACAACAGGCCGCTCAGAAACCAGGCTGCAGAGCCCAGCGGCCTCGAGGGCCACCGCAGCTGGGCCAGCTCCTTCGCCACACCAGACCCCTGGCTCCATGCTCCACTCACCACCTTCCATGGCTGCTCCCTCAGCACCACATGTGTGCACAGGGGCATGTGTGCATGCATGTGTGTGTGTGTGTGTGTGTTCATGTGACACTGCCACTGTCATCCTTCCAAGAGAAAACACCAGGGGTTTATGTTTATAAATAACTCCGTGATGTCTTGGTGAAGGGTGCAGGATGAGGGGCGGGAAGGAACCTCTAATTACCATCTACTTGGACCCATGACAGGGACGTGATCAAGGCCAAGGACATCTCCTAGTGCCTGGCCCTGTTGATTGTCACCCACATCCCTGTCATCAGAGGCTTGGGGGTGGCCACCCTGCCACAGGCTGGAGCATCTAGACCTGAAATGCTGTGGAGTGTGGGGCAGAAGCAGTGCCAGGGAAATGGCTGCTGTGCCTCTGACACCTCAGGCCCCCAGGCCCCACCCTCAGCACCCAGACCCCCCAGCTGGGGCACTTTGTGCAGGGGCGACCTGGAGCCAGGCAGAGCAGGGGAAGTAGGCCCTTTCGCTGCTCAGCCACAGACTGAGACAGACCAGAACTGTAATGTCTGCTGGGATGTGGGAGGTGAACCAGCAACCTGTCCCTCCACCCACACCCTCCCTGTCCCTCCTCCTGCACCCTCTCCTGACCTGTCCAGCTGCTCCAGGCTGAGCTCAGGTCATGTTGGGCTCTAGTACTGTCCTGTTGCAAAGATACCTGCCAGACACACTGGCCACTGAGGACTAGGCTACCACTGGGGGTGTCCCGATCCCTATACTGTACCCATGGCTTCCCTAGGAAGTCAGAGCCAAAGGGTCTTATCTGATTAGTGGTAGGGGATGAGTGTCAGGCCAGTCATCCCTGGGATGGCAGAGCTGGGCTCCAGCAGGCCTGGAGGCTCTGATTGGGTGCTGGGTAGGAGGAGGTTCTAGGAGGGATCTGGCAGAGCACCAAGGCAGACACAGAGGGAGAGGGAGAGAGGCCATTAGCCATCCTACTGGAGCTAGTGAGCAGCCCCCCTAACACACACACACACACACACACACACACACACACACACACACACACCACTGGCCTGCACCGAGATTCTCCCCAGCTCTCACCCAGGGGAATTGGACACCCCAGGGAAACAACCTGAGACCCCACAGACATTGTTCATGTAGACATCTGTGCCCATCAATGTAAATCTGGCTCAGAGCCTGCATGGAAGCAGGTGACTCTGATGTCAATGGCACTTCTGAGGGGGATCACCCCCATCTGCCCACCCACTTCCCTGTGGATCCCCAACATTGGCATTCAAAGGACCTGTAATTGCCTCCCAGCTGAGTTAGCCCCCAACAGTCTTAGTGCCCAGCTGCATTAGCCCCTTCCTCCAGAGGGTTAGCCTGTGATGAGGTCGTCTATGGCAGGGTTGTGGCGCTGCCCTTGGGTTTAGGGTCAGAAGGCTGAAGACTCTCATAAAAACCATGGCTGCCAACAGGCCAGAGCAATTGTTCAGTGGGGAAGGTGTTTGCCTCACATCGGGTCAACCTGGCTTTGATCTCTGGGACTCCTATGGTCTTCCATGCCTGCCAGGACGGAACCCCTGAGTACAAATAGCACCACACCCTCAGGCCCTCACACTTAACCTTTTCCCACGGCAGAAAAGAGATGAGAGGGGCCAGACCGCCTGAGCACTTGGGAGACCCAAACCCAACACACTCAAAGGACATAAATGAAAATCCAGTGCAAGAAATAAAACAGAAACAAACAGGTGAGGTGCTGTTCCACCGAGACCTGGCACAGCCAGTGGAAGCAGGCCCCCATGGAGGAAGGCGAGAATCTAGGAGAGGGGCAGATATGCCCCCTGACAGGAATAGCAGAAAGTGAGCAACCCGACAGGGGGCCATGGGGTGGAGAACATTCAGGAGAGGAAGCACACAGAATCTCCACATTCACCCTCAGCCTAAGCCTGAGGTTGCCTGGGTCCAACAGCATCACCAGCCCCTGGGTCTGCACTGGGCAAATGCTACCTCTCCTGCCCCCACATGCCCATGGTCCCTGTGTGTGTGTGTGTGTGTTGTTCACTTCTCATAGGACATGAGTCAGAAGGGCTGAGGTGGCCTTGTTTTCCCCTAAGTCACCCCAGGAAGTCATCCCCTGTCCTGTCAAAGAAGTTGGGGACACTTCAGTCCATGACGAAAGTGACTGAAGATTGAAAAGCAAAATCAAAACCCGGGACTTGTTAAGAGAGAAGCTCACAGGTGCCAGGATCTGGGCAGGGTAGCCACATCCCAGAAGCCAAGCGCCTGAAGAGAGACCCCCTGAATCAGCTGCTGGGAGGCACTGAGGCCAGGGCCCTATGGGCTGGACCCAGAAGATGTGGTACGAGAAGCAGCAATGGGCTATCACATTGGTGCGGAATAAACAAGAGGGGCCAAGTTGGGAACTTTGGAAAGTGGGAAACTGAAGAAGCAGGTCTGTGGGGTCCTGGGGCTGAGGGAGCAGATCTGTGGGGTCCCGGGGCTAGGGAAGCAGGTCTGTGCGGTCCCGGGGCTGAGAGAGCAGGTCTGTGGGGTCCCGGGTCAAGACTAGTGGTGCCGTGGGGTCCTGGGGCAGGGGTAGAGGGGCTGTGGGGTCCTGGGGCAGGGGTAGAGGGGCTGTGGGGTCCTGGGGCAGGGGTAGAGGGGCTGTTTCTGGGACCAATGGAGTTGGGACAGTTTTGTGGAGTTCCTGGGGTGGGGTGGAAGCCCCCAACTTAGACCCATTAGCTGAGGATGGGCCAATGCCCTGGGATGGAGCCAGCTATGTTGTCTCTGTACCACCATATAGTAGTCTCCTTGCAGGGTGTGCTGTTTGCAGGGGGTGCCAAGGGCATGGAGATCCAGACTCGTGCTCTCTCCTGCCATGCCCAAAAGGAGGCTGGCAGGCCAGAGGCTTCGCACCCACTCCCAGTGCACTGGAGGGCATGAGAAGGCCCTCATTTCAGGTGGGCTGGAAGCATCCAGCTGACCCCTAATACAGTGCCAACCCACTCTCACTTTGCAGACAGCCAGAGGCTGGGAACACTGCCGAAGGGACCTGCCAGCCTATACCAGAGGCTGCAGCTTGTTCCTATAGATGAGCCAGAATGCCAGAGCCTGGGACCAGTTGTGGGCTACACAGAGGCCGGGGTCCTTACGGCTCCTGACTCCAGTGCTGGAGAGGCCAAGAGGGGCCCAGGGCCCTTCCCAGGGATCTTGTGCCCGTGATGAGGAATAAGCCAGCTCGAACTAATGCTCCATAGGCATCCCACATGCATGCACATGAGCACACAGTGCCTTCATGAGCACCATGCTTGGGCTTATGTGGATACATAGAAGCACTCCACGCCTATACACATACATGAAATACACAGAGCACACATAAGCTCATGCACACATAGCATAAACACTGCACAAATGCTCACACTTGCACCTACAGCACATCCCACACACATGTGACGGCTCACACAGGCACACACCCAGGAGACAACAGTAGAGGTAGGGTTGGCAGAGCCCAAGGCATCTGCCGGAATGCTGCTCGACAGGCGTCAGGCCCAGAGTGCAGTCAGGGAGCAGCCCCTGGGAGCAGATTATATAATCAGTCCCTCGAGGTAAAAGAAGTTTTAGGCAGTGAAAAAAAAAAAAAAAGCCTGGCTTTTAAAGAAAACGGGGGCGTATGCTGTGACAACAGATATTTGAACCAATTTTAGTGTAACTCAATTTTGTTGCCAAAACCTGTTAAATCTGTCACCTAAAACAGCTCTCACATATTTGCTCACTTTGAGCATGTAGAAATATATCTCTAATCCATTGAAAAAAAAAAGGTATTTCAGATAAAAAGCCATAGTGAGCTTCAGACCCATGTATTAAAACCACTAAATGCGGGGTCTGGAGCGATAGATAGCACAGTGGGTAGGGCATTTGCCTTGCTCGCAGCCGACCGGGTTCGATTCCCAGCATCCCATATGGTCCCCTGAGCACCACCAGGGGTGATTCCTGAGTGCAGAGGCAGGAGTGACCCCTGTGTATCGCCAGGTGTGACCCCCCCAAAAAAAACCAAACTACCAAATTCAGTAAGTTCTCAAGGACAAGGCCAGAACCAGCAAAGATGGAAACCTCCCAGCTGAGTTAAACCCCCATCTTTGCCACTGAGGATGGGCTGAACCAGGGTCAGGACACGCACAACTTCACACTGAGGAGCATTCTGACCATCCTCAGATGGATCTGCTGCTCATCTGGTGCCACAAAATCTGGTACTCTGCTTTCACTCTGGGCAGTTCTGTGGCAGTGGTACTCTGCTTTCCTGTTAGCTGGTACTCTGCTTTCACTCTGGGCAGTTCTGTGGCAGTGGTACTCTGCTTTCCTGCTAGCTGGTACTCTGCTTTCACTCTGGGCAGTTCTGCGGCATGGTACTCTGCTTTCCTGCTAGCTGGTACTCTGCTTTAACTCTGGGCAGTTCTGTGGCATGGTACTCTGCTTTCCTGCTAGCTGGTACTCTGCTTTCACTCTGGGCAGTTCTGTGGCAGTGGTACTCTGCTTTCCTGCTAGCTGGTACTCTGCTTTCACTCTGGGCAGTTCTGCGGCATGGTACTCTGCTTTCCTGCTAGCTGGTACTCTGCTTTCACTCTGGGCAGTTCTGCGGCATGGTACTCTGCTTTCCTGCTAGCTGGTACTCTGCTTTCACTCTGGGCAGTTCTGCGGCATGGTACTCTGCTTTCCTGCTAGCTGGTACTCTGCTTTCACTCTGGGCAGTTCTGCGGCATGGTACTCTGCTTTCCTGCTAGCTGGTACTCTGCTTTCACTCTGGGCAGTTCTGCGGCATGGTACTCTGCTTTCCTGCTAGCTGGTACTCTGCTTTCACTCTGGGCAGTTCTGTGGCAGTGGTACTCTGCTTTCCTGCTAGCTGGTACTCTGCTTTCATTCTGGGCAGTTCTGTGGCAGTGGTACTCTGCTTTCCTGCTAGCTGGTACTCTGCTTTCACTCTGGACAGTTCTGCGGCATGGTACTCTGCTTTCCTGCTAGCTGGTACTCTGCTGTCACACTGGGCAGTACTGCAGCAGTGGTACTCTGCTTTTCTGCTGAATGGTACTCTGCTTTCATACTGGTAGTACTGCTGCACCAGAGACTGTGGTGAGGTGGGTGCCTGCAGTTGTTACAGAGCAAGGACATAGTCACCAACTGCCAGGTGATCCACCCTCAGGGCTGCAGAGAGAAGTGAATCCCAGACCGGTTCTCTCTCTCACATCTCCAGCGAGCCACTGTTGGTGCCACTGCCACCCTCCCCCCCAGTCCCTCAGGTGCTCCCTGCAGGGCCATGCACCAGGCAGGGGCTGGTGGATTCTGGTGTTTTCTGACTTGAACATATGCTGAACAGGACACACCCCACACACACAGAGGGTCCTCCGGGCTCACGCCTGACACCCTAGGGGTTCCACAATGCCCAGGAGCCAGCAGGCACTCAGAATAAGCCAGCCTGAAGCAGAGGTGCCCGAGTCCCAGGAGTGATGACATCACTGAGGCCAGGAGATCCCTTAGAGGGTCAGCCTGAATTAATGCTCCCCAGCTGTGCCCCAACACAGCTCATGGAGCCTTGTGGTCTGCCGGTCTCTGCCCATAGGTTGAGCAGCCGAGCCTGCTTTAGCCTGTCGCCTTGGGGCAGCTCCACGACATGTCACCAGATCTGATCTTTATGCTGAGGGGGCGAGGCTGCAGGGGCTTCCTCGAGAGCAGAGCTATGAGGCTACCTGTCGCTGCACAGAAGCACATGTGCCTGCACACCCACACACACATACACATACACGTGCCTCCAAAGATCAAGTCCACCAGGAGCCAGGAAACGTGTCCTTCCCTGGGACAGGGACGTCGGTGCAGGGAGTGTCTGCTTAGAGGGTCACTACAGGGTGCAGCTGGTCAACAGGCTGTTGCTGGCTTCAGGGGGGATTGGAGCTGCTTAGGAGAAGACTGGCACTGGCTGTAGGGCGGCTGGCAGAGTGTAAACGCCGGCAGGCAAGGCTCTGCTCATGTTCTAACACAGGACCCAGGGATTCCCCTGCGCAGTGTCCTAGCAGCAGGATCCAGAGATCCCCTATGCTCTAAGGGCAAGTTCCAGGGTTCCTCCGTGGTCTGGCATGTGATCCAGGATCTCCCTGTGTCCTAAAGCAGGATCCAGGGATCCCCTCTGTGTTTGGTTTTGGTTTTTGTTGTTTTTTTAATTTTTAAAATTTTTTTGAATCACCGTGAGATAGTTACAAGCTTTCATGTTTGGGTTACAATCTCACAATGATCAAACACCCATCCCTCCACCAGTGCACATTCCCCACCACCAATATCCCGGGTATTACACCCCTTTCCCACCCTCCCCCTGCCTCTATGGCAGACAATATTCCCCATACTCTCTCTCTACTTCTGGGCATTATGGCTTGCAACACAGACACTGAGAGGTCATCATGTTTGGTCCATTATCTACTTTCGGCACACATCTCCCATCCCAACTGGTTCCTCCAGCCATCATTTTCTTAGTGATCCCTTCTCTATTCCATCTGCCTTCTCCCCTCCGCTCATGAAGCAGTCTTCCAACATGGGGCAATCCTCCTGGCCCTTGTATCTACTGTCCTTGGGTGTCAGCCTCATGTGATACTATTTTATACTCCACAAATGCAGGATCCAGGGATACCTCTACCCAAACAGCGGGATCCTGAGACCACCCCCATCCTAACAGCAGGATCCTGGGACCACCCCCATTCTAAAGGCAGGATCCTGGGACCACCCCCATCCTAACAGCAGGATCCTGGGTCCTCCATGTTGTACTATTTCTCCAGCCCCAAAAGGGCTACTTTAAAATGCTCAAACTTGTAAAAAAAAAACCTCAAGATTGCAAGACATTCAGGCCAGACTTCCTCCTACCCCTGCCAAGTTCCCTCTCCAGGGCCCTCAGCCTGGTCACCGGCTGACCCACTCCTGATCTCTGCATTCCCCAGACACCCACCAGTATTTTCCTCTGTGCATGTCTTCGAAGGTCAGCAGCCCGTAACAATGTTCCACTAGATGAGAACGTGGCCCTCGTGTTTCCATGTGTTTTCATCTTCCTCTCATTCAGAACTGTTTCTACTCTCCCTGCAGTTTTTCCCGCTGACAGAAGCCTCATTGGCTCTGTTTCCAGTATCTGAATATTGGAAGAGTTCTCAGAATCTCGATTTCTAATTAGTTTCCACTGCAGCTGGAGAACCCACATTGAGTAAGCAGGACCCTTTGCTCTGCAGCCCAGAATATGGTTTATTTTGGTGGATAAAAGACTGTTTACTGTAGAATATGGCTGCATATTCTGAAATAATAATTTGGTTGATTCTTATTCAAGTTTTTTATGCACTTCCTGAGTTCTGTCAGGTTGTCCTGCCAACTGCCGGTTGCACGTGAACCCCTCCCGCCATGCACGTGGCTGGCACCGTCTCCCAGAGGTTTGGCGGCATGACTTCTGAAGCTTTAATAGTGACTGCATTCAGGGTTTCCAGTTCTTTTGACTCGGTCCCTTGACTAGGAGGAAATAATCCCTTTTGTCTCTTACAATGTTCCTACTTGGATGGCCACGTGCTAGGGTCGGCCGGCACCTGCCCTATGAATAGTGCTGTCATTTTCCATGCTTTTACTCCCAGCCTAATTGCATCTTTATATTTAAAGAGTCTTTCCTGTTGGCAGCATATTTGGGTCTTGCTTTCTTATCCAATCTTACAATTTCTGCTCTAATTGTTTAGGCCATTAGAACATCAGTGTGATTATAATCCGATTGGGTTTAAATCTCTCCTCTTGCTATTTGTCTTGAATATATTCCATGTTAATAGTTCCCTTCTTTTAGAGTGAAATTTAAAATTCTCTTTACCTTTGTTATATTTCTTGTTTTCTTCTTTCATCTGCACACTCAGGACAGGGCAAGGGGTGTTTTGTAACAAGATTAACCCTATTATTGGCTCCAGTGCCGTTCTCGCACACATGGCCACCATCTCTGTGATAAACTCCACATCATCAGTTGTGGGTTTTGGGAGGTGTGCAGTGTCCCAGGTAAAGCCCAGGGACCCACATGCACGAGGCACACACTCCACTCAAGCCTCATCCCCGCCCGAGGAGAGCTGCTCTGCTTTTGTTTTAAGCAGCCAGTCACTTTCAGAGAGGCTTCAAGCTCACCTGGGTGTTTGTGTCTCTGCTTCCGGAACTTGCTGCTCCCCCCCCACCCCAAGACTTCACCTTCCCAAGGGCCATAGGACTGTGGCGCCACCATCATTTGTGTCCACTGCTCAGCATCTCAGTGCAAGTCAGGAAGGTATGTCGGTTTGTGTGGGCCGAAGGCCAGCAGCTCTGCCTCAGGTTCCTCACATGTCTGAAGTAGCAGCCTGCACCTCCTAGTCCACCCCCTGCTTGCTCTGACCCCCGGTGTTGAGAGGTTCTGAGGGCTCTCTCTACATTTGTGCTTGGGTGTTGGGTACTATACACCTGGGTATCTGTATATGACACACATCTGTATCCACACGGATTTGGGTGTTTGTATATTACAAAAGCGTGAGTGCATCTTATACTCATGTATATTTCTGTATTTTACACATGTCTCTGTAGTTTACTTGTGTTTCTTTAAATTACACACTTGTCTATATATTACACACGTGTGTCTGTTACACATGTCTGTATCTTACACTGTATCCTCACACCCAAATGTCTATCTACCATGTGTGAGTTTGTACCTTACATGTATACGAGTATATCTTATAAACGGTCTATCTTACGTACATGTCTGTATCTTATGTGCATGAGTGGCTGTCTTATGTACATGTGTCTATCTTAAATACATATGAGTAGCTGCATCTTACACATACATGAAAGTCTATATCTTAACACTTGTGGCTGTATCTCCGTGTCTGTATCTGACGTGCCTGAGTTTCTATACACACTGGTACCCTTGCATGTGTCATGGCTGTTGGTTTCGGCCACACGTGATCCCAACAATTCTTCCAGGGTCTTGGTGGCCAAGTGCCTGTTCTGCATGATGCGAGGAGAGTGACCGTGCTGTGGGTTATGGACCGAGGGCCCGTCTGTGTCTCCCCTCCATGCCCATGGCCCAAAGGCAGCAGCAGGGGCTGAGCAGGACCCTCAGATCTGGTCAGGACCCAGAGTCCCCTCCCCTTCCTTCCATCACCCCTGTAGAGACCACCAAGGTCTCCCTCATGGAGCACCTTGGGCTCACTCTCTGGGAGGCAGAAAGGCACCAGCTCACGTCTGCTCGTCCCCAGCAGGCATCTGGCTGCATGGCCTGTGTCATCCTGAGTTTTCAAAGTATCCACAAGTCACTGGCACTCAAGAGGAGCCGAGTTCTGCAAGGCAGTGGGACAGGGCAGCCACCTGGGACCCTAACCATGGCTGAGCGGGGCCAGGTTGGGGCTGGCAGATATCTAGGCACAGAACCTTCTGGATCCTTCTGGAGGGGAAAGCAGCCCTCACAGTTGGGCCACTCCGTCATTTGTTTCCTAAACTGCCAACAGCAGTTGGGGGGTCCTGCTATCCCTTCCAGGCCCACCTGGACCCATGGCACAGGTGAGGTACTAGCAGTGACAGGAGCTCAGCTCAGGGTCTCAGAGCTTGCCAGGCCTCTAGGAGGGGCTGGAGGCCCCACCACAGCCTACCCTGACATGGGGGACCCGGACACAAGAGCCCCCACTATGACAGCCCAAATACACTGTTGCCCCCAATAAGGCAGCTCCTCCACACAGCCGGCCCAGCCCAGGAGCCCCCAACACAGCTGTACCCCAACACAGTGGCCCCCCGCATGCTGCCCCCTAACACCTGCCCCCAACACTCAGCCCCCCTAACACACCAGCCCCTATAAGGGCGCCTCCAGCTAGCTTATCCCCCCATGAGCAGACGGCACAGGGTGTGGTTTAGCAGGCTGGTGTTTGGGAAAGAATTCAATTAGCTTTAATTAGCATAAGTTTAATCAGTTTTAATTAGTTTTAACTAATTCGAAATTTTTAATTAGTTAAAAAACAGGGTTTTCACAGAAAGCTGCCAGCCCTCCACGTGTCCCAAGCCATCCTGGCACAGGCACACCAGCAGGGCCACTAAGGCCTGGGCGCTCCACCCACAGCGGCGCCGACCCACAGGCCAGAAGCAGCCCCAGGACCCCCTCTGCATCGCTCCCGCGCCCACTGCCCACATCACACGGCGGCAGCCCGCAGAGGCCTCCAGGTGCTGCCCACTCTGTGCTAGGCAGGCAGCTGTGTCCTCGCCAGGCACCCTGCACACCCCGTGAGAGGGGAGGGCATGCTTAAGGTGACAGACAGAAGGATGAGGGAAGGTACTGAAGTGGGGCAGAGATGGGTTCCTGCCCAAGTTGGGCCCTGAAAGGCGGCTCAGGGTTGGGGTCTGCACGCGGGCCTCACTGCAGTGGGAATGAGGACAGCAGCCTTCAGGCCCACGGAGGGCACAGGCTGGGGGCAGCTGCCCGGAAAAATGCCACCAGGAACTCAGCCCTGGACACAAGGACACATACCCTTAAGTAGAGCCCAACATGCCCAGCCTGGTGGGCGGGTGGCGTGGGACAGGCCAGCCTCAGCAGCCCATCCCTGGGTGAGCAGGGGTGGGACGGAGAGGGCAGCACCAGTGCAGGGAGCACCATGCCTGGTGGGTGGAATCCCATCGCCCCTGGGGAAGGACGGGGCTGCCTGGCCTGTCCCCCGACATGGAGGCTGGGGTGACCCCAACCAGGCTGCTGGGCAGGTCTCTGCACATGTGGGGTCCCCGGGGATGCCCTGGGCAGAACTGAAGCGGGCAGTCGTGCTCCCGCCTCACTCCCTAGGGCTGGCCGCTGGCCTGTTCCCCTGTCCTGGGGGTGACGAGGTGTCGCCGGGCAGAGCGACACCGCCCCCTAGCGGCAGGTCTGCAGTGCATCCTGGCTCCTGAGCAAGGAAGCATCGGTCTCTCTACAAGCCCCCTCACGGCGTGTGAGGGCTCCACCAGGCAGGTGGCCAGGGGAAGACAGACAGAGCCGTGGTGGGGAGCAAGGAGCCAGCTTGGCTGGGCCCCCTACGTGGGCTCGCAGGCTTGACGGGAGCGGGAGGGGCAGTGGGGCCCAACCCTCTCCATGAGGGGCCCCAGATGAGGGCCTTGTATCCTGCTGGGAGGGGACACAGGGCAGGGGGCTAGGGCTGGGGGAAAGGCTGGCAGGTGCTGCTTGTCTCTCTAGAAGCGTCCATCTGTGGTCACCCCTTCAGAGCCAGAGCTCACCGCCCTTCCCTTCCCCCTGGCCCTTGCCTGGCAACTTTCACCTTCTGCCTACACCACACCCTACGGGAAATGCCGTGGGCACTCAGCCCCCGTGGCCCGCTGCCAACTGGGCCTCCTGCAGGGCCGCGGGACGTCTGGCCTGTGTGTCCACACTGCAGGTGCCTGGGACCGAGGGAACACGCGTCTCTGGATCTCCAGAACCTTCCCTCTGGGCATGGGACAGACAGAGCAAAGCGACCTTTGGCTGCAGAGGAGGCAGGCAGGTGCGTGTGCCTGAGGGGACCCTCTCCCAGCCTCCACAGCCTCGATGACCACGGCTCAGGCAAAGTCCAGCGCTGCCCGAGTGAGTCAGAAACCTTTCACCCTGGGAGGGCTTGAGTCCCTGTAAAGCATGACCTGCCTCGGAGAAAGCCTGCACCGTGGGGCTGGGAACGGTCTGGAAAACTGCCTTCCCCTCAGCAGACTCCACACCCCGAGGGGTGCAGAGTTGAGGGGAGACCCTCTGCAAACTCGGCCCCTGCCCGTCCTTTCCGGAGGGGACACAATCATCGACCGCTCCCTCACCCCAGGCCCTCAGCTCTTCCCTCGAAGAAAATCATCTTTCTCTGTGCCACAGCCTGGCCCGGTGTGGACCCGAGGACGGAGCACCCTGGCACCCCTGCACCCCAGCCCTGTCTGTGGCCCTCAGCTGTGGCTTCTGCCCCCTCAGGTCCCACCACAGACCCTCACGGCCAGGCCAGCCTCCTCGCCAGTCTCAGCCAGACCCAAACACGCCCTGGGAGCCTGCACAGGGCCTCCACCCTGCCCCACCTCCCCGCTCCCCGGGCCCCGGGGCCAAAGGGGCAGCCCTGGTGGGGGCCCCCGCGGGGTGAGTCACCTCTGTGAGGAGCCGGGCAGGCCAGCAGCACTGGGCAGCTCCCACATGAACCAGGCCCCTGGCCAGGCCTGACAGGGTCTGACCCGCCCTGGGACCTCAGAAAGCAGCCCGGGGCCATTCACCAGGGCTGCTGCCTGACCACAGGGCCCAGGGCCAGGTCTCCACGCCTGAGACACACACGCCCTGCAACCCTGCCCGCGCCCCGCCCCCGCTCGCGGCCCCTCTGCTGGCCACTGTGCGCGGACACCATGCGGGTCCACCAGGCAGGCCCCCGCAGGCGCTGCGGGCCTGAGGGTCACTGCCTCACCACAGCCAC
Organism: Sorex araneus; assembly: GCF_027595985.1. NCBI lineage: Eukaryota > Metazoa > Chordata > Mammalia > Eulipotyphla > Soricidae > Sorex > Sorex araneus. The sequence continues at coordinate 50,727,555 of NC_073303.1, forward strand.
CTGGAGGGCCTCTGCCCAGCGCCGGGACGGCGTGGGGGCATGGGGCCGGTCGGGGGGCTTCCTGCCAGTCACCAGCCTGTGCAGCACAGCCCCGGACCCTCTCCAGGGAGCCCGCGGCCTGCGCTCCCGCTCTGCCTCCTGCGGGCCGCGCAGGGGGCTGGGGCAGGCGGGGGACGGGTCAGGAGGCTGCGGCAGGAGGGGGACGGGGCGGGGGTCCCGGGCAGGGGCTCGGGCCGGGAACCAGAGGCCAGCTCCGCCGAAGGAGCGCGCCCGTCTCAGGCCCCGCCCTCCCGGCAGCGCCCGCGGCTGCGGTGCATCGTGGGAGTTGTAGTCCGCGCCGTGCCGTGGGGTCCGGCCGGACCCGACCCGGGATCTAGGAGCCTCTGCGACTGCCCCGCGCAGGTACCGGGCCGGGTGCCGGCGGGGTCGTGGGCCGGAGTGCGGGGTCTTGAGGCGTGCCAGGGTGCTGGGGGCACTTGCGTGGGGGCCGGGTGCGGGCCGTGTGCACGAGGCTGCGGTGCACGGGGGTCCTGGGCGTGCATGCTCGGGGCGTGCATGCGTCCGGGCAGTGCGGGCAGCGACCCCGGCTGTGCCTGCGGTGCGGGAGGCCGGCTCCGAAGCTTGGCGCCCGCGCGCCGACCCAGACGCCGCTTCTCTCTTCCCTGCCCCGCGGGTTCGCACCCGGGCCTCGGAGACCCACGAGACCTGCACACGGGCCCAACCCCGCCCGGGTGGTGCCTGGACAAGCGCCAAGCCCACGTGCTGCTCTGGCTGCGGTCCGGGCCTGCGGGCTCAGTGCGGGCTCCGGCGCGCGTCCCTCCCACAGCGGGGCCTTTGCCCCTGTTCCCTGCTGGACCTGGAGTCTCACCGGCCTGTTCCTGCCTCCGGCCTGCCTGGCCTTGTGGTGCAGTCTAGGCTGAGTGTGTGGGCACCCCGCACGTGGATCTGGAGTGGGTTCCAGGTTGCCTGCAGCGCAGGTGGGAACTGTGCGGGGGATGGGCACTGGGGCCCCGTGGAGAAGTGACCAGGAGTCAGTCCCCTGTTCCCCGGGAGGCTGGAGGCTCCTGTGCCGACATTGCACTGTCCAGAGATCCCAGGACCGCCTCTGTCCACGGCCCACACGTGCAGTCCAGGTAGCATCTCCCAGTGGCAAGACAGATCACAGGGCTCTGCCTAAAGCCACAACTGGCACATCCCCCCAGTCCTGCGCCCAGCCCTGTAATCCATGGGGGTCTGCACCGAGCCGGGGACAGGCCCCTGAGGCCTCCTGAGCAGTGAGACTCATGACGTGTTGGTGGCATGTTGGTGCTGATCCATGGCCTGTTGGTTGTGTCAATGGCACATTGGAGACACATTTCTGTGAGCTCCGCCCTGAGAGAGCACGGATGCCCTCTGTGCCCCCTCAAAAGCTCAGTGACTGGGCCCGGTCTGGGCACAGGGCCACAGCGGGTGCTGGACTCTGACCCCGCCCCCCTAAGTCTCGAGTGTGGGCTGGGAGGAGTTGGCGTCCCGCTGCTGCCCCATACGGTAGCTGAGGTCAGGGAGGACGGGTGGCCCCGGCTGCCTGACCATGCAGGGTCCTGCTCACTCTCGAGTGCAGTGACAGCCAGAATGCTCCACAGGGCAGAGGAGCCCGTTAGGGCCATCGCTCCAGCCTTGCGGCCTGGCACCACATGAGAAAGAGCCTGGCAGGAGCGTCCAGATTTTCCTCATAGTTTCCGTGATTAAACTGGATTTCATGAAGCGCACATCTGGCCCTGTGCCTGCATGGGGCCGGGGCTGTGAGGACAACCAGCTCCCCTGCGCGTGACCCTGGGAGTGTGGGGCCACACCAGGTGACATGAGTGCCTGGGAGGGGCACATGTATGTGGCACAGCCTCAGTTCCTTCTGCCATAGGGGTCTCTGGTCTCACACATGCTGTCTGAGCTCTCACACACTGTCCTGGGTTCTCACACTCCCAGGTTCTCTCTCTCTCTCTCTCTTTCTCTCTCTCTCTCTTTCTCTCTCTCTCTCACACATACACACACACACACACAGTCCTGGGTTCTCACGCAGTCTCCCAGGTTTTCACTGTCCCGTGTTCTCACACACACTGTCCCAGGTACACACACACACACACACACACACACAGAGTCCTGGGTTCTCACACTTTATCTCAGGTTCACACACACACACTGTTCCGGGTTCTCACACACACTGTTCTGGGTTCTCACACTCTCCCAGGTTCTCTTATGTCCCGTCCCGCGGGACCAAGTTATTCCAGGGTCTGAAGAGGCGCTACCTGAAATAGCAAGGGCGAGAAAGAAGAGGGAGACCAAGCAAGGAACTGTTGTCAAGGTCTCGTTTGTTGAAGGAAGGTATACAGAATATATAGGCTGAGGGGCAAGGCTTTTGCGAGGGGGCCAGGGTGGATCACACGGGGCATTCGCGGGGCATTTGCGTAAGGGGGATCAGCAGACTGGAACATGATATGCCTGTCATCTTTGTGGGTCTCGCCCTTGGTACAGGATGTCTATTACATAATACAATATCTTGGTGGGCACTCCCTGTCTGGGGAAATGGCTAAGTTCTCCTTTTCCCAGGGTCCCCGTCCCCCACACCCTTACACACTGTCTGGTTCTCACACTGTCCCGGGTTCTCATACACACTGTCCTGGGTTCTCACACACACTATCCCGGGTTCTCTCACATACTGTCCGGGGTTCTCACACATTGTCCCGAGTTCTCACATACTGTCCCGGATTCTCACACACTGTCCTGGGTTCTCACACAATGTCCCAGTTTTTCACACATTGTCCTGGGTTCTCACACACACATTGTCCGAGGTTCTCACACAATGTCCCGGGTTCACACACACACACACACAAACACACACAGAGTTCTGGATTCTCACACAGACTGTTCTGGGTTCTCATACACTGTCCCAGATTCTCACACACTCCCACATTCTCACACACACACTGTCCCAAATTCCCATACACACTGTCCCAGGTTCTCACACACACTGTCCCGGGTTCTCACACACACTGTCCCGGGTTCTCACACACACACACACACACACACACACACACACACACACACTGTCTCAGGTTCTCACACACACACAGTCCCTGGTTCTCACACACACACTGTCCCGGGTTCTCTCACATACTGTCCCAGGTTCTCACACACACACACTGTCCCGGGTTCTCTCACACACTGTCCCGGGTTCTCACACACACTGTCCGGGGTTCTCTCACACACACTGTCCCGGGTTCTCACACACACACTGTCCCGGGTTGTCATATACACTGTCCCGGATTCTCAAATAACTGTCCTGGGTTCTCACACACACACACGCGCACACACGCGCACACGCACACACACTGTCCCAGATTCTCTCACAGTCCCAGGTTCATACACCATGTCCCGAAGGCCCAATGGGGACTCCTCCTCCAGCTGCCTAAGGGAATGACTGTCCAGATACACGTCAGGGGTCTTCCTGGTTCCTCCCATGTCTCTGAGCAGGGTAGGGCGGGTGCACAGTGTGTCCCAGTGACCCCTAGTGTGGACTCTTCAGGCCTGAGAGGCCCTGCTGAAGCCCCATAACTACCTCCAGGGATGGGGTTCCCAGCTGCTGGGACTAAGGACATTGTCACAGCAGCCTGCACCCCCTCATCTGAGCTCACAGTCGGCTCCTGGCCATCTGCCAGTCCCTGGCCCAGGCCTCCTCCTATTTGAGGCCGTCCCTCACTGTGCAGTGGTGGTGATGTGGGGACCAGCTGGGCCCTCTGGTGGGGACAGGCCCTGCCCCTCCCCATGCAGAGGCCCAGTGGGCTGGCCCTGGGACAGAGTCCCGCCCTTGTCCTGCCCCAGCCAGCCCATGGCTAAAAAGCCCTGCCCCCGGTCAGAGGTTGTGAGTCCAGGCTGCGGCCCTGAGAGCCCAGAGCTGGACACAGGAGCTGAGCACCAGCCAGAGCACACACGCCCAGGATGACCCACTCAGACGGCAAGTACAAAGGCGGACCCCGAGAGATGTGGCGGGAGGGGAAGGGGGTCTTCCTCCTGAACCTGGGGGCGGGATCCCCCCAGCCCTGAGAGATGGGGTCCCCTCTCAGCCCTCAGAGATGGGGTCCCCCTGAGCCCTGAGAGATGGGGTCCTCCAGAGCCCCCAAGGGGTGGGGACCAGGCACCCTCTTAGTGCTCTGCGCTGGGTTCGTGGGGACAGGGGTAGCTGAGTGGAAGTACACGGCTCTGCAGCTGCTCGGCCTCTCTTCTCCCTGTACAAAGTGCCAAGCCCAGCCTGGCCCACACACTGATGCTGAAGGGCTTCCTCTGGGGGCACCCTCACAGACCTGGGTGCTCTTGGGGGACGCCCCATCCAGCTGCTGGTTCCCGTCCTGACCCCAGGAGCTGCTGGATGCATCCCAGGACCCAGAGCCTTCACTTTGGAGCTCTCCAGCATCTGTCCCGGGCCCCTCCCGGACCCCAGGCCTCCCCGTGCTGTGTCCTCCTGGCGTCAGAGCTCAGCAACAGCATCTAGGCCGGAAGCCTGGGTCCCTAGGAGCCATGTCCGGTGCACAGACCGGGGCGGGGGGGGGGGCCGGAAACCCGAGCCCTATAAACCATCCAGCACCGAGGCCGCTGGGGGCGGGAACCTTGGACCCCTGTAAACCATGCTCGGCGCTGAGATTGGGGGAACCTGGCCAGCTGTGATGCTTGGTGGGCCCTACCTGCTGGGCTGGGCTGGGGTGCCACCACCGTCGGGGGCCCAGCTCACGGCCCCTCCCTCCTCTCCCAGGCTGCTCCCAGACTGCTTTGGGCCACTGGGGGTGGGGTGGGGGCCACGTCAGCAGCTTTCTCCCGCACTGGAGCTGTGTGGACGCTGTGAGGACTCACACGTCTGTGTGCTCCCCGCAGGGACCCCCATGGCCCACAGGGTCACGTTCTCCAGGCGCTGCTGACGTGGGCACCTCTGATGTGGCTCTTCCTTCCAGGTGCTGAGCCCCACCCATCCTCCCTGCCCCCCGGCGGCCCAGCCAGCATGTCGGCGTCGGAGGAACAGAAGCAGGTGCCCGCAGAGCCCGGGCCAGCCGGGGGCCAGCGGGCGTGGCGCTGCCTGGTGGGCTACCTGTGCCTGTACGGCTTCATGGCACAGCTGCGGCCCGGAGAGAGCTTCATCACACCCTACCTGCTGGGCCTAGACAAGAACTTCACCAAGACGCAGGCAGGTGGCGCGGGGGACACGGGCCGGGATCTACACCTCCAGGGAGTTGGAACGAGGCTCTATTGACCCCGGGCTGGACTCCCACGGCAGTGTCCTGGGTTGAACCTCTGGGAGGCACCTGCAAGCAAGGCCCAAGCCCGAGGCTGTGTGTGTGTTCCGCATGCATGCTGTGTGTGCACATGCAGGACGTGTGATGCTCTTGCTATGCGTGTGCATACAGGTGTGCAGTGCATGTGTGTGCGTGTGCACACGTGTGTGCATGTGTTACACATGTGCAGAATGTGTGACGTTCTTGCTATGCACACTGTTGTGCAATGCCCGGGTGGGTGTGCCTGCATGTTGAGTGTGTATGGTGCAGGGTGCACGTCTCAGAGCCTGTGCATCTGTCTGTGTGCCTACATGTGCATGTGTGCACGCATGCATGTGTGGGGGCCAGGCCAAGCTGCTGTTGCGGGGCGGTACCTTGAGGCTGGCTCCTGGCTCCAGGGACCTGGGCCCCTTCCCTGCATCCAGCCAGCAGCTTCCCACACACAGGCCTGTGCTCCTGGTCAGTCCTGGCTGCATGTCTGGGAGACCCGCCCCACTGGGCATCCCGTGGGGCTGCTCCTGCTGGCTGGCTCCCCAACACCTGCGCAGCCCCTGGGCGCCTGCCCACCTGATAGCATGGCACGTGGCCGGCGCATCTCCTCCCTGCTGCCGTCTGGGGACTTGGGTGCCAGCGCCTAGCACCTTCCAAGTGTGGCACCAGCCAGGCCTGGGACTGGAGCGGGGTGGAGGGGCAGCAGGAATGCAGGGGCCAGCCAGGCCTGTGGTGGGGGTGGGGGTGGGGGTGGGCAGAGGGACTGTCCAGGCTGGGAGGGGCAGGGGAGCCAGCCAGGCCTGGAGATGGAGGGGCTGGCTGACCTGGGGCCCTGACAGGCTCCCCACCCGCTGCATGCAGGGCTGTTTGCCAAGTAGCCTGAAAACTGCTTTGATGTTTCCGGAATTTTCCATAAACAGGATCCGGACCCCCATGGCTCTTGGTGACCAAATGCAGGTCATTCAGCTTCCCCACCAGGCCCATGACCTACTCTGGAATGTCCCATGTATCCCGGGCCTCAGTGCTTACGCTCGGGTCCAGAGACCTGGGGTTCAGTGGAGGGTCTGGGGGGGCAGGTCAGGGCTGCTGTGTCCAGGTCCGCACAGCCTCTCCACGTCCCCATGGGCCTGGCAGCGCCACCCAGAAACGGACAGGACCGGGGCTCGTCTGTGAAACTGGCCAGGGGCGGCCTCACGGGCTGTGTCCTCCTGTGGGCTGGGCACGATGTGGGTGGGTCCCCTGAGCTCATGGCACCCCCCGCAGGTCACCAATGAGATCACGCCGGTGCTGTCCTACTCGTACCTGGCAGTGCTGGTGCCCGTGTTCCTGGTGACGGACCTGGTTCGCTACACGCCGGTGCTGGTGCTGCAGGCGCTGAGCTTCGTGTGCGTGTGGCTGCTGCTGCTGTTTGGCCGCTCGGTGCTGCACATGCAGCTCATGGAGTTCTTCTACGCCCTCACCATGGCCGCGCGCATCGCCTACTCCTCCTACATCTTCTCACTGGTGCCGCCCGCCCGCTACCAGCGCATGGCCGGCTACTCGCGGGCCGCCGTGCTGCTGGGCGTGTTCACCAGCTCCGTGCTGGGCCAGCTGCTGGTCACGGCCGCCAAGTTGTCCCTCTCCACGCTCAACCAGCTCTCACTGGGCCTCCTCGTCTTCAGCCTGGGCCTCTCGGTCTTCCTCAGGCGGCCCAAGCGCAGCCTCTTCTTCCACCGCAGGGCGGCCCCGGCCGAGGGGGCCACACCGGCCGAGCTGTGCCACATGAAGCCGGGACAGGGACAGCCGGGAGGGCGGCGGGCGGCCTGGCGGGACTGGACGCTGGTGTGCATGCTGCAGGAGCTGGCGGTCAGCGCACGGCGGCCGCAGCTGCAACTCTGGTCCTTCTGGTGGGTGTTCAGCTCAGCCGGCTACTACCTGGTGGTCTACTACGTGCACATCCTCTGGAGTGAGGTGGATGCCAACGTCAACTACAACGGCGGAGCCGACGCAGCCTCTACCCTGCTGGGTGAGCCGCCCGTCCCCCCTCCTCGCACAGCCCAGCCGTACCCCTCTCCTGTCCTGCTCCCCTCCCCACTGCCCTCCCCACCTCCCACAGCCCCAGCCTGTCCTGCCCCCACAGGTGCCATCACGTCCTTTGCCGCGGGCTTCCTGAAGCTGCGCTGGGCACTGTGGGGGAAGCTGGTCATCGCGTGTGTGACGGCTGCACAGGCCGGGCTGGTCTTCCTCATGTACAACTCGGCCAGCATCTGGCCTTGCTACACGGCCTTTGTCCTCTTCCGCGGCGCCTACCAGTTCCTTGTGCCCATCGCCACGTGAGTCCTCGAGTGTCCCCATCTAGAACGTCCTTTGGGGGCACGGCCCCTTTCACACCTGTAGTCCTGGCCGCAGCGGGAGCCCTGAGCTCAGCCAAGCTCCTCCCAGGTACCCACGTTGCTGCGGTCCTGCCTGTAGCCAGGCGCCCTCCTGGCCCTGACTGAGCAGAGATACAGGTGCCCGTCGCAAGGCCAGGTGTGGTGCTCTGCCAGCCCGGGCAACCTTTGGCGTCTGGCGGGACAGACGGACAGACACCGCCCTCCTGCTTGGTGACTCAGCCTCCTTCAGTGTGAGGGTCACTGGGCCTCAGCCCTGGGCCTCTACGGCCTTGGCCTGACACAGGTGTCCTATGTCTTGTTCTGTTTCTGGGTTTATTTTTAGTAATTTTTTTCCCCTGTGTCTGAGGCCACACACAGCAGGGCTCAGGACTCACTCCCAGCTGTGCTCAGTACTCACTCCTGGCTCTGTCCTCAAGGCTGATTCCTGGCTCAGTGCTCAGGGCTCACTCCCGGCTCTGTGCTCAGGGATCACTACGGCTTTGGGAACAGGGTGGCTGAGGCACATGCTTGCAGAAGGGGCCAGCTCGGTGAGGAGGACGTCTGAGGCACTCATCGTGTTGACCTGGGTGCTGCCCTGTGCACAGTAGACAGGCTATGCAGTGCCCTGCCCATCCACTCCTCTGCCCAGCTCAGTACCCTTCCAGACCCGTGGAGTCAAGTTCAAGTTGGCACTGTGCAATCGCCAGCTCCCCACCCACACTGCACCCATCACTCTGAGCCATGACAGAACCAGGTTCCAGAGCCTTCCTTCTGGTGCCCATCCTGTCCCCAGGGCTCGTGGCCAACCCATCCTGGCGAGGTGGAGGCTGCTGGTCCCAGGGACCCTGGGGTGTGTGGGCTGAGCCGGGGCCAGGGGCATGTCTGTCCCCCGCCCTGCCTGCAGGGCCCCGGGCCCTATTCCTGCAGCCTGACCCTGCTGTCCTCCAGGTTCCAGATCGCATCCTCCCTCTCCAAGGAGCTCTGTGCCCTGGTCTTCGGGATCAACACCTTCCTGGCCACCGTGCTCAAGACCATCATTACCCTGATCGTGTCTGACAAGAGCAGCTTGGGGCTCCCCGTGAGGAAACAGGTGGGGGCCCAGCCAGCACAGACCCTGACTGCAGAAGCCCACCTGGCCCAGCTCCCTGCCTTGGGGCTCCTGGGGTCAGTCTGGGTTAGAGGATCAGGAGGCTCACACTCGCCACACCCAGGCGCCGAGCCCCTCCCCCTTCCCACCCTCCAGAGGCCGCACCAGGGCTGCTTTCTGGGTGTAAGGACCACCCTGGCCTGCAGGCAGGGGACTGTCCACCAACCCCAAGCCTTGGGGTGTGCAGTGCTCGGGGCCTCCTGAGCCCCACATCCTGCTGACGAGGCTGCTCGTGGTCAGGCTTCCTGTGGGCAGCTATGTCACTTCCAGGAGTGCGGTCCAGGGCCCCAGACCTCAGGGTGGGCACCCGCCCTGCATGGCCTCCATGCTGCATGATCTGGAGCCAAACGGAGGCTCCTGCACCTACCCCAGGCTCATGGGTGGGGCCCAGGGCTGTGCTGTCTCCTGAGGCCATGAGGGTCATTCCTTAAGGCTTCCTGCAGTGAAACCTGCCTGGTTCTCTGCTTTCTGCTGCGTGCGGGTCTCTGAGTCTTGGGCCCAGCTCAGCACCATCCCTGGAGTTAGCCGAGGCAGTTTCCCGGCATTTTCACCCTTTTCTGACCCTGGCTTTGATGAGGCGCTCACAGGTTTCCGCTTGTTTTCTGATGTTTGGGGGTCACACCTGGTGGTGCTCAGGGATCACTCCTCACTCCTATGGGGTGTCGGGGATCAAGCCCAGGCGGCTGTGCCTTGCCCACTGTTCTGTCCTCGGGTCAGTTTTCACTGTTCCGTGCTGAGATTGGGAGATTCACCTCACCTGTGCCTTGGGCCGTCCCCGCCCTGCAGGCCCCAGATCCCTTGAGAAATTTGGGTGGACCCTCCTTCCAGTCCCAGGTGGTTGTTTTCCTTGTTTTATTTTGTTTTTTTCATTTCCTTGTTTTGTACTTTGGCAGGGCTCTGAGGACCTTTGTGGGGGCCCAAGCACCCCTGTACCAAGGGCCTGGGGGAGATGGTGGGTAGGTTGGTGGGACCTGGGCTGGCAGCATGTTAGCATCCCACTCCTGCACCAACTTCCCAGCCTAGAGTGTTTTCATATTTAAATTGTGTTCAGCCAGGGCTGTACCTGGTGGTGGGGACCCAGCTCTCTCCCCAGCCCCACCGTCAGCTTTATTTGTGTTCTTGCCTTCGACTTCCCCTGGATCTGTCCCCGCACACCTGGAGGGCTTCTTGCTGGAGGGGCTCCAGGCAGTGGGGGCACCTTGCCGTCAGCGTGAAGCTCTGGCTTCAGCCCCCGGCAGCACAAACAGTCTCACTGGACTTTGCTCTGTTCTGAAGGGCGAAGGCCTTGCAGGGAGCTGACTCGTTGTGGTGTGGGTCCTGCCGCCCGCGTGAGGCCTGCCTGGTTCTCTGCTTTCTGCAGCCCTGCGCCTGCCCTCGCTCTCCAAGCACCTCCATGCTCTCGCCCGTGTAGTACAGAACTCAACGCCAGCATCTCACGGAACAGCCCTTGTGGAAGTTTAGTCTTAGTTCTAGTGGCCACGGGCCCAGGTGAGGTGCCAGGGGCTGTTTCTGTGTAAGCCTCACTTTCAGTGTACAGGTGCCATCCACCTTTCTGCCCCTGGTGCCAGTGTGCAAGGGGAGCGTGCACGCATGCACATGCTGCTAAGTGTCTGGCGTCCCTGCCAGACCCTATCAGTCCCGTTTAGCAGGATTCCTCCATAAAAGGCCAGTGCCAGGGGGGTGAGGACCCCGTCTCTGCTCCAAGGGTGCAGCTGGCTGCGGGCCCCCGATGGGGCTGCATGTCTGAGCTGTTTTCCACCCGCTGTGCTGCAGAGGCAGCATTTCTGTACGACCCTCATCGTCTCGCCTGCCTCCTTCCTGCTGGTACACAGACTCCTTCCTTCTGCACGGCTTTATGTTTAGGGTTTTGAGATGGGCGCATAGGCCCCTGATGCCGTCCGCTCAGGGCAGGGGACCCCTAATGCTGTCTGCTCAGGGCTGGGGACCCCTAATGCTGTCTGCTCGGGGCTGGGGACCCTTCCAGCAGTCCTGTAGCTCTGACATGAGCTCATCTCACTCATTCTTCTCACCTATTGGGTTTTCATCAGGGGTCACCTGTGGGCCCAGCCCGTGCTCGCAGGCCCCGTGTTTGCGTGTCTTCTCATGTCTGCAGAATTTTCATGTAGGCCGTAGGCCAGTCTGTGCCTTTTCCCCTTGCCCCTAAGGACGTTTCTCAGCAGACTCCTAGGCCAATGACCCTGTGAAATGGGAAGTATCCCTTCCCCATGCCGCCTCGCATCCCTGGTCTCCAGTGAGAACCATGGTCATTGCTGATCCATCCCGTCACTTTGCTGTGGAGCTTAGATCCTTCTGTGGCTTTGAGGGGGCCACACCTACACCCATGCCTGTCCCTCTCGTCTTGTCTAAGTTCTCAGGGCCGATGTGGACAGTGGCCTTCCTGGGCCTGCCTGTCTGCCACCCTCAGCCCACAATCTAGTTCAGGGGGGTGATTTGGAGGCTCCCAGTTCAAGACCAGCGGCTGTCGGCCCGCACCCCCTTTCCTGTGGGACCCCTGGTCTTGGTGCTGGAAAACCCCCCAGTCTGCAGGGAGTGGGAGTGCTGAGCTGGGCCAGGCATCTGCGGGTGAGTGCGAGTCTCACACATGGTCTCTGGGTGTGGCTCTCGCGTGTGGTCTCGGGTGTGGTTCTCCTGTGCTGGTTTCTGTGGGTGTTGGTCCCCGGTGGCTAACACCCCATCCTCCAGCCTCCCCACTGCACCTGGATTTGGAGGGCGGGTCTCTGCTTCTCTGGTTCTAGAGCTTCAGCAGAGAAAGTCTGGGACGTGTCCCTGCGTGGAGCCAAGTCACTGAGGTGTCCCGAGTGCACAGGGAGGACATGCAGGGAGGACAGCCGAGACAGCAGGGACCGTGGAGACAGCAGTCAGGGTTGGTGGGGAGGATGGTGGAGCTGACTCAGGCAGCAGGAAGCACCACAGAGAGGACCATCGCCCAACCCTCTGCCCTCTGCGTCTAGAAGCCCTCAAGCAGGTGGGCAGTGCACCCAGCTGTCTCGGGGAGAAGGCTCTGCCCACTCACCCCCGCACCTTCTCTTCCAGTTCCAGGTGTACTTTGCCTACTTCCTGGTGCTATCGGCCATCTACCTCTTGGCGGCACTGGTGGGGGGCCTGAGTCTGTGTACACAGAAACGTCACCTGCCGCTGCCCCAGGCCCACGAGATGCAGAGCCCAACTGAGAAGGCCACCACAGGCACCTGGGGGTCCGGGAACAGAGCCAGCCACCCCTCAGGGCCTGAGCAGCCCCCCGACGTGTGCTGTACCACTGTTTCCTGTCCAGAGCCTGGACCGGACACACAGCCTGGCCCACAGTGTGGGAGGACCGGAGTGCTGCCGTGGCTCCGGCTCAATTCGAATTCCCACGTGCAGACAAGGAGCGTGATGTGGCGGCCACGCTGACCCTCACCCCACTGAGGGCAGGCGGCTGTGAGCCCAGCACCTATGAGGACAGCCACTGCCCATACGGATGCCTGGACTGGATCCACATGACTGGGCTGGTGGGCTCAGCAGCCCCCGGACCCCCCACCTCCCCTGCACATGTCCTGGCCTAAGGCTGGGTGGTGCCCAGGTGCTTTTGTTGGGGTACTGCCCACCTCTGCTAAACTCTGCGGTCTCCGAGGCTGTTCCCAGACCATGGCAGGGCGGTGACCCATGACCGTCCTTGCTTGGCCCTCATGGCCCCAGTGCCATGGGCAAAGCATGCCCTGCCCCACCTGGAGTGGGGTCAGACAAGAGTCTGCCCCCCACCACAGGCTGAGCAGCACCCACAGCCGGGCCCCAGGAAAGGCCCTGAGCTCAGCAGGGCTGTCCAGTGGGCTGGACACAGTCTCCGCCCCTCGTCGAGCCAGCTCTTCCCACAGGGCCACCACTGACAGAGGATGGCCTGGGACCCCACCCCCACCCCATCAGCACCAGGCTCCACATGCCCCGTGAGACCTCCTCAGCCCCACACATCAGGCCTCCACAAGCCCCTTGGCCAAATACCTCCAAGAGGCGGGAGCTGGGCAGGAGCCAGGGGGCACCTGCTGCCCCGAGTATGGCCAGGTGCCAGAGGAGTGAGGCCTGCGCACGTCTGCCCACACGTCTCCACACCTGCATCCATGTACACCTGTGGCCCCCATCTGCCCACACCCACATCTATCTGCATATATGTGTGCGCAGACACACTTGTGTGCCCCACACCTAGTCTGCTGGCTGTGACAGGAGTGCTGGGAGGAGCCTGTGGGGCTTTTGCTACAGCCTATGTACAGCCAAGGCTCTCCTCCCTTACAGCTGGGGCAAGTGACTGGTCACCCGCTGCCCAGCCAGCTCCAAATGTCTCCTCCAACCTGGACAGTGCCACAGTGTGTCCTCCCTGGGCATGGAGCACAGCTTGGGCCCCACACTCATGTTCTGGCTACCTCCCAGTCCTGGTGCCACCGTTGGGCTGCCACCCAGGGATATCGAGGTGTCTAAGGGGACCTGCTCTCCTGGGGTGGGCCTGTACAGGCCTGTTCCCTACTGCTGGCCAGTGCCGCTGTGTGGGGGTGGAGGGATGCCTAGGGAGCAGGGGAGAAACTTGGCATCAGGGTGTTTTAAACTTTTTGAAAAATACTCTTTGGCTTTTATTCTTGAAGGTACGTGAAGTGTGACCTCCAGGGAGGTGGGTCCAGCCAGGTCCCTGCCCTGCGGGTGCAGCCACACCACACCGGGCTCTGGGGGTTCTCGGCTGTCTGTCCTACTGGGAGGCGGCGCTCATGACACTGTTCTCGATGCAGAGGATGACCAAGGCACTGTGGCAGCTCACAGCCTTCTGTCCCAGCAGCCTGCCCGTCTGCAGCGGGGACGCCTGGCCCACTGTGCCTGCTGCCTCCGTCCGCCATGTCTCACAGTAGCTCTCGGTCAGCCGGCGGCCGCTGGGGTCCGAACCATGCCACACGCTCTTATGCAGCCTATGGGACACACGATGTCACATGGCCTTGTCATGCGGCGGGAATGGTGCCTGGCCAAGCTGCACTGAGTGTCCTTGACCGGGCCATGCTGGGCCCCATAGTGGGCAGGCCCGCATAGCAGGTGGGCTCTCAGCAACGCAGGGGCCCATCACCCGCTGGCACTGTGGGGCCCCAGGGCATGCATCCCCTGTCCTGCAGCAGGGCAGCAGGGGCTGCTGGATTCCACTGGCTTTGAACCCTGGCCGGCGGGGATCCCCAACACATCAGAAAAGTGCGGGCTGGCGGCTTGCCACGCGCGCAGGGCACCTACCAGGTGGAGTGGCGCAGGACGTCCCTGCCATCGAAAGAGAAGAGGCGCGCACCGGGTTTCAGCTGGGCCTCGGAGCCGGAGAACAGGGCCTCCCAGTTGGGGAAGAGCGGCTCGTCCTGCGGGAGGAGCGCACGGAGTCACGTTCTGCGGCTCGGGCCGCCCCGCGGCGTGCGCCCCCGGCCCGGGCGCACCTTGAGGTTGACGATGGGCACCGCGTGGCGGTCGGCGCGCCGCACGATGCTGTGCAGGTCCTGCAGCCGCGACGACAGGAAGGCACGGAAGGTGCCGCTCAGCCCTGCAGCGCGCGCCTGCTGGAAGCACTGGAAGTCCGCGCCGCGGATGCCGCGCAGGCCGCCCGACTGCGGGCTGTTGAGCGCCGCCAGGTGCAGCTGCGGGACGCACGGCTCAGTGTCAGGGTGTGGGCGCGCCCGGCCCGTAGCCCCCGCCCCGGATGCCGCCCACGCCCACTCACCACGGGACGGAAGTCCAGGTGCGCGTATGCAGGCGTTTCGGTGGGGCGCGCGGGTCGCGGGTGCACGTACGCGCCGTGGTGCGGGGCGCCGGGGTAGGGTTGCGGGCGCGGGGGGCTGGCCAGGATGTCGTCGGCGCGCCAGGGCCGCACGGTGGAGGGCGCCGGCTCGCGCCGCGGGTACGGGTTCCCCTCCTGCATCTGCTGCACCAGCGGGGGCTGCAGCGCGGCCACCTCGTTGTCCTGCAGAACCCACAAGGTGGCACCGCGAGCACGCCTCCACCCGGCTCACCCTGGCTTCTGCAGTGAGACCGAGGTCCCCGGCCCCATGCCAGGTGCTGGGAGGGCAGCATGGCCGTGAGCACACAGGCCAGCACAAGTGGACACTGGGCAGCCCTGTTCAGGACGGCCACACCCCGTGGGCTCTTTCCCAGGTCCCTCCTCATGCATGCATCAGTCCTCAGCGGGGAGTAGGCCCGAGGACAAGGCACGCCCCGGGCCTTCCGGAGTCTCCATGGCACTGCAAGTGCCACCAGAGGAGGCCAGGGGGCGTGAAGGTAAGTAAGGGGCGCCACAGCCTGCCCGGGCTCGGGAGGGCGTCTGGAGAGGAGACTTACCGTCCCTCGGGGCAGTGGCGTCCGCGCCTCCAGCTAGGAAAGAACCTAGCGTCACCCCAGGCACCTGGGACCTGCAGGCTCTGCTGCCGACCACTCTCCGCCTTCCCACCCTGGGCGTCAGTGCCACAACCCAAGCCCCGCCCACACTGAAACCCACCCTTCCCAGCTCTGCTCAAACCACGCCCCCTTCCAAAGCCCCGCCCCACGCTAAAACCCGCCCCTTTCCAGCTAGCAAATCACGCCCCTTCCCAAAAGCCCCGCCCACACTGAAACCCGCCCCTTCCTAGCTCTGCCCCCACAAACCACGCCCCTCCTAGGCCCCGGGCCCGCCCACGCAAGACCCCACCCACCCAGTGGAGGGGCTGAGCTAGAACCTTCCTTTATTTCTGTTTACTTCGTAAGGGTTGACTCCTGGCTCCGCACTCAGGGATCACATCTGGCGGTGCTCAGGGGGACCATATGAGATGCCCAGGGATGGAACCCAGGTCGGCCGCGTACGAGGTGAGCTCTCTCCCCACTGCTCTATGGCCCCAGCCAGCACCTCTCACCCTTCATCCATTTACTTTAAACTGAGTGTCGCTCCTCCATACCTTTAAACCTCTCAGGAATGCTGATGAGCAGCACAGGCTGGGCCTGTGCTCTCACACACCCACCCCTGCACCCACACACCAGCCCTACAGCCAAACCAACCTTATCCCCCCCCACATTCCTGCACCCCGCACCTCACCGGACACAGACCCCTGCACCCCACATCAGCCCTACATCCTACGCCACACCCCACACCTTACCCCTCATGCACTCAATACCCCAACCCCCGTGGTCCCCGGCCGGCAGACAACTCACCAGGACCTTCCTGAAGCCACGCCGCACACGCACATACAGCTCTTCCCGATCAGCCACGTAGAGCAGCCAGCCCTCAGGCACCTCGGGTGCCGTGTCCAGCATTGCCTGGTACGTGGGCCAGATGCGCACCTGCGGGCAGACCCAGGGGCGGGCTGGACTGGTGCTGGCAGCGGGGTGGGGATTGCACTGGGGCCCATGAGATGCTGGGTATGGATGGTGGGTGCAGGTGGCTTTGGGGTCTCTGCATGTAGGAGGGACCCTGCTCACCCCCTGGGACCTCTCCATTGTCTCTCTCTGGCAGCCCCAATACCCCACTTGTTTTAAAAGCTGGTCACGATAATTTATTGCATTTAACATCCAATTCTACCATCATTACACCTTCCCACCACCATTATTTCCCCACCCAAGCCTGCCCCAATAGGAGGCCCTAAATAATTTATTATGTATTGCTTGTTATAAATAATGTGCTAAAAATTATCAAAATAGATTTCCTTGGGCTGGAGTGATAGCACAGCGGTTGGGCGTTCGCCTTTCACGCGGCCGACCTGTGTTCGATTCCTCCGCCCCTCTCAGAGAGCCCGGCAAGCTACCAAGAGTATGGAGCCCGCACAGCAGAGCCTGGCAAGCTACCCATGCGTATTGGATATGCCAAAAACAGTAACAATGAGTCTCTCAATGAGAGACGTTACTGGTGCCCGCTCAAACAAATCGATGAGCAACGGAGTGACAGTGACAGTGACACTTAGAAGTGTGTGAAGATTGCTGTATCTCACCCTGGAGCAATAAACCCTTACATAAGAGATTACTAACCTGCTGTTAACAGGCTAAGCTTAGTGTGTTAATATTTTCTTAATCGAGATTGGTTGCCATCTACGTTACATCCCATCCAATGTGGTGTGCTACTCCTGGTGTTATCAGTCAACCCCCACTTTAGAGGCCACCTCTGCTGGCTGTCTCAGCAAAGCTGGCCTGAGTGCTGGTTCAGCTGTCCACCCCCACCAGCCCCCAAAGGTCAGAGTGACGAGTCTTTGCTTACCCCTGAGGATGTGCCCATATTTCCAGGTGGCCCGGGGGGGCCAGGGGGGCCGGGAGGCCCTGGGACACTGATGGCTGTGGAGAGAGAGGGAGTAGGTGGGCAGCTGCCCCCACCTGGGACCCCTGCAGCGGGCACCCTTACTCTGGACACCCCCAAGCCCCCTAGCAGACACCCACTTACTTTGCCTGTAGGGCCCAGGAAACGATGGTGGGCCAGGGGGCCCAGGAGGGCCAGGAGGGCCGGGTGGGCCCTGGCGTCCCTCATAGCCAATGCCAGGGGGGCCCTGAGGTCCAGGTGGGCCAGGCTGGCCCCGAACGCTTTCTCCCTTGGGGCCCTAGAGATGAATTAGGAGGTCAGGGGTTGTCCCCTGGTGCCCTGGGGGAAAGGGGAGGGGCTGGGAAAGGGGTCTGGGGTCTGGATTACAGGACTAGGTGCTGAGTCCACCTGTCAGAGGTGCTATACGGGTGTGCCACGCAGGCGCCTCCAGAGTTGTGTGTGCCCCAGAGGACACAGCCTGCCCTTGGGGTCCCGGGACCCCATGACAGGTTCTGACACGGGCTGGGCCCAGACTCACCGGGATGCCAGGGTAGCCTGGGGGCCCGGGAGGGCCAGGCACGCTGGAGCCGAAGAATCCGCCACCCACGCCGGGCTCGCCTCGCTCCCCCTTCTGCCCCACGTCCCCGCGGTCCCCCTTCTCGCCCTGCAGGTGGAGAGATGGGGGGCAGCAGCCATGGGCAGGGAGGGTGCTGGGAGTGTCCACAGCCCCAGCCCCGTAGGAGAGGGTTCAGCTCCCACCCGCCCTGGCTCGATCCCCCACAAAACCCGGCGGTGGGCAGAGGGCGCCTGGGAGCAGGGGTCACACACCTTCATCTCGGCCCCCAGCTGGAAAAAGTCAAGCGGGAACTGGCCTGTGAGGAGAACCGGGGGTCCGCTCAGGAGCGGTCTCCCACCCTCTCCCCTGCACAGACCCCAGGGTGGGCAGGTCCAGCTCTCAGGGACGTTTCCAGGCTTCAGGGGTCCTGGGCAACCTGTGAAACTGCTTCCCGGGCCATGCTGTGCCTCACCCTTCCCCTCCCACCCAGCCAGCCCGGCCCAGCCTGAGCCCCACGGGGCAGGAAACTCCGGGTGACCCCTCAGCCATACTGCGGCCATCTGCCTTCTAATGACGCTGGCTGCCAGAAGCCCCTCCATCCGCCTCCCTCACGCCAGCGGGTCTTGGGGGTCCTGATGGGAGGGTGAGTATGAGACACACCGCAGTGGACGGCATTGAGTGAGCCGACCTAGGGGCTCTGAGTGACAGGCACTCCGGCCTCAAAAGCTTGGGACAGCACTCTTGCCAGTGATGTCTGCCACAGCCTACCGATTCACATATGCACACGCTTACTCTGCACCAACACACATGCACACACTTGAACATGTGCACACACATACAGGTTGCGTGTACACGTGAACTTATACCACATAGACCCCACCCCTGCACTTATGTGCACATAGATCCTTCGCACACACAAGTATGCACACAGACCCCACTTCCACTCATGCATGCACATATAGACCCTACTCCTGCACACATGTGCACAGACCCCACTCCTGCACATATGTACACACACAGCCCCCACTCCCACATACATATGCACATACAGACCTCACTCCCACACAAGTGTGCAAACCCCACCCCCGCACATGTGTGTACATAGACCCACTCCCACACACATGCACATAATAGACCCCACTCCCGCACACATGCACATATAGTCTCTACTTCTGCACACGTATCCACATAGGGACCCCAGTCCTGCACATGTATACACACACAGCCCCCACTCTCACATATGCATGCACATATAGACCCACTCCCGTACGCATGCACATTCAGACCCACTCCCACACATGCATGCATTCAGACCCATTCCCGCACATGTATGCACATACAGACCCCACTCCCACACATGTGCACAGACCCCACTTCCACACATACACACATACACAGACCCACTCCCTCACACATACACAGACCCACTCTTGCACATGCACACACATGCACTCACACATGCACATGCATGCAGACATGCAGACTCACTTGCGCACACGCATGTGCGGGGCCTTGGTCGCCACCACCCTCCCGCGCTCTGCTCTCCTGTGCTGATGTGAGCAGCTCCGCCGCAGCCTGTGCCAGCCTGCTCACAGCCCCGCTCCTGGTGCAGTGGGCACAGGGCTGAGCCCGCCGAGCCGTCCTCCAGGCGGCCCTGAGCAGCCTTTGCCTTGCACCGCTCCCCAGACGCCCAGGGAAGCTGTGCTTCGGGGTGCTGGCTTCCCCATCTCCTGCTCGCCAGGGCTCTCGCCCGGGTGGGCTGGTCCCTCCGAGGCCCCAGCCCGCCTCCCCTCAGTCAGCCCATCTGGGAGCCAGGGGCCCCAGCTCTGCTCCCAGCCCCCAGCACGCTGGGTCCTGGAGGTTTTGGGGGCCTCTGAGGCAGCCCCCGCAAGCCCCACCAGCACCACCCTTGGGAACTCTCCGAGCCGAGGCTGAGCTCAGTAGGGGCTCCCATCTAAGGAGCCTGGAGGGCGGTGTCAGGGCTCAGTCCTGCCCAGCAGCTGGAATGCCCACCTAGGGTCCCCGTGCTGGGGGTCTCACCTGGGGCTCCGGGTGGGCCCACCTCTCCTTTGTCACCCTTTGCTCCTGAAGGGCCCGGGAAACCTGCAGGACAGAGACCCCAGTGGTCACAGGCATGAAAGGGATCAGGGCACAGGCCAGGTCAAGGAGGGAACCCAGGCCCCCAGCAAGTGCACGCTAGGTGGTGCCCCCCGCCCTCAGGCACAGCCTGTGTCCACTCCTCACCTGGCAGTCCCGGAGGTCCTGGACGACTAGAGTCCACGAATGCCTGCAAGTGGGGGCACAGGTGGACGTGACAGAGAGCCCAGGGTCCCCCTCGGGGCTGGGTAAGGACCAGTGGAGAGACCTGCCCATCACGGGCCATTTCAGGGCACTGACCCGCAAAGCACCCCAGGTAAAGGGTGACAGGGAGAGGGTACCAGATAAGGGCACCCCACAGCATACTCCCCTACCCAACCAGGCCTCTCCTAACTGAGCCTGGTGTCTGCAGCCCCACCCCAGTCTCCCCAGGGCGCCCCGACCAGCGGGCTGAGGGAGGCAGTGCAGGGACACTTACATTGCTGTCGTACACAGGCTTCCCAGGGAGTCCGGGGAGCCCTGGAGGTCCTGGGGGGCCAGGGGGGCCCTGTGGGGGAGAATCCCAGAGAGTCCACTCAGCCAGACTGGCACCACACACATGGCCTTGCGCCTGCATCCCCAGTCAGGAACCATGCGAGAGGCCCAAACTCTGGGTGCACGTGGACTTGAGTGAGAGTACGTGTATGTGGGGGGCTATGAGTGTGTGAGTGCATGGAAATGAGCATACATGTGTGTACATGTGTCAGTACTGCATGTGTGGGTGTCTGTGTATGTATCATCTATGTGACTGCGTGTGGTGTAGGAGTATGCATGTGTTATGAGGTGTATATGTGTGCAGGTGTGAGTGGGTGTGGATGTATAAGTGTATGTGTGGGATGTATGTGTGGGTCTGAGTATGTGTGATTGTGTGTGGTTGTATGAATGTATGTTGGAGGTATATGTGTATGTGTGGGCTTGGGTACACATGTGGGTATATGAGTATATGTGTGGGGTTTATGTGTATGTGAGGGTGTATGTGGTCATGCATGTACATGAGGTGTGGGGGTATATGTGAGGGTGTGAGCACATTGTGGGTGTGTTTGCACATGTGCCCTTGTGTGTGCTGTGCGTGGGTGTGCACACATTTATTTGTTGTGGAGGCACACGGGATTGCATGTGCATGCTGTATCCGTGTGCATGTGTGCTGTCACATGTGTGAGCACTGCCTTGCACACGGGCTCTGGCTGTGGCCATGCAGCTCCCCACCAGGTGTCGCCACGTGGCAGCCTGGGGGACACTCACCTGCACGCCGAAGCCGATGCTGGCGTCTCCGGGCTCCCCTTTCTCGCCCTTCAATCCGTTCATCCCGGGGCGGCCCTGCGCAAAGAACAGTAGGTGAAGCGCAGCCGCACTCCTGCCCACCCAGGCCTCAGAAGCACCCAATGAGGACATGGGTTTCTCCTCGCTCTTCCCAGCTCCTCACCCCTGCACCCAAGCCCAAGATGCCAGCCCAGAGCCCCTTCCTTACCGGCCGTCCTGGAAAGCCGATGTCCCCCTTGTGCCCTGGCCGTCCATAGGGACCCTGTGGGGAACTCTGGGTAAGAGGACCCCTGCTGTGTACCCCTGGGCAGAGCCCCCCCTGCTGTGTCATAGTCCCCCACTTCCCCGAATTGGGCATGTCTAGCTGTGCATCACCAACAAGATCTGTGATCTCGCCTTTCGGGGTCACTCACCGGGGGTCCACGGAAGCCAGGCTCTCCCTGAACAGAGAAGCACACGTCAGCCCTCCCTGGGCCTGAGGTCTGCACTGCCATCACCCCAAACACCCCAGGCCAATCGCGGTCACCCACAGTGGTGAGATCCCGGGCTCACCTGCCCTCTGCACACCCCTCCTACCTGAGAACCGAGTGTTGGCCTCAGAGGTAGGGCCACAGGCGACAAGGGGACACTCACCTTGGCACCTTTCTGGGCAGGGGCCACTGCTCTGCCATCGGGGCTGAAGACTGCGCCCGGCTCCCCCTTCTCACCCTAGAAGCAGCAGCTGCCAGTCAGGAGGGCAACCGGGCTGGCACACCGGGCAGCACACGGCCCCACCAGGTGCACCCACAGATCTTTAAGGAGCCATGCTCACCTTGGGCCCTGGGGGGCCCTGCTGGCCTTTGGAGCCCAGGTCGCCCTTTGGCCCCGCTGGGCCCTGTGGGGACAAACAGCAGTGAGGTGAGTGACCTTAGGTCCCACCCACACCCAGGACAGCGAGACCCACTTCCCCCACCATGACAAGTATGAGGCTACTTACAGGGAAGCCAGCAAAGCCGGGCCTGCCCTGAGGATGAGAGAGGGTCAGACCACCCCACCCAAGGCCACACCCCAGCCCTGACCACACTCCCAGGGCTCCTGACCCCACTACAGGGTGCCCAGACCCTACTCAGAGTCCCAGATCCCACCCCCAGGGTGCCCAGGTCCCACCCTCAGGGTGCGCAGACCCCACCCCCGGGCCCCGGGCCCCAGACCCCATCCCCATGCAGCAGGTACCTCCGGTCCTGGGACAGAGGCCACGGCTCTCTGTAGCTGCCCACACGGAATCAGTAAGGGAAGAGGAAAAGGTTAACTCCCGTCCTCAGGCCAGGCCGCCCACTCTGCTCCACTCCCCGTGGGCTTTGTTCCAGGAGTCGCGGCTTGGCCTCCCCGCCAGGCCCTTACAGGACGGAGCCTGGACAGGAGGGACAGCACCCTGCCCACAGGGCTCCCAAGCTCCCTTTTACTCTAGACCCCGCCTCAGGGGGAGTGGCTGGCTCTGAGCAGAACCACGGAAAGGGGTGCCCCAGGAGGCCCCGATGGAGGAGGGGCCCAGCCTTGCCGGGTCCTTACGTCCTGTTCAGACACGTAGACGACCGGCCCTGGGGGCCCCGGGGGTCCGGGAAGGCCAGGATGCCCGACTCCGTCTCTGCCCGGATCGCCCTGGAAGAGAAGGTTGGAGCGAGTGTCAGGGCCGGCTTTCTCCTGCCCCACCCCATGTGGGGGCTATGTGTGCCCCCCACCCGGCGCCTCTCACCTTCTCCCCTCTGCTGCCTTTGTCTCCTTTCAGGCCCTGCCAGTTCAGAAGGAAGAAGCTCAATTTGGGCGGGCCCCACGTGCACCCGCCCCCCACAACCCCAGCACGGATGTGAGGGATAGTAGCCAGTCCTCTCTCGTGACCCCCAGGCTGAACACCCCCTCCACGGTGCCCGCTGGGGCCCCCACTCACCCGAGTGCCTGAAGCACCCTCTCTGCCAGGAAGGCCAGGCAACCCGCGGGCACCTGAAGCGCCCACCTCTCCCTGCAGAGGGACAGGGAACACAGGGGGCGCAAGAGCCGTCAGGGCCCCACGGAAGGCCCGGTCTGGCCTTGGCCCCAACACTCCTCAGGAACCTCCACCCCCCTGCGCCCAAGGAAATTGCCTACCTTGGATCCGGGGGGGCCCACTGGGCCAGGGTCGCCCTAGAGTAGACAAGGGGCTCAGTGAGTGGTAGAAGTCCCAGGTGGGGTCCCAAGGCACAGGGCCCCAGACATGTGGGGTCTGCAGCCAGAGTTGGGCTGGCCCTTCCCACACCCCTCGACCAGGAGGGGACAGCACTTGGCTGGAGGTTCTGGGAAGCTCCCACAGCCCCCCAGGGGCCTAGCCAGGGAGCACCCCGAGGCAGGCTCACTCACTGACCTTGGCTCCAGGCGGACCGACCACTCCCTGTGGGCAGAAAGACAGTCAGTGCTGCGGCCAAGCCAGTGCCGTCAGCAGGGCTCCCCGACATCCCAGACACCTCTGAGGCCTGCAAGCTGGAGTTCCTCACCAGGGTCAGCACCTTCCACAGGGAAGCTGCCCCCAGAGGGACAGAGCACAAGGCCAGCCCCTGAGGTCAGCCCCCCCAGAGGGACATAGCACGGAGACCATCCCCCAGGTACGGTCCCCCGGAGGACATGAGACCCAGCACTCAAACCCCACAGAGGTTGGGGGCACCAGGGCTGGTCATGTGGCTCGGCACCAAGGCTGGCCATGTGGCTCAGCCCCAGTGCTCCTGGGGTCCTGGCTGCTGGCCACACAGACAGGAGTCTCAACAGGGAGGCCCAAAGTGGAGGGACACTGGCCCCATCGCCTGCCAAGACCCCATCAGCCTGGACACTGGCCAAGGGTTCCCAGAATCCTTTGTGTGTTGCCTCGCCCAGGGGCACAGAGGGGCCACAGGGACCCCCCGAGCTGCCACTCCTGGGAGTCCCTGAAGCCCGAGAGGCCCTGGAGCATCTGGCAGCAGGGCCCAGGAGAAGCGCCTTTGCTGCTTTGCTCACCCGTCCCTCGCAGCTCTGGGCTCCCCGGGGTCCTCCATACCTGTCGGTTGCCTGCACCTTGTGATGGTACCCAGAAGGGCACTCCGGAACCTTCCATGTCATCCTGAGGGGCACATGAAGGGGACTCTGTTACAGAGGAGCTCCCCTCAAGGTCAGCCGTGGGGTGGGGTGGGACCCAGCTGAACACACAGGTGAACCCCAAGCAGTGGCATGTGCAAAGGAAGGGCCACCCCCCGCCCCCCGCCTCCCGCTGGGGCAATCAGGGACTGTCAGCTGTGCTCAGAAATGCCCTTCACACACACTATCCATGTGGCCGCCACAGCCCTCCTTGAGGGAGCAGAAGGTACTCACAAAACCTGCAGGCAGTCCTGGGCCTGGGGGGCCGGGGGGGCCGGGGGGCCCTGGTGGTCCAGCTGGTCCCGGGGCGCCTGCCAAGCCATTTCTCCCGGGAGCTCCCATGGGGCCAGAATCCCCCTTGCTTCCCTGCAGAGGTGAGACCATTTCCTAAACCCCAAATCGCCCCACAGCCCAGCACACTTCTCACAAGCACCTGCAGAGCGGACTCCCAAGGAGACAAGAGTGAGAACACAAGCACAGGCACACACCTTGATGCTGACGGAAATAGTCAGTATATGCATACATGTGCCAGTACATGCACACACATGCTGGTACATGCATACATGCATGTGCCAGTACACACGTGCCAGTACATGTGCACACATGCCAGTACACACATACACGTGCCAATACATATATTCAATGCATTCACATGCATGCTGGGACATGCACACATGCATGTCCCAGCATACACGTGCCAGTACATGCACACATGCCAGTACACGCATACATGTGCCAATACATACATTCAATACATTCACACATATGCTGAGACATGAACACATGCCAATACATGCACACACCCTGCTGCTTCACGCATACATATGCTGATACATGTAAACATTTCCAATGCATGTACACATACCACCTGCTGCGTGCACATATATCCACACATGCCAAAATATGGATACACATACACATGCAAGTGCCTAAACAGGGAAGTACACATGCAGACACTGCAGATACACATATCCAACTGATACATGCACGTGCAGATACACACACACACAAACACTCTGGTGATGCACACTTATGCCCAGATACATAGAGTTGTCCAAACATTCAGCCACACACCCGAATGACACACATGCAGATGCCCACATGTGTAGACACCCACACACATCTCCTGAACCCTGATGCCTCCTAGGGCACCTCTTGATCTCTGACCACTTTCTCCATGGACCCCAGGCCTAAGCTGCCCCTCAGCCAACATGCCTGAGGAGTTTCTGGTCAGCCTAAGGAGGGTGCAGGATGCCTCCAGGGAGTGCACCCGGCCCGGCTGCACCTCCCTCACCTGCAGTCACCCACCTGGTCCCCACATGTCTCCAAGGGACAGTTCCCACTTCCCCTAGACAATGCCCAGAGACCTGCTCAGAATAGAGGGGTCCCAACAGGGCCCTGGACTGGACGCCCCCTGGGGGTACCTCCTGGGAGAACAGGGGCCTGCTCTTACCTTGGGTCCTGGGGCGCCTGCCTCACCCTGTGGAGAGAAATGGGCTGAAATTGGACTCGTGGGAGGCTTTCCCAGTCACCACCACGGCCCGGCGGCCACCCCTCCTCCACCACCACGCCCCCATCGACAGCCACGCCCACTCAAGCCTGAGGTCACGCCCGTTCCTCCTGTGACCAAGCCCCCTACTCCCATCCAGCGCCCCTGCCTCTCGCTGTCCCTTCCTCTAGCCGCCATGCCTTGTGCGGTTTCATCCTCTCCCAGGCTGACCTAGGCCCCCCCTGTCCCTTGGCTGGGCATGTGGGTCTTCGCACCCCACCCCACCCAAAGATCCACATTCCCTTAATCGGGGGTCTTCCTGCCCTGCAGCGGGGGTGGGTCCCCGGCCTCTCCCCTGCACCAGTGGGGGTGGGGGTGCCCACCTGCCCTGGCTCCTTCCCTGGGAACGGGGTGGGCTCCCCATCCCATGCCAGGAAATACCGAGAACAGACATGAGGGGGAGACCACCCAGAGGGCACGAGGTCATGTCCCCCAAGCCACTCTGGACACTCACCAGGCTGCCCTTCGCACCCATGGGGCCTGGACGCCCACTTTTTCCTGGAGGACCTGAGGGTCCCTGGGGAGAGAAAGGGGCTGAGGGTCACTCGTGGGAATGGTGTCCTGGGCCCACAGGCTCCAGAATGTTCCCTGGACATACAGATGGCCTAGTTTCCAGGAGCTGATAGAGAGATGGGCTGCCAGCCCTGGGAGGTGGGTCCCTCTTGCTGGGCCTGCATGGGACGGGGCATAAAGCTGTACCTGGGGGCCGGGGGGGCCGGGGAGTCCTTTCCTCCCGGGCACCCCG
Organism: Sorex araneus; assembly: GCF_027595985.1. NCBI lineage: Eukaryota > Metazoa > Chordata > Mammalia > Eulipotyphla > Soricidae > Sorex > Sorex araneus. The sequence continues at coordinate 50,753,952 of NC_073303.1, forward strand.
GGCAGGCCTGCAGGTCCAGGGACCACCGAGCTGTTCAGTCCAAAGCGGCCAGGCTCTCCGGGCAGGCCTGGGACTCCAGGGGGGCCCGGGGGGCCGGGGTAGCCTCTGGGGCCCTGGACACAGAAGAACAGAGACAGACGTGGTCACGGTCATGGCACGGGCTTAGCACCGCAGGGCCCCAGCGAGCACCCACCCCCGGACACTCACCCGGAAGCTCTCCTGGTCCCCGCTGAAGCCGGAGCCCTCCATGTCAATGAAGGTCTGGGGGCAGAGGGCAGAGGGGCAGCCTGTGGTCACCCACTTGACCCTGCCCCTGCACCCTGGTAGGAGCCCACTGTCCAGGGAAAGGCAAACCTGGGGACAGCAGCACTGGGGGCAGCACACTGTGGGGGGGAGGGGACGCTGAGGGGGCTCACCAGCCTGTCGGGCCTGAAGGGTGGTCCCGGGGGTCCCGGAGGTCCTTGCGGTCCTGGGGGTCCTCTTGCCCCAATCCCAGGGTCCCCCTGGAAACATGAGACCCCGTCTCATCATGTGCCCTGGGGGAGAGGCCCCCTCCCCGGAGAGGGACTCACCTTCTCCCCCTTGGGACCCACGTCGCCCGGCATTCCTGGGAAGCCCTGCAGCCCCGTGTCACCCTGGAGACAGAGGGGGGATCTGGTCACCCCATCTTCTCGCTGCTGAGCGGCGAGGAGCAGAGCCGAACCCTCCAGGGTCGGGGTGCAGCCCCAATCCACCCACCAGCTAGGCGTGTGCACGTGTGTGTGCTGGTGAGACTACACGCACATGCTGGCCAGCCAGTGGCCGGTGTCTCAGTGCCATGTTGCCGGGACACCGTGAGGCCCCACCAGCAGGGAACGGGAAGTCTCAGGCAGGAGTACTGCCGGGCTGCGGGATCTGAACCCCACACTGCCTGGTGCCACTTCCTGGCCACGCGGCTGGGACACAGCATTCGTGAGTTCCAGACATGGAGTATGGAGCAGCCACGCCTGCACGCTGGCCCCCACCCCGGGATCCCATTCTCCTGACAGAGGCCACTGTCTTTCCTAAGGGGCTTCACAGGGAGCCCCGACGCTGCCCTGAAGAAAGTGATGACTTACGGGTCTTCCATCTTCACCAGGACTTCCCTGGAACGAGGGAGAAACATCAGAACGGGCCCCAGGCTCCGTCCTTCCAAGAGATGTCCACCCGGGCCCCTGCCTCACCGGGAGATGCTCACCTGGGCCCCGCCCCTCAGGGAGATGCTCACCTGGGCCCCGCCCCTCAGGGAGATGCCCACCCCGGGCCCCACCCCTCAGGGAGATGCTCACCTGGGCCCCGCCCCTCAGGGAGATGCCCGCCCTGGGCCCCGCCCCTCAAGGAGATGCTCACCTGGGCCCCGCCCCTCAGGGAGATGCCCGCCCTAGGCCCAACCCACAGCTCCCACTCACTGAATGCCCTCACTACCCTCCCTCCCCTCACCCCATCCACATGGTCTCTGCCCCCCCAAGCCCCCCCGCCCCATACCCCCACACTGTACTCACCCGCTCACCATCCTTCCCAGGGGTGCCGTTCTCCCCCGGCGGCCCTGGGGGTCCAGGGGGGCCCTGTGGTCCTGGCACAGGCTGTATGCTGGGGGTCCGCAGTGTGGGGCCAGCTGGACCTGGGGGGCCCTGGGGGCCTGGCTCCCCCTTCTGCCCCTTCAGACCTCCCTGGGGCAAAGAGAGGCACCGTGGGAGTGGGCCTGGCCGCCTGGGGGCAGCAGAGCACAGGCACAGGCCCAGAGGCACCGGCCAAGAGGAGCAGCCAGGCTCTGCCCACACGGGGGCGCCACGAGCCCCCACATAGGTGGGGTCAGGGGGACAGGACGTGGCCTCACCTCTGCCCGGCGGCCCTCTGGGTTCTGGATACTGCTGTCCCACATGGCGGCCTCAGCGCTGTCAGGCAAGGTCTGAGCTGGGGGCAGAGCTGTGGGCAGAGTCAGAGAACAGAACCCCAACTGCCCCATCCCCCTGCACTGTCCTGTGTCCCCAGTCCTGAGAACACACGTGCATGCACACTCACTCACATGCACAACACTCATGCACACAGGAACACATGCTTACACACATGCACATATAACTCATGCACACTCCCATGCACACACGCGTACATGTGCATGTATATATGCACACATACACATGTACTCATACACAGATGTGCACTCCCATGCTCACGCACACGCACGCACATATGCACACACACGTACACTCGAGTGCTTGCTCACACCTCATTGAACCACACCCAGAAGCGCATTTACTTTCTACTGAAGGCAGGGCTGTCTCTTCCGTCTCTTCCATCTCTTCCGTTCTGGAGTCTTCCCTGTCACTGTCTCTGGCCAAGGGTGGAGACGTGACCGGGGGGGTCTCGGGGAGGCTGGTTTCTGGGGATGAGCCCTGGCAAGGGGAGGGAAGGGTTTGGAACCCCACCCAGCACGTCCATGGCCATATGGCCAGTCTGTGGTCAGGCTGGTCCATATGGGAGACCCAGCAGAGAGCAGTCGCGGTGGGACGCAGGAGCCACGTGTCCCTCCTGGCACCCGCCCCACAGGTCCCGGCAGCGTGAGGCCCAGAGGGCACTGAGGTATGGGACCCAGGACTGGGTGGGTCCTGGGAGACCCTTGTCCAAGGGCGCCTGAGCCTTCCACCCTCAGGACAAACAGCTGGACACCAGGCCTTGCTCCACAGCCAGGACCCACACCCTGGCATGGCGGCTCTGGGCAGGGACTCCGGGTGGCAGGAGCCCCACTGGTCACAAAGCTGCAGATTCCTGCTGTGGCCAAGGCAGAGCTCAGGGTGCACAGGAAGCCACCCCAGACAGGGAACCCTCTGGACAGCACGGCCAGTGCCCAGGGTGTGTCCGCCAGAGCAGGGCTGGGAGCCCGCAGAATGAGGTGCGGTCCTGCCCATCGTGGACCCCTAGCTCTGGGGTCTCGCCACCAGGTGACACTCACCCTGTCTTCACTGTCAGGTGTCAGCTGCTCCTCCGTGCCGCTGCCCACATCTCCTGACGCCTTGGGACAGGCCACAGGAAGACATGTGAGTAGGTTCCCCTGGCCAGCAGTGACTCGCCATCCCGGAACCACCCACGGGACAACCAGCCGTGGGCAGGGGACCTGGCCCAGCCTGCACATACCTCACAGCAGCTCCACACGGCCCCCGCCAGGGCCCAGGCATGGCCAGAGACCCTAGTTCCCTGGCCGTGTCACCTCTTTCTTACTTCCCAGCCCCCAACAGGCTTCCATGCTCTCATATACATCATACATGCTCCATATAAAACATGTGCTCTCACGTGCACAGCACACATGCTCCCACATATAAGTGCATACCATAGCACACACCATACACGTGCATGTCCTACACATATGGTACCACACGTCTCTGCATATAAGTGCACATTTTCACATGCATGTGTACTTACGCGACACACATGCCACACATGTGTATGTTCCCACATGCATGCACACCCACATGAACATGCATGCCCTCATGTGTACACACTCACACCACACATGATGTGTTCACACACATGTACTCACACTTGTAGTATACACGCCACACAGCTGTTTGTGCTTACGTTCATGTGCACATAACACATATGTCCAGCACATTCCACCTGCCTGTGCACACCACATACATGTGCACAGTGCAGTACATACAACACACATACATATCCGTACTCTCATGCTAATGCCCACACACTTCATGCATGTTTGCACTCACTCACACCTGCTTTCACACACACCCGCTCAGATGTCCACATACCCACTTACGCATACCTACTGACACCTGCTCACACTCACCTACTCACACTCATATCTGCTCACACCCACTCACATCCATGCCTGCTTACACCATCACTCACACCTTCTCATACAACCACACCTTGCTCATTCACACCTGCTCACACACCCACACCTACTCACACCCACACATGCTCACACTCACCCCCACACTGTCCACACCCACGCCTGCTCACACAACCTGTTCACACCCACGGCTGTTCACACCTCACCTGCACCTGCTCACACCCACCCACTCACACCTGCTCAGGCCCATTGGCAGGACCCCACCTGTTTGCTTTTCGTGTTTTTCTGCAGAATGTTCTGGGCAGAGGCCCCTTCTGGTGCCCAGGTTCCCAGGACCCAGGTGCCATCTTCCAAAGAGACTCGTGGTCCTATCACATGGGTCCAGCCCTGGGCAGCACTCACCCCGTCGTCATCATCTCTGTCGTCTTCCTCATCCTCCAGACAGAGCTGGGGGGTCACATGGGGGTCCCTGCGTATCCTCAGCTCTGCAATTGCCCCCTAAGCAGGAGAGAGGTCACTGACTGCCGTGGTTACGACCAGCGGAGGCCAGTCCTGGGGCAGCCCCTCGCATCCAGCCCGGGCCTCTCCAAAAGGCCTTGGTGCTCTTCATCCACGGCCACCTGAAAGCCCGACTACCCCCGAGCCAGGCGCAATACCGCTGGGCCGCGGTGGGCCTGCGCTCTGAAAGGCCCTCCAGCCCCTCTCCACTGGCCTTCTCACTCCTGCCCCAGTGCTCAGCCAAGTCCGGCCTGAGCAGCTGCTCTCTCCATCTAGTAGATGCCACCGCCTCCAGCAAGCACTCGAGTGTCCCCCAGGAGCCTGCCCAAGTCCAACCCCTCCACGCCCAGTGACAGTGAGGCCCATGGTGTGTGTTGTGGCGTGTAGTTGTGCCATCAGCAACAAGTATGTACCCTCACCTCCGTGTGCACATGTATGAACACACATGTGGAAGCAGGTGTGCTTGCAAGTGCAAACAGGTATGTGCACGTGTATGAGTGAGCACACAGGTATGTGAGACGTGTGAGCTATGTGAAGGTGCAGTGAGACCCAGCCTCTGAGATGCCTGCCTGGCTCCTGGCCACCCGCCACACTGAAGGAGGGCAAGACTGTTCCCCAGGGGATGGGACAGCCACTCGGCGAACCCAGGGGTGGCAGGGTCAGTGACCACATTCTAGGATGAAGGGGGGAAGGGGCGTCCCCCAGGTCTCGGCTCACTAGGCTCTAGGACATCCACCATGTAGGCATGTGGAGAGGTCAGTGGTGAAAGGTCAAGGGACCCGGTGCCTGCCAGGTCCAGGCTCCCTCAAAGTGCACCCCGAGCTCCGTGCCCTGAGCTGGGGCTGTGCTGCCTCCCAGGGGCCCAAGGTTCTCCAGGACAGCCCGAGGCCCCTCATGGTGCCTCCCTGCCAGTGACAGTCCCCAGGTCAGCTGCTGGCGCCCAGTCCGAGCCGCCTTTACTGTCATTGTCTTGCTACCTGTCCTTGTCCTGTGCATGGGGGGGGGTCTCAGCCTCGTCCTTCTGTCCCCCATACACTGCAGTCACTGGCCCTGAGCTCTGCTAGGCGGGCGGCAGATGATGTCCTGGGACAGACAGAGCCACCACCGGGCCCTGGGAACCGCCCCCTGGACACACACAGCCGCATCTGTTCAATCCCAACTGGGGGAGGCAGTGCCGCCAACAGAGGCAGGGAAGCGCCCCTCCACCCAGCTGCTGGGGCACAAACGGAAATAACCCTCTGGCCAGCAGACTCCAGACCCCAAGGGTTCAAGCTCCTGGCCAGGGGAAAGGTCAGCGTTCAGAGATGCAGAGGGTGGTGGCAAAGCCGCCTTTGTCTGGGCAATAATTAACTCTGTGTCTGCCCCCCCTCCCGCCCCCGGCGCACGGCTCTGACAGCCTGCAGGGGAGCCACGGGGGCCAGGGATGGCTCAAGACCGAGACACAGACTCCTGCTGACCTCACAAGAAGGTCCGGGCAGGGTTCCCTGTCCCCAGACCCGGGGATGCCTCTGCTCTGAGGCCGCCTTTGGTTGATGGTACGCACCCCACCCCCACCCCCACTCCGCACAGCCCTGGGGGTCTCCCAAGCAGTGGTGAAACTGGGCCAGGAGGTGCGTCCCGCGTGGGGGTGTGGAAAGGGGCACACCAGGCTCTTCTGCTCAGGTGCTGCCACCACCCTTGTGCCCAGGACCCTGCCCCCGCCCTGGGTACCTGGAACTTGTCGGGGTCGGCCGCTCCCGCCTGAGCCACGAAGAGGCCAGCACCAGGCTCCAGCTGCAGGCCACGGGATTCGCGTGCCAGCGGCAGCCGCTGCACCTCCTTGCAGTCCACAAAGAGCGTGGCTGACTGCCCACGCACACTCAGCGCCAGGCGCACCCAGTGGCCAGGGAAGGCGGGTAGGTGGAAGGCGGCCGCCACGCGCGTGGCCGGGGCGCCAGGCTCTGTGTAGAGCAGCTGCACTTCCTGGTGGCCCTCGGTGACAGCGCCCAGCTTGGCACCCACAGTCACCACGGCCTGCGCCGCGTCGGTGATGGCGAACAGCACACCCGCCCGGTCCGAGTCAGGCCGCACCCGCAGCAGCAGCGCAAAGTCGGGGAAGAAGCGGCTGGAGAAGTGCGTGCGCGCCGCCTGCCCGCTGTTGGAGTCAGGCCCGAAGAGGAAGGCCGGGCCCACGTCGGGGTCCTCCACGGCGGTCACCTGCGGCGGCGGGGGCTCCCCGAGAAGCTGCAGCAGCCCCACCTCGGCTCCCACTGTGTCTGCGGCAGAAAGGTGCTGTCAGCCAGGAGAGGGGCCCGGCGCTGCCCAACCACCCACCCGCGTGCAGGGCGGTGGGGCAGAACCCAACACCCCCCTGGGGACCCGAGACTCAGACCCACACTCAGACCCCCGGTCTGGACCCCACCTGCCCACACCTGCACACCAACACTCACACCCGCCTCTCCGTTCTGATCGTGTCCCCATGTGGGGCCATGGGAACCGTGCACAGCCAGGAGTGCCCTGGACAGTGCCCTGGTGGTGGAGGGCCACCCGGGAGACGGATGTGGGATCCCCAAGTGCTGGGCCAGCAGCACCTCTCAGCCGCAGCTCCCCTGAGCTCCCCTGAGACACAGCGAGACACAACTGCCCTGGGCCTGGTGCGGTCTGCTCTGGGGAGGGGTGCCAACTGGCGGGTGTCAGGAGTGAGTGTCCGGGAGCACAGCGGGAGCAAGAGCGGGAGTGACCACAAGTGAATGAGCACGGTTGTGGGAACACCAAAAGTGTGACTGTGTGTGAGAGCCTGTGTCTGCTGTGTAAGACTGATGGAGTGGGTGTGGCAGCGTGGCTGTGTGGCTAAGTGTGATGGTGTGTAAGACTGAGTGATGGAGTGGGTATGGCTGTGTGGTTGTGTGGCTATGTATGGCGATGTGTGGTGTGTACCAGTGAGAGTGTCTGACCGTATTGCGATGGTGAAGCAGTAAATGTGAGTGTGCAGGTGTGTGATGATGTGACCGTGAGTGTGGGTGTTGCTGTGTGTACGGGGACATGGGACAAAGTCACAGCAAGCGTGGCTGTGTTTGCAGGTGACATGAATGCTTGTACGTAGTGACACCAGGGGTCCCGCCTGAGTGGGGAGAAGCAACTACCCCCAGGCAGAGCCTGCGCGGTAAAAGGCCAAGGAGCTGTTGTGAACGCGGGCCGGTCAGTCTGCCTCTGTGGGCAGCCCCGTCAGCCTGGCAGTGCCCCCAGCCATGTCCCAGTGACAACCCCTATGTGTGGTGTGGCCATGGGGTCAGGTTCCTGGCCCTCATACACAGCAGAGACGCATGGGCACGAGGACAGCAAGCTGGGCAGGAAGTCCCGTCCACATTTCCTCTCAGGGTGCTGCCTCCCCAGCCGCAGCACTGACCGTCCAGGCCTCCTCCTGTGCCAGTCCCCTCATTCCCCACAGCCCACTCCCGCTGTGCCCCAAGCAGCTGCCGGCGGAGCCAGCATCCCCACGGAAGGACTAAGAACTGACAACTCCGAGAACTGGAGGGACACCTCACTGGCTATGGGGCGCGGGGGGCCCAAGGCAAGCTCTCAGGAAGCACTCTGTCCTAACAGGGGACGACGCTGGTCAGGGGCACACCAGCCAAGTCACAGTGCTGACACATCTGGGCCCCGCCACAGAGAGGAGAAGCTGGGTCAAGCGCCCAGCACCTGCAGCCGCAGTCTGGCCCTCCCCGCGGAGACTGGCACCCACACGGAGGGGAAGGCCAGGCGCCTGGACACCTACAGCCCCAGCCTGGCCGTTCCCCACCTAGACTGGCACCCACGCGGAGGGGAAGGCCAGGCGCCTGGACACCTACAGCCCCAGCCTGGCCGTTCCCCACCTAGACTGGCACCCACGCGGAGGGGAAGGCCAGGAGCCCAGCACCTGCAGCCCCAGCCTGGACACTGCCCGTGGAGACCGGGCGAGCACACACCTCCCCCCACAGCATCAGTGCAGCCAGCCGAGGACGAGGGTGCCGGAGCAGAGCCACACCCCGGCAGCTTTGTTTAGACACCTGGACCATGAGGGGAAGCCCAGAGGCCACGGTTCAGTCTCCTGCATCCCAGCAGTGAAGGGGAGCCCCCATTCACAAAAGCCCCCCCAACACAGGGTAGTGCCGACACCGCGAGGAGCATCAGGTCTATAAGAAAGAAGCCAATGAGCAGAGTGAAAGCCAGCCGTGTGGACCATGTGCCAACACCAGCGCCCCCAGGCCCCAGAGGCTGAGGTTTAGATAAAGCTGAACCACAACCTCCAATGTCAAGACCACCCTGTGCGTCAGGCACCAGGGCGGGAGATCCCATCCAGGCTGTCAGCTCAGCTGGTCACAGGGCCAGACTCTCGCCTTCCCCACAGCCCAAGGCTGAAGGCAGAGCTGCTCACAGGAGCCCGACAGGGGCTTCAGATGAAGGAGCAGGACATGGCACCCCCCGGAGATCCCGAGGAGCCGGGCCCAGGACACCAGTGAGACACCCCGGAAAGGGCCTTTGAACACCACCCCATAAAGAACCGACTCCCCAATACTGCAGGCCAAGCCTTGCTGCACAGAAACAGGTTCACTGGTCCAGGGCTGAGCTGAGTCCACCTGCCCCAAGACACAGTGGACAGTGAGGGGACAAGGCGCCCTGCCCCAAGCTACATGGATGGAGAGCAAGTGCAAACGCCAGGCCCCTTCGCACCCTGGGAAAGGACGGGGGTGTGAACGCGGCCCTGCCCAGAGTGAGGACAGGCTGTGGGGGCCCGGCGAGGGGCAGAGGCAGGCCCTGGGCTCGGGGTGGCCGTGTCAATGCACCATCAACCCAGCAAGGCCACGTCCTCGGGGTGCTTACTGTGGGGGTGGGCGGGGACTCTCTGTACCCTCCTCTCAGCTCCACAGTGACCCTCGCCTGGGACTGAAAATAAGCCTTTGAAGAACCCACTGATGTTAGGAAACAGCAAATGTTGCGACACTAGGGTCAGACAAACAGATCTGGGTAGGCTCCATGAAGTGGAACAGGGGGGACACGGTAGGTGGGGAGCTACAGGCCTGGGCCAAGGACATGCCCATAGTGTGGGCAGAAGAACATTCTCAGCTCACACATCACAAGAGCCACTCAAGGGCAGAGGATCCTGGACCTGCTGCTGCAGTGAGAGCTGACCCCTCTCTCTCACACGGTGATAGTCACGCCCAGTGAGGGCCTGTACCCCTCTCTTACACGGTGACATCACACCCAGGGAGGGCCTGTACCCCCTCTCTCACATGGTGACAGTCACACCCAGTAAGGACCTGTACCCCCTCTCTCACACGGTGACAGTCAAGCCCAGTGAGGGCCTGTACCCCCTCTCTCACATGGTGACAGTCACGCCCAGTGAGGGCCTGTACCCCCTCTCTCACACGGTGACAGTCACGCCCAGTGAGGGCCTGTACCCCTCTCTCACATGGTGACAGTCACACCCTGTGAGGGTCTGTAACCCCCCTCTCACACACAGTGACAGTCACGTCCAGTGAGGGCCTGTACCCCCCCTCACACACAGTGACAGTCACGTCCAGTGAGGGCCTGTACCCCACTCTCACACACGGTGACAGTCACGCCCAGTGAGGGCCTGTACTCCCTCTCTCACACGGTGACAGTCACACCCAGTAAGGGCCTGTATCCCCTCTCTCACACGATAACAGTCACACCCAGTGAGGGCCTGTACCTCCTCTCTCACAGTGACTGTCACACGCAGTGAGGGCATATACCCCCTCTCTCACATGGTGACAGTCACGCCCAGTGAGGGCCTGTACCCCTCTCTCACACGGTGACAGTCACGCCCAGTGAGAACCTGTACTCCCTCTCTCACACGGTGACAGTCATGCCAGTGAGGGCCTGTACCCCCTCTCTCACACAGTGACAGTCACACCCAGTGAGGGCCTGTACCCCCTCTCTCACACGATGACAGTCACACCCAGTGAGGGCCTGTACCCCCTCTCTCACACAGTGACAGTCACACCCAGTGAGGGCCTGTACCCCCTCTCTCACATGATTACAGTCACACCCAGTGAGGGCCTGTACCCCCTCTCTCACATGGTGACAGTCACACCCAGTAAGGGCCTGTACCCCCTCTCTCACACGATGACAGTCACACCCAGTGAGGGCCTGTACCTCCTCTCTCACATGGTGACAGTCACACCCAGTAAAGGCCTGTACCCCCTCTCTCACATGGTGACAGTCACGCCCAGTGAGGGCCTGTACCCCTCTCTCACATGGTGACAGTCATGCCAGTGAGGGCCTGTACCCCCTCTCTCACATGGTGACAGTCACACCCTGTGAGGGTCTGTAACCCCCCTCTCACACACAGTGACAGTCACGTCCAGTGAGGGCCTGTACCCCACTCTCACACAGTGACAGTCACACCCAGTAAGGGCCTGTACCCCCTCTCTCACACGATGACAGTCACACCCAGTGAGGGCCTGTACCCCACTCTCACACAATGATAGTTACACCTGCCTTAGGTCCTATACCCCCCACTTTCATACAATGGGACCCACATCTGAGGGCTGAACCCACTTTCTTTTACATGACAATCACACCTGAGGGTCAAACTCCCACTTTTCACACGAGACAGTCACATTTTGAGGCCATCCAGTGTCAGCCAGTAGAACACAGATGGAGACTGTGGGGACATGGGAGCCAGTGCTGCTCCAGACACGGAACTGTGGGCACATGGGGCAGCTCACTGGCTGTCAGGGAGCATCCAGAAAGGACCTCAGGGCCCTGCGGGTCCCTCCGAGCAAATTCCTCGGAGTAGGGTCCCTTAGAGCAAGTCCCTCACAGTGGGGCCCCTGCAGGCCACCCTCTGCTGGCCACTGCCAGCTCTAGGCTGGGTCCTCTATGCGGCTCAGGGGCTGGCACCCCTCCTGGGGCACAGGTGGACGCTGGTTCCTGAAACCCTGCAACCTCCCCCACGGGCCCAGTTCCAGTGTCAGCAACCTCAAGGCCAATGGGCAGGGGAGGTCAAGGCTGCCCCAGCTCACTGGGGCAGGGGTGAGGGTCACCCACAGTCCATGAGGGAGGGGACCGGGTAAGCACAGACAGGAAACAGGCCCTGGGACACGAGTGGGAGACCCCCAGGTGTGCTGACACTGACCCGCATGGGTGGGTCAGTCAGGCCGAACTACTAGGGCTCGTGGGCGATCCGGCTCCCCTGAGCAAGTCACACAGCTGCCCCATGCCTCGGTTTCTCCGCCATGCCAGGGTGCAGAGCCGAGGGGAGGCCCTCCCTCCCATTACCTGTGATTGGACCAAGGAACACACAGGCCCCGTCCTCCTGTGCGGGCAGTGAGGTACAGGGGACCGGCAGCCCGGTGAGGTCCAGGTGGTCCCAGCACGAGTCCCACACAGCCTCACAGAACTGGCGGCAGGGCGGGGGCCCAGGCTCCCGGGGGCCGCACGGCGGGGCCAGCAGCAGGCAGACGAACCAGGCGAGAAAGCGGTGGCAGCGGGCACGCAGGAGGCCGTCCCAGGACCGCGCCGCCGCCTGCACCTCCTGGCGGCTGGTGTGGCCGAGGTGGTTGGGCAGCCAGGAGCGCCAGAGGCCCAGGCGGCTGCAGGCGGGCAGGGAGGGCGGTCCGGGAAGGCAGCGGCCGGGGGTGGGGGGCACCAGCAGCCCAGCGGGGGTCAGCAGGCCAGTTGCACGCCCAGAGACAAGTGGAGGCAGAGCAGAGTCCCTAGGAGGCGCCCAAGCTGCGGGGTCCTGCGGCACAGGGGCCAGCGCCCTGGGAGGCAGCAAGGTGTGAGGGCCCAGGGTCTGGGGGTTCAAGAGTGTGGCTGGGGGACCTGCCACCAGGGTCCGCGGGGGTGCTGGGTGCTGGCGGACATCAGGTTGCTGGAGCTGCTGTCCGGGCCAGGCTGCCACAGGAAAGGGTCCCCCGCTGTCCAGATCCTGTGTACATCGGGGGGACGCTCGGCCGCCCCGGGGAGGAACCCGCCCAGCCCCGAGGAGGGCACAACTACCTGGAGACCACATGGACGGCCCCAAGGGCTCCCTGAACCAGGAGGGGGGCGGCCCGGTGGGCCTAGGTGGGATGCTGTGGGGGTCCCGGGAACTCGTCTCTCTAGGGCTCGGCTGCAGATCCGGCCCCATCTGGGGGCTTCCAGCAGGCCCAAGGGGAGCAAGGGTGCCTGCGGGGGTCACTGGGCCTGGCGTTTCCTCCACGCTGGGGCTCACAGTGGGCAGGATGTCACTCCACAGCTGGACGTAGCTCCGGATGCCCTCGGCCAGATGCAGAATCTTGTCTCCCACCAGTGCGAGGTTGTCGTCCTTCCTGCCCGGACCCGCTGTCTGGGCCGCCTCCTGGGCCTCCAGGGGTGAGGGGCCCGTGTGGGCCTCGAGCAGAGGGCTGGCTGGGGCTGTGAGCCCGCCGGCGGCCGGAATCCCCAGCCAATCCAGCATTTGGGGCTGTGCGGCTGCCAGGCAGCCCAGGAACAGGAGCAGGCGGCCAAGGCCGCAGGGGTCAGCGGCCATCCCGGCTCTGTGCAGGCTGGCTCGGTGGCCACGAGTCCCCATCCCAAGGGGGAGTGGCCAGGCCGCCCGCCCCGCCCCACCCCGCCCCACCTGCCCATGGGCCCCAGAGCAGGAGGCCGGGCCCCTTTAAGTAACAGTCTGGAATTCCGCCCCCTCCCTGCGCTGGGGGGCCTGGGCCCCCCGCCAGACCCTGGAGACCCGTGGGGGTGGCGGCTGCTGGCCAGTGCGGGGGCGGGAGCGGGGGTGGGGGGTGAGCGAACAAGCCCCTGCAGGACAGAGGACCCCTGCCAGGCTGGCTGAACTCAGCTGCGCGGGGCTGGGCCTGGGGCAGGAGCAGCGACAGACCCCTCTGCAAGGCCGGGCAGTGGGGCCAGGCCCAGTTGCCCTCCCAGGGCTCAGCTCTCCTCCAGGACCTGGAGGCAGCCCTCCTCCAGGACCTGGAGGCAGCAAGTGCGGAGATGGGGGGAGGGGCCTGTGACCCCTCTGTGTGAGGTCAAATTTCATAGAAGGGCTTCCATACGCTAGCACTGTGCCCATCTTCACCCCTCACCCCTGCACAGGAGCCATCCTCACTCACCCCTGCCCAGGGTCCGTCCTCACCCCTTCAGAGCCTGTCCTCACCCGTGCACAGTCCATCCACACACTCCTGCACAGAGCCCGTCCACCCACCCCGGCAGTGCCTGTCCTCACCGCTACACAGAGACTATCTTTACCCCTGCACAGGGCCCACCCACAGGGCTGACACTGAGGAAAAGACCAAAGGACATGGCTGTGTGCACGGAGCCCAGGAGAGATGGAGCCACATGGATCCGAGCAGGTTCTATGTGAACACATGCTCATGCAGACATGCTCAAATGTGCACACGCATGCTCATGCTCATACATGCATTTAATCACTCACACATCTACTCATACGTGCACACATGCTCATACTCGCACATGCACTCAGTCACACACTCACACACCTAGTCACACATGCACACATACTCATAACTCACACATGCAATCACACACTCACACTTAGCCACACTTACTCACACTTTCACACATGCTCAGTCAGATGTGCACACACACACTCAGTCACATGTGCACACAATGCTAAGTCACATGTGCAGCCATGCAAGCACATGCACATACTTATGCAGTCACATGTGTACATACAAGTTCATAGCCACATGTGCATGCACTCATGGAGACATGCACGTGCACATACTTGGTCATGTGTGAAGTTATTTATGTACGTACACATGCATGCCCAGTCACACAATGCATATACTCCTAAGTATGTTCACGCTATAACATGTAGTAGCATGCTTGGTCACACAAACACACAGTTGCAGTCTGCCACACAAAATCACATGTGCATGTACACAGGCTCCTTCAAATGCAAGTTCAGTCACACACTTGTGCACACTCAGTGCTCACATGTTCACACACAACCACACACACAGGTTGGCACACTTTCGACCACACATTCTGCACTAGGTCCTATAGGCTAAGCCCCAGCTGTCCTATGTCCCCTCAGCACCCCTGCTTCAGGCTGTGGACTGGGAACAGTTCCAACCAGAGGCCAGGCTCAGATGTGGCATCGGGGTTCATATCTGAGGCCCTCTTGGAAGGCGGGACGCTCCACATCCAAACATCTGTGCCTCCATGAGGCCACGTTGCCAGAACTAATCCCCAGAAAGCAGCTCAGAATTCTCAGAAATACCCAGGAAAGAGCCCCTTTGCTGGAAAATTTCCCTCACTAATGTGATTTTATGGCAGAGTCTCTGGGAAAACTCAGGGTAGAAATTCCAAAGCCCCAGTCCCACCTTAGCACAAACTGGACTGAACTCGTCTCATAGCAGGCAGAATCGAGACACAAGTCCAGCCCTGAAACACGCCCCCCCCTCAGCACAACCCCCCAACAACTCCAAATGCGTAGGGAGAACAGAGTCCTCGAGGTACCCAGACAGCAGGACCCTCTGACCCACCCTTCCAAGACACACCAGAACTCTGGCCCAGAAGTCCTGAACCAATGTGACACAATGAATATGCCCACAGAGAAGAAGGAGTGGCACACAGAGCCTTGGGAGAGGGGGTCCTTCATCCACCCATCCATCCACTCACCATGCATCCACCCACTCATCCACCCACCCATCCACCATCCATTCATCCACCCATTCAACATTCATCCACCCGCCCACCCATTCACTATTCACCCACCCATTCACCATCCATCCTCTCATCCACCATCCATCTATCCACCCACCCACCCACCCATCCATCCACCAACCATCCATCCATCCACCATCTCACCATCCATCCACCAACCCACCCATCCACCATTTTCACCCAACCGATCCATGATTCACCCACCCATCCACCCACCCCACCACCGTCCATCTATCCACCCACCCATCCATCCATCCACCCACTGACCATACATCCACTCATCCACCATCCATCTATCCACCCACCCACCCATTCACCCATCCATCCATCCATGTACCATCCAACTACCATCCATCCACCGACCCACTATCCATCCACCATTCATTCATTCATCCACCCATTCACTCACCCATCCATCCATGCACCATCCACCATCCATCCACTCACTCATCATCCATCCATGCACCACCCATCCATCCACCCACCCACCCACCCACCCATCCATCCACCTGCCCACCCATCCATCCACCTATCCACCCACCCATCACCCATTCACCACCCATCCACTATTTGCTCATCCACATACTTTTGAGGACCAAAGAAGAAGCTGAGTGGATAGTGTTATGGGGTGCAGGCTGGGGAGGAGGGTTGGTCAACCTTCCAAACATGGCCCCTCAGAGGGAGATGTCTGCTCCGTGGCCCAGTTTCCCATGACCCCTCTACCCACCACCTTCGCACGGGCACAAGGTGGCAGGCCCAAGGATGCCCATCATTCCTGAGAGAGGGTAACACAGGGTTAGTACTAAGGTCCGTTGGCCCTTGAGATAGCCATGTGGTGTCCTGTGCCAGGCTGCAGGCTGCAGGGCACTGAGCTCCAGGAAGAGGCTGGGCACAGGGAGGTACAGTTCTCACCATGGGCCCTCCATCGACATGATCACTAGGGTCTACAAGTCAGAGCACCCACCTACTAGTGCGTCCTTCGGGGGATCTGCCCACACAGCTCCTGCTAGCTAGGGTTGGCCCCTGGCTTCCCAGCAGACACCCATGGGCTCACATAAGGGGCAAGCAACCCATCTATAGTGCCCACAGTGAGTGACCCCCTGAGCAAAAGAGAACTCACTCCATCTCAAGGACAGTGATGCACCAAGGACTTTACTGAACTCACCTGTGAGTTGATCTGTGTGCTCTAAGTTCAACTGTGTGCCCTGAGCTCACTCTGTGTCAAGCTCACATTAAGTGCACTGAGCTCACCTTTGCACTGTGTACCCTGAGCTCACCTGTGCAAACTGTGTACTCTGAGCTCACCTGTGCCACACTGTAGTATCCTGAGCTCACCTGTGTACCCTGAGCTCAACTGTGCATTCTGCTCACCTGTGTATCCTAAGCTCACCTGTGCATTCTGCTCACCTGTGTATAATGAGCTCACATGTGCACATTGTGTGCCCTGAGCTCACCTGTGCAAACTGTGTACTCTGAGCTCACCTGTGCCACACTGTAGTATCCTGAGCTCACCTGTGTACCCTGAGCTCAACTGTGCATTCTGCTCACCTGTGTATCCTAAGCTCACCTGTGCATTCTGCTCACCTGTGTATAATGAGCTCACATGTGCACATTGTGTGCCCTGAGCTCACCTGTGCAAACTGTGTATCCTGAGCTCACCTGTGCAAACTGTGTATCCTGAGCTCACCTGTACACTTTGCTCACCTGTGTTCTCTGAGCTCATCTGTGCACTCTGCTCACCTATATCCTGAGCTCACATATGTACAATGTGTACCCTCAGCTGACCTGTCCAAGCTGTGTATCCTGAGCTCAAGTGTGCACACTGTGTACCCTGAGCTCATCTGTGCAAGCTGTGTAAACAGAGCTCACCTGTGCAAACTGTGTATCCTGAGCTCACCTGTTCACTCTGCTTACCTGTGTACTCTGAGCTCACCTGTGCACGCTGTATCCTAAGCTCACCTATGCACTCTGCTCACCTGTGTACCGAGCTCATCTGTGCACACTGTGTACCGAGCTCACCTTGTACCCTGAATTCACCTGTGCACTCTGCTCACCTGTGTATCATGAGCTCACCTATGCACTGTGTACCCTAAGCTCACCTGTCCAAGATGTGTATCCTGAGCTCACCTGTGCACTCTGCTCACCTGTGTACCCTGAGCTCACCTGTCCACACTGTGTACCAAGCTCATCTGTGCACCCTGAGCTCACTTGTGCACTCTGCTCACCTGTGTATCCTGAGCTCATGTATGCACACTGTGTACCCTCAGCTCACCTGTCCAAGCTGTGTATCCCAAGCTCACCTGTACACACTGTGTACCCTGAGCTCACCTGTGTGCCCTGAGCTCACCTGTGTGCCCTGAGTTCTCCCATATATTCTGAGCTCACCTGTGTGCACTGAGCTCACCTGGACCTGTTTGGAAGTTTCTAGACAGCACTCTCACTTCCCTGGGCACACACATCTGCCCAGGCAGAAGGGTTAATGTGGCTTGAGATGACCCCTTCTGCAAGGCTCCTGGGGGGTCAGGAGGCTCACCACCCTTTGGGACTCAGCGTTCTCCTTCCAGAAGGTTCTGCCTCCTGCGTTGGCCTGAAGCAGCAGAGTACGTCCCATCTGGTTGCCGCCCAGCTGGATTCCTGAAGAATGCCGTATTTTCTTTCCCTCCTGCACACAGCACCCACACCCGCGTGTGCACAGAAACTTGCTCCCGAGAGGCGAGGGGGCCAGAAGCTTGGGAGGAGCTGCTGCTCTCCCTATCAGAGTCACTCCTGTGGGGCCTGGGGCTGACCCCCACCCAGCCTGGGCCCCCACACTCTGGCACAGGCCCTGCCTCTCCTGCTTCTCCCTCAAACACACATGGGGACGGGCCTGGGATGACCTGGGCAGTCCCCACTCCTGCCTGCTGGCAGCCTACGGGCCCCCACTTCTGCTTAGGGCCCACCCTCCAGAGCTCCCTCTGCTTAGAGCAGACCCTCCAGGTTCCACCCCGTGCTTAGGCCTGGCCCACCCCTGCCTGCTGGTTAGTCACCAAATCCTGAGCTCCAAGGTGCAGAACTGAGCACTATGGTCCTGGCACCCCTGGGCCAGGTAGGGTGGGCCACGCCCCAAGGTGCTGTCCCTCCCCAGTCCTCACACTGGAAGGATCTGCCTTCATCCTTGGGGGCTGTCCCCTCTGCTATCCTTCCCACCTGAGCACAGGTTCTTGGGAGGCTGCACTGAGGGTGCAGGACACTACCCTGCTTCCGCACCAGGTAAGGCAGTCGGAAATCCAGGTCGAGACCTGGAGGTCTCTGTCCTGTGGACACTGGCGACTACCTGGTAAGTGCCAACACGCACCCAGTCCAGGTGGCCAGCACGACTGCACCCTGAGCTCCATCCATGGCCCAGCTGCACCCTAGTTGTGTCCATGTCCCAGATGACCCAGGTTGGACATGCAGGAGGGGACAGCTGCAGAAACCCTCCCGCTGAGCTGTGCCCGCAGCCCATAGCCATGGTGCCTCATTAACCACATTTTCAGGTGTCCCCAGAACTCTAAGGAACATGTGTGTTTGCTAGCCTGGGATCCCCACTGTCCCACTGTTCCCTGTGACCACAACCCCCATGCCCAAGCCATCACACAAGCTCTCCTGAGCAATGGCCCTCCATCTGCCGAGCTGAGGGGACCTCCCTGCCGGCTGTCACAATTCTCGCACAGGGCATCAGGCTGCTGTCACTGACCCCCTACCCGCTATGCCTGTCCTGCACAGGGGGAGCCCTAGGTGCCCTCGTCACTGCCCACCTCGGGCTGTGCTCAGCTCTGGACCTCAGCTCTAGGATCCTGTCCCCTTCCCACCAATGGCCCATGCAGAAGTCGTGAGCTGGCCCCAGCCATGAAGACTCATGTGGACAATGAGGCATACAGCACCCTCCAGCTCCAGCACAGGGCTGACAACACAGCCCCTGAACCCCGCCTTCCCAGAGTCTCCCCAGACTCTTCAAAGCCTGAAGGACAGAGCCATGATGACGATGTCCCCAAGTGCATGAGGGACATGGAGGACATGTGCTGTCAGGACCAGGTGGGGCCAAGCCCAGAATTGCCCCCTCCGCCCTGCACCTCCCAACAATTCCCGAGGTGCCCCAGTTCCTGAATCAGACTGACCCACAGTGCCCCACGGTCACAAGCCCCGCAGCTGGGGGCAGCTGAGCTCAGCTGCAGCCCCTCCCCCCGCCCCAAGGGCTCTGCTCTGTATCAGCCCCCACTGCCAGATAAGCCGTGCCAGAATGTGGCACCCCTCCCCACCACACATGGTCACCTGCCAGACAAGCAACCAGCCAAGGCAGTCACAGGGCAGTCACTTGGGGAGTTACAGGACCGTCAGTCAGTCACCCAGCAATCACAGGACAGTCGGACAGTCACGTGGCAGTCACAGAACAGTCACCCAGGGGAACCACAGGATAGTCACTTGGGGAGTCACAGGACAATCACCTGGAGAAGTTACCCGGGGGAGTCAGGCACTTACAGGCACTATTCAGTCAATGAACAGTCACACAGACTGGGAAAATCATAAAGAAGGAAAAGAAAAAGTCATACCATCAAATGGGAGAGTGACAAGGGTCAGGCACATAATCACGTGGACAGACAGACAGCTACACAGTCACACAGCCACCACTGACAGTTGCATGGACAGTCACATGGACACTCACAGTCACGCTGACAGTCACAGTCACGCTGACAGTCACAGACAGTCACACTGAGAGTCACATGGGCAGCCACACTGCCAGTCGCACAGACAGCCACACTGACAGTCACACAGACTGCCACACTGACAGGTACAAAGACAGCCACACTGACAGTCACACAGTCACACTGACAGTCACAGACAGTCACACTGACAGCCACAGTTACACTGACAGTCACAGTCACACTGACAGTCACAGACAGTCACACTGATAGTCACATGGACAGCCACACTGACAGTCACACAGACAGCCACACTGACAGCCACAGACAGTCACACTGACAGTCACAGACAGTCACACTGAGAATCACATGGGCAGCCACACTGCCAGTCGCACAAACTGCCACACTGACAGTTACAAAGACAGCCACACTGACAGTCACACAGTCACACTGACAGTCACAGACAGTCATACTGACAGTCACAGACATCACACCGAGAGTCACATGGATAGCCACACTGACAGCCACAGTCACACTGACAGTCACAGACAGTCACACTGAGAGTCACATGGACAGCCACACTGACAGCCACAGACAGTCACACTGACAGTCACAGACATCACACCGAGAGTCACATGGACAGCCACACTGACAGCCACAGTCACAATGACAGTCACAGTCACACTGAGAGTCACACAGACAGCCACACTGACAGCCACAGACAGTCACACTGACAGTCACAGACAGTCATACTGAGAGTTACATGGATAGTCACACTGAGAGTCACACAGACAGCCACAATGACAGTCACACACACTGCCACACTGAGTCACAGAGACAGTCACGCTGACAGTTGCAAGACTGTTGCATGGATAGTCACACAGAAGCACAGAAGAAAAGTCACAGACACCCAGTCACATGGACAGTCACATAGACAGCTACACAGTCACATAGTCACATGGACACACAGTCTCAAGGACAGTCAGATGGTCACAGAACAGATGTATGGATAGTCACATGGACAGTCAGGCTCACATGTAGTCAGGTGGACAGTCCTGTGCTGGGCTGAGGGGTTGGGGTGCCTATGAGGTCTGCTGACATAGTGGGCTAGTGAGAGGCTGGCATCACCACAGGGCCCCCCGCAGAGACCCACCACAGGGACCCCTGCCCCCTCCTGCAGGACAGTGGCAGCACCAGTGCCTGACATTGCTGAGCTCCCAGGACACAGTGACCTCCTGCCCATTAACACCGGGCTGTCCTCTGCCACCCTGGGGTATAATGTCTGGCCCTCAATATCAGACACTGGCAACGTCCAGATCCTGCCCACCCAGACGAGCCATAACGGTCAACCCCCATTATCAGCAGTGGGACTTGGGGACCCATCTTAGCCCTGAGTGTCACACATTTGGGGCACATGCTCCCCATTCCCAGACACTTGCAGGCACCGTGAGGTGCTCCACACAACGTGGTGGGACACCCCTGGCAGGGGCAGGAGGAAGACAGGTGGGCTGCACGGGGGAAGCGTCTGGGCAGTGCTGACAGGAAGTTAAGCAGCCGTGGTGCTGGAGCACCAGCATGAGTCAGCTGCGAGGCCCCGGGTGCTGCACATCAGCCTCAGCCCCCTGCACCTGCAGCACAGCCAAATCCCCCGGGCTCCCAGGCCCCTTTGCCACAGAGGGACCTCAGGACAGCAGGTGGGGGCTGGCTGGAGGCTCTGCAGGAGCCCGCCTGGGCCTCCACAGAGACAACGGCCCGTGGCCCCGCCAGCAGCTGGGGGGCTGTGAGGTCAGATGGGCCGACCTGGTGAGGGGCGCCCAGAGCTTGGGAGCACCTCAGGGCAGCGGAGCAGGGCCCCTGCCAAGGAGGAACAAGGGTCCTGGAGCAGGAGAGGACGGAGGGTCCAGGGCAGGCGAGGGTGGGGCCACATGCACCATAGGGTCAGCCCAGAACTGCACGGCTGAGGACAAGCCCAGAACTGCACAGCTGATGGGTCCAGAACCACACAGCTGACAACGAGCCCAGAACCACACGGCTGACAACGGGCCAGTACAGAACCGCACAGCTGACGCCGGGCCGGCCCAGAACCACACGGCTGACGACGGGCCCACCCAGCATTCCTAGGAGCCCAGCCAAAAGCCTGCCTCAACATAAAGTCCCACCTGCAATAGCTCCCACCCAGGACCCACCACCCACCCCTGCCCAGCCCCGTGAGGAGCCAGGACAGAGGCCAGTGTGGGGCCTAGGGAGTGACGCCCGTCTCTGGCGAGACACTGCTGTGCGCCTCCATCCCGCAGGGGAGGCCACACAGCCCTGCAGCACTCAGGGACCCACGGACATGGTGCTGACCAGCCACATCAGGCAGGAGCCCATGGGTGTAATGGTAACTTGGGGCTGGCAGGAGGCGCCCTCGTGCCCTGACCCCATCTCAGCGCCATGTGGCCCTGCCTGCGTGTGTCCATACGTCTGCACATCTATCCATGTGTGCCTGTCCATCTGTGTGTTCATACTCTGCACATCCATCAATGTGTGTCTATCTGCCTGTCTGTCTGTGTGTCCATACATCTGCACATCTATCCGTGTAATCCATCTATCTGTGTGTCTATACGTCTGCACATCCATCCATCCATGTGCGTCCATCTGACTGTCCATCTGTGTGTCCACACATCTGCGCGTCCATCCATGTGCGCTTCTGTATCTGTCTGTACATCCACCCATGTGTGTTCGTCCGTCCACCTATCTCAGGGACCTGCAGGACAGACTGGCTGTGGGCCAGCAGGGCCCTCACTCACGTGCCAGGCAAGAGGCATCTGGGCAGACGGCTGACTGCAGGAGAGGCGGCAGCCCTGGACAGCCGGGGCAGCTTGAGGCCGGGCTGCTCCAGTTCTCCCTGGGGCCACTCCCAGGCACCCAACTCCAGCACCACAGAGGAACTGCCCATGGACTGAGCAGGGCAGCAGCAGCCCACCCACCCACCTGCCCACTGGGGGTCTCAGGTCTCCCTCACCCAATAACGGCCCAAACTTTCTGCCTCAGTGGGCAGAGAGTGTCCCAGGAACACAGCTGCCCCCTACTGTGGGCATCCATGGGAGAAAAGGGCACTGGGGTGGCCCATGGCGGAAGGAAGGGCACTGGGGGGGCCATGGAGGAGGAGAGAGCACTGTGTGGGTCCATGGGGTAAGGGTGGACACTGTGGGGTCCAATGGGGGTGGGGAGGTGGCTGTGGGGTCCAAGGGGGAAGGGATGGGCACTGTGGGGGTCCATGTGCCCCCATGACTGACCAGCAGGTGGCCCACTGCCTCCACCTGGACCCTCTTCAGGAAGCAGCTCAGACCTGTCCTGACTACAGGCAGCCCAGCTCAGCCACCAGGTGCCCGCGGTGGCTTCAGTGACCAAGCCTGCCTGGACTCCAGGGTGCATGCAGCCGAGGCCGTGCCAGGCTTGCCCGAGCGGAGGAGCTGAGAGCAGGCTCCTGCAGGCGGCGGGCAGCCAGACACAGGCCCCGACTCGGTTCCAGGACCTCGCCCCACACTGCCTCCCTGCAGCACTCAGGGCTGAGCCGAGCAGGGACACACAGAGCCCTGAACAGACAGCGGCCGCACGCTGGGGTCACCACTGCCCGGCCCCTGGCAGTCCGGCTCAGGCAGGAGCAGGGGCGAGGGGCCCACGGGACGGACACCCCTGCGGGGAGCATCCAGCTCCTTCCCAGACAGCGCAGCAGGGGCAAGGCCCAGCGCCCCCTCAGCCTGCCACACCCTCTCGGATCCTGGGTGCTGGCCAGGCGGGAGTCACCCTGGGGACCTGCCCTTCCTGAAGGCCTCAGGCCACAGAGGAGCTGCCGGGTGTGGCCAGAGCAAGGGCCTGGCTCTCCCTGCAGGGGCCTGGAGAGTGCCTGCAGCTGAACGCAGAGTAGGCCCTGGAGACCACCCTCTCCAGCAGCCACAACCCCGCAGCAGCAGTCTCCAGGCTGGGCATCCTACACAGCTGCCCCTGACCCCAGAGCCACACCTCTCAGTAATCCAAGTGGAGAGGAGCCGAAGGGAGAGGACAGGGCTCAGGCACTTCCCTGTGTGCAGCTGCTGGAGTGTGATCCCCGCACCCAGGGGGTCCCCCAAGCACTTCCAGGAGTGATCCCTTAGCACAGAACCAAGAATAAGCCCTGAGCACTGCCAGGTATAGTCCCTCGCCAAAAAAAGAGTCCAGTGAAGAGAGAAACATGGGGCTTGAGAAAAGTGTGTATCTATGCATGTGTGTGGGCGCATATTTGTGTGTCCCTATGCTCATTTAGATACGGGTGCGGGTATATATTCATGCATGTTCCTGACATTTATGTGTGCATGTACATAGTTGTGTGCATGTGTGAATGCACATATTGCGTGCACTGTGTAGGTACATGTATTCATGTGGACTTACAATGATGTGTGCATGTGTGTGGATGCATGTATGATGCATGTATGTGGGTATACATTGATGTCTGTGTACTATGTAGGGGCACTTAGATGTACATGTGTTTAGAAGTACATGTATGTCGATTTACATTGATGTGTGAATGTGTGGATGTATACTGATGTGTGCATATATACATCTGTGTGCAGATGCACGTACAGATGTACATCTTATGTACATGCATATAGATGTATAGTTATATGTGTGTACATCTCTGGGGATATATGTGTGCATGTATATGCATCTTTGGTGATATTGATGTGTGCATGTGTGCATGTAGATCTGCATGGATGTACATATGTGGGTATATACTTATGTGTGCATGTGTGCAGATGTATGTGCATGTGTGGATATATACTGATGTGTGTAGACAGACATCTGTTGTGCATGTATGTGGATATACATGTGCATTATGTGTGTGTACAAATGTGTATGGATGTACATCTATATGTGCATTATATAAGTATACAACTGTGTGTGCTTTTGTGCATATTCATATGCATCTTTCTGGTTACATGTTTGTGCATATATATTTGTGAGTGTCCACTTACATGTCCCACATGTGTTTACATGCACTTTTATTGTGTGGGTGAACATTTATGAAAGGGTTACGCATTATCTATGTGCATGTCTGTGAGACCACATTTCCATATGCACTGTGTCAGTGAATTTATGCTGCATGTGTCTGTACATTTACACATATGTGTGCTGCATATTTACAAGTGCCCAGCTATTGCATCTGTGTGCATATATTGTATGTGAATGTGTGCCCATAGGGTTACATGTGTGTACAGAGATCCACATGTGCATATATGTTTTGTGGGGGGTGTTCACACTCTACGTATGCGCGGCTAAATGCCCACCAGGAACACTAAAGTGTGCATATTGGTGTGGATGTGTGTGGGTGTCTCTGGGGTGCTGTGTATTCAGTTAGATAGAATGAGGAGTACAGGGAGGGGCCCCGAGCCCCCAGTGCTTTCAGTGTGGAAGTCAGTCACACGCCTTCTAGGTATCTGAGGGGAAAAGGCCCTCTCCTCCTTTTCAAGGAACACAGGAGTACCCTGAAAAACAAGTTTTGCTGAAATTCAAAACTATCTTCCAAGTGAACCCTGAAGACTGCCCAGGCGGCCTCCAGAAACCAGCACCTTCCACGAGGGCCACTTTGTAAGAGGGTCTTGGCTGGCTCTTGTTCTGGCCAGTTCCTGGAGGCCCACAGTGGTGAGAACGGGGTGAGGGGTGGGCCCCAGGTCAGGGAGGGCGGGAGTGTGCTGATGTGACCGGTGCAGAAGGGGGGAGGGGTGATACGGGAGGCAGCCAGGGCTCAGTGGGCGTGGCCAGCACTGCTGCTCCTCAGCGGAGCCCCATACCCCTCCAGGCCCCATACTTACCGCACCCCCTGGAGTTGCTATCTCTGCCCTCCCCTCCCCAAGCTCTGGAGAGATGCAGGACGATCGAGTCCAAGTACCAAGCGACAAACAAGCGGGAGGATGGGAGAGACAGGGCATGAGGGAGAAGGCATCTGGGTGAACAGAATATGGGGTGGGAGGGACAGGGCACGGGGGCAAGGCATCAGGGGGACAGGGCATGGGGAAACAGGGCATCCGGGCACACAGAGCATCAGGGGAACCAGGCACACATCCTCTTGTGCCAACAGGCTGGGTCTCGGGGCCTCTGTCCTGAGCCCACTGCGGGCCTCCTGAGCACAGGGTGGCCACACTCCCTGGCTGGGACTGGACAGGCCCCACTTCTGCCAGATGTGACCGGTGAAGCCCTGAGGTGGGTGCAAACAGGACCCTTCCAGGGCGGGTGAGATAGGAGGGTGAGGTGAGTCTGAACTCGGCTGGACAGTGCCACATCTGAGGCTTGGGCACCGCACTGCCGCAGACTGCCCCCTGCGCCCTGCACCCCGAGCCCCTCCGCGGGGTCTCAGGGCGGGTGGGCGGGCTGGGACAGCGGTGGCCCGGTGGGCAGACCCAGGTGACTGGGCGGCGCGGGCCGGACCTACCTCCCGGCTGCGGCCCCGCATTGTTCCCGCGGCCAGCGGGCGCGCGGGCGCGGGCCGCATGGTGGGCAGTGCGGGGCCGGGGACTGGGCGCCGGGAGCCGCGCGCTCGCGGCATTGTTTCCGGCGCCGCATCAAAGGGGCCGCGCGCAACCCGACACCGCGCGGCCGCCGACGGGCGCACAAAGGCGGCTCGGACCCCGCGCCCCGCGCCCCGGCGCGCCTTACCGGGCTCCGCGGACGCCGCGCCGACCCCCAGCAGCACCACCAACCGGGCGAGCACGTCCAGGAGGCGCCGCGGGCGCGGCCGCAGCCAGGGCCACCTGCGGGAACAGAGCCCGTTCAGCGCCCCGCGCCCCGCGCCCCCCGCCGGCCCCGCTCCGCGCCCCGCCGGCCCGCACCTCGGCGCCATGCTCCGCCGCCCACCGTCGCACGGATGCTGCGCCCGGGTCGCCAGGAACCCGCTGCCCGCAGCTCGGGCGCGCCGGGCCGGGGGCGGGGCCGGTCTGGGGCGGGGCCTGGGCGTGGTCTGGGCGGAGCGAGGGCTCGTGGGCGGCCCCGGGCTGGGCTGGAGGGGCGGGGCCTGTGTGAGATGGGTGGGGCCTATATTGAGGGCGGGGCCTGAGCTGGAGGGGCGGGGCCGGGTGAGCCTGGAGGGGGGCGAGGACCCGGAAAAGGGTGTCTGGCCGCTCCCCCGGGTCCTAGCACCCCACACCCTCCCCGAGGTGCTGCCAGGAGCGCACGTGCGCTCTGGCCAAGCCTCTGTCCAGACCCCCGCGTGACCGCGCCCCAGTGGCCTGGGAAGGTGTCTGGGGCGGGGGAAATCCCCGGAGCGCGGGCCAGGAGTCTGGAGAACCAGCCCCTGTCAGTGGGGCACCGCGACTGTCTCAGCCCAAGCCCGCGCAGTGGGGGCGACCGCAGAACAAAGAGAAGCAGACCCGCTCTCCTCCACCCCGCAGAAGGCGTACAGCCTGGAGCGCCTGTGCATGGGCCCTCCTTGGACCCACAGACCCTCACACCCACCCACAGAAAAATCTAGGAAGGTTCATCCCAGCACCCTTGTCCACCTACCGGGCTCCTGCCGGGGCCAGACCTATATCCATCCGGGGGCCTCACAGGGACCTCACAACACTCCTCTGCCCGCCCCCCGCCCCCCTCCCCCCCTTCCCTGCCCTTCCCCTCGGAGGGCTGCCGAGCCATGGGTCTCCCCAACAGCCTCTCTGAAGGCCAACCTCCTTGCCTCGGATCCCAGGCCCTGCCAGGCCCCTCCACCCACCCAGCACTGCCTGTTTCCTTTCTGCGTCCCTCCATCAGGCTTCAGGGAGGGCAGTGGTCAGAGCAGCGGCCAAGCATGAGCAAGACCAGTTTGCAGATGGAGTGTTCAGTACCCCCACTGCCCTGTTCCACATGCAGCTGTCTATGCTGCATGTGTGTGCTGATGTGTGTGTATACATGTATCTGTGTGCTGGTGTGTGTATCTGGTGGCATGTGTGCACGTCTATGGGATGTGTGCACGTCTACGACGTGTGTACATGTGTATCTATGGTGTTTGTGCATTGGTGTGTGTGCATTGATGTGTACATGTGTATCTGTGGTGTGTGAACGTGTCTGTTGTGTGTGCGCATATATTTATGGTATGTGTGTTCATATCTGTGGTATGTGCTCTAGTGTGTGTGCATGTGTGTCTGTGGTAGCATGAGTGCGTGTGTATCTGGTGGCATGCTGCATGTATGTCTTGGTGGTGTACACGAGTCTGTAGTGTGTGTAGTGGTATGTGTTGTGAGCATGTGTCTGTGGTGCATGTGTGTGCTGATATGAATGTATGTGTCTGTGGTGGCATGTGGGCTAGTGAGTATGCACTTGTCTGTGATGACATGAGTGTACATGTGTCTATGAGGATGTATACACATATCTGTGACAACATGTGCATGTGTGTCTGTGCATGTATGCTTGTGGTATATGTACATGTGTGCCTGATGTGTGTGGTGTGTGCATGTAACTGTACATGTGTTTCTGGTATGTGCACATGTATGTACTTGTGTGTCATGGTGTGTGTTTGTGGTGTGTGCGTATGTGCACTACACATATCTGTGGTGTCTGTACATGTGTCTGTATGCATTGTGTACATGTTTGTTGAAGTCTCTAGTGTGACTGTGTGTAGTATGTGCATGGATGCACTGTTAGGCATGTGTATATGTGTGTGCATAGAAGGGTGGGAGGGGGGTGCATGTGTCTTCTCAGAGCGGATCTGAGGCCCTTTCATCTGTGCTCCTCGCCCCCACCCTTCTGCTTCTCCAGGCTGACCTGGCCGACCCGCCATTCCTGGAATTGTTCTGAGCTGACTCGAAGGGGCTCCTGCACTCCGGAGACAGAAGTCGGGGGCTGTCTGTAGCAGAGGGTGTGACTGGGGCCAGCGGGGGGAGGGGCATGCTGTGGGAGAGGGGCACACAGCTTTCCCACAGGCTAAGACAAGAAAGACCAGATGTGGCATGTGCTGTCCTTCTGTCCCCAGAGGTGGCAGGTTCCTGTCATCCACTGGAGAATCAAGGGGGAAGAAGGACCGCAGTGGGAGCAGGTTGAACACAAATATCGCAGATGTGTCTGTTTCACGGGCCCTGGACCAGGCAGGCCTGCTGGGTGCAGCGGGCCAGGCAGCTTCACCTGTGACCCACAGCTCCCAGCCCGTGGCTCTCCCTACGGGCTCAGGGTCCTCAGAAACCCCCTCACAAGTGGGTCCCTTCAGCCCTCCAAGGTCCTCTGCTTGCACCTTGTCATTGGGGCGCCCACATGCCCAGCAGCTCAGGGAGTTTGGCTCCAGCTGAGCTCTGGACACCTCGCAGTGCCCCCACAATCTGCTCAGGCGAGCAGGAGGGAGGGGTTGGGGAGGGAGAGGACAGTTCCTGGGATAAAATTTGTCCCAGAGTCACCTCCCGGCAGGAAAGAAACGAACAAACTGTGGTGGGGGTCAGGAGCATGCCAGGGGGCCCTACTTCCGGCCGCTGAGGGACCGTCCCTACAACACAGCCCCAGTCTGTGTGTCTTAGCACCCTCTCCTTTCCAGCCCAGGAAAGTGCTCAGCTTTGCTGAGTCATAGGAGGGGGTCCCCAAGTCTCAGGGCTCTGTCTAACTTCCAGGACATTCTTGCGTCCGGACGGCCTGACCCCAGAGAACTCTTAGCCCTTAGCAGAGTCCAGATGGCCTCCAAGGACTCCAGCCCAGCAGCCCTAACCCCAGGCTGAGTGACCCACAGTGCTGAATAACCCACACCCCAACTCCATCGCTCTCACAGCAGGGCTAGCCACACGCAGGGCCTGTGACCCGGCCCTAAGTCTCGTCTCCAGGATCCAGAACAGGCATCTACACCATGGTCACCCTCATCACAGCCCCTCAACACCACAGACCAGCCTCAAAACAGCCCATCTGCACCACAGCCACCCTCACAGCAGCCTGTCTACATCGCAGTCGTCGCCCCTCAACACCACAGACCAGCCTCAAAACAGCCCATCTGCACCACAGCCACCCTCACAGCAGCCTGTCTACATCACAGTCGTTTCCACAAGAGCTTGTCTACACCACAGCATACCCTTACAACAGCCCATTTGCACCACAGCATCCCCCCGCAACAGCCCACCTACACCACAGCATCCCCCCGCTACAGCCCACCTACACTGCAGCATCCCCCCGCAACAGCCCACCTACACCGCAGCATCCCCTTACAACAGCCCACCTACACCACACCATCCCCTTACAACAGCCCACCTACACCACACCATCCCCTTACAACAGCCCACCTACACCACACCATCCCCTTACAACAGCCCACCTACACCACACCATCCCCTTACAACAGCGCACCTACACCACAGCATACCCTTACAACAGCCCATCTGCACTACAGTATACCCTTACAACAGCCTGTCTATACCACAGCCAACCTCACAACAGTGCATCTGCACCACAGTCTCACTTGCAACCTACCACTTTTGGTTTAATTTTCCGTAAGGACTAGGCACGCTCCTAATCTTGTTCTTTATTCATTGGTTCATTTCTCAGCCCACTTTCATCACTGAACTTAGGAACTTAGCCTGAGGAGCCAAAGGGAGTGGAGGGAGGGTGGAGTGTCTGCCCTAGGCGTCTAGAGTCAGGCTACAGTGGCCGGCGCTCGATGTCCACACAGGCCAGCTCGTTCTCCGCTTCCCAAAGACGCATTTCCCCAACACCACCCCAAGGCACGAGGCAGAGGACTCACCCCTTGGCTTAAAGGAAAACAGATGGAAATGGAAACAGAGGCACAGCACTGACAGGGGAGGGAGTTGAAGATGGGCAGCGACTGTGAAGATCAGGAAGGACAAGGGAGCACCCAGGGAGCCTGGAAGGACCTGGAGGGAGAGAGGGGACAGGCCCTGCCCCTGCCCCTGGCCAAAGAAGGGCCTCTGTCGGGGGCAGAGCCTTTCCAAGCAAGGCTCCTGTCCGAAACGTTGGTGCAGAGCAGGCGTCTAAGGACACATAACAGGTTTGTTGAGGGCCGGCTACACTAAAAACTATCCACCAACCAGGACGATCCGCCACAGTGATCGTTTGAATCCAGTCTCACCAGTGAACAGTCAGAGTGGGCTGCATATTGACAGAAATGGTCAGACTGAACTTTGAAAACAGAAAAGCAGGGGGTTGGTGCGATGGCACAGCAGGGCGGGTGCTTGCCTCTCGAGCGGTTTGATCTCCAGCACCACATATGGTCCCCCGAGCACCAGTAAGAGTGACCCCTGAGTGTAGAGCAAGGTGTAAGCCCTGAGCAGCGCCAGGTGGGCCCACGATAAAAAGTAACACCCAACTTCATTATTTTTATCAGAAACCCAAGTTTAGATACAGAACATAGATTTCAATTGCAAGGGGTAGGAGGGTCATCAGGAGCGAGGCAGGAGGGCACCAGAAGGACAGAATACTCCTGAGTGAACACACCTCCCAGGGGCTGCCACTCCCGGGAAAGGAGGCTGGTGGGACTGACAGACCCGCTATGAGCTCCAGAACGTTGCTCCACACACAAGTTACAGAAGGCGACAGCACCCACCCGAGCGGGCTGATACCCACAAAACACTCAGGCGGACGTCTCCACGACAGTCAGTCTCCTGGGCTGCCAAAGGCTCCTTTACTCGTCACAAACAGCATCCATCATGTGAAGTGCATACTTCGGGCAGCAGGAACACAGGCCAAAGGTCTGTATCTCCAAGGTCTTCAAGTATTGGGAAATTCTAAGCAGCATCTTTCTAAATAAGTCAGATGTGAAAAGAGGCGCCTCAGTGAAATATAATATGTCTACATTAATTGAAAATATGAAACCTATGAAACCCTGTGGGAAGCCGTTTACCAGCGCCCGCAGCAAGGTCAGCGCGTTGAAGCTCGGACCCTCCTCCAGAGGCAGGGCGGGCTGGAGGCCGGGCAGGCCGCCAGGGCAGAGGCCACGAGGACGAGGCAAAGCCGCCGGCTCGGCTGCTTCTGTCTGAGACATGGCCGGACCCAGGCGGCAAAGAAACAGCAACGGGACCATGGCCTGACTTTCTGCCAGCTGAGGCCCGGGACCCGCGCCCCCTGACCACGCACCGGGACCCGCCCAGGGCCTGTGGGGAGACAGCCGGGCCTCTGGCGGGCAGTGCCCACAGGCAGCTGCGCTTGGTCCCGCGCACTCGCCGCCTCGGGTATTTCTGGAAGCGGGGTGAGGCGGGGGCGAAGGGAGCCAAGACCCCACACTGGCCGCCCCCTCCCCCACTCATGGGGCTTGACCCTCGATGCCCCCTGAGGCAGCAGGA
Organism: Sorex araneus; assembly: GCF_027595985.1. Taxonomy (NCBI): domain Eukaryota; kingdom Metazoa; phylum Chordata; class Mammalia; order Eulipotyphla; family Soricidae; genus Sorex; species Sorex araneus. The sequence continues at coordinate 50,785,832 of NC_073303.1, forward strand.
CACCGGCTAGGCCCAGTGTGACCCGTGTGGAGGGCAGGAGAGGCGGGCAGTGCCCAGCAGGAAGGACCGTGGGCCCGGGCAGGGTGGGCTGCTCTCTAGTCCCCGCCCGCTCTCTCCGGGCTCCCCAGGGCAGAGGTGCAGGGGTGACTCACGCATCCCTAAACCCACGCCAGGGCCTCCTACACAGAGCAAGGGGAAGCTGTGGGGCCGCAGGTGGGAGCCTGCTCCCATCCCCGCACCCCTTTCCTCTGAGCTCAGGCCCCCGCACATCTGCTTCCCGTTTTCCTGTTTTCTGGCCTGGCCCCCTTCTCTCCACCCAGCCTGCCCCTGGGGGCTTCTGTGCAGAAGGAAAAGGAAAGGGAGGTTCAGGGCTGGGCAGTGGGGCAGGAGGTGGTGCGGCCTTGGCCCAAGGCCCATCAGCCATCTGCTGGGCGGTGGGGGGCGTGTGTGTCCCCAAAGGAGTCTTGGTGTTAAGGGTGTTAAGAGCCCCGGCACCCCACATGGTCTCCCAAGCCTGCCAGGAGTGACCTCTGAGGGCAGAGCCAGCCCTGAGCACCACCCGGGAGTAGCTCAACACCCCCCTAAAAAAAAGGGCACTTGTGGAGGGCTTCTGAGGCCAGCGGGCAGCCACCAGGTGTGGGGACACAAGAAGGGCAGCCAGGAGGAAGGGAGCCAGTGCCCCAGCTCACCTCCACAGCTGGACAGCCACACGTCCGGGGGCCTCTGGCCATGGGGTGAGTCTGGTCACTCTCCCTGGCCTCATCACCCCAGCTTCATGCCTAGCTGTGAGCCAGCATCCTGGCCTGCGGGGTGCATGGCGGTCCCAGAGAGGACCAGCTTCTGCCCTGTCTGTACATGCACCGCCCATGCAGGGCGGGAGACACCACCCTCGGTGTAGGCACGTGGTGTGGGCACTCGGCCTGGTCATTCAGCACAAGCACTTGCTGTGGACACTCAGTGTGGACAAAGCATGGACACAACATGGACACTCAGTGTGGCACTAAGTGTGGGCACTCAGCATGGGCACTCAGTGCAAGCACTTAGTGTGGATAATCGGTGTGGACACAGTATGGACACTTGGCATGGACACTTGATGTGGGCACTTGGTGTGGACACTCAGCATGAACACTCAGCATAGACAGTCGGCATGGATCCTCAGCATGGACTCTTGACCCCTGGCACTCAGAAGCCACCCCTGTCCTTGGCCATGGCTCTGCCTCACAAGGCCACCAGTTGTCCTGACACCACGAGGCCCAGGAGGAGGCGAGTGTGCAGCACTGTGACTGCAGGGGACCCTGAGGCCTGAAGTGTCCCCTGAAGAGACAGCTTGGGGGGCGTCCAGGAGTCTGTTCCCCCCACTTCCAACATGAGGGGGTTGTCTCAGGTTGTGGCCTCCAGAGCAGGGCCTCCCTGCTGGGAGCCCCTGGGAGAGGAGGGCCAAGCCCTCTCCTGGCGTCAGCCCTTGCCCCTGTATAAAGCCCGTCCTGGAGAGGTGGGAGCACTGAGCCCAGGGGCTGCATCCAGGATGGACTCAGGAAGGAGAACAGGAGCCAGGGCAGAGGGCATAGCTCAGCACTGAGTCACGGCAGCTGGGACCAGGCACTCAGAAATAGCTGGGACTTTCTCAAGGTCACAGCGACTCGAAGCTATTTTCAGGCATCCAGAGCCGACTCCTGCTCTCCCCAGGACCCTCGGGACAGTGGGCGCCCTGGTCCCTTCTGGCAGCATCCTGCAGGATTGGGCCAGGCCGGAGCCCAGGCTCCGTCCCAGACACGGGGCAGCAGCCGAGCCGGCGTGTCTGCAGGCCAGGCCAGTTTGGAGGCTGTGGCAGAGGGGCACAGGCTGGGACCCAGGACACTGGCTAAGGGACAGACCCCACCTCTCATCCAGTCCCTGGCGGCTCCTCCTCGGGCTCCAAGCCAATGCAGGGATCAGAACGGGCCATGCCAGCCTTGCTCTGAGCCCCCCGAGTTGAGAATACCCACATCACCAAGCCTGGTTCTTGGGGAGCACAAACGTGTCTGAGAAGCTCAGCCACGTGCACTCTCTGAATCCGTAGAATCTTCTGGAACTCTCAGCCCTCCCCAGCAACAATCCTGGGGCTCTCACTTCACCTCTGGAGCCCTATGGCTTTACTGAGGAGGGTCCATCTCTGTAGCAAAGCTGACCATGGCCTCCAATAGCTTTGGTGAGGGCCCTGCGTACTCATGGGACTTGGGAGAACCTCCAGAACATGAGGAACGGCCTTTCCCTCATCCACAAGCGTCACCTCAGCCTCTCTCACCCCTTAGCACTGGGACGCCCTGCCCAGGAGGCTGGGGGGCCATGCCCTGCCCTTGCTCCCTCAGTCAGAGGGGAGCCTGCAGTGGGCTTGGCTGTACCCTTCCGTATCGCTCCCTTGCCACCGCCACCCACCGCTCTCGGTCTGCCTCCCGCACACACCCGTCCCTCGCCTCCATCTCCCCATCTCTGTTTCCCCATCCCTGTCTCTCCCGTTTCTAGCTCCACCCCTTCTGCACCCCCCCTCCCACTCCCCCACCGCATGCCTCTCACCGCATCTTGGCCCTGACTTCATCTCCACTTTCTGTGGCCCGGCCTTGAGCTCTGCTCCCGTGACCTTATCCAGCACCAGGTGGTCTGTGAGTTGGCACAGACCCTGGGAACGGCCCAAGGTGTCCAGCCGCACCGCACCTGGCGGCACCGAAGTCCTGCTGCAGCCCCTTGGCCGAAGCACCAAAACCCCAAGGAGCAGAACCTGGGCAGATTCTGGGCTGCCCTCGTGTACCCTGCATGGAGGCCCCCTGTGGCTGCCCCTGCAGAGGAAGAGGCTGCTGGGGGCAGGGGCCTGCTGACAGTGTTGTCTGATCCAGTCCCTGCAGGGCACCTAGCCCTGCCCCTTGGGGTCTGTCCTCAGAACCGCATTTCCGAAGCACAGTGGCCATGGGGGATGGACCATGTAGGCCTGGGCAGCACCGCCTGGTCCTGTGGGTCCCGCCTGCCTCTGGGCTACATGGTGGCACCACAGCTTTGCACCCCAAACACGAGGATGCATCCCTGCCTGCACCCCAAATATGAGGCCACACCCCTGCCTGCACCCCTGCGGGCCCCTGGCAGAGCTGTGCTGAGCAGGACTCGGGGCCTCCTCTCGGGCCTCCAGCTGTGGTGTGTGGGTGCCCTGAGCGTGGGGCTTGTGTGCCCGGCTTCCCTGTCCCTTCACCCTTGGCTTCGAGTGAAGCTCCTGGCTGCTTTCCTAGAATGTGGCTTTCGTTTGGGGGGAGCCAAGCATCCTCTGTTTGTTTTCCTTTGACAAATAAACATGCGCTCCAACAGATGCCAGTGCCGGCCACAGCAGGCCAGTGTGCGTGACTCAGGAACCCCCACTGGGACCCACCACAGCTTGGGCTGACCTGGGGGCTGTGCTTTAGCGAGCCCGCCCCCCCACCCCCCACACCACTGCCCACCTGCAAGGGGTGCTGGTAGGCGGCCCTAGAGTCAGACCGAGCGGGAATGAGGTGGGCAGGCTCACCCGTCCACACGCACATGTCCACACAGTGTGGCCCACACCCTGCACCTAACACACTCAGGCAGCCACACTCCCGCACGCGCCCTCCGGCCCTGTCCCAGGAGGGCCTGCCTGAGCTCGTGCTGATGAGATGACACACCCCCTGTCTGCGCACACCCCGTGCAGGGCAGCCCTGGCTCCGACCAGCAGCAGATCCTGCTCTGCTTCGCCCCAGAGCAGGGGGTGAGAGTAGGGGGGTGGGGAGCACAGGGCGGGAGCACGGGGAGGCAGCATGGGACAGGGGCATGGGGAGGGGGCACCATGAGCAGGCCAGCCCTGAAGTCTGCCCACATGTCAGGACCACCGATGGGACACAGCTCCCGCCTGCTGGGTGGGGGGTTCCTGCTTGGCTCCCCCATTTCTTCCCATTCTCACAGGGACCCTTCCCAGTCACACTGGGCCCCATCCGAAACCTGAGAGGTGCTGGGTGTCCCCTGGGGCCAGCCCGGCTGCTCATCCCTGCCCCTCCCCCCAAATGGGATTCCCGGTCGGGAGGCCTTGCAGCCTGCCCATTCGCGCGTCCATCATTACTCAACCGCAGCTTTGCAGGTATTTATTTTGTCCTTTAGACACTCAGGAAATGAGCTATTTATGTTACTGCTCGATACCCAAGTCTTATCTAGCAAAAATCTCTGAATACAAGTAGATTCGGACAAGCAAGTGGAAAGTTTGTTTCCAGAAGGGCTGCCCTAACCTGTGGCCAGAGGAAGCAGGGTCTGGGGTCTCAGACACGGCGGCACCCAATAGCACGGCCGGAGGGAGGCCCTGCGCTGTCAGCCCCACAGAAGAATCACAGCGCCAGCAGCTCTGAACAGCCCAATGGCCACCTCACCCAGCCCGCGTGTCGCCCTTGAAGCCAAGGGTCAGCCGGCCTGGGGAACCTCTTCCGGCCTCCCTCCCGGCTGGCTGAGTTCCCGTCCTGCTGGTGGCCGTCACCCCACTTCCTTCCTGGCTCCTGCTCCTGGAGCTGCACACGTCAGCCAGCCACTGTGCCGCAAGTTGCCTCATGTACCCCCCTGTCTGGCCCCTTGTGTGGCCCCACACATCCCCTGCACGAGGCCCACTTCCCCTGCACACACCCCTGCACAGTCACTAATCACCCCTACATGCACCCCAAGCCCCCTGTATATACCTCCCCTGTACAGCTACTACTCACCCCTTCATGTACCACAGACCCCTGCATTCACCTCCCCTGTACAGCCACTACTCACCCCTGCATGCACTACAGACCCCTGCATTCACCCTCCTGTACAGCCACTACTCACCCCTGCATGCACCACAGACCCCCTGTATACACCTCCCTCTACAGCCACTACTCACTCCTGCATGCACCCCACATCCCTTGCATTCACCCCTCCAGCCTCTAGCTGCAAATCTCCCTGTGAGCGAACAGACCCAGGAGCCCGGGCCGGTACCTGCAGCCCACACAGGTGTCCTGCGGGTGTAGCCCGTTCCTGAAGGCTGCTGCACCCCAGGAAACGTGCCCCAGGCTATCTGGAGTCTGAGAATGTCAGGACGGCTACAGACAGCATCAGCGGGTCCCGGGAGGGTTCCAGAGGTGGGTAGGCTGCATCTGGAGCAGGGAAGAGGCAGCGGGTGAGCGTGGAGCCCGCTGGGAGCTGAGGAATGGAGGGCGAGTCAGTGGAGGGCGTGAGCTGCTGAATGGCCGGCTGGGCAGAGAGCAGGTCCAGCACTGCACAGCCCCCAGACACTGCAGCTGCTGCAGTGCCCACGGGGTCACTGTGGAGGAACCAGCAGCCCCCCACTCACTCAGCTGGCCCGCACGGGGCCCTCGAGGCCTGGGACAGTAGCCCAGAAAGGACCCCTGCCGTCACCCCAGGGCTGTCCTGAGACTGGGCAGGGCCCAAGTCCCGAGGACAGACAAGGGCCAGGACACATCTGGGGGCACAGGTGGGTCGGGGAAGGCGCCATGGACCCACTGTGCCCCGAGCTGGACACACGCAGGTAACGTGGGGGGCGACTACCCCCACTCTGTGTCCCTGGTCCCTGCCAGGTTGGTCCAGTCCACACTCCCCTGGCCCACAGACCCCTGTGCTCACACCCTGGCCTGTGGGTGTCTGGGGCCCACAGCTCTTTTGTGGTCTCCTCGGCCTGGCCAGCGGCCATAGGGGGCGGGAAGCCCGGGTGTCCGGGAGTGCATCCTGCTGACTCACAGCTTCCATCAGCTCAGCCCCATTCTGCCCTCCTCCCCGCCCCACATGGAAAGTTCTGGCATGGGAGAAACTGCAGCTCTGGTGAATCACCCACCAGGATGGGGTGACTCATAGCCTGTATCCCTGGTGGGGGCAGTACCCCTGCCCTCGGGGTGGGGGCTGCGGTGGGTGCCCTGCCAGGCTGATGAATTTGGACCCAACCTCCCCTGGGGCAAACAATCTGAGAAGCAAGAGCGGTGTGGTGAAAGTTTGTCCAGAGTCCAGGGGACACCCTGGAGGCCAAGGCCTGTCCCTAGGCCAGAGGTACAGGGCCGTGCGGGGCCTCTGTGGTAGGGGGTGTCTGTGGGAGGGAGAGAGGGCCGTCTTGGTGGACAGTCCATGTAGGCAACACTGCATCCCTGCCATGTGACCAGATGCCTCCCACTTTCCTTCCAGAGGCTTCTCTGGGATGAGGCTCGTGGTTTGGGTCTAAGGAAGGACCCAGCAGCCATGTCCCCACCCACTCAGCAAGATGCCACATGTGGGGCCTGTTGTGGTTTCTGAGTTTGCTTCAGCCCAAGAGGGGAGACCAAGAGTCTGACACCCTCTAGGTGAACTTACCCTGTCTGGGTGCACAGAGGGGACTCCAGAGCCGACTCTCAGTGTCTGTGACCCCCACAGCCTTGTGGACTGAGGGCTGTAATGTGAGTGCTTAAGCATGGGGCTGAACAGGAGAGCATATGTGTGTGTGTGCATGTGTGTACGTGTGTAAATGTGCACACGTGTGTGCATGCAAGCATGTGTGACCATGGATGTGTGCAAGTGTGTATGTGCATGAGTACGCGTGCAATCACGTGTGCATATAGTGCACGTGTGTTTGCGCATGTATATGTGTGCACGTGTGTGTATGTGTGCATGTGTGTGCATGTTTGTGTATTGTGTGCATGCAAGCATGCGTGCATGTGTGCGCGGGTGTGTGCAGGTTGCATGAGCATGTACGTGTGTATGCATGTGTGTGTGCATGCGTCTGCGCGTGTGCGTGCATGTTTGTATGTGTACGCGTGTACACGTGGCACGGGCCCACATCTGCATCACCAGCTCCATCCTGTGAGGACCATTAGGGGCTGAGCCTCCCTCAGAGCCACTCCCACCCCTCCTCCCCTGCTGAGCTCCCGTCCACCTTGAGGAAAGCGTCGGCACACAAGGACCATAGCCCAGGTGGGTCTTTTAGGCTGGGACAAGTGGCCCTCGGGGCTATCTGCCACGCAGGACCGGCAAGCGCCCGGTGGGGACAGGGGCAGGAAGGAGGCGGCTATGCACGGCGGCCGTCCAGGCTCAGCAGCTTGTGGGCAGCGCCTGGGCCTGGGAACAGATGCGGCCCCCAGGACGCAGCTCAAGCTGCCTCCCGGGCTGTGGGGGGCGGCCCAGATGGTCACCTCGAACTGGCCTTGGATTCTGAGAACCAGCTTGGCTCCCTGCCCACCTCCCATTTCCGTGGGAATCTCAGGCCCATCAGGGAATCCCGCGGTCTCTGGGCTCCCACTAAGGACTCCTGGGGAGCGGAAAGTGGAGCCACAGTGCGGCCCGCCCCCCCCAGCTGGCCCCTCCCCGCTGGCCCCTCCCCCATGAACCCTCCCTGATGGCCCCTCCCCGATGGCCCCTCCCCCGCTGGCTCCTCCCCCGCTGGCTCCTCCCCGATGTCCCCGTCCCTGGCTGGCCCCTCCCTACTGACCCCGCCCCCCGCTGGCTCCGCCCCCGCTGGTCCCTCCTCTATGGCCCCGCCCCCACAGGTCCCTCTCGTCCCATGGCCCCGCCCCTTCTTGCCCCTCCCCCACTGGCTCCTCCCCTGACCCCCTCCCCCACGGGCCCCACCCCCACCCGTGCCTCCCGGGCCGGTCCCTGTCCTCCCCGGAGGCCATCGCCGTGTGGCCGGGAGCTGGGGGCTCCGGCGCTGCGGTGGCCTCTGCGCCCACAGGCTGGGGCGGGGGCCGCGGCCCGCCGGGGCTGGGCCAGGAAATGTCTCTGAGCGAGTCTGGTTCCAGCCCCAGCGTGCCGGTGCTGGTGGAACGGGAGCCCAGTTCCGCCCAGAGCGCGGCCGCCCCCAGGCAGATCTCACCCGCGGTGAGGGCTGCGGGCCGGCGTCCAGCCCAGGAACCAGGGAGGGGCCCTGTTCCTGGACAGTGCGGGCCTGGAGGCACATTCCTGGGGCCTGAGCTGGCTGCCCCCCCGTCATCAGAAAGGGGCTGGGGTCCCCTGATTTTCACAGGGGGCTTTGTCTCCTAGGTGCACTCTAGACCCTCCGGGCTGCCCCCCACATGCCTCAGGGTTGCCTGTTCCCCGACCCCCGACCCCCCCACCCCCGCCAGCAGGGAAAGGAGCTTTGGAGGGGGCAGCGGCACTTCTTGTCCCTGGACCTGCATGGGGACAGATGCAGCCCCAGCCCTGTGTCAGCATATCCCAGGGGTCCCTGAGGAGATGCCCCAAACCCTGAGGGTCCTAAGGAAGGGACGATGGGAGGGCAGCTGTGCCAAGACCCCCGGAGTGCTGGGTTTCTGCCCAGAGGGTCCGTCATGCAGACAGAGCTGGGTGGGGTCCCCAGGGGATCCCAAAACTTCGCACAGCCCCAGTCTGCCCCCACTCTGCCCCCTCCCCCCACCCCACCCTACATCCCCCAATCAAACCTCGAAAGGCAAGAATATCCTGCTGGCCTTAGGCCCCATGCAGGGGCTCTCAGGAGTGTCTCCCCTCAGAACTGCCCAGAGGCTGTCCAGGGCTGTCCCCCTCTGGGGAGTGTCCAGCAGGGTGCCCCCATGCCAGGAGCCGATGTGGGACACTGAGATGAAACTCCTCTCTGCGTCCTTCTCCCTGTGTGACCACCGTGGACAAATGGGGGGCAGTGAGACAGGATGGCAGGGGCCCTGGGCAAGGGGTGGGTGGGGTGTGACACCCTCACCCCCAGGCCATGGGGCCCATGGCAGACTGGGACACATGGGCCCAGCACAGCCCTACTGCTGGACTGGACACTGACCCAGCCTCACCCTCCATCCTGGCTGTCTGAGGGAGTGGGGGCCTTGAGGGGTGGGTTCTGCCTAGCAGTGCTCCTGCCCTGTGGACCCTTCTCTTCTCAGGAGTCCCACAGTCAGCCTTACACTGGGGGTCGCCTGTCCCCCCAACAACCCTTGGGACTGCAGTTCCAGGAAGAATCTGGTTGTGCTTGGCTCTGCCCCCTGGTCCCCGGCCCTGCCCTGGCCCCAGCTCCTGCTCTCCCCACTTCACCCCTTTCTCGTCCCATGTCCTGCACTGACCCTGTCTCCCCCCATGTGCATATGTGTGTGCCATGCTTATGTATGTGGGCTCATGTGGATATGTGTGTGCTTGTGTGTACTCATGTGTATACTCATGTGTGCATTCATGTGTGAATGTGTGAGCTCATGTGTGTGCTTGAGTGTACATGTGCATGTTTGGTGTGCATTCATGTGTGCTTGCATGTGCATGTGTGCATTCATGTGTGCACTAGTGTATTCATATGTGTGCAAGTGTATACTACATGTGGATTTATGTGTGACATGTGTGCTCATGTGTGCACTGTGCATGTGCACTCATATGTGACTGTGTGTTCATGTGTTTGTGTGTATGGGTTTGTGTTCATGTATTCATGAGTGCTTGTGCACATGCTGGTGTGTGAGTTTTGGTGTGTACAGGTGTGCTCATCCATGTGTATAAATGGCTCATGTGTACATGTTTTCTCAGGCACACACTGGTGTAGTTTGTATATATATGTGTGACTGTGTATATGTGAGGGTGTGTGAGTATGTATGTGAAAGTGTGTGCACGAGTGTGTGAGTGTGTGTAAGTGTATGCGAGTGTGTGTATGAGTGTGCAAGTATGTGTGTGAGTGTGTATGAATGTATGTGTGGGTGTGTGTATGAGTGTGCGAACATGTGTATGTATGAGTGTGTGTGTGTGTGAGTGTTATGAGTGGGGGTGTGAGTGTGGGTGTGTGTGCAAGAGAGTGTGTGAGTGTGTGAGAATGTATGAGTGTGAGAGTCTGTGAGTGTGTATGAGTGTATATGTGAGTGTGTGAGTGTGTGTCTATGAGTGTGTGAGTGTGTGCTTACACACTCAGGCTCCTGAGTCCCTGTGCCAACAGGCTGGGCTAACTCCCCCATCCTGCTGCCTTTTCTGCTTTCAGGCAGACTTTGGAATGTTGGTGGCATTTCCCCCCTCAATCTCTAGGCTGTTTTGTGTCGCGTGGTGGTAGTTGTGGCTTTGAGAGGAGTAGGGTGGGGTCATACCCAGCAGTGTTCAGGACTTGCTCCTGGCTCTGTGCTCAGGGATCACTCCAGGAGGCATCAGGGAATCCCCATGTGGTATGGCCACGTGTGAGGCAAGCAGGTGCCTTCAGCCTGCGCTGCCTCCCCTGAACCGTGGATGAAACTCCCAAGGGATCCTTGCAGGAAGTTCTCTGGAGAGTCCGAGGTCAATCTGGGTTTTTTGTTTGTTTGTTTTTTGCTTGTTTTTTTGTTTTTTGGGTCACACCCAGCGATGCACAGGGGTTACTCCTGGCTCTGCACTCAGGAATTACTCCTGGTGGTATTCGGGGGACCATGTGGGGTACTGGGAATTGAACCCGGGTCAGCCGCGTACAAGGCAAACGCCCTCCCTGCTGTGCTATTGCTCCAGCCCCCCACAGTGAATCTGGTGCAAAGCTGCTGTGGTTGCTTCTCACACTCAGCCTCAACCTCTGTGCTGCACTCCAGCACTGTTTCTTTCAGCCACGTGCCTGCAGAGTCCAGTGCAGTGTCCAATGTGCCCCCACTGAGTGCTCCATGCAGTGTTCGGGCGTCCCTTGGCAAGTGTCCCTGCAGTGTCCCCATTCTTTGCACTCTCCCCAACTGAGAGTCCAGATGGTGTCCTGGCACCCTGCGTGTATACACGAGGTAGGAGTAGTGGACACTGAATGTGTCAGTGAGAACGAGAGTGAGTGTGTGTGCTAGTGCGTGGACGGGGAGGGGTGAGTATGTGGGAGTTTAGAGACACTCATGTGCCCGTTGGAGGTGAGTGTGCTCATAAGGGTATGTGCCCGTTTGCACAGGAGTGCGTGTGTACATGGGTGAATATGTCTGTCCCCTCCCACCGAGGACTGTCGCTAGCGTACAGGCAGCTGCCCAGAGCAGCTAAGGGTTTGGGTTTCCTTCTCCAAAAAGAGGAAGGAAGGTGTGACACTGAGATTTCAGGGCATCTGTGATGACTCTGGCGCTAACGTGTTATGAATGTAATGTGTTACGAGTGGGGTGCGTGAGACTTGAGGAGGGCACATGTGAGATCAGCTTCCTGAAGAAGGTCTGGAGGTGGCCAGCTGCTCTGTGGGCACCAGGACTGCAGTAGCCTGTGTCTCGCCTTTGGTTTCTCTGACCAAACGTTCAAATGGACCTCGCATGCTGCAAGGACACCTCTTCTGTAACAAGTTCTAAGCCGCCGCCACCCTCCTTGGCTTGGCATTTAGCTCGGTCCCGGTCCTCCACTTAAATAGGCAGAGAAGATGGGCTGCCAGTCCCCATGACCCCAGACTGGCTGCTGTCCAGCTTCCCTGTAGAGATGCTTGACCCTCCTGCACCTCAGAACCAGGCTTCCTCCCCGCCCTGGTTCCCCGCCTTCCGCCCTCTCTGCAGCAAGTGCCTGCTGACTACTCACATTCCGTGGTGCTCATACCACAGTGAATACAGTGGCTTGGACCCCTGCCCACACTGGGCCAGGCTGAGGGGGCCCCCCTGCAGATCTGAGGCTTAGAGCTGACTCCCCTTTCTTATCCCAAGGGTCACGGGATGCTTCACTACTGGCTCCATCTGACATGCACACAGACTGGCGCCCTCCTCATATTTTCTCTCCTTCCATGGTTAGCTTTTTTTCCCAATAAATTATGTTTATTGTTAAAAAAAAAAGAGTGGGAGTGTGTACATGTGGGGGTGTTGCTGTGTGACATAGGTGAGAATGTGACTGTGCATGGGGTTGTGAATGTGACCGTGTGTGCAAATGTGTGTGACTTGTGTGACCACAAGCTTGGGATGGTGTGGGACTGCAGTGTGTGGCTGTGTGTGTGTGTGTGCGTGTGTGATGTATGACCATGTGGACCTGGTGCAGGCTGAGGGCACTGTGGCCTCCCTGGGGCTGGCAGAGCTGGGGGTCACGTAGGAGGCGGGTCTGGCTGACACGGAGACCATGCTGCCGCCACAGTGCCCACTCACCCACAGACCTCTTGGGCAGCAGGGCTGGACACTTGAGCTGTTCCCGTGACTCACTGAGTCGCAGGTTGGGGCTGGTGGGCGCGTCCCAGAGGGTCTGGCATGGGTGCCCTGAGCTCTGCCACAGCCCGCAGCATTCCAGCACATTCCACGGGGAGGGGGCAGGAGCACGGGGCCTCCCTGCTCCAGGTGTGCAGCCCACAGAGGCCCTGGGCGGGAATCTGGGCTGGGCCCAGCCCATGGTGGTTCTGGGAGCCCTGCGGGAACCCAGGGGCCTCCTACACCCCAGGGGCTGCAGTCAGGCCCGCCCTGCCCCCTCCTCGCCCAGGTTCACAGATAAACAGGCATGGAGTGTGTGTGTGGGGGGGACATGTTCAATGTGTCACCACCACCGGGGAGGAGCATGATGTGCTGGAACCTGTGGCATGTCCCTGCAGCGTGTCCCCGCAGCTGGGGGTCTCATGGTCTGGGGTGCCGGGGGTCTGGCCCTGTGCTGTGGTCCATCTTCTGCCCTCCAAGGGGCTGTTTGTTTCTGGGCCCCTGCAGTGTGCCCGAGCTGGCCCCCAGCATCACAGACCCCACTGGGCACTCCTTCAAGGGCCTGTGTCTTCTGACTGACGGCCTTGGCTGAACACTCAGACCCACCACCCGGGCGTGTCCCGGAGCCCTCAGGGCACATCAGCCTTGACCAGCCCCTGGACCCCCAACACTGGGGCTTTGTTCTGCAGCTGGGGGTCTGTGGGCGTCTGGCAGGACAGGACAGTCTCCCAGCCACAACCCCTTGGGGAGCCCGGACTCCTGCACTTAAGCCATAAGCGGACGCAATTGTTTAGTCTCCAGCTGTCTGAGGCTTCTGCCCCGCCAGGAGTTGGTGGGAGGTCGGGGGCCCAGAAGGAGAACCCTTCCGGGCTCAGAGTGCAGCTCCCTCACCCACACGGGCAGCCCAGCCCCTGACCCCTGCCTCTCCACACAGGGTCCTGAGCAGCTCCAGTGATGAACTGGCCCCAGCTCCATGGAAGCATGGGTTGTGGGGTGTGCACCGGCTCCTCCTGTGTCCTTGTGTGTGCTGGTGTGTACTCATGTGTATACATGTGTGACCTTGTGTGTGCTCCTGTTTGCTCATGTGTCTTTTTTTGCTTTTTTTTTCTTTTTGGGTCACACCCAGCGATGCACAGGGGTTCCTCCTGTCTCTGCACTCAGCAGTTACCCCTGGCGGTGCTCAGGGGACCATATGGGATGCTGGGAATCTATCCTGGGTCGGCTGCATGCTAGGCAAACGCCCTACCCGCTGTGCTATTGCTCCAGCCCCGCTCGTGTGTCTTTGTGTGTGCTGGTGTGTACTCATGTGTGTATACACGTGACTTCATGTGTGCTCCTGTATGCTCGTGTGTCCTTGGTGTGCTCCTCTGTGCTCGTGTGTCCTTGTGTGTGCTCCTGTGTGCTTTTGTGTCTTTGTGTGTGCTCTGTGTGCACGTATGTGCTCCCATGTTTTCATGTGTGCATCTATGTACTGATGTGCTCCTATGTCCTCAGGACCTGGGGCCCTCATGCTCAGAGTCTGTGAGGGGCCCTGCCCCCAAAGCAGTTTTGTGCCTCCAAGTGTTTACAAGATCCCTTCTGGCTGTGCCCGGACATCACAGGCCCTGCTCCCCAGCGGCTGCAGTTTGGGGTGCATGTGGATGGAGTGACAGTCAGAGGGCTCACATTGTCCATGTGGCCACAGCACACTCCACCTGCTGGACCGGAGCATGGGGAGGGTGGGGCCCGGGCTGGGAGCAGGGCTGAAGCCATGCGGGAGGGGTAGGCCACATTAAGCTCTGTCCCATGACTTCAGCCAGACCAGAACTCGTGAGGCCAGGCTGTATGTGAGCGTGTGTGCATGAACGCTTGTCGCTGGGAAAGGTACAGGGGTGCCCCTTTGCCCTCTGCAACTCTGCTGTTTGTGTCTATGCATGTGTCTGGCATGTTTGCAATCCCATGCCTGAGTTCTCATGGGTTGGAGTATTCTGTTCTATGTGTGGGGGCATGCAGGACTTCTGATACATGCTTTGTGTGTGCTGGTGGGTCAAGAGGTTCATTTGCACATGTGTGTCTGGGTCTGGTGTATACCATATCTGTATGCAAGTGCATTTGTGCATGATATGTACTATGTATGCATGTGTGTATGTGTAATGTGTACTATGTGCATGTGTGTCTGTGTGGTTTTCACTATATGTGCATGTGTGTCTGTGCTTTTTGCAAATGTGTCTGTGTGATATATACTGAGTGTGCATATGTCTGTGTGATATGTACAACATGAGCATGTGTCATATGTACTTTGTGTATGTATCTGTGTGACATGTACAGTGTGTAGAAGTATGTGTGATATACTGTGTGTGCATGTGTCTGTGTGATATGCACTGCATGTGCATGTATGTCTGTGCTTTTTGTACATGTGTCTGTATGACATGTACTGTGTATACATGTGTCTGTATGATATGCACTGTGTGCATGTGTCTGTGTGACATGTACTGTGTGTGCGTGTATGTCTTGTGGTATGTACTGTGTGTGCATGTGCTGTGGGGTGTACTGCATGCATATGTGTCTGTGACAAGTACTTGTGTGCATTTGTTTGTTGGTATCATTGTGACTGCATGCATGTGTGTGCATGTACTGTTTGCATGTGTGTAGTGTGTGCTGTTTTCATTGTGTGTCTGTGTAGCATGTACTGTGAGTCCATGTGTGTGTGCCTGTCCAGCCACTGCACCAGCCCCCGCCTGCTCTGAGTGGCAGGTGCCCCAGCGAGGGCAGATGCTCTGAGGGGTCTTCAGTCAGCTGCAGGTGTCCAGTGCACAGACACCTCCTCCCTAGCGGTGGTCAAGGCCACGTGCAGCCAGGGAAGCCGTTCCCACGCCTCACCCTATCCCACAGTGGGGTCCGGCGTCGGCTGGAGGCGCATGACTGGCCAGCTTGGACAAGGGCCCTTTGTACGTTGGGGCAGCTATGGCCACGCTCTCGCTAAGTGACCAGACTGTCTGGCCGCCTGGCCTGTGGCCTGAGAGTGTTCTTTGTGACTTCTCGGTGTGGTGGGGAGCCAGATGCTGGCTGTGGGGACCCGTCCTCGGGAGCATTCACTAAGTGGAGATTCCTGGTGGTGACCGAGCGAAAACTCTCAGAAATGGAGCAGTGAGGTCAGCAGTGACAGGCAACATCCAGGGCACGCCAGGCCTGTGGGCAGCCGGGGGTCAGCGTGAGCACCTCTCCTGGCCCTGCACCAGGGCCTCCAACAGGGGGTGGACCTCCAGATGTGGGTGGGACTTCCAGCAGGGGGTGGGGCCTCCAGGTGTGGGTGGGGTCTCCAGCAAGGGCAGTGCAGGGCAGGAGCTTTGCTGCCCTTGGGGCCTCCCCCTGGGGAGACTGCAGAGTGGCCCTTGGGAGGGACTCCCCTGCAGCAGGAAGATGCAGAGCCAGGGTGCAGGAGCATGAGAGGCCCTCCTGTGGACTCCAGGTTCACGTGCCCCAGGTGCTGCTGGTCAGTTAGAGGGTTTGGGGCCCCTGACCTCAGAGGCTGGCTGTCCCAAGTTCGGTCTGAACCCAACAGAACCGTGATAGCCTTGTTATTTATAGTTCTGGTCATGTGTGATTGCACAGGCCAGAGTGGCCACAGCTGGACATGGTAGTCCAGGCTGGACACAGATGCCTGATGTACTAATTCTGAAGAAATGCTATTTGGACTACTAATATTTGTAAAAATGTAAGAATTTTTCTTGAGGACTGTAGTGATAGCAGGCAGGTAGGGCATTTGCCTTGCACGTAACTAACACAGGTTCAATCAAATGTCCCCTGAGCCTGCCAGGAGTGATCCCTGAGCACAGAGCCAGGAGTAAACCCTGAGCACCACCAGGTGCGGCCCAAAAACAAAATAAAAAATAATTTTCTTTCATTTAATTTAAAAATAGTTTACTTCTGCTCCAAGATTTTTCTCCTTAAATTTGCATTTCAAGGAAGACCCTTTAGTTCTAAAGGTGTGGTAGGAAGAGACAGATTCCTCCGACCCTGAGGAAACCTGGGTGGTCCTTGTTTCTGAGGCCATGTCTCTGCTTCTATAAAAGATTACATTAGTGGGGCCAGAGCAAGAGGACAGCAGGCAGAACACTTGCCTTGCATGTGGCCAACCCAGTTTAATTCCCAGCACCAAGTATGGTCCCTCGAGCCCACCAAGAGTGTTCCCTGAGCACAGAACCAGGGGTAAGCCCTGAGCACAGCTGGGTGCGCCCTACCCACTACGCCCCCCAAAAAGGACTAGTGAGGCCTGAAGAATGGTACAGGGGTTAAGGCGCCAGCCTTGCATTCAGCTGACCTGCAGCACTGTGCATGGTGCCCAGAGCCCTGCTGAGTTGAGCCCCAAGCTGGGCCTGGAATAAAGCCCCAGCACAGCAAGGCACCTGTGGATCAAAAACAAAAATACTGTGTGAGCAGTCTCACCCTGCAACTCAGCAGTCACCCGATGGCAAAGACTGGCAACGTCCATTCAGCCACAGTCCTTCAAGGTGCTGACACGGAGGAGAAACCTCCACAGGTGCTATCCATCACTTCCGATTCTCCAGCAGAGCCCCTTCCAGGATAGCGCCACCTCAGGGATAAGGCTCCGATCACTCCCAGGGCTGGAATAACAGATCCTGCAGCAGCTGGCCACTTTAGGGACCAAGTCCTGTTCTTGAAATGGCAACAAGAGGCAAGGAACACCACCTAATTTCATGAATTTCTTTCTCTGACCATCCCAGGCTGAAGAACCCTTGTGTGGGAAGACTGAGAGTCAGGGGGTTTCTGCAGGGGTGCGGGGTGCCAGGGCCCGCGAGCCACACCCAGCAGTGCCAGGGGACCTTCACAGGTTAGGCATGAGCCCCACCACCCGAGCCCTCCTCACACTCTGAGATCCTAGTTTTACTATCATCTGTATCCATACGGGACTCCTTCTTTCTCTTCATTCAATGCACAGCATTAAACTTCTCCCCACATTTTAGTAACTGGAAGAGGCCCTTGGTGGGAAATTAGAGGTATTCTCGTTCTTATAACTACAGTAAAAGCCATTGCCAGATTCATCACTTAAAAATTCCCTACAGGGCCAGAGCGATAGTACAGTGGGTAAAGCACTTGCCTTGCAAGTGGCTGACCCAGGTCCAATCCTTAGCACCCTGAATGGGTCCCCGAACACTGCCAGGAGTGATTCCTGAGCACAGAGCCAGAAATAATCCTGAGCAGTGCCAGGTGTGGCTCAAAAATCAGAAAGAAAAAAATTATCTATAGCTAGCTGTGATATTCTTACATTATTTATTTCTTTTATCAACAATGATTTAATCCTTTCCTAATAAATTCAGATTAGATCACTCTAAATTTTTCATAGGCTCATAAAAAACTTAGAAGTTTATCAATTTAATTGTGACTCAACTCACCAGCAGTTTTATTGTTTATGCAATAAATCCAAAGAAGTTCAGGTTCACCGCAGTATAAACCAAGATAGGAATCAATTGACAAAGGAGGTGAAAGCTTACATATGGAAAAATTGAAGTCACTATTAAATACCAGGAAGTAGAAGAATATTCCATGTTCCTGGATTGAAAGAATCAACACTGTCAAAATGACCACCCTGCCCAAAGCTGTTGTACATATTCAGCGTGATTCCCATCTAACTTCTGATGCTGTTTTTGAAGGACACAGACAAACTCTACTCACTTGTATGGAACCATGAAGCTCCCAGAATAACTATAGCAATTCTGAAAAGAAAGTAGATGGGAGGGGCTAGAGCAATAGCACAGCGGGTAGGGCATTTGCCTTGCATGCGGCCAACCCGGGTTCTAATCCCAGCATCCTATATGGTCCCCTGAGCACCGCCAGGGGTAATTCCTGAGTGAAGAGCCAGGAGTAACCCCTGTGCATCGCCGGGTGTGACCCAAAAACAAACAAAAAAAAAATTAAAAAAAAAAAAGAAAGTAGATGGGAGACATAGCAGTCCCTGACTTCCGATTATTCGAGAGGGGCTGTAGAGGTAAATCAAGGGACAAGCTTGGGGTCTGCCTGCAGGGGCCCTGGCCTGATGGAACAGTTAGTGACCTGGGTCAGAGGGAGCCCGTGCAGACCTGCCCTGTGTCCTCACTTACCTGTGATACTGAGAGATGCAAAGCAAGGGACCAGCCTGGGCAAACCCTGGGCCTTGCATCACAGAACTGAGATGACCAGGGGACGGGGAAGGAGGTGGCGGGCTCAGGGGACATGGGAAAGGGGGAGGTAGGCCTTGTTACTGTGGTGGCTGCGGTAACTGGCCACCAAAGCCAGAACACTAATACTTTATAGCCATGTGGCCTTATACAACAAAAATTAGAAAAGAAATGGAAAATGCAACCAGGGCAGAAGGAGAAACTCAATCTCCATGGACAGTTGGGTGAAGCATTGGATTTGGGGGCACTCAGCCTGTGGCCACATCCCTGGAAACATCCGGGGCCTGCCCCCCTGGACAAAGCGGGCCTTCTGAGTTTTCCTGAACTAACAGATCAGCTGACACCTGCCTGGGCCAGGTGAGAACCCTCAGTCCCCCGGGACCTCAGGACAAGGTTCAACCAGGGCTCAGCTGCCCCAGCAAGTCCAGGGGACACTGGGCCAGGGCAACCTCCAGTCCACTGCAAACTCATGGGCCCAAATACACCAAGCAGGGAAAGGAGAGGGTGTCCTCTGGGATGCAGGGGGATGCCTCTGGGACGTGTGTGCATGGCTCAGAGGAGGTGGGTGATGCCGTGATTGGGAGAGGGTAAGCGAGCGCCTTCAGGAGCTCCAGGGCAGCGTGCTCGATGTTGAAGCCCCCTCTGTGCCCCCCATCCTGAGCTGTCCCCACAGGCCGAGGGGCCTGGGGAGTGGGCCCTGCGTTGCCCCCCAGGCTCGCACAGGCTGGAATGGAAATACCACTGTTTCTGGAACTCAGCCGGGCGAGACCAGAGCTCTCCTGGGCCAGCCGTGCCCCAGCGCACCCTGGGAGCAAGCTCCTCGCGCCCCTACCACTGTCTTCTCGGCACCGGGGCTGTACCCCAGAGCCCAGCTTAGCACAGCGCTGCACCCCCACGCACTTCTCCCACACCCGCAAATTCCCCCCCGGCCCTGTACCCCTCCCAGAAAGCCCCCACCCAGAGCCCTTGGTAGTTTCTGGGTGGGAAGTCACTGAGAGGACTGAGACCGAGCCCTCCAGCCACTACCTCCTCTCCAGCCCACAGGACTCAGACTCAGCACCAGCCCATAGTACTGGTCACTTAGCCTCAGCACCAACCCTCCTACCAGCCATCAGTACTGACTACAGTACTCAGCCTCAGTACCAATCGTAGTACTGATCCACAGTACTGATCTACAAAACCCATCTACACTACTGAGTTTCAGCCCCTGTACCAAGCAAACTCAGTATGGAGTCCTGAGGCCAGACAATAACCCCATGTCCACTGTCTGCCCCAAGAAGAAGCTGTCTCTCCTCTTTCGGGGAAGCTCAGGTGGAGGCTCATCCTTGTGAGCACGAGCCAGGTTGTGGGGGGCTGAATTGCTCTGGGGACTCAGTGGAAGCCGTCACGACTGGCCACGGCGCCCCTCCCACGGTGTCCCTCTCTGGCGTCACTGCCCGCAGCCTCTCTGAGAAGGGCGCCTCTGCCCTCTGGTGGCTCCTGTGTGTTGGGGACTATGAGGGGGTCCTCCACCCTCATGGCTGGGGGACCCTGGAGGAACCGGCTCTGGTTCTTGGCATAAAGACATTTTCTGGGAGAGCAGTAAAGCTCTCGGGTCTTCCTGGAAGGGCCAGAAGCAGGAATCCGGGAGGAGAAGGACGGGGTGGGGGTTGGGGGGTCTCAGAGGGCCAGCTGGGTTCCTCTGCTGGCCTCATGGGGCTCGCCCGGCTGTGACCACGTGCAAACGCAGGGACACAGAGAGCCCTCCGCCCCGGCCGAGTCTGGCCAGCACACCTGCGTCAGGTAACCCACGGGCTCTGCCAGAGAACTTGGCATCCGTTTCTCTGCTTGCCCCATCGCTAGCCCTAGTGGGGGCAACGCAGCCGAGTAGAGCAGCCGCTGGGAACCCTGCAGCCCCACGGCGAGGCCATGCAAGAGCGTCCAGGCGGGCCGGAGCGACAGGACAGTGGGTAGGGCGTTTGCCTTGCACACAGTCGACTAAAGTTCGATCCCCGGCATCCCATATGGTCCCCCAAGCAACGCCAGGGGTAATTCTGAGTGCTGAGCCAGGAGTAACCCCTGAGGATCGCTGGGTGTGAGCCAAATAGCCAATAAGTTAAATAAATAAATATCTTTTTTTTTAAAAGGAGAGAACGTCCAGGTGAGGATGGGCACACGTGGCCCTAGCGTGACCCCGCCCACGGCCTCGCCCCCACCGTAACCCCGCCCATCTACAGCCCCGCCCACACAAGGCCCCGCCCATCATACAGGTCCCGCCCATCCGACAGGCCCTGCCTATGTGCTGAATTTCCTCCAGTTCAGAGCTGGCGAAATCCAGTTAAGGAAGCCCTCCTGTTCGAAGCCCCGCCCAAGACAGCCCTGCTCACCACGACCCCGCCCACTAGGCGGCAGGCAGGCCCCGCCTCCAGCCTGGGAAGCCCGCCTTTTGCGGCTCCGCCCACCGCTATACCCCGCCCATCAGGCATGCCCCGCCCATCGCTCTGCTCCCGCGCCGCCGTCAGGCCCTGCCCACTGGCCGGGCTGAGGCGGGACGGACGCAGGGCGCATGCGCTGGAGGCCCCGGCGTTGCCGTGGCTACTGGAGACGCGCTCCGCTGGCCCTTGCGCGCGTTTCCGGGGCGAGGCGAGGCCGCAGGAAGTGCGTGGCCGCCGGGGCCATGGCGGCGCTCGGCTTGGGCTGGCTGCTGCTGTGCGCGGCGTGCTGGCCGCCTACCTGGGCCTCGGGCGAGGAGTTCTGGCCCGGCCAGTCGGCGGCCGGGCTCGTGGCGGGGGCGGCGTCCGGTCGGCGGTGAGCGGGGCGGGCGGGCGGGCGGCGCCGACCTGTCCCCCGCAGGCACCTGACGTCCGGCGCTGACCTGTCCCCCGCAGGTACCTGCTGTACGACGTGAACCCGCCTGAGGGCTTCAACCTGCGCCGCGACGTCTACATCCGCGTGGCCTCGCTGCTCAAGACGCTGCTGAAGGCCGAGCCCTGGGCGCTCGTGCTGCCGCCCTGGGGCCGCCTCTACCATTGGCAGAGCCCCGACATCCGCCAGGTCCGCATCCCCTGGGCCGACTTCTTCGACCTGCCCAGCCTGGGCCGGAACATCCCGGTGCTCGAGTACGAGCAGTTTATCGCAGGTGAGCGGGCGCTGCGGCAGCGACACCAGCTCCTGTGTCGCCGGGCAGTCACGCCCCTCTCACATGGGGCCAGGGCCGGGCGTTCCCATGGAGGTGTCCAAAGGACACGGTTTCTTCGAATTGGACACACCTGCCTCCCGAGTGCCACCCCACATCCCCTACGCCCACCGAGATGTGTCCCCACGTCCTGACGAATCTCAGGGCACTTGCCCGGCCTTCCCTCGCCAGTCCTGGGTTGCTGCCTCCTCCCTGGTGAGGGACAGGGTTGGGGCTTGGGGATCCCACCGTGCCCCAGCAGCCTCTCGACAGGCAGGTGTGGGACAGCGGATGGCCCTGCTACTCACCCTTGAAGCCTGGGCAGCAGGAGACTGGGTGCCTGGTTGTCCCCTCCCCACAGCCACACAGGGAGGCCTTGGTGCAGTAATGGGAATGCGGGCAGGGCCTGCTCTCCTGGGCCAGTCACTGTCCAGTGCCCAATGCAAACTGGCACATGGCCCTGGGTTGGGGAGAGCTGGGCAGGGGGGACAGGAGACACACGGCGTGTGAGTGGGAGATAGTGGGAGGCTGGGTCCAGGAACGTTCTGGAGAGGTGCGGTCATTTGATGGGTGCTCTTAGGGCCGGGGGAGCCTGGAGGGCACAGTGAGGCAGGGTAGCCTGTGGAGAGGGGCCTGGGGAGGAGGTGCCACACCCGGACGGCACTTCTCCCTGAGGAGGCCCTGGCCACACGGAGCACTCTCGTCCTTTCAGAGTCGGGCGGGCCCTTCATCGACCAGGTGTACGTGCTGCAGGGCTACGCCGAGGGCTGGAAGGAGGGGTCCTGGGAGGAGAAGGTCGACCAGCGGCCCTGCATCGACCCGCCTCTGTACTCGCAGGACAAGCATGAGTACTACAGGTGGAGCGCCACGGCCTGCCCCAAGCACCCCCCTTTCCTGTCCCACGCACACCCCAGCCCCACGCATGCCCCCGCCTCACGTACCCCATCACCCATAACACCCCTCCCCAGGCACCCCCACCACATTCACACCCAGCTCCATGCACACCCCAGCCCCACACACACCACTGCCCCATGCACACCCCCGCCTCACTCACACCATTGCCCCACTCACACTACCGCCTCACGCACACCCTCACCACCCACACATGGCAGTGCCCCACGCATGCCACCACTGCATGCCTTCCTGCCATTGCTGAACACCCACCATTGCCACATGCACACCTGAGGGAGACCTCTGTACCCCAGTTCTCTGAGGCGCCCCTCATGTTCTCTGCATGCAGGCTGGGGGTCTGGCTTATCTCCCTCATACCCTGTGTGTGGGGTGTGGCCGTGAGAGTGTGGGTGGCAACCCCTAGCCGTGCAGGACGAAGTCCTGCAGACTCTAGTGCTGGATGAGGTTGTGGTGCAGACTCTGGCTCGGGCAGGCGCCTCCCTGAACGCACCTGCCTGCTTATGATTTCCAGAGGCTGGTTTTGGGGCTATGAAGAGACAAGGGGCCTGAATGTCTCCTGCCTGTCGGTCCAAGGATCTGCGTCCATCATCGCCCCTGTGCTCCTGAAAAACACGTCAGCACGGTGGGTGCCTCTGCTGTGTGCATGCAAGGGGTGTGTGGTCAAGTCTGCGCCATGTGTGCACATGAGTGCTCAAGTTTGTGCCACATGCTCATGTATGTGCTTGAGTCTGTGCCATGTGTTTGTGTGTGCTTGAGTACTGTGTGCACACATGTAGGCTTAAGTCTGCTGTGCGCACATGTGTGCTTGAATCTGCTGTGTGCACAGGAATATACTTGAGTGTACTGTGCATGCATGTCCTCAAATTTGCATCATGTGCATTTGTATGTGCTAAAGTCTGTGCACAGGCAGGTTGAGTGTGCACCGTGTACGCACATGTGTGCTCAAGTCTGCCATCTGTATATGTGTGTGCCCAAGTCTGCACCATGTGTGCATGTATATGCTCAATCTGCACTGTGTTCGTACGTGTGTGCTCGCTCTTCTGTGTGCACGCAGGTGTGCTGAGTCTGCAGCATGTACACGTGTGCTTTAATCTGCTATGTGCATACGTGTGTGCTCAAATGCATCGTGTGTGTGCTTGAGTCTGCACCATGTGCTGCCATGTGTGCTCAAGTTTGTACCATGTGCACGCATGTGTGCTCATCTGTGCCATGTGCACACATGTACTTAAGTCTGCTGTGAGCCTCAGGTATGTACATGTCTGAGCTCTCGACATGGGAGAACATTTGGGGCAGGTCTCCCCCCATTCTGGAGGCCTGTCCCAGTGCACAGAACTGGGCTGAAGGATACAGCATCCAGGCTTGGGAATGGGAGGAACGTAAGGAAGAGTAGACGAGGTGCCCCGTGGACTCAGGTGTAGAGTCCCCAGCCACACAGATACCTCTAATCTGCAGAGAAATGGGTGGTGGTGCCAAGCACAGCCCCAGGAGATGGTGGTGCTCAGCGACCCCCCGCAGCCCCTGGGGTCGGCCTGTGAAGGTGTGGCCCCATTCCTGGTAGACCCTCCTCCCCCCCGACCGTCATGTGATCCTCACAGGGCCATCCTGTCCATGGTAGAGGTGGTCACCCTGCGGGCAAGGGCCTGCCCTGCCATTCCTCAGGGTGCTAATTCTGGCCGTGTCTGTGCTGTGGACTGAGTGCCCAAGCCCTGGCCCTAGGGTCCCTGCGGAAATAAAGCCAGAGGGAGCCGTGTGCCAGACCTCCTTTCCCCAGGGCCACAGGCTGTCCCGCCCCCGGGGCCCAGAAGAGGTGTTTGGACGTAGGCTGGCCCCTCTGGGCTCCAGCAGCCCCGTCCTCGGCGTCTTACAGGTCAGTAATGCTGGACCGAGCGGAGAACCTGCTCCATGACCACTACGGCGGCAAAGAGTATTGGGATGTGAGTGTGCCCCTCCTCCCCGCACCCCTAGCGCCTACTCCACACACCTGAGAAACAGTCCAGGGCCTCACGGGCACGGCGTGCCAATCAAACCCTGCCTGTGGCTTAAGCCCCGCCCCTCGCCCCGCCTTTCCGGGTGCTGCAGGTGCTGGCGGTCTCCTGGGGGTCTTCGGGCGGGGAGTGGCGGGCTTGGGCTCGGACCATTAGAGTGAGCTGTGGCTGGGTCGGGGTTCTCTCCGCTGACCCCGGGAGCCCGGGGCGCTGTGCAGGGGGCGGGGCCGGGGCTGCGCGTGCCCTCCGCGTCCCCGACTCCCGGGGTCCTGGGCTGCCTTGTGCCCGCAGACCCGGCGCAGCATGGTCTTCGCCAGGCACCTGCGGGCCGTTGGAGATGAGTTCCGGAGCCGTTTCCTCAACTCATCCGACCTGGCCGACAGCGTCCCCTTCCATGAGGACTGGACGCACATGAAGGTAGGAAGCTGCACGGTAGGGGCAGTGGGCGGGGTCGGCGGGGCAGGGCTGGGAGGGGGCGGGACTGGGGTGGGGGCGGGGTACGGGTGAAGGGGCGTGACCAGAGGGGCGGGGCAGTGGTGAAGGGGCGTGGTCAGAGGCGTTGGTTTCTGTGGCTGCTAATGGTTACTGGTCTGGAGTGTATCGGGCAGGGGCTCAGCTTTCTCTGAAGCTGGGGGTCAGCCCCGGGACCGGGTTTCTGAGAGCGAAGGAGGGACGAGGAAGCCTGGTGGCCTGCACATGTCTTCACTGCACAGTCCCCTGGGCCCCCTTCCTGCTGGACCTCTACGCTGTGTCCTTCCATGCCCAGCTCAGATAAAGGCTCTGGTGATCACCCGCTTCCAGAGCTGAGGCAGCCCCCACCGCAAGGGCACCCGCGGGGAGCTCTCAGCCCCTCCCTCACCCCTCTAGGTCCAGCTGGGCTCGGCTCGGGGGGGCCCTTACCTGGGCGTCCACCTGCGGCGAAAGGACTTCATCTGGGGGCACAGGAAGGATGTGCCCAGCCTGGAGGGCGCCGTGAAGCAGATCCGCCAGCTCCTGAAGAAACACAAGCTGCGCCATGTGTTCGTGGCCACCGACGCTGTCCCACAGGGTACCCCTGCGCCCTGCGCCCAGCTGGACACCCCCCGCCCGTGCGGGGCACCCGCTCAGTGCCCCTTCCCCTTGCAGAGCTGGAGGAGCTGAAGCGGCTGCTCCCCGAGATGGTGCGGTTCGAGCCCACGTGGGGGGAGCTGGAGCTGTACAAGGACGGCGGCGTGGCCATCATCGACCAGTGGGTGTGCGCCCACGCCAGGTGCATGCCCGCCGCTCCAGCCCTCACCCTCCCTCACCTTCTCCAGCAGGACCCCTGGTCAGGCCAGGGTGACCCCTGTGGTCAGACCGGGCCTCTGTGACCCTGGGACTTTGCTGTGTGGGCTGGCGGCTCTGCGCCCCTTCCCCAGCCAGCCCTGCAGAGGCTGAGCAGTAGACTGTCCCCCTGCCAGTCTGCGAGGCCTGAGGGCCCCCCACCTCTCCTTAGACGCGTGTGCTTGTCCCAAGAGTGCACATGACCCCCCAGGACATCCCAGCACTTCCCACCCAGGCCGCCTTGCACCTCAGCCCCTCAGAAATACAGGCTGGGCCTGTCTGCTGTGCCGTGAGGGGGACACATGCACACCCACAGGCTACTGGTGGGACACTGGGCCTGGCACCAGGTCCCCAAGGCTCCCTGTTGGGTTAGGCCCTGCCCCATGTGTGTGTGTGAGAGGGAGAGAGAGAGAGAGCACTGGGAGTGGGGCCACTTTGGAGGAGGGGTCAATGTGGAGCCCCAGGAATGGTACCACTGGCCACTTTGCAGGGGACTGCCCCTCAGGAGCCGATGAGAGCCAGGCGGATGGGGGTGTGGGCAGGCTGCACTCCCCCTAACCACAGTGTGTCCCCAGGGTCTTCATCGGCACATCGGTCTCCACGTTCTCCTTCCGCATCCACGAGGAGCGAGAGATCCTGGGCTTTGACCCGAAGACCACATACAACCGCTTCTGTGGGGACCAGGAGGACACATGCGAGCAGCCCACGCACTGGAGGGTCCTGTACTGATCCCATGGCCAGGCAGGTGCAGGCAGTGCAGGCCCCAGGGGCACTGTGGGCCAGGCAGGGGTGCAGGGCCACCCCCTCGCTCCCCAAGTCTGTGGGGCTTCCGATGTGCCATGGCCTGCAGCCCGCAGTGGCTGGTGCACCCTGAGCCCCGTGTGTGAGCAGCTGCTTCAGGGCCGGGCCAGCCAGGAGGTACTGACCCCCATCCCGGGCAGCCCCTGACTATAGGGGACAGAGTGGCCGTGGCATGGGAGCTGCCCAGGTGGGGTGGTGCATGGAAATATTTATTTTCCATTTGTATACTTGGCCAATAAAATGTGTTTTCTAGAAAGCTGCTCCCCTCCCTTGTCTGCAGGGTGATGGCTGACCTGCGTCCTGTGGGGCCGCATAACACCCCCAGCTGACTGGGGCGGGGGGCCTGTGCTTGTGCTTGAGGGCTGAGGCCACAGGGAGGGGTCTCTGAGTGCTCCACTGCCCCCATTCTGGCCCCGTGGCTCTGTGGCCAGCCCAGGGTGGGGGCACCCTGAGGAAGCAGCCGTGCAGCCCCCGGCCATGGGGCCAGCTGCCCTCCCTTGCCCCCTGCACTGCCCAGTGTGGGCTTGGCCCAGCACTGCTGGTGGGTACTGCGGATTCTGAGGCCCAGTGCCTTTTGGTGGTCCCCAGGGCATGCCCTGAAGTCACAGGAAGGGGGCCCAGGCCAGTGACTGCTGTTGTGTTTGGAAGATGCAGGGACTTCCTGCTTGTCCTGGCAGACACTCCCAGAGGGCACAGACAAGAAGGGGTGAGAGCCGTGTTCCGAGCACACCTGTGAGTTCACACTGACTCAGAGATGGCAGTCACGCCCACTCCAGCTTCCCTGGCTCAGAGCAGGTGCCTGCACTGCTCATTTGCCAGGAATGTGGTGACCTGGGCTCTGGGGCACGCCTGTCCTACTTTTCCCTGTACATGCGTGTACTTACAGGCAGCCACTCCACTGAGTGTCCCTGCGTATGCGTGTTTATGGGTTAACAGCCCATGTTTGTGTCTGCACACATGTTCTCACAGGGCAGTGTCCCTGCAGATGTGTTCTTACAGGGTAGTGTTCCTGCACATGTGTGTTCTCACGGGGCAGTGTCCCTGCACACACTTGTTCTTATGGGGCATCTGTCCCACCTGGCAGTGCTGGGGGACTGTGGTGCCAGGATCTTATCTCGGCTCCAGGCTTCTGGGTCTCTCCTGGCCCACAGTGTCATTTTCACTGCTGTCCCCTTCAGGCAATGTTGTGATTTGAAGTGTCAGTTGTCACCTGCGTGCGGCTTTGCTGGGAGAACGCCAGTGCAGACCTCGTGGCGCAGGCCAGAGCTTGGCGCTTTCTCTGCGCAGGGCTTGAACTTCAGAACCTCCCTGCTGGCATCTCCTGAAATGACAGGCATTCGACTTGGCTTCGCAAGGCCCCTAAAACATGGAGACAGTGGACAGACCCTCAGGGTGCCTGGTCTACGTGGGTGACCGACCTGTCATGCCGTGTCTGTTCCTCCAGCCTCCGTGTCCCTCCAGGCGTGGGCGAACGGCCCTGCTCTCTGGCCAGCTGTCCCCAGCAGCCAGGTGAGGCCTGGAGGCAGGACGCCTCCCTGTGTGGTGCAGGGTGGGGTGAAATCCAGGGGTCTCAGAGCCCGTCCCAGCCTGGCGACACGCACGCGCACGGCAGCACACACAGACGTGAACGGTGAGCTTTATTGAGGACACTCGCGTCTTTTGTCTAGGGGGACAGCGTCTCATGCTCGTCCGGCTGTGGGCGAGGGCAAGCTCATGCGGTGGTGAGCGTGGCGTTACCAGGGACACGTGGGGACTGGGTGGGCGCCGGGGACTCTGGACGGTCCATCAGTGCTTGCGTCCGGACTTGGACTGCAGACTCCAGCCCCAAGATGGGAGGAGCTGCGGCAGCTCCCTGCGCCCAGCCCCAGGTGTGGCTGCCGGCGAGTGCACACTTGATCCCAGGCCCCCCGAGACGTGGGGCTGGCCCGGCTCCACCGACGCTGGAAGCTTGGCTGGTCACATGCTCAGTGATCAGAGCCGGGGACCCGTGTGCGGGGGACAGAGGTCCACACAGTGCTGGCCACAGACCCCGGCCTCCCCTGCCACAAAGGGGACAGTCCAGACAAGGAGCGTGGCCACAGCACGGCCAGCAGCCGTGTGCAGACACAGAATTCGGAGACTAGACGCTTGTGGGGAGACTCAGTCCAAATGAAACAATTCACCTTTGATTACAACAAAACTCCAAAACAGGAAGCGACAAGCAGAGTGGCACGAGCGGCTCACAGCCACCCAGCAGCAGTGGGACAGACGCTTGGACTGTGGCCAGGACAGCCCGGGCATCCCACAGTCCCAGTCCTCAGTAGGTGGCGCTCTCGGGCGGGGTGGCTGCCACACCCGGTGCTTCACGATCCTGGGTCTGGCCCGACTGCTCCACCTGACTGGCCTGGGCACGGTGGCTGTGCGGCTCAAGTTCCTCAAGTGACACCTCCATGCGGGATGCAGAAGCTAAGCCCTGGCTCCATGCAGGAGGGGTGAGGGTCCCCCAGAAAGCTGCCACCGCGACCCACTCGCTCTCCCGAAACACAGCCACCTCCCTACCTACTAAGGAAACACCCTTCCTGAGCACCACGGGACACACGACCCTCAGCAGGCGCCCAGCACCAGCCTGGCCCGGCAGCCCCTGTGTGGGGGTGGCGACAGGCCGACTGCCACCGAGGGTCGCCCTGGCCCCTGCAACGGCACGCAGCTGTGAGAGGCCCTCCTGCGGAGCGCCCCCATCACCAGGGCCGAGTCCCGGCTCCTCTCCTTCCTGAGTGTGAACCCAAGGCACTGGGGGACATGTGCAGGTCCCCACCCTCCCCACCCCTGCCCGGGGCCTGTGTGCTGCAGGGCACGGGCAGCCCTGGCTCTCCGGCCACACCCCTTCCTGCCCAGCACCTCCCAGCTCTGCCGCAGGAATGCGGCCTCCAGCAACCGCCTGCTCCACACCTGCCCTGAGCCTCTGCCTCCACACGGAGCAGGGGCGGCGGGAGCGCCGAGTTTCAGTGACCGCCTCCTCAGACCCGTCAGAACACGTGTGACTGTGCCCACACCTCAGAGGCCAGCGAGCCACACCCACGACCAAGCCCAGAGCTGCTCAGAAGCAGCTAGAAGGAGCTGAAGGTTGTGGGCTGAGTCCGGGCCGAGTCCCGGGACGCCGTGCTCGGCGCCCTACTGCAGATCTGCACCCACATGCCTGTGTGTGCATATCTGGGAGCTGAGCACGTGTGCGTGTGTGTGGGTGTGAGCACGTGTGTGCTCGCACGTGTGTGGGAGGGGAGCCTACGTTGTGCTGTGTGGCTGTGCGAGAGCTGGGTCGGGCTCGGGTATGCTGGCTGGCGCTGCCTCACTCTCCTCCGTAAAGTGCCCGAGTGCCTGGTAGAACACTTGTGCTCGGAACCACGTTCCTAGCTGCGAATAAGTTATTTATTCACGGCCGCGCGGCGACGCCTACTCTCCTACGCGAAGGAAGCTCTGCTCGGTAGAACTCGGCGCCTACCGGGGCTGGGTCAAGCAGCTGCGGGAGGACTGACTCACCGCCGGCCGCGGGGAGCGGGGCGGGCGCGCCCGCCCTCCGCACCCGTGCCGGCCCCGCCACGCCCCGCCGAGCTGCCACGTCCGCGGTCCGGGTCAGGGGCTGAGGGAGAACTGGTCCTGCTCGGTGGGCTTCTGCACCCAGGCGCCCAGGCCCGCCTTGACGAAGGCCGTGAAGAGCCGCGCCTTGGCCGTCTGGTACTCCTTGGCCACCAGCTTGGACTCGTGGTACACGCCGGGCTTGAGGATCTTGGAGCGGTGCAGGTGGATGGGCATCTGCGGGGACAAGGGCCCGTGACGGGCGGGACCCGGGCCTCCGGGCCGCCCAGGCAGGCGAGAGGCCCCGCCCCCGCTCGGCCCGCCCGCGGGCAGCACTGCACAGACGGGGGACACCCAGCGCAGCTCCGTCACCCTCCAAGGCGTGGGCCTGCCCCGGGTGTGCTGTGGGGGCGTGGCTGGGATAGTGGCGCATGTGGGGGTGGGATGGCGGTAGTGACACACGTGGGGGCGGGGCCGTGGTAGTGACGCACGTGTGATGGGGTTGTGGTAGTGACGCACGTGGGGGCGGAGTCGTGGTAGTGACGCACGTGTGATGGGGTTGTGGTAGTGATGTATGTGGGGGCGGGGCCGTGGAAGTGGTGCATGTGTGATGGGGTTGTGGTAGTGATGCACGTCGGGGTGCGGCCATGATAGTGACGCACGTGGGGACGGGGCCGTGGTAGTGACGCAAGTGGGTTAGGGTTGTGGTAGTGACGCACGTGGGGGTAGGGTCATGGTAGTGATGCACGTGGAGGTGGGGCCATGATAGTGACGCACGTGGGGTCAGGGTCGTGGTAGTGACGCACATGGGGGCGGAGCCGTGGTAGTGACGGAAGTGGAGGCGGGGTGGTGGTAGTGAGGCACATGGGGGCGGGGCTGTGGTAGTGACGCATGGGGGGGGCAGGGTCATGGTAGTGATACAAGTGAGGGTGGGACCATGATAGTGACGCAAGTGGGGTGGGGCCATGGTAGTGACGCACGTAGGGGCGGGGCTGTGGTAGTGACGCACGTGGGGGCGGGGCCGTGGTAGTGACGTATCATAGGCCCTCGGTGGCTTGTGGGGACCCTGGTGAGGGCATATTTCAGGGGTGGCTGCTGTGTCACGGGCTTGGGGAGTCCGGTTCTGGGCCCGGTACCTTGCCGTGCACGCGCATCCAGCGGCAGTACAGGGCGTGCTTGCACAGGCGTGACGAGCGGCCCAGCTCGTCCTTGCCCGTGGTGGCGTTGATGACCTCCAGGGCCGCATCGCCCACTGTCCAGTTGACACTGAAGTTGGGTGCCTTCCCAGGCTGCCGTGCTTCCGCATTGCTGATGCCTGGACAGGACACAGGGGGGTGACCTGCGGCCCAGGAGCGCGCTCGCCCAGCGGGGAGGGGTGGCAGGGGCCCTGGTCACCCGCCTGTGCCCACGCCGCACAAGGGGCCCCTGTCCGCACCTGCTGTCTTGCAGGTATAAGAAGCCAAGGTTACCAGGACCCCAGAGTCACCTGAGCACCCCAAAACCGACCTGCCTGGGGAAGGCTCCTGTGAGCTAGTTCAAAGACTCCCATCTAGAAGTGGGGTGCACGCCCCTGCCCCTGGGTCCTTGGTGACTCCAGGGAAAGGCGGGGAGCCGCCGTAGAGCCCGCTGCAGCGGCTGAGCACCTCACAGAGGCTGAGTCCGGCGTGGCACCCGGGGATGCTGTGGTTGGAGTGCTGGTCCCTGCCAGCAGCCCTCACTGACCGCTCCCCAGTCCAGGCAGCAGAGCTCCAGCAGCCAAAGAGGTGGACAGAGGGTGCAGGGCAGGGGCTCGGGAACGTCTGCTTCCAGAAGTCCGGAAAGTCGGGGAGCGAGGCCAGGGGCAGCCCCACAGGGGCCTCACCCAGGCTTGCATGTGCTCTAGCACCTGAGCTAGCCCCCAGTCCTACATACACACTTGCACGCTCAGGAAGTCAGCCCCAGTGAGTCTCAGCTAACCAGTCTATCAGATCAACACGAGGGCCCGAGGGTGCGGTGCTGCTCGGGTGCTGCAGTGTTGGGGGCACCCAGGGCTGCACCCCGCAGTGCTCAGGGGATCACGTGGTGCCTGGAATTGAACCTGGGCTGGGCACTGCCAGGCAAATGCCCTAACCACTGTACTATACACCGTATCAGGAGTCAGAGATAGTACAGGGGTTAAGGCGCTTGCCTTGCACACAACTGACCTAGGTTTGATCTCTGGCACCACTTGGGGTCCCCTGAACACCAGGCGTGATCCCTGAGCATAGAGTGAGGAGTAAACCTCTAAGCTCAGCCAAGTGTGGCCCCAAAACCAAAGCAATGAAATTTAAAAATCACAATACTGGGGGAGCATGGATAGAAGAAAGAGAAGTCCATGGGGACAGAGATGAACCATCCCAAGTCACAATGACTCAACCGCCCAAGTACCAGAAGTGGGCATGCACCATAGGTCAGGGAGGGCAGAGCAGGAGGCACAGACCCACCCAAAGGACGCAGACCCCAGCACAGGACACAGAGACCTGCCCATGGGACAGAGACTCGCCCACAGGACACAGGACAGAGACCTAGCCACAGGAAACAGACCCCACTACAGGACACAGAGCCCCGCCCACGGGACAAGAGACCCACCCACGGGACAGACCCGCCCACGAGACACAGACCCTGCCCACAGGACAAAGGCCCCACCCATGGGACAGAGACCAAGGCAGAGACCCGTCCATGGAACACAGACCCTGCCAATTGGGCAAAGACTCGCCCACAGGACACAGACCCTGCCCATGGGACACAGACCCCACCATAGGACACAGAGGCCAGAGCAGAGACCCACCCATAGGACACATTCTCATATAAGAGAGAACAGGGGCAGGGCTAGGAACCAGCTGGAAACAGAGGCAGGGGCCGCTCATAGAAAGGGGAGGCGGAGAGGCAGAACCAAGATGTATGGAGGAAAAGGTCATTTAAACCAAACGGAAGTAGCTTCCTGAATAAACAACTTATTCATGGGAACCAACTCTTTGGGGGCCTTCCCAGCAGTGCTTGGGGACCTGGAGACCACTGAGCTCATTCTTGCCTGGCCATGTGGGCTTGATGTCTGGTGCTCAGGCCTAGGGCTGCAGGACTGCTTGTGCCCAACAGGGCTACACCTGGTGGTGCAGGGGTGGGGGAGGTATGCAGTTCAGGCGCTGGGGTAAGCGGTACAGGGGCAGGGTATGCGGCACAGGGGCAGGGTTGGCGGCGCAGGGGCGGAGTAGGTGGTTCCAGCGTGGGGTATGTGATACAGGGATGGGGTATGCAGTGCACTGGGGGTGGGGGTGGGGGAGGAGGGTGTGCAGTGCAGCGGCTGAACTCGGGCTCTGCTCTTGTAGAGCACAGACCAGCCCTCTGAGCTGTCTGCACAGCTCCTACCTCCCTAAATCCTAAGTGTGTGGTCACAGGGCTGGGACACACACTCAGTGACTGAGAAAGGCGGGAAGGAGGAGGGGAAACGTTTTGAGTTGCCAGATTCCCACCGCCCTCCCTCAGTCACCAACGGCTGGAGGTAGCACTGTGGGTGCCCCATGCTGGCCTGCAGGATCAGCTCAGAATACACACACGGCGTCCAATGAAGGCTCAGGAAGGTTCTACACGGGCCACGGCCCCTAACACGGCTTCTTAGCATGTCCAGGGGACCCAAGTTATCACAGAACCGAGTCACAAATGAACCTGAGCCACCCTGGGTACAGAGCCCTGACCTCCAGGCAGTGAAGAGAGGAGGGCTGGGGCAGGCAGACCAGGACTGCAGCAGTGACCACACAAGTGACCACATCAGCCTAGCATGGAAGGAGCAAGAGAAGGAAGTGCTATCACCGGACCTCTAAGAACATGAAGCCACGGGAAAATCCACAAAACTCTGAGCAGACCAGTGGGATGAAACAGCCATGCGCCCTTCTTGGGGTGGTTGGATGACAAGGCGTGACATCCCCACACACAGACCTGAGAACAGGAGCCTCCACAGCCCCTGTCCTCCTCTGAGGCAAATCCATCAGTGGCTTCCCTGGCACATGCAGCCTCACTGATCTCGCACCTTCTCCTGCATCCACGCCCTCCCCTTCCGTTCTGCCCTCCCAGGGGTGAGGCCAGGCCTCCCTCGCGTCTCACCTTACCCCTTGGGATGGGACTTGACAGATTCTGGGTTCTGTTTCCTCTGCTCTGGGGGATGTGGAAGAGCAGGGAAGGGTACTGCGCCTGCCTCCTGCCCTTCACACTGAGCCTCTACCCCAAACCTCAGCCAGAGTGTCCGCCTGACAGCAAGGTGACCACAGCAGGGACCACACCAGTGCCTGGCTGGTGGAGGACAGCAGGCAGTGCAAGGCTTACTGTCCAGTGGCGTCCCTGGTGCAGTACTGTCCATGGAGACACTGACACCGCGGCTCAAGGAGCTTCCTCTGCACACCCAACGCTGCCCATTGTGCCTAGACAGCCGTTCATTCTCCAAGGGAGGTCATGGGCCTGGGGCTATCATGAGGCCTTGGGTCCTGATTCTGGGGCCCACTCTGAGGGATGGAGAATGGGTCCTCTCTGGGGAATGGAGAACAGGCCCTCTCTGGGGAATGGAGAACGGGCCCTCTCTGGGGGATGGAGAATGGGCACTCTCTGAGGGATGGAGAACAGACCCTCTTTGGGGGATGGAAAATAAGCCCTCACTGAGGGATGGAAGAGAACAAGCCCTCTCTGAGGGATGGCGAATGGGCCCTCTCTGAGGGATGGAGAATGGGCACTCTCTGAGGGATGGAGAACGGGCCCTCTCAGAGTGATATGGAAGAAAGGGCCCTCTGAGGGATGTGGGAGAAAAGGCCCTCTCTGAGGGATGGGGAGAATGGGCTCTGAAGATATTTGAGAAAGGGCCCTTTCTGAGTGAATCAGGGCAAACTGGTTCTTTCAGAGTGATCATCAGTGTGATATGTCAGTGTCTAAGGAAAGGGTCTGGACTGAAAGTCAGTACATGCGGTGGGGCTATGGAGGACCAGAAGGGCATGAGGTCTTCATGCTGTACCCTCAGGCCTGGCCTTCAACAGTGGGCATAGCATGTGGTCTCCTGGAAGGGAAATGCCCCTACACCTACAGTATCCAGATGCACACTCACATTCACACGTCTACGCTCATACACTCACACAATCATACTCTACACATGTATGCTCATACACACAGTATACACAGGCACGCTCATGCAGTATACACAGGCATGCTCATACACTCACATACTCAGTGTATACACAGGCATACTCAAACACACAGCATACACATGCACGCTCATACACTCACACACAGTATACAAAAACATGCTCATACACTCAGTATATACACAGGCACACTTATACACATGGTATACACAGGCACACTTATATACTCATACAAATACACAGCATACACAGGCATGTTCATATACTCACACAATCACAGTATACACAGGCACACTCATACACAGTGTATACAGAGGCACACTTGCACAGTATACACATGCATGCTCACTCATACACTCACAGTATACACATACCTGCTCATACACATGTATATGGCACGCTCATATAATCACACGATATACACATGCACACTCATACATACTCACAGTATACAGAGGCACACTCATACACTCACACATAGTATACACAGGCACACTCATACACATTCACAGTATACACAGGCACTTATACACACAGTATACACACACTTATACACTTATGCATTCTCACTATACACATGCACACTAATATACTTACACTGACAGTATAAACGTGCATGTTCATACACACAGTATACACATGCACTCATATACCAACATATAGTATACACATTCATGTTCATACACTCACACTCTACACGTGCACACTCACACACAGTATACACAGGCACACTCAAACACTCACACAATATACACATGCATCTCATACACACTCACACTCTACACATGCATGCTCATACTTACATGACCCTATACTGGTACATACACATCTCACACAGGTGTGCATCCACACATATACACACATGCATGCTCATACACTTACATACTACACACATGCATGCTAATACTTACATTCATACTATACATACACACACACACTCACACTATACACACTGACAGACTTCACATGGGTATGCACACACATGTTCAGATACACATATGCACATTCAAACATATACATACTATATGCATGCATATTCATACTTACATGATTCTACACTGGTACTTACCTTACACAGGTGTGCATATACACATATATGATCATATACTACACACATGCATGCTCATATTCTTATATACTCACACATACACACGTGCACACTCACATACTTACCCTCACACTACACACATGCACACTCACACACTTACAAACACTATGCACACTCCTACACTAACGCTTTGCATGGTTGTGCATCCACACACTTTGACACACATGCTCAAACACATATACACGTGTATGCTGTACACTTACATGCACACTATGCTTATGCTTACACACTAAACATATGCCTTCACTGTTACTTACACACCTTACATGGATGTGTATCCAGTTTTACACACATATCAGACACATACCACATACACTCAGACACTTATGCACATACACACTATACACGTGCACACTCATATTTACACACATAATACACACTCTACACAGGAACTTACACACCTCACATGGGTGTGCATTCAGTTTTGCACACATACACTCTCACACACATGCACATTTGCTCAGATACACACACTATACACACTCCCAAACTGATAAATCTTTCAAGGGTGTTCATCACACATAGACACACATACACATGCATGCCCATGCACTTACACACTCCACTGACACCTTACACAAGTGTGCATCCACACACATACATATGTACACTCACGCTCACCCACACACTTAAGACACACATACACTCCTGGAGAAGCAGGGAAGCATGGAAAGGAGGGGCCAGAGCTTTGAGGGATCATATTATAAACCCTAGTTTATAATTGGCCCCACTGTTCACCCTCCAGGCCTTATTAGCATGAGAGGAATGATATCATCTCACATGTCCATATAGGGCATGTGCAATCTGACTAGTCAACCCACAATCCACCACACCCTCATTTGCATACTCAATCAGATTGGCTTTTCCAATCAGATTATTTCTTAGGATATAACCAATTAGAAATCAGAAATGACTAAGGGATAGGACCACATAATGTACATAAGCCCCATAACTGTATAGAAGAGCCCCTTTTGTCTCCTGCTTCTGACCTTGCATATGGCTTTGTCTGTATAGCTGTTAAATAAGAGTTAGAGTTGTCAAACAGAAGACCTGCGGTGGTTGGAATGCTAATTAATCTTAAACATACATAAGAACCTAGATCAGATGGCTCTCAGCAGTAACACACCATTACACACAAGGCCACACCCAACCACACACTTACACATACACTGACACAGGTTTCACACACAAGCTTACGCATGCGTATTTTTATTGATACATGCACACGTACATGTATACACACTCTTACTCTGACACTCATACTTTATACATAGGTGGTCACACACATTCCTACACTTACAAATGTACCTCAAACACATGCACACATATGCACTCAAGCACACACTCACGCCCTTTCATCCCTGTCACTCACCTGCACCATCTCCACACAACTCGCTACTTTCTGACCATCACACAGGACTGGCTTCCACACAGGGGTGCACTCTGGGGAGCGAGCACACTTCCTCTTGTCCTGTGCCCAGACCGCTCCATCCCTCAGATCCACACTCAGAGTGGCTGCCAATACTTCGCCAAGTGCTGGCTGCACCGTGGATCCTGTCCCCGAGCCCTCTGGAACCTGGGCCCGTGCCCTTGTTCTCCCAAGCTGGGCAACCTGCAGGCCAGCAGCTCTGCCACAGCCCGGGTGGCAAGGCAGGTGCAGAATCTCTTCCTACGGGTACCATGTTTGGCACAGACTGGAAAGAAGGGGTGAAAGCTGTGGAGGCCCCGGGCATGCGCCTGGCTCCACACGTCCCTCCTCAGCCCACAGCACTGAGTGCCCTGGGGCTCAGCTGGTCTGCAGGCCCCTCCCTGACCCCTGCCACCTCCTTTGACCTGCTCACACACAAGCAGTCAGTGAGCGCTCACGGACTGGCCCGATCACCTGGGAGGCCACACCCACTCCTGCCAGACCCCCCATGTGGGTGAGTGTGGGTCTCCCTGGTCAGGGCTGGCTGGCCGCAGGCAGTGCCTGTGCATGTGTAGGGCAATCCCAAGGTGCCTTGACCACCCCTTCCAAAGGGGTTCCCTGCTCTACCCGCTCAGCCCTCGGCACGAGCTGTGGCCTTGATCTGAAACTCTTGCTCTTCCTCATTTCTGCTCTGCTCCAACACGCGGTCCAAGCCCTCCCACACATGTGCACACACATATGCACACACGCACGGCATGCACATGCGTGCACACACGATCACACGCAAACATACATGCACGCCGTTCCGTCCTGTTAGCCAGCAGCGGTGGGCACCACAGACGGGAGGGCCGCACACAGGGCAAACAAGGTTTAGTTCCAGGTTAAGGTTTAGTTCTGAGCTTAAAAGGTGAGTAAAACGGTATTGCCAAAAGGTGAGGTACCTTCACTGTGTCCTTTCAAACAAGGGCATGGGGGGTTAGGGGCCTCGAATCAGAGGTTCGGTGCCTTTTAGGGTTGGCCACTGTTTTCTAAAAGAAAAACGACAAACAGACCAGTAACATAGGGCGGGCCCACGGGCTCCTCATACCTTCTGGCCTTCGCCCTGTCACCCTCCACATGGGGTCCATGGCCCATCCCCACCATGGGCCCCCAAGGTCACATCTGCTGGACATACCTAAGGCTGCATGAGGAGGGTGGGGGGAGTGCCAAGGCTGGAAATACTGTAAGGGGAGCTGAGGTCCTCTGGGAGAGATGAGGGACCTGTGGGGACCCACCTGCCTGACCCTGGACAGCCCCCGACCCAAGATGACCTCTTCTCCCTCTGACCCCGGACAGCTCCTCCCTGACCCTAGATGACCCCCTTCTTGACCCTGGACAGCCCCTCCCTGACCCTAGATTACCCTTCTCTGACCCTGGATGGCCCTTCCTTGACCCTGGATGGCCCCTCTTGACCCTGGATGGCTCCTCTCTGACCCTGAACAGGCCCTCTTTGATCCTAGACGACCCCCTCCCTGATCCTGGACAGCCCCTCTCTGACCCTAGATGATCTTTTCTCTGACCCTGGATGGCCCCTCCTTGACCCTGGATGGTCCCTCTCTGACCCTGAATGGGCCCTCTCTGACTCTGGACGGCCCCTCTCTGACCCTGGATGGTCCCTCCCTGACCCTGGATGACCCCGTCCCCACCCCTGGGGTATCACGGCCAGGCCATGCCCCGCACTGGTACTTGCCACTGAGCAGGGGCTTGTTGAGCACGTAGAGGGGAGGGAGGCCCTCGATGTTGGAGATGCGCTGGTACATGGCCCGGGACAGGTGGTCCCCATGGTAGAGGCTGCCCAGGATGATGCTGGAGAAGTAGACGGGCTCCACGAAGATGCTGAGCAGGGAGCCCTGCACGCCCACCACGTTCCACCTGGGACACGGGCCGGGTCAGGGGACAGCCACATGGGGCTGGGCGGGCAGCCACTCTGCAGCGGCACTGCCCTCTGGCCCCTGTCATCCTCCTGTCCCCTTCCTGGGAGGGGCAAACTGTCCTCCCACTCCCCCTCCTGCAGAGGGTCCAGCAGTGACCCTGGGAAGACATGAGATTCCCCCAGCACCCCCACAAACCACAGCCCGGCCAGCAGGAGCCCAGCCGCCCAACCTGTCTGCACTCTGCTCCAAGTGCCCAGGGCCCCACACAAGCCACTGCCAGAGACACTCGTGCCATTCGGGAGCTGCCTCACGTCCTGCAGTGCCACTGCACCATTAGATCCACTTGTCTCTGTGACAGACAGTGGCCGGTGGCATGTGCACTGCTGGCCTTACTGGACACTAGGCACAGACATGACCCGCACCAGCTGGGCTGCATGTGGAGGGTTCTGACACACTTCCTGAGCACCCGGGTGCTCTGCCAGGGGTTGGGCTGGTCCCCACCTCCACACTTTGTTTCTCCCCTGAAGCTGAAGCCCCCCTCACCGACAGTCATGGGAGTGGTGTCTGTGGAGAATGTCCACTGGGCCCCACAGAGAGAGAAGCCTGCTGTCAGTCATGCCCCACCCAGGGGGACGGGGGCTGAGGGACCAGGGGCCTCACCGTGCCATCTTGTCGCTACAGGACATGGTGAGCAGCCTCTCGCCCTGCAGAACCCCGTCCCATGTCTGAATGCTGGCGTTGGAGTGCACGGGGATGGTCCCCTCCCCAGACTCGATCTTGGTCCGCAGCTGGCCCCGCGCCTTGCGGTTCGGGTGTCTGTCTGCCGATTCTATGGAGCGAGCGTGGAGAGCAGCCATGAGGCCCTTAAGCCGCCCGTGTGGTGCAGACAGACGCCCACCCACTGTGTGCAGGAGCAGGAGAGGGCCCCTCACCACGACAGTCTACAGGAATGTGAGGGAAGCCAAGGGCAGGTGCCATGGGGGAGGAGGTTGGTGGTCACCATGTTTTCCAGTGGGGCTTTAATTCTTAAATAAAACCGGAAAGCGGCAGAGGCCACCAAAGGGAGCAGCCAGTGCCCAGAGCTGTGGCTCTTCACGTGCCACAAACGTGGCCCATTTAATTTCCTTTCCTGTACTTAAGAACACTTCGTAACTTCCCACGGGGAATTAAGGATCATGCTGCTTCATAATCAAGGAAGACGAGGTGACTGCAAGCAGCCGCCGAACCAGCAGGCAGGTTTGGGGGCAGCACCGGGGCCCCGTTAGGAGGGCGCTGCAGGGCGGGCACAGGGAGAGGTGGGGCGTCTCTCGGCCATACCTTCCAGAATGGGCTCGTGGGGTGAGAAGATGCGAGCGTCTCCGCAGGGCGAGGTGCTGATGTACAGGTGGAACTGCACCGTGTCCTTCAGCCGGAAGCCCCCGCGCTCTGAGTGCTGGAAGATGGATTTCTTCTGGTCCTCTCTGCTGCTGCCGGGGGCACGTGCCAGTGAGTGGTTCCACTGTGCCCGGGGCACCCACCCACACCCAGAGCCAAGGAAGCTGGTACAATGTGACTGTGAGGTTGGCCCCCAGAGCACGGACACAGGGTCCGGGCGAGTTCCCGTCCCTGCAGCCCTACAAGGACGAGGCCGGCACAGAGAGGTAGAGGGAGCCAGCCATGGCCACTGTGTGCATATGGCAGGGGTGGGGAGGTGCCCGCACCTCAGGGCAAGCTCGAGCTGGGCGTACAGGAACCTGAGCAGCGAACGGCGAGAGATGATCTCTGCGTGGCAGTCATTGAGCGCCAAGCCGCGGTCGCTCATGTACTCCCCATTGATGCACTTGGTGCCCGTGGACACGCTGATCACTTTGGCGTCCTTCACGTCCGTGCCTGCAGGATAGACACCACAGGCTGGCTCTCTCCTTGGCGCCCCTGCGCCCCAAACTCCCCGCATCAGGGCCGGTTCCTGAAGCCACTCACCGTCCTCCCTGGTGGGAAGACACCGGCACCATGGAAGGAGCCAGGGGGATGGATGGGGACATGACTGGAGCTGTCCCTGTACCAAGTGGGATGGGGGAAGGGAGGGGCTGCCTGAGTGCTCCCCAGGTAAGATGCCACACCCCGAACGTTTTAAGTGACAGCATTCCATCAGGGCTGCTGGGAAGGGTGTCCAGGCCCCACCCATGTGGGCTCACAGGCCCAGGGTCCTTGGAGCAGCTCCGAACACTCGGGCCATAGCACATGGCTGCAAGCAGAAAGGGCACCGCCTGCCGATGGCTCAGCACCTCAGCACCTCCGGGGCAGCTTCTATGCCCCGCAGAGAGCAGCGGGAGAACCAGGGCTGGCACAAGCCCAGCAGGCCTTGAGCATGTGTGGCTCCAGCACAGGTATGGCAGTGCCAACGCTGCCATTCATGCCAGCAGAGAGGCCTGGGCACCCTCCAAACTGTACCTGTAGTCATGACAACACCAGCCAGGACCTTCCTGCGTGCGTGAGGGGAGGAGAAGTTGTCCGTCAGATCCCCGAACTTGTCCAGGACCAGGCGGGCCACTGCATCAGCCAACACCTGCGGGCACAGCAGGGCTCAGGGTGTGGACACCACCACGTGTTGGTGTGCACGCGGGTGCAGCTGCATCCAGACACACGAGTACAGGTCGGCACCACCTGCTGAGTGCCCATATATGCCTGTAGTCCCAGACAAGCAGGCATGTGCATATGTGCGTGCAGGCACATGCGTGTGCATGTGCAGGAATGTGCATGTGTGTAGCATGTGCAGGCAGGCGCATGTGTGAGCAGACAAGTCTAGCTGTGGGCATGGGTGTGCACCTATGTGCACTTGTGTACATCTGTGTGTGTACATGTGTGTACATCTGTGTGAGGTATATACCTGAGAGTGTATGTGTGCCCCGCTGTGTGCTACTGTGTGGGGCATGCCCAGGTGTGCATCTGTATGCATGTGTGCATGCAAACATAACAGATTCATGCACAGGTATGTAGAGAAGGGGGCCCTATCCCCAACCAAATCTGGTGCCCCCACCCGGGGGCTGGCACTGGTGGAAGCAGGCCCTCAGGGCCTCAGGCGGGGCACGCAAACAGATGGAGAAGGGGGAAGAGCTTCACCCTGAGTTCTGTCACCCCAACGCCTCAGGCTGGCCCTGTGCCCATCTGCCCACCAGGGGCCAGCACCCGGCACTCTCCAGTCTCACACACAAGCCAGTCAACAGGCAGGAGTCACCAGTTTGAAGGGACCTTTCTGGAGCAAAGGCTCGGGACTCACTGAGACAGGAAGCCAAGGCACAGGCACCAGGCCTGAGGGGCTGCAAAGAGTGGAGGGACCTATAGTCACCAGGGCAGGACCCACAGATCACCCAGGCGAGACCCACAGGTCACCCAGGTGAGACCCACAGATTACTCAGGTGGCACCCACAGATCACCAGGGTGGCACCCACAGATCTGGCCTGCCCAGGGAACAGTCATAGGGAAGCTGTGGTGGGTGGGAAGGTGCTGCTGGGGGGAGCGAGGCGGGTGTGAGGCCCACAGGAGCAGCCAGGAGCAGTTGCAGAGTCAGGCATTGGGAAGAGACAAGGGTCCTGGGACCCCCCCTCCAGCAAGCAGCAGAGAGCCTCCAGCCACTGAGGCTGGAGAGGTGGGGAGGGGTCAGGGCGCCCGGCAGAGCCCACCACACTCTTGGGGCATATTCAGTGCACCAGCACCCTCAGTTCGAACTCTGGGGCCCGCTGTGACTGCCTCACACAGAGGCAGCAGGAGGCAATGCTGTGCCAGCCCCCACAGTCATTCAGGGGACACAGTCGCTGAGCTGCATGTCCCCAGGAAGGCGCTGGAGCAGAGGCACTGTGGGGCAAACTGAGGGGCCTTGAGGGGGAGCCACAGCAGCACAGAGGCCTCCCAGCCCCAGGACCCCCAGCACTGGCAGAGCAAGGAGTGGCCTGGGCCTCATGGAAGACGGCCC
Source organism: Sorex araneus (assembly GCF_027595985.1). NCBI lineage: Eukaryota > Metazoa > Chordata > Mammalia > Eulipotyphla > Soricidae > Sorex > Sorex araneus. The sequence goes on from NC_073303.1 coordinate 50,829,205, forward strand.
AGCAAGTGCCCACACATGCACACACATGTGCACGCATCATAGGCACATATGCACGTAAACACAGCGGCACATATGCACGTAAACACAGCACAGATGTGCACACCAACAGCAGTGCACACACATGCAGAGACCTGCACGTGTAGGTACAGGCACACACGCAAATGCACATGTGTGCACTCACGAGCACAGAGGCGCATGTCTGCACATACATGCACATGCACATGAGGCGCATGTCTGCACATACATGCACATACACAGAGGCGCATGTCTGCACATACATGCACAGGTACATGTGCCCCCATGGTGCCCTCCCCCTAGGAACTGGACGGGTAGCTGCAGCCCTGCACCATGAGGCCACGGCTGCCCAGAGAAAGCAGTGCCCACGTGGGCTTATGGCTCTGAGCTGCTCTGTGCCGAGGGCGTCCGGGAGCTCCAGCAAGGACCCCACCATCCCAGGCTCCTTCACGCTGGGCCTTTCCTCCTGGAGTACCGACTTCTGGGCAAGCCAGCCACAGAGGGGACTGGCTGGCGCGTCCCTCCCGTCCCCCGTGCCCGTTATGGCTGAGCAGGGGCAGTCAAGAGCCCTGCCTCAGGACTTGGCCGGTCGTGCTAACCCCATCCTGACCCCACTCCCACAAGTGGCTGAGGGGCACCTCCCTGTCCAGAGTCCAGTGGCCCTGGGTGCAGCAGGGCACCGGGTGTCGGGCAGAGCCTGGGGGTCCCCACGTCGAGAGGGGACGCCTGAGCGGCTTGGGGGCTGGGCTCCCGCCTCCCCCCGGGCCACCCTGCAGCCCCTCACCTGCGGCGAGTGGAGCTGCAGGCCCTTGCTGGCCACAGGCAGGCGGGACGGCGTCTGGTCCAGGTGCAGGTTGAAGATGGCGGCCAGGGCAGACTGCGCAGCGCGTGCCTTGGCCAGCTTCTTGTTGCGGCCCGAGCCCTCGAAGAACTGCCCGTCCACCACCACTGACATGACGAACTTCTTGGCGTGGCTCTCCCCGCTCTCAGACAGGAAGTCGTACCTGAGGCCCGGCCGCAGCTCGTTAAGGATCATCACGGGGTTCTTGCCGCTGGGCGGTGGGAAGGGGGGCGGCACGGGCAGGGGCGGCTGAGCCAGGCTGGCGGGCACAGGCGAGGCGGCCAGGCTGAGGTCCCCGCTGGAGCTAAAGGAGTCCTCGCCGTTAGCCCCCATGTAGAAGGGCACCTCGGAGCGTTCCGGCGTCTCAAAGCCATTGAAGAGTGCATCCGGGAAGTCGGCCTGGTCCGACGTGAAGTCAGTCGTGGTGGACAGGGTCCGGCCCATGGCCAGGTGAGCTTCCGAGGCATTGGGGAACTGCACGAAGGAGCGCAGGGCCTTCTCGGCTGCGTGCAGCTTGGCCTTCTTCTTGGTGGGGCCGCAGCCCTCGAACACCTGCCCGTTGACCTCGACGGCCATGACGAAGCGTGGGGCGTGCACGGGCCCCGTCTGCGAGAGCAGCGCGTACTGCAGCCCAGGCTTGATCTCATTGAGCTGCATCAGCGCGTTCTTGGGCAGCGCTGGCCCTGGCGCCCTCCTCCTCTTCTTCAGGCGGAACTTGCTGCTGCCGTTGCTCCCCTCCTCCAGGGCCCGTTTCCTGCCACCCCCGTTGGAGAGCAGGGCGCCCTCGCAGGGCCCCGGGGCGCGGCCATCAGGGGCGGGCCCGGCACCCAGCCCCGAGGGCTCCTCGGCCCCTGCACTGCTGGAACCTGCAGTGCCCAGAAAGAGTAACTTACAACGCCTTCGATGCAGGACCTTGTAAATGCAAAATTTATAGGTTCCTTGGTCACTCTCTGACTGGGTGGGTGGTGTGTGCTGACGCGGCCACTCGACCCGGGGTGCCCAGGGGCACAACAAGCAGGCTGCCTGCTCCATCTACACTGCTCGACTGGCGGCTTCAGGCCACTTTGCCCAAGCAATGACACCGGGGCACCTATAGCTCAGAAACTAGTTTGGCCGCTGAAAGGGGCAACTGGGCGAGGACTGACCCAGAAGGACATGGAACATGTCCAGGGTCAAGCTGAGCATGGGCATCCCGCTCCACTGGGGGCCGCAGCTCTGGCCGGCCAGGACAGCAATTCTCTCCAGCCGCCGGGCGATCCCGGCTCAGCCCCGGCAGGCAGCTTGTGCCATCACACCATACGCTGGCCCTTCAGAGACCACCTAGGAGCCTGCTCCCATGAAGGTAACAGTCTTGCCATAACGGGGGCGGGTTCTCCTCTGAACCCCTCTTGTCACCAGAGAGCCATAACAGGCAGACAAGGGGCCAGAGCTGCTGACAGGTGACACGTTCCTAGTCAAACCCGGCAACCGCTGCATCTTTCAGGAAATGATTACTTGGTGGACTTACAAAACAATTTGGTCACCACCTTCTAAAGTAATAAAAGTGACAAGAAAAAATTTAGAACTCTAAATGTGGTTGTACTTCTGAAGAGCAACGAAGAAGCAGGTGGCCAGGCTCAACCGAGAGCAGCCAGTGACCACAGCCGTGGGAAATGCGACCACAAGCCTGGCCCCAGCGTGGGTGTCCACAGGAAAACTTCTAAATACCCCAGGTGTTTGTGGGTGACACGGAGCACGGGGCACAGGAGGGCAGTGAGTGACCCACAGACTAAGCGCCTGAGTGGTCAGCTGTCCCCACTGAGCTCTGCTTGCAGGAGGCCCCTGAGAGAGATCCAGCCAGGGATGCTGCGGTGTGGGCGTGACCATGTGGTGTGGGCGTGGTCTGGGAGGGTAGGCGGGGCTAACGTGGAGCCAGGGCGTGGTCAGTGCAGGGGTGGCAGGGCCAGGGTGGGGGCGGGGCCAGGGTGAGGGGGCAGGGCCAGCTGGCCCTCTCTGGGCTCTAGACACACACCACCTCTCCCAGTGACAAAGCGGCCACTGGAATGCGCACTAAATTTTCATTTATAACATCCTCCAGCAAAAGCTCAATAGGTTACTCCTTTTGGTACTGGGAGGAAACAAAAGATTATAAGCCAGACCCGCAGCTGTGACCCTGCACACAGAAGCTTCACAGCACGGTCCCTGAGCCTCCGATCTCTGACCCTACAGGGACCATCCCCGACCCCGCAGGGACCGTCTCCGACCCCTCAGGGACCGTCCCCAACCCCTCAGGGATCATCCCCGACCCCTCAGGGACCGCCCCAGGTCCCTAGATTCATGTTCCCTTCCCCGAGGCAGAGAGAGGTGACATGGTATCACTCAGCCCTTCAGAGACAGGTGAGGTGCCACCAGGACGTGCTGCAGGTGCCTGTGCCCTGTCCCTGTGCCCAGAGAACCACTGGGAGGAGAAGGGGTGCAGCCTCCTCAGTGAGGGAGGCACCGTGTGGCCCCCACCTCCATGCAGTCACACCTGGGGTTCTCGGGGGCCCACTCTGTTCCCAGGAGGGCAGGCGGCCAGGACTCTTGGGGTGTGGTGGTAACTGTGAGCTGTGCTGTGCCAGCTCTGGACAGGACCTGGCAGGTAGTGCCCTCAACAGGGAGCAGCGTGGGCCCAGCACAGGCCCCCCAGGGCTGAGCCAAGTCGGAGCCACAGTGCCGGGGGTCAGGGTCCGTGGGGGCCCACAGCCTGGAGCTTACTCAGGTTCTCGCTGTCTTCAGCGTCCATGGCCGGGGCCGCGGGGCACTGCCTGGGGAACTGGAGGCTGAAAGACAGTAAGGGGAAATGAGCTTCCAGTCCTGGGGCACCAGGGCACATCCTGCTCACAGGAGGGACCAGCTCCTGCAGAGCCCAGGGGAGCCGGCTACGGTCTGGACCCTTCGGCACGGCCCACACATAGGTCTGGGCAGGGGCTGCCCCGCCACAAATGCAGGGACGAGGCCGTCTGGAGCCCAGGCCCAGGGCCCCTCCCTGCCCTCCACAATGGGGAGAATTTCCGGGCCAGAAGCTCTCGCCAGCAGGAAGCAGCCATGCCACCCAGGCCAGAACCGGCACCAGCCCACCGTCTGCTGGAGCTCCCACAGGGCACGGCGGGCCTGCATGGTGAAAGGGGGCACTGGGCCCGCATGCACATGCCCAGCTCTCCCGGTGCCCCAAGAGTCACACACCTACCGATGCAGCTAGAAGTGGAGCCAGCAGAGCCGTGGGGCGCAGTCACCCCAGGGAAGCCATCGCGTGTCCAGGCTCAGGGTCTGCAGCTGTGCTGCGCTCTGTGTGGCTGGCGTGCGGTCTGCGGTCAACTGCAGGAGAGACGAGTTGTCCGTTGGGGCAGTGCAGGCCGTGCCACTGTGTGTGAACTCACTGCAAGGGCAGCAGGGGGTGGACGGGGCCGGGCAGTGCCCGTGTGAACGAGTAGAGGCTGCTGTGAGTGTGTAGTCAAGTGTGTCTCTGACTACAGAGTCTGAGTCTGGACCTGAGCCTCTCTGGAGGCCCTTTATGGGGAGCTGCCAGGCCCTTCCTTTTGTTTTGAAGGAAGCCACCCCCGGCGGTGCTAAGACTCACTCCTGGCAGGCTCAGGGCATAACATGGGGTGTCGAGGATGGAACCCGCTGCCCCGTCGCTCTGGCCCCCCCTTCCGAGCCAGCCTCCCCACTGGCCTGGCTCCTCCACACACGCCTCCTGCCCGGCTGGACTCATGCACACACGGCAGGCAGGGCTGCATTCTGCGGGGACCGAGCTCAAGCCCCCCAGCTCCTGCTCCTGAGGGTGTAAGCCGTGCTCACGAGCCCACCAAGGACAGCATCAGCCCCATACAGTCTGGGTAGGGCCGTCCAGCTGTCTGGAGTGGAGGCCTGAGAAAGGCCCCACGGCCCCAGGGGACTGCACCCCTCCTACCTGGCACTTCCAGGGGGTACATAAGGTGCCCTGTAGCCTCTGACCTAACCTACAGTCAGCACTACGGGCTGGACTGCAGGGCTCTGCCCCAAGGGACGTGCCGCCCACGGGGCACCAGCCCTTAGCAGGGTGCTCTGTGACCCTGTGGGAGCCATGTCCAGAGGAGCACGGATCTAAGGCCAAGACCCCCCAGCACAGCAGGAGACCCCAGCATGCATGCACCACTGGGGGTCCTCAGGGACGGCACGGGGCTTGGGTCCCTGGGAGCCAGGTGTGACTGTCCACAGTAGCAACATGAGGGAAGCCAAGGCCAGCAGCTTCCCCAGAGGCTGGCACACAGCTCCAGGCCTCCTGTGCTGAGGGCCACAGCCAGCGACCCTCCTCGAAGGTTCCCCACAGCGTGGACATGCCCACAGCTGACGAGGGTTCAGGGAAGCAGATTCCGGCTCTCCCCGCGTGCCCTTCTGGGCAGAGAGCGTCTACTGGGCTTGCTGGGCAGTGGGGATGGGCTACCCAGCCTGACAGAACACAGGGCCACACCCCACAGACACAGCCGCTCACCTGTGGGTGCCAGTGCAGGCACATCCAGATGAGCATCTGGATGGTGCTCATCCAGAGCCGTGCAGAGGCGGAAAGCGAGGCTCTGTCTACTGCCACCCCACCCACCCCCTCAGAGACACACGGCACGCACCGCACACCCGGGTCTGAACAAGGCTGGACGGGGCTGCAGGCGGAGAAGGGCCGGGAATGTTTCCAAGTGGTGCTTGTGGGTGGGTGTATGATGATGGACGGGTGAAAGAGTGGACGGGTGGTGGGCGGGGGTGGTAGGCGAGTGCCATCCCGGCCTGCACCTCAGAGACTGCCTCAGACCCCAGGTCTTGGGCTGTCCCCATGAGGACGCTGCACGGCACCATACGCTCCTAGGGCCGCCCGCAGCCCTGTCCCTGAGTATCCCCCACCTGCACTCAGAGGGGACCCCTCCTGCTCTGGGTCTGCGTCTCTCCCATGTGCCGCACCCTCACTTCTCCAGGGAGGGACCCTTGGGGCAGTGACATTCTGGGGAGTAAACGAGGCATTTGATGGCAGGACACAAGTGCAACAGAAAAACTCATACGTGGGGGACCTCTGGTGTCCCCCCACCCACCCCTCCACCTCCAAATGGAATGTTCCAGTGAGTGATGGTGCTCACCCAGGCTCCAGCTGCCCAGGCCGCCACCCCCAGGCTTCCCCTCTGCACCCAGGCCCGGGGTGAGGCCTCTGCAGAGACTCGGGAGGAAGCCCATGTCACACAGCGAGGCTCTGCCAAGAGCCCCAGATCGGAGATGAGCCCAAACTCTGCCTCAGCACCCCCGCCCATGTCCCATCTTAGGGGTAACCAGGAGAAACGCACAGGCCACGGGAAGTCCCGCAGAAGGTCTGCATGTGTGCCAAGGCCAGTGTGGGCAGTGCCTCAGGTCTGGACTCACAGGGACCGGGGGACCTCCGTGGGGAGCAGCACTGACGGTGGGGCAGCGCCAGACCCAAACACCTCAGCGCTGCCAGCTCCGCGGAGCAACCCCGTGCCGCCAGGGGGCAGCAGAGCACCGGGCTGCCTCTGTGGGAGGAACAGGAACCTGGAAGTTTCCTAGAAACCTCTTCAGGGCAGGACCAAGGCTGCTCAACCTCCTGAATCAGCCTGGGCCTTTGTCTCATCCTACTGGCAGCTTATCAGGACTCACTCCTCCCTGGAGCCTCACTATCCCACGATGGCTGGGCACCGAGGCCAGATGCCCCACAGGACAGCGGCTCTCAGTGACTAGAGATCCCCCAAACCAAGACACCAGCGTGTAGCAGACCGAGTCACATTTACACCTGCCAACTCACACCTGCCCCTCACACTCACAAATGCCCTCTCACGCCAGTCCCCTCATACCTGCTCCCTCACACCAATCCTCTCACAGCTGCCCCCTGACACCCTGACACCTCACACCAGCCCCTCACACCTGCCTCCTCACACCCATCCCCTCTCACCAGCCCCTCACACCCATCCCCTCTCACCAGCCCCCTCACACCAAACCCCTCACAGCTGCCCCCTCTCACCAGCTCCCTCACACCTGCCCCCTCACAACTGCCCCCCACACCAAACCCCTCACAGCAAACCCCTCACAACTGCCCCCTCACACCAAACCCCTCACAACTGCCCCCTCGACACCAATCCCCTCACACCAAACCCCTCACAACTGCCCCCTCTCACCAGCTCCCTCACACCTGCCCCTTCCCACCAGCCCCTCCCACCTGCCCTCTCTCACCAGCCCTTCATACCTGCTCCCTCACATCTGCCCCCTCACACCAAACCCCTCACACCAAACCCTTCACAGCTGCCCCCTCTCACCAGCTCCCTCACACCTGCCCCCTCCCACCAGCCCCTCACACCAATCCCCTCACATCTGCCCCCTCACACCAATCCCCTCACAGGTGCCCCCCTCACACCTGCCCCCTCACACCAGTCCCCTCACAGCTGCCCCGTCTCACCAATCCCCTCCCACCAGCCCCTCACACCTGCCTCCTCTCACCAGTCCTTCATACCTGCTCCCTCACATCTGCCCCCTCACACCAATCCCCTCACACCAAACCCCTCACAGCTGCCCCCTCTCACCAGCTCCCTCCCACCTGCCCCCTCCCACCAGCCCCTCACACATGCCCCCTCACATCTGCCCCCTCACACCAGTCCCCTCACAGCTGCCCCATCTCACCAATCCCCTCCCACCAGCCCCTCACACCTGCCCCCTCTCACCAGCCCTTCATACCTGCTCCCTCACATCTGCCCCCTCAGACCAATCCCCTCACACCAATCCCCTCACAGGTGCCCCCCTCACACCTGCCCCCTCACACCACCAGTCCCCTCACAGCTGCCCCGTCTCACCAATCCCCTCACACCAGTCCCCTCACACCTCCCCCCTTATATCAGTCCTCCCACACCTGCTTCCTCACACCATTTACCTCACCCCTGCCCCTCACATCAGCCCTCTTACACCTGCCCACCAGGGCATAGGGGGCAGCAGGCGGGAGGGGCAACATGCAGCGGGGACTCTGGGCAGGGAGGATACCAGGCCGGCGGCACGGGCAGGGCGGACACCGGTGTGACGCACACGGCATGGTCCCGGGAGCGGTTCTGGGGGCAGGACAGGAGGCAGGTGGCACTTGGGGAGTACCGAGCACTGGACCGCCAGGGCCACGGCGCGGTCAGCACCTGGGGACCAACATGTCAGCCTCCAGCGGGGCCCACCCCGCCTCGGGGAGAGGGAAGGACTTCCCAGGGGACCGGCCAACCGCCAGCCCCGACCCCTCACGGGAGCCTGCAGCCTGCAGACGCATGGTCAGGGGACCTGTCAGGAGAGCAAAGCGGGTGCCGCCGCCGCCGCCTGCCAACTCCACCTCCGCGCAGGGCCCACAGCTCAGGTCCACGCGGGACCACGCAGGCCATGTGCATGCTGCAGGCAGGGCCGTCCAGTGCGCAGCGCAGGGCACGCTGGGACGCCACATGCGCACAGCGCAGGGCACCCTGGGACACGGCAAGCGTGCAGCGCAGGGCACACTGGGACACAGCAAGCACACAGCGCAGGGCATGCTGGGACATAGACGTGCACAGCACAGAGACCCTGGGACATAGGCATGTGAGTAGACACAGGGCTTGCAGGAATGTGTCAGGTATGTGAGCTCGCAGGGCATGCTGGGACACATCGTGTGTGGGTGTGTGCGCGCGCGCCCCCGCAGGGCATGCTGGGATGTGTCAGCGTTTGAGCATCCATCCAACAGGGCAGTGTGTGGGGCAGGCGTCAGGTATGTGTGTCTGCCCCTGGACTGTCCAGGCCTGAGCACCTTGGCAGCACTGCTGGCTGCGGGAGGGTGACCAGCTGGCCCTGGAGGGCTGAGGTCAGAGGATCCCGGGGCAAGGGAGCAGCACAGCTGGAGGGCAGCCGGGGCACACGGCCGCACTCAAGGTGGGCGGGGACGAGGCACGCACTTTGCACTGTGCAGGAGACTCCAAGCAGGTATTTATCGCATCTAGTTTCCTTTTAGGGGTTGCTCTCTCGCTGGGGGAGAGGCTGTGCGGTGCCAGGGATCAAACTCCGCCGCACAACAGCCAGACACACCTACCAACACCTCAGCCCCCACAGAATCATATGGCTCCCGACAGCTGCGGCAGTAAATAGCCTTCCGGCCAGCCGAGCTCCCCAGAGATATCGGGGTCAGCACTGACTGCAGAGTGGCTATGAACCGCGGAGTGGAAACCACTGAACACGCGGGGGGGGGGGGGGGGGAGGGGGGCGGGGCAGGGCCGGGTCCTCTCGCGCCACCCAGGCCAGCCTACCAGAACACAGGCACATCACTGAGCTTGCTCCTGACGGAGGAGGCTGGGCCCCTTCCTGGGGCGCGTTCCTCCGGTTCCACGTCTGCTCGGGCAGGGCTTCGCATCAGGAGGGAGCAACAGAGAAAAGAGCCCCACATTCCCTTCTCAGACTCCAGGCGTGAAAAGGTCAAGTAAAAATAAACACAAAGCAAACAGACTAATTTGAGCTGCTTTCTCCTGCACTAGCTCGGAGCAGAAAGTTAGTTAAAAATAAAAGAGGTCTGTCTTTGGGAGAAAGGGCTGCGGGTAAAAATACACACTGGCACCTGCCTTCTGCTGCGCCGCGGCTGCCCCCCATCCTCCCGACCACCCTTACTGCCCAGACCACCCTGGTCAGAAGCAGGTGAGCTGCTTTCTCTCTCAGAGCCAAAGGCCAGCAGACACACTCGTGAGCAGCAAAGCTGGAGGCACGGCAGGGCCGCCCCCAGACGCCTGCATGGCGCTAATCACCCTCCAGACAAGCGGCACCTTCTCCACGGCCCCGGAGTGTGTGGGCGCATGGGCATGTGTGCACAGAGAGCAGAGCAGCCACGTAAAGCAAGGGCACCTACAAAATGGGTGCCAGGCCTAGGACACACACACACACACATACACACACACACACACTTTATGTGTGCACACACATTCATACATACATGCTTATACATACATAAGCATACACATGCATATATTCACATGTCCACGCACATTCTCAAACACAAGCACACTCACATTCACACATATACACATACTCATACATGTACACACATATAAGAAAACATGCAGTCATACATGTGCACGTTCACACATGTGCAGACCCACAGCTCTCATGTGCGTCACACACGCCCATAAGGGCCCGTGTGCACAGGAACATATGTGGAGCCTATCCCGCTCCTGACAGAGGCCTCTAGCCAAGAGCATGGAGCTCCCAGAGTTAGGCTGCCCAGGGAAGGCGAAGCTGTGGCCTCCCTGCGGGTCACGGCAGGAACCTCAGGGGAACTGCCACGTGAGCTGCCCCGTCATCAACTCAGAAGCCCGTGGGTGGCACCTGCTCTGCCTGGGGACATGGGGGACTGCATGCCCAGTCCCCCACCTAGTCAAGGGGAGTGTGTCCAGCAGGGGCCTCCCCACACTGTGTCTCTGCCACGCTCCCTGCACGGCTGGCCTGTGTCCCACTCCCTGGGCAGGCAGTGAGTGGGCACAACACCTACCTCCCCCACTCTCCGAACCCTGACTGCAGGATGCCCAGCCCCCCCCACCCTCTCTGCTCTGCCTCTCTTCAGACGGCAGGTGGGAGGAGGCCCCCCAGACAAGTGGGGGTCGGCCATCCGTGCCTGTGCAGGGTGGCACCAGCGCAGGCCAGAAGCCCAGCTTCCTCCGGCCACCCTCACCCTGGACAGAACTCTCTTGTCTCTCTTGCTCCCGAGGGAGCCCTGAGCAAGCCCTCCTTACGTGTCAGAGCCACCCTGGAAAGCATCTTGTCCTGCTCCCCGCCTGGCTCCCAGCCCCTTCTGTAGCCCCGGATCTGGGCCTGTCTGGTTCAGGGCGGGGGCACAGGCCAGCACTGCAAGGCATGGAGCTCGATGTCCGGCACCACACGCCCAGGCATCCCCGGAGTACACCTGGGGGCTCTCAGCACCCCGGGTGTAGGCCTGGGGCTCTCAGCACCCTGGGTGTAGGCCTGGAGCTCTCAGCACCCGGGTGTAGACCTGGGGGCTCTCAGCACCCCGGGTGTAGACCTGGAGCTCTCAGCACCCCGGGTGTAGGCCTGGGGCTCTCAGCACCACAGGTGTAGACCTGGAGGCTCTCAGCACCCAGGTGTAGGCCTGGAGCTCTCAGCACTCCGGGTGTAGACCTGGAGCTCTCAGCACCCCGGGTGTAGACCTGGGAGCTGACAGCACCCGGGTGTGGGCTATGGTCCCTAAGCATCCCCGCGGGGGCGGGGAGCAAGGGCCCTGAGCCACACCGTATCCTGTTGAACCACCCACCCAGCCAGCCAAGCACCCCCAAGCGAGCCCCCAAACAACGCAAACCCAGCTTTTCTCCAGCTGGGAAAATTCACTTGTTCCTTAAGTGTGATTCTAACTCCCAAGTCACTCACCATCAGGCTGGGAGAGCAAAGGGGCTCCAGGAGACTCCAGGAGACTCCAGGGCTGTGCCCACCTGTGGCACGGGTGGGGAGTGTGGGTCGAGCTCCAGCCTGTGCAGCGTCAGGTCCACAGGCTGCCCCACGGGAGACCCCAGAAGGCGCAGGCGCCATGGCGGGAGGCAGCACCCGAGGCGTGTCCCCTGCGCACAGCCGCCCAGGCTCCTGGCCCACGAGGCCAGCACTCCCCAGCCGCATGTGGATGGTCACGGTCCTGTTTCCTAGCCACGTCCAGGGGCTGGATCTGATAGCCCAGGACGCCTGAGAACACGGGCATGGCCCCCAGGACTGGACCCCGCCTGCAGGCTGCTGCCCACACAAGAGACGGATGACCAGGACAGCAGCCAGGGTGCTCCGGGGTCTCCTCGCACACTCTGGGTCAGCGTGAAGTGAGGCATGGCATGTGAGGGAGCGGGACTTTGGACGGAGTGGGCATGTGAAGTGAGCGGGAGTTCCGGCCACGTGAGGTGGGCGGAGCTCCAGGAGTGGGTGGGGTTCCGGGGGATGTAGAGTGGATGGGGTATGTGGGGTGGCCGGGGCGGGGCCAGGTAGTGGGCGGGGCCCGGAGGTGGGCGGGGCGAGCGGATGGGTGGGCGGGACGTTTGAATGGGCGTGGTGAGTGGGCGGGGCTCCCAAGGCTGCGCGCGGCGCTGACCAGGCGCTGACCCGAGGTGACCGTTAACAGCCGCAGGTCGGAGCAGTGCGGCCGCAGAGCTCCGGGCGGAGCCTCCACCGCACTCTCGGACCCCAGCAGCGTCCTGCACCCGCACCAAGAGAGGGGAGAGCACGGGCCGGCGTGACCATGGCTGCGCGGCCCACGCTGGCGCTGCTGCTGCTGCTGCTGCCCATGCTGCTGCCCGCGCAGACCCAGACGCCGGCGCCCTCGGACACAGACACGGACAAGGACACGGACAAGGACACGGACAAGGACACGGACAAGGACAAGGACACGGACAAGGACACGGAGCCCACGCCCGCGCCCCCGCCCCCGCAGCTGCCAGAGCCCGACTCCGAGCTAGAGCCCACGCCCAGCTCCCAGCCCAACGCCTCGGCCAGCAGGCCCCGTCCCGGCGCCCAGCTGGTGGCCGGCGGCCCGCGGCCGGCGACCAGCCTGCTGGCCCTGCTCGCCCCGCTCGCCCTGCGGCCCGTCCTCGGGTAGCGGCGTCCGCCCGTCCCGGCCTGCCCAGCGTGGCCACAGCCCCGAGGTCCGCCGCCGTGACCACACGAGGGCCCAACACCCGCCCTGGCCTGCGCCCTGGAACCGAGCACACCTGGGCCCCGGGAGCAGAGGAGGGGTCGCCTCAGAGGACTGAAGACAGGGCTGGGACTCTGTGTCCCCACCTCCACCCGGGACCAACAAGAAGATGTTTTCCTTTATTTTGGTTCATTAAACTTATAAAGTCTGGCAGGACTGGGTGGCAGCGTCCGATTGTCTGTCTGGGGCTCCTGTGGGCACCCACACGGGCGAGGGGGGTGGCACAAGGCCCTGCAGGAGTGAGGGGGAGCTCAGGAGCTCAGATCCACAGGGGCCGCGCTTAGGGCAGTATTTCCAGCGGTACCTGGGACACAGTAAAGCACGTTTTGGAAGACAAGCCTAAGCCCCTTGGAGCTGGAGCTGGAGCTGGCACAGGACGCCCCCAGACTGTGGGGTCTGAACAGCCTGTGCGAAAGCATTCCACCGGTGGGGGGAGAGCGGAGGGGGGGCACTGCCCACCCACACTGGGCCCCACCTGCCCACCGGCCCCTCACGGCAACCAGCGCGGGGGTTGCCCTGGTAAGATACAGGTCTGACAGCACCCCCAGCTGGACTCAGCCACGACCTGATCCAAGTCAAGGGGGCAGTGAAGGGCAGCAGAGCAGAGGGGGCAGCCCTGGTAAGATACAGGTCTGACAGCACCCCCAGCTGGACTCAGCCACGACCTGATCCAAGTCGAGGGGGCAGTGAAGGGCAGCAGAGCAGAGGGGAGCAGCTGTCCAGTGCTAGCTGCCCAGTGTTCCTGTCCCTGCTCTGCGGAGCCGGCCAGTGGCTGGGTAGGGGATGACACCGCCCAAATGAACAGGGTACCTCCAAGGGCGGGCAGGCGGGGCACAGCAGGGGAAGGGCAACTTGCAAAGACTGGCCTGAGGATGGAGGCCGGGGACCCGCAGCAGACGGGAGAGGGGTCAGAGGGAGGAGGCTGAGGAACTGAGTGCAGGGGGGTGCTAAGGAGGGGGAGGTGAGCACGGACTGGGGTGAGCTTCGGACTGAGAATGGGGAGGAGGAGCCGGAGGGTGGGGGGGCCCACTCTGTGGGTCCCTGGACCCTGACTGCACAGTCTTGCCTCCCAATTCTGCCTGCTCCCACAGCGCCCCCTGCTGGCGGGGAATCTGTCCCTGTGGGCACCAGGAGGCAGCAGGATGAGCCCAGTGCTGAAGGAGAGGTGGGCACCGGGCACCCCGCGGTCCCTGGCACGGCCTGCGGCCCACAGCCACCTCGACCTCACAGCTCTACAGAGCCCACAGGTCAGGGCCTGTAGCTGCTTGCTGACCAGGCCGGCCCCACCTGCTCCCGTGACCTCAAGGGGCCAGTCACATGCCAGGTCCCCAGCTCTGGGGGCCTGGATACCTTCCGGGAGGGAACGTGGGCACCGTACATGGGGCTGGGGTGTCCCGGGGCAGCCAAAGGGGAACGAGCCAGGTCCCAGTATAACCCACACCAGGAGTGCCTAGGCAGTCCAGTGTTGGCACCTCCCTGCTCCCACCACTCCTGCCCCGCCCCACCCCAGCCCTGCCCGTAGCAGCCCCGCCCCTAGGAGCCCTGCTTCTGCACCCCATACCTGCCCCACACCCGCCCTGCTCCTACCCTGCTCCCACCTTACACTAACCCTCCAGCTCCCAGTATCCTGCCTGGCCACCATCCCCGGCCCTCGGCCCGCGTCTGTCCAGTCCCCCAGCTGGAGCTGGACCAGCTTCCTTCCTCCCAGACAAGCTTATCTCAGAGTCCCGACTTCCTGCGCCACTGGCACTATTGTGCAAAAATATCAGAGGGCTCGTTGGCGGGTCCTGGCCTGGGACTGTGGATGCGGTGCCAGGCCAGAAGTCCCGCCGGAGGGAGGAGCGCCCTGCTGACGCGGGCACCTGGGCTCTATCACCAGGCAAGGGGGAGCGGCGGGGACAGCCAGGAGCCACCGCAGGGTCTGGGCAGCTGCGACAGAAGGACGCGCCACGGCCAGGGCAGTGCAGGCAGCATGTGCAGGGCCCACAGGGAAGGAGCTTTCCCAGTGGGGGTCCTGAGGGGCTGTGCACGGGCAGCTCAGGGGACTTCCGGGGCCCCACACACCCAGCGAGGGCTGGGGGGAGGCGCGACCCTGGCAATCCCCAGCTTCGTTCCAGCTGGGGCGTCCACAATGTGAGCCTGCCCTCGGATGCGTGGTGCCCGCGCCCTGTCCAGGGCCTGCTGGACACTGACCAGCCGGAACAGGACCCAGCCCTCCATCCTCAGGGCATGCCCACACACCCCAGGATGTCACCAGGCACCTGGCCAGCACACAGACACGGGGACGTGGCCCCAGCCTCACCTGTCACCTGTCTGCCGTGGCTGCTGCAGAACCGGAGATAGGGGAGAGGCAGGCGGGCGGGTAGTGCTGACTTGGGGCTGACTCAGTGCCACAGAGCAGAGCAGAGACGCCGGGCAGACAGCAATAACAGACCAACAGAGGAAGCAAGCACACAGCTGCCCCTCAGCCCGACACCACAGTCCCACAGAACAGAACACCCCAGACGACCCAAGCCGTCCCCCCCACCCGCCCCGTGCCCCATCACCTCCCGTGCCCATCACCTCCCATGCCCCCATCACCTCCCATGCCCCCATCACCTCCCGTGCCCATCACCTCCCGTGCCCATCACCTCCCTTGACCATCACCTCCCATGCCCTCATCACCTCCCATGCCCCTATCACCTCCCGTGCCCCCATCACCTCCCGTGCCCATCACCTCCCATGCCCCCATCACCTCCCATGTCCATCACCTCCCCATGCCCCCATCACCTCCCGTGCCCATCACCTCCCATGCCCCCATCACCTCCCATGTCCATCACCTCCCCGTGCCTCCATCACCTCCCCGTGTCCCATCACCTCCCGTGCCCATCACCTCCCGTGCCCCTATCACCTCCCTTGACCATCACCTCCCATGCCCTCATCACCTCCCATGCCCCTATCACCTCCCGTGCCCATCAACTCCTGTGCCTTCATCACCTCCCATGCCTTCATCACCTCCCGGCCCCCATCACCTCCCGTGCCCATCACCTCCCATGCCCCCATCACCTCCCATGTCCATCACCTCCCCGTGCCTCCATCACCTCCCCGTGTCCCATCACCTCCCATGCCCATCACCTCCCGTGCCCCTATCACCTCCCTTGACTATCACCTCCCATGCCCCCATCACCTCCCGTGCCCCTATCACCTCCCGTGCCCATCAACTCCTGTGCCTTCATCACCTCCCATGCCTTCATCACCTCCCGGCCCCCATCACCTCCCGTGCCCACCACCTCCGTGCTTCCATCACCTCCTGTGCCCCATTACCTCCTCCCATGCCCATCACCTCCCGTGCCTCCATCACCTCTGTGTCCCATCACCTCCCGTGCCCATCCCCTCCCTGTGTTCCTCAGCACCATCCTGTGCCCTGGGAAGCAGGAAGAAGCCCCAGTGCTCCCTTTAGCCCAGGCGCTGGTCTCCCTGAGGCCCTGGCTCGGGAGGGTGTCAGCTGCTGGGGAACACTTCACAGGCACGTGGACAGTGCCAGCATGGCAGACCGCGTGCCCTCGCCCTGAAACACCACCACAGGACAAAGTGGGGCAGCCTGAGAAGGTATCAAGGATGCCCCCAGATGCCTCAGCACCCACCTTGCTCTGGAGGAAAGAGGCTAAGGCCCCCCCAGTGTGCCCGGGGGCGGGACCCCTGAACAGCGGGGCAGCAGGGGGCCCAGTATGGCTTCCCGAGCACCAGGGCCTGCCTGGCCGTCGCCTCTTATGGTGCCAGGAGCAAGTGGGCATCACGCCAGGGTCGCCCCACGGGGAGCTGCAGGGCCGGGCACCGGGAGACAGAGGCTGGCCCTCATCACTGGGCACTCAGGTCCCGGGGAGCCCTCAGAGCCCGGCCTCATCCCTCCCCTTCAGCAGATGCCCCCCTGGAACCTGGCGCCCCTAGCAGTGCTGCCGGCAGAAGGGAGACGCTGGCCCCCGTGGGACGGGCAGAGTCAGGGCCTGGCGGGCTCACGCTGCCTGCCTGAAGTAACTTTTTCCACTTTTAATAAATAAACAAGACGAGAGGATCCTGTTTCCAGCACCTGCAGTCCTGCTGCCCGGCCAGACCCCCGCCCACTTCCGGGCACAGCCTGGGTACAGCCCCAGGTGGACTCACCCTGACCACACCCCACGTCTGTCCCTCTGCTTGCCTGACCCCGGCCCGGCCCCACACACGCTCCAGGGGCAGAGCTGCAGGGCAGGGCAGTGACCAGGCCAGCAGGTCGGGCTACGGCCTCCTCCTGGTGGTCCCGGTCCCGTGTCCAGCTCGACTAAGTGCCACCCTAGATAGTCGGGGGCAGGTGTGGCCCCCAGCTTCCCCGTGGGCACAATAGGGGGCTAGAGGAAGGCGTCCCTCCAGGGGTCCAACCTCTGCACTGCCCCCACCCAGCTCACTGCTGTCCGTGGAATCAGGTTCCCCCAGGGCCGCTCCCAAGGGGAACAAAGCCGTGCTGTGAGGGTGGAGGGACCTACAGAGGGCAGGTTCAGGTCCCTGGGGTCAGTCTGGGCCAAGGTTCTGCAGGCCCCACAGGCCTACATCCTGGCGGGGTCATGAGTGTTCATGAACTGTCCACACAGTGTCCGTGGGCTGTCCTGCAGTGTCCACACAGGGTCTGTGCAGTGACTGTGGATGGTCCTGTCACTGTCCATGTATTGTACCTGCAATGTTTCTGTACTGTCCACAGTGTCTGTGCATGACCGTGTGCTGCCCATCAGTGTCCACGGACTGTAAGTGTAGCATCCACACATTGTCCACATAATGTCTGTGCAGTGTCTGTGGATTGTTCATCAGTGTCCGTGTACTGTTTGTGCAATGTTCCTGTACTGTCCATGCAGTGTCCATGGACTGTCCACACTGTCGACACTAAGCTCTTTGGTCAGGAGAAACTGAAGCACCACTCAGATGCAGAAATCAAGTGGGGTACAGGCAGCACCCGTGGACTGTCCATGTCCTGCCTGTGTGGTGTCCATGGATTGTCCGTGCAGCAGCCATGGGCTGTCCATGGAATGTCCATATCCTGTCCTACAGCATCCGTGGACTGTCCATGGACTGTCTGTGAAGTGTCCATGCAGTATTCATGGACTGTCCAAATCCTGTCCATGCAGCATCTGTGGACTGTCCATGCAGCGTCCGTGTCCTGTCCATGCAGCGTCCGTGTCCTGTCTATGCAGCGTCTGTGGACTGTCCATGCAGCGTCTGTGTCCTGTCTGTGCAGCGTCCATGGACTGTCTGTGGACTGTCTGTGCAGTGTCCATGCAGTATTCATGGACTGTCCATATCCTGTCCATGCAGCATCCATGGACTGTCCATGCAGCGTCTGTGTCCTGTCTGTGCAGCATCCATGGACTGTCCATGCAGCGTCCGTGTCCTGTCCTACAGCATCCGTGAACTGTCCGTGTCCTGTCTGTGCAGCGTCCATGGACTGTCTGTGGACTGTCATGGACTGTCCATGTCCTGTCTGAGCAGTGTATGTTGAGGAGGTGCCTGCCCACAGCAGGAAAGGCTGATGGTCACCCAGCACGGCTCATGGACCTCATCACCCTCTGTCTGTGAGAGGGACCCTAAGGCCTCTCAGGGCCCCTCCTGGAGGACACACACCACAGACACCCCTGCCCTCCAGCTCCCTCCTTCCTCACCCCTGCCCTCCAGCTCCCCTCCCTGCCGCTCCTCCCCTTCCTCCCCACCCCTGTCCTCCAAATCCCTCCCTCCCCACCCAGTCCTCCAGTTCCTCTCCCTCCCCACCCCTGCCCTTCAGATCCCCTCCATCCCCACCTCAGCCCTCCAGATTCCCTTCCCTCCCCATCCCTGCCCCTCCAGCTTCCCACCCCTGCTCCTCCAAACACCACCAGCTTCTGCCAGCACAGAGGGACCATGACCCTGGGCTTTGCTCCTAGTCCCCTCTCAGAGCAGCTCTAGCCCCACTCCCCCAACCCACCACCCCCCACACTGTGGGTAGAGCAGGGACACATCCCCTGAACACCCCCAGGAGGTGGGCAGGGAGGACCCAACAGCAGCCCCAGAGCACAAAGGAGCAGCCACCAGCCCCACCCTGAAGCTGGGTACCCAGCCCATCCCCTTGGCCCTCCTGTCCCCAAGACATGACCACACCTGTCTTGTCCCTCTCTCCCCAAGGACATGACCCCACCCACCTCATTCCTCTTATCCCCAAGGTCACAATCCCATCTGTCTCCTTATCCCTCCTGTCCCCAAGGTTGTGACCACCCAGCCCATCCCCTCAGCCCTGTTGTCCCAAGGACACGACCCCACTGGTCCCTTGTCCCTGTGTCCCCAGGACGTGCCCCACCTGGCCATCTGCACCCTCAGAGCTCGCATCACCCACCAGCAGCAGATGAACTCAGAGGCTGCTGGGGCCTGGTCCCCCATGAGGCCTGCCCCGTCCACACCCCAGTGCCCAGACCCTGGAAGTGAGAGGTGCTCCCCCCACGCCCTGTCCTCTCACCTCAGCCTGCTGCGGAGTCTCATCACAGAGGCCTCTGCTGTGGGCACTCGGGCTGTCCCCGGGCTGTGGCGTCCTCCTGTGCCACCACAGAGCTGCACACACTCGGGGCACCGCCAGCCCCCTGCTCCAGCGCCCACGGTACAGCTGGGTTCTGAGCGTCCATCCACAGGGACTCCTCTGAACCGGCCAGAAACGGCCAGCCTGGCCGGCTTCAGGGCGCCCCACACAGGCGGCCGCAGTCACTGAACTTCACCGCGTTCCTCTCCCTCCAGACCCCACGACGGAACTTCCAGCCGGGTGAGTCAGCCCCGGCCCTGGCCTGGCCCGGAGGAGAGCAGGCTGCTACAGGCTCAGGCTCCGCTCCCCCACGGCCGATGACCTCACGGCCACCTCCCGCAGTGGGCCACCTTCCCACTACCTCTGCAGACAGGCCTCCCAGGACCCTGTTCATACACACACACACACCTGCCCTCCCCTTCCCCTCCCCAGACTGGGGTGGGGGGCTCTGCTGGGCTTTCCCCCACATCCCCACCTCTGGTGCTGGCCTGCAGGGAAAGGGGTCTCCATGCCCAAATCTAGACTAATCAAAGGGCTTCATCACCCCCTCTCCGCCTGCTCTGGGCACCCCCACCGCGGGAAGATGCGCTGGGCCTAGGGTCCCCCACACTCGCACGGAAGCCCAGAACGCGGGCGCCGGGCGGTTCCCGGCTCCGGCTGGCCACCGCCACGCCAGCTTCCCGCCGGCTGCAGAGCAGATCCTGCGCTGTCAGCCGCCAGCCCAGCGGCTCACAGAGGCAGGGTGCCAACACGGAGAGCAAACCTCATCAGAACAGACCCCCAAACTGGCCACGTTTCCGTCACAGTCCATCTTACACCTTTCCTGGCCCGTCCTCCCGGGCCGTTCCCGCACGCTGACGTGAGCCGGGCGTCCAGATGCTGGGTCGCCCTGGGAACTTCCACGCGGTCGGCTCCTCCGACGGGACGCGGCGCATCCCCGCTCCATCCCGGGGCTCAGCTCGACTCCAGCCCGAGACGAGACGCATCCCTGCTCCTGCTGGGGCGCAGCCCCCGCTCCATCCCGGACGCATCCTGCTCCTGCCCGGGGGGGGGGGGGGGGGGGGGGGCAACCCAGCTCCATCCCGGGAGCAGCCTCGCTCTAGCCCGGGCGCAGCCTCGCTCCATCCCGGACGTATCCCTGCTCCATCCCGGGCGCAGCCTCGCTCTAGCCCGGGCGCAGCTTCGCTCCATCCCGGGTGCAGGCTCGCTCCATCCCGGGCGCAGCCTCGCTCTAGCCCGGGCGCAGCTTCGCTCCATCCCAGGCGCAGCCTCGCTCCATCCCGGGCACTGCTTCGCTCCATCCCGGGCACTGCCTCGCTCCATCCCGGGCGCAGCCTCAGCCGGACGCACGCTCCGCTCCGCTCTTCTCCCCTCCCCGCGGCGCAGCGCGCCCCGCGCGGACACCGTGCCCTCCCCGGGGGCGCAGCGCGCCCGGACCAGGACGGGGGCTGTCCCCGGCGCCGAGCCCCCAGAGCGCAGTTTCGCCCCGGAGTGCGGCGCCCCCTCCTTGCGCAGTCCCGGTCCCGGCGGCCCGGGCACCGGGTGGGCACGGACGGGAGCCGCCCGACACCTGCCCGGCGCTTACATAAACGCCGCAGCCCCGCGGTCCGAGCCCCGCGCCCCAGCCCGAGCCTCACCGGGTCCGTCCGCGCTCCGCCGGCTCCGCCCGCCGCTCCGGCTCCGCCCGGTCCCCGTCCGCCGTCCGCCCGCTCCGCCCGCTCCGCCCGCTCAGCCCGGGGCTGCAGCGCGGGGGCCAAGGGCTGGCGCGGCCCCGAGCGCGGCCCCGAGCGAGCGCGGCCCGACCTGCCCGCCCGCCCGGCCGCAGCCTCCGCCCCGCCCCGCGCGGCGCGCACGCACGGCGCCGTGACGCAACGGGCACGC
Source organism: Sorex araneus (assembly GCF_027595985.1). Taxonomy (NCBI): domain Eukaryota; kingdom Metazoa; phylum Chordata; class Mammalia; order Eulipotyphla; family Soricidae; genus Sorex; species Sorex araneus. Next base: position 50,850,184 of record NC_073303.1, read on the forward strand.
CGCCGCCCGCCGGCCCGGACCGCCGGGTGCGGGCGCACCCTGGGCACGGAGCCTCACCTGGGCACGGGCGCTGGACCCGCGGGGCGCGGGCGCACCGTGGGCACGGGCGCCTCATCAGGGCACGGGCGCCAGACCCACGGGGCGCGGGCGCACCCTGGGCACGGGCGCCTCATCTGGGCATCGGGCGCCCGGGACCCGCGGGGCGTGGGCGCACCCTGGGCACAGGCGCCTCACCTGGGCACCGGGCGTCCCGACCCGGCGACACCCCTGGGCAGAGCGCCTCACCTGGCACCGGATGCCGGGACCCGCGGGGCGTGGGCGCACCCTGGGCACGGGCGCCTCACCTGGGCTCGGGGCGCCGGGACCTGTGGGGCACGGGGCGGCATCCCTGGGCACGCGGCGCGGAAGTCTGGTGGGGCGCCGGCGGCACACCTGTGCACGGGGCTCGCGAGGGAACCGGGACCACCTGGGGACAGGGGCGCTGGGAGGCAGGAGAGATAGTCTGGGACCCCCGGAGGCGACAGGCACGGGGTGGTGGCCGCGGGGGCTCCAAGCTGCCTGCTGGCCCCAGCCCAGGAGGGGCCTGCCCATCTTCCCCCCCCCACCCCCGTCAGAGCCTCTCTGCAGCCCGGAGCGGGAAAGGGCTGGAGGGGACCGCAGAGTCTCCAACCCATGCCCAGGTGGCTGCCCCTCGCATCTGGAGCTCTAGAGGAGACATGGGGTGCTGAGCTGAGGGCAGAAGCGCTCCCCTCCGTGCCCACGCCTCACCTCATTGGACTTGTCCAGTCCGAAGAGATCTGCCCAGGGGTGAGCACTGTCCCAGAGAGGGCAGAGGTCACAGGAAAAGGGGAGTGGAACTCAAAATGTGGCCTCTCAAGAACTGCCCATCCCCAGTGTGCCACAGGGTGTGTGTGTGTGTGTGTGTGTGTGTGTGTGTGTGTGTGTGTGTGTGTGCATGTGAATGTTTGAGTGTATATGTGAGTGGGTATGGATTTGATTGTGGGCATGGGTGAATGTGTAAGTGTGTGTATATGAGTGTAGGTGAGTGGGTGCGGGTGAGTGTGAACATGAATGTATACAAGTTTATGTACTGAAGTGTGAGTCTATTAAAGTATGATTGCGAGTGTACATGTGTATATTAACGTGTATGATTGTGAGTGTATGTGTTAGAGTGTGTGGTTTTGTGGGTGTATCACTTGTCCCATTGCTCACCGATTTGCTCGAGTGGGCGCCAGTAACATCTCCGTCCCTGTCATGTGCTAGTGTGGCCCAATGGCGTCTGCTCACTCCAGGAACACGAAGAGCCTCAAACCGTTTGTTCGTTCAGGGTCTTGACGAATTAGTCCAACCATCTCGTAGGTGGGTGGCCAGGCATCAATGGATGCTTCCAATGCCAGGGTACGTGCATTGAAAGTACAGTCATTTTAGTACTTCTTCGTTTTGACAGCCTAGTTCGGCCCTGAGACTTTATCAGCCTCTCCTTACTCGTCTTTCCCAACGCTGCCGTACTGGGGGCTCTTTCAGGGTCAGGGGAATGAGGTCCATTATTGTTACTGTTTTTGGCATATCGAATACGCCACGGGTAGCTTGCCAGGCTCTGCCATGCGGGCGGGATACGCTCGGTAGCTTGCCGGGCTCTCCGAGAGGGACGGAGGCTTTTAGGGCAGCCTTTCTTCCGGTAGCTATGTTTTATAGTCTCTGGAGCTTGGCTGGCCAGTCCCTTGCACCCATGAAGGCAGCCCCTTGCATCCGTGAGTGCTGGGCTCCAACACAGCTCCCCACGCCTGCGGCTTGGGGGCACAGGCAGCACCACTGGCGAGGCCCAGCCCCCATTCGCTGCTACCACCTGCCCCTCCGGACTCCCTGGTGGGGCCAGTGCCCAGTGCCTGCGCCCCTGGGGACTTCGCGGGGGGCTCTAGAGCAGGTGTGGATGCAGAGCCCAAGCCCAGCCCATGTGGGCCCTGCCGTGGAGACAGTGATGGGGACACCGAGCTGCTCTCAGCCCCGGGTCAGAGAGGTCTTCACTGTGTCCTCCGGGCAGCCAGCTCAGGAGCCAACCAGCACCTTAGAATGCCCGCAGCCCCTTCTAGTGGAGGGGGAGCAGATGGGCCCACCCACGGCACAGCACCAGGCCTGAGAACTCTCCTGCTTGAGGGTGCCGTAACGGCTGTGGTTGCTCCAGACCCCAACAACCTGTTTGTCTTGAGGGCCCTGCTGGCAGTGCTCAGGGCTTACTCCCGACTCCGTGCTCAGGAGTCACTGGACGGGGCTCAGCCCTGGGCCAGTGCCCTTCCTGCTATGTTATCTGGCCCCAGGAACCAAAAATCTTCCCTGGTCCATGATCCACAAGCCCAGCAAGAAGGCTGAAAACGACGCTGCTCTGAGCCGCTTCCCTCCCCGACAAGATGCACCCAGGGTCAGGACACAGGACAGGCGGCCCCCCGCAGCTGCTCGCAGGGCTGCAGACCACCAGATGCACACACCGTGCAGAGGAAGCCTGTCCGACCGGTCAGCCTCGAGAGCGGCCAGTGGCCAAGAGCCAAGCTGGCACACACCCTCCTGGCTGCTGGAGCCCCGCCCGAGGCCCGGGGGTGGGGGCAGGCGCAGTCGGGCAGTTCTAGAGTGACCACACTGGCGGGCCTCAGCAAGCCCCTTCCCCGACAGCCTCACATGGAGCCATGGCGCAGGGCGGGTACTGGCACCAGTGCCCAGAGGAGAGCCAGGGGCACTGAGAGGGCACCACAGAGCAGCTGTGATCAAGCTCCACACAAAACAGGCACAGCCCCACCTGCACGCAGGCACCTCTGTTTAGGGGGGCACACACATGTGTGTGGCATATCAGACATGACCCCGCGTGCCGTTTGCATGCACACATGTGTGGCACGGTGCTGCCTGCTGACTGGGCACGGAGTGGGCCACAGCCCGTGGGAGAGTCCGGAAGCCCGGCTGTGACTTGGTGACCGAAACGTGTCAAGGACCCTTTGGGGCGGGAAACTTGGCCAACAGTAGGGCACAGCACACACATGTCAGCACATGAGAGCCAGGACGACCCAATACCACCCCAAAAATACATAAAAACCTCAGGGTGGACGGTCCAGGAGACCAAGAGCTGCCCCCAGCATGGACGCGGCCCCCGAACCTCAGAGCAGTACAGGGATGAGGGGAGCAGGGGCACCTGAGGACCAGCGAGAGCTGATCCGGGCACATTGGCACTTCCCGCGGGGCAGGGTGTTGTGAGCAGCAGGGTCAGAGGTCAGCCCCATGCCCCCACACTGTTTTCTGAGCACACACACAGCCAGCAGAACACGCAGCCTCCCCCTCCTGGGATGTCGTGGGCGTCTAAATCAGCTCCCAGGGTCCCGGCACACAGGCAGTGCCAGCCCCTCCTGCTGCCCCCCCCCTCCGGATGGTGCTGGCGCCCCTGTGGTGGCCGTGGGCAGCTCTGGCTCCCCGCCAGCCACAGCCCCTTCAGCGAGGGCGGGCAGAGTGGGTGCAGGTGGTTATTTAAAGCCTCTCCTGGGACCTCAGCGTGTGCCCAGGTTTCCAGGGGAGAGCAGGGCACTGGGCACCGGGCAGTCAGGCCCGCCTCTCTCTCCAGACCAGCACGGCGGGGCACTTGGCGCCTGCTCGCTCGGGCAGGTGAAGGAAGCCTCCCCTGCTGCGGACAGCTGGCAGCCATGCAACCTCCGCCAGAACAGTGCGGGGGAGGGGGCTTGGGGACTGCCCTCCCCAGCCATCCCCATGGCACCTGGTACACCCTGCCAGACCCCCGCTGGGGAGAGCCGAAAGCTCTGAGCTGCAGAAGAGCTCTGCAGGGAGGAGTCAGCCCCAGTTCTGAGGGGAGGGGTCAACCCCAGCTCTGTGGGGTCAGCCTGAGCTCTGCAGGGAGGGGTCAGCCTCAGCTCTGCGGGGAATGGGTCAACCAAGCTTTGTGGGGTATGAGGGGTCAGCCTGAGCTCTGCAGGGAGGGATCAGCCCTGAGCGGCCGTCTTCAGGCTGGCCTACTGGGCACTTGGTGGGCACCTGGCCCCCTGGCTGGACAGAAGGACTCGGGCTTGTTCAGAGACATCTCGGGCACTCCTAGGCACTGTTCATCCTCACTGCCTGCCTCTGCCCAGAGCCTGTGTCCAGCAGTGCCAGCTGCTCTCTAGGCAGGGGTGCGTTGCCACCACCCTCAGCAGGACCTTCGGGGACCCTTTGATGAAAGGCTCCCAGGGGACAGAGGTATCCCCCCCCTGCTCTAGTCAGTGATTCGGCGAGGCTCCTCCTTGGCCAGTGGTGGGCTGGCCACAGAGAGGGCAGCGTGCCGGCAGCCGGGGACGGCCCCTCCTGTCAGGGCCTTTTCCCAGGTCCAGGAGGAGACGCAGGCGCATTCCAGAGTGCTGAGGCAGCCTCGGTGTGGCCACGAGTCACAGACAGGCTAAGCCCACCTATTTTTGCTTTCTAGAATTCCATTTCTATTTTTGGTGGAATATAAAAGCTTTGACTATTTCCCAAATTGGAAAAAAAACACATTTTTTTTTTCTTGGGCTGCCTTAGAGTTTCTTGGCGGCTCCTTAAATGTGCACGTTCCGGGGCCCCGGGAGCTGAGATGACTCCCCCCTGGCCGCCTGCGCCTCTCGCAGCCGCTGCTGTTTGGCGCACGAACTAGGCGGACTGGACTGAGGGGCAGCCGGTTTGCCGCTGCTCGCCGCTCGGTGGGAGGGGGAGGAGGGAGGCGGCAGGGGGGGCTGGGCGGGGCCCCCTCACCCCCACCCCCGACGACGCTGCTCACAAGTGCCCGTGGCAGGAGCGGGTGCTGGTCTGAGGCAGAAGCTGGGTGGTTCCTACCAGTCTCAGCCCGGGCAGGGAACGTGCCCCTGGACGCCACCTCAGCCGACCTGGCCTGGGAGGCCACCCCATGCAGCCCCCACGGAACCCCTCAGCCCCCGGAAAGGCTCAGCCTGGAGACCGGGGCAGCCCCTGTCCCGCCTTCTTGATCCCTGGGTCTGCGTCACTCCCGACCCTCACGCAGGGGGGACTTCAGAAGTGACTTCCTGCTGTGAGTCTGAGTCGCAGGGTCCCTCCTGCACCCCACTTCATGGGTCCCAGTCCCAGCCCCACCCCGCCCTGCCCCCTCGGTGCTCCCCACCCAGGGGCGTGGGACCAGGGAAGGCCAGGGCCGAGCAGTGCTGTGAATTAGTGTCCCGTGGTGGATGCTCAGAAATGGTCTCATCTGCGTCTCCTACAGATGAACACTGGATGAAGAGAAATTTTTATCTCCTCTGGGGGGCCCGGAGACCCCTGGGCAGCACTGCCCTTGGCCTGTATGCTCACCCCCCAGCTGGACAGGCCTCTGCAGCTGGTTTCTCTTCCTTCTGCAATTCTCTCTGGCGTGGACCAGGCCCCGCAGCTCGCACGGGTGTCCTCAGCCCACGGCAGCCAGCAGGGAGAGGGGCACTGGAGTCCCCAGGCCCACTGCCCACCCCAGCGGCACCCCCGTCAGCAGGCGGTGCCATGGCTAGGGGCTCTCAGCAGCACGGGGCTGCTTCTGTGCCTGCCCTGCAGTTTGTTCCCACCCGGAGCTTCCCCTGCACCCATTCAGGCTCCCGTGGTGGAACACCCGCAGGGCAGGGATGGACACGGGGGGCTCCTGGCAGTCACCTTCCTGCCCCACCAAGGGCAACTGGGGGTCTGCTGTCCAGAGTGCCCCCAGAGTCCAGCCACCGGGGGTCAGCCGAACGCTCCTTAGTGAGCAGGTGAGGGGAGCCCCTCCTGTGCGGAGGGCAGCGTCCCTGCTGAAGGGCAGAGCAGACACTGCTGGGAGGACGGGCGGCGGGCTCCGAGCTGGATGAGGGCAACGGCCCAAGGCTGTGCTCGATGCCAGGACTCCACCCCCGAGAGAGCGCCTGCATCCCGGGACCCTCCACAAGCACGTGGGTCTGGGACAGTGAGCGGGTCCCCGGGGGACAGTGAGTGTGCCCCCTACCCAGGGGATAGTGAGCGGGTGTCCAGGCGCCTTGTGGGGCCGAGGCCTCCTCTAACCCTCTGTGCCCGGCCCCAGGCGCTTGGCCTGGCAAGGCCGTGGCAGCGTGGTCTCGAGTGGCTTCTGTTTTCCGGCCGACTCTCCTCCCAGCGTTTTTCTTTTTGGGTCTCAGGCGTGGTCTCTGCACAGCCTCCCTGACCACACTTATTTTGCTAAATTCTTTTGTATCATGTATTTTGTTTGTGCCAGGACTGTGCCAAACAGCAAGACATCCAGGGGCTAATGTGCAGCAGCTGACGCCCCGGCAGGCGGGGGTGGGGGGGCTGGCCTGCCCCCGTGGTCCCCAGGGAGGCACCATGCCCTGACCGCACTCTCTTCCCTGAGCCGCAAGGGCGCCCGAGGGTAGCCCGACGTCCGCCGACATGACTACCTGATTGGTGGACCGTCTCCAAGCAGCGTTCCGAGTGTGGAATGCACGCAACAAAGACTAAGCTGCAGCAATTGAAGATGGAATTTTCCTCGCCAGTGTTCCCCCGAGGGCCGTGTCCGGCCCGGGAAGCGTTTGGCTTCTCTGAGCCTTCGCACTGGAATGCCTGGACAGGCCTGCGGGTCAACAAGCCACATCATGGGTTCAGGGCAGTGGCGGGCCAACTCCCGCCAGCGGGGACTGGAGCTATGACGTGCATCCCACAGGGTAATCCTGCCACAGCCACGCTCCCGCGCCCCCCGCCACGCTCTGCCCCCTCTCCACTGGGCTGCACCCTCCCCCAGTGCCTCCAGGCGCCCCTCAGCCCCTGCTTCCTAGAGGAGCGCTTGAGACCACAGAAGGTTCTGGACCGTCCACTCCACAGCTCTACTGACCCTCCCTGACCCTCCCTACAGCCGCAGAGCCGTGGTGAGCTCTGGGTCTCTGCACTCGTCTCGGCCCCAGCTGGAGGGGCTGTGGTACTCGGGCAGGGAGGGGGCCTCTTGCCAGGTCCTTCGGGACCTACCCCGTCCCCTCGCACCTCCCCTTTCTCACAGGGCCAGTGGGAGGGGCTGAGGGGCGGTTGGTGCCTTCAATGTGGCTTCCAAGGGTTCCTGGCATCGCAGCCCACTTGACTGAGACAGGAAACCTAGAGCCAGGGAGAGGCATGCATCGTCCTGAGGCCCACCAGGGGGGCCCCTGAACACCGCCAGGTGTGGCCTAAAACCAGAAAAAAGAAAAAAGAAGAGATAAGACGAAGGTCAGGGACCCGCGCAAAGGACCGTGAGAGCACCACATGTACCAGGACCCTGAGCCCAGCCCCCCGCCCCCATCTGGCCGGCCCCAGGTGCATCCATGGACCCGCCGTGTCCTTGCCTGCCGGGCCTAGCAACCCCAGGGGTCCCGGGGCCTGTGTCTGCCTGTGAGGGTGCACACCTGACAGAGTCCTGAGGCTCCCCCAACCCCCAGGGCACAGGGCAGGAGTCAGGAGGCGTCCTGTGGCCCCGGCAGATGCGGCCCCTGGAGCCGGCCATCACTGCCGTTCTGCCTCATTGTGAATTCATGGGCCTCCAGGAGCACAGGACCCGTGAGGACCGTGATCACTCAGCTCAGCGCATCCCAGCCAGGCCTCCGCTGACGGCGCCCGCGTCCTTTTTTAACCCTAAGGATTTAATTTTAGAGACGTTCAGATTTATGGAGGAGCAGAGACGGGGGAGCCAGACCCGCTCCGCCCAGGGACCCTGTCACCAGGGCACCAGGAGCACCTTCACCCCCGTCACGCCACACGCGGGGGCCCCACCCTCGTGTCGGGGAGCTGGCGGGTCTGCGGGGGCCTGTGGTCAGCGCTGGGCCCCACCCAAGGGGATGCCCGCAGCCCTGTTTCTCCCCTCCCCTAACAGTGAGGGTTGGAGACTCTCCACAGAGCTGACGGCGGTGCTGACGCCCTGACACCCATGCTCGTGCCCGCAGGGCAGTGCCCGCGTGCTCACACGGAGCCGAGGCACAGGTGTGGCCCCTCCAGGGGCAACGGACACACTGTGAGTCCCCATGCGCAGGCAGCTCAGAAGGGATCGGGCGGCCAGAGCCACCCCACAGGCCCTGCCCTCCAGCAGCGGCCTCAGGTGGAGGCTGAGAGTGCAGGAGTCTAGTCAGGGACGCGGGGTACCTGCTGGCCCAGAGCCACAGCCAGGCCTGCGTGCCCCATAGCACAGTCCCCCGCACCCACGCCCAGCCCCACCCACACCCACACCCAGCCCCACCCACACCCACACCCAGCCCCACCCACACCCACACACAGCCCCTACCTCAAGACACGGCACAGCCCCCACCCGCACCCAGCAGCTCCGCAGCTGACCCAGTTTTGTTCTGTCCCCTTCGCTTCCCAGAACCACGAGGGCTCAGGGGTGACCCGCAGATGAGAAGTCTGGCTCCGAGGCTGGGCTGCCTGGGGTTTGCCTGTGGGCAAGATCCCAGAGCCTTTGAAGACGCTTTGAAAGTGGCGAGAAAGGAATTCATCACCTTATGTGAATCCAGAAATGAGTGACAGTAATTCAGCTAAACTGTAAAATGTGAATTCAGACAGAAATCTCGGACCGAAAATAAACATTTGTAGAGTCTTAAAATAACAAGCCGCACAGCCTGAGTGCTGCCTTAATCACCCCTTTCCCGTCCGTCCCCAGTACCAAAGGGGGAGCGGCGGGGACCGCAGGCTGGCCTCTCGCCCCTCACACTCCCCCAGATAAAATCCTCCCCGCTGAGAAACCAGGGAAGTGTCCCCACATGCACCACCAGCGCCCTGCAGCGAGGGGCCAGGCCCCCCGGGATGGACACGGAAGCTCATTGACAGGGGCCTGAGCAGCAGCCTCAGCGTGGCCCCAGCTGGGCACCCCCCGAGGGACCCCGGCAGGGCTGGGGCTGCTTCCTCAGGAACAGGGCCCACAGGGCACCCCCAGACCCTGCCCAGCCTGACCCTGAGCGCCCAAGGCGGGGAGGGGCGAGGTTCCCTGCACAGGGTTCCCTGGCCCAGCTGGTCCTTGCCTCAGCTCCTACAGAGCTTTCTGGAATTTTCTCCAGGGGCACAAGAGGCACCCAAGTTAGAGATGAGACATTCCATCTGACCCCTGACCCTCTCCCGGAAGGTTGGTTCCGAGTCAGCAGCACCCACACCTGACCTGCTTCCCTTCCCTCTCCTCTCCCTCCCCCTCCCACCTATTCTCCCTCCCCCTCCTATTCTCTCTCCCCTCCCTCCTATTCTCTCTCCCCCTCCTATTCTCTCCCCTCCCTCCTATTCTCCCTCCCCCTCCTATTCTCTCTCCCCTCCCTCCTATTCTCCCTCCCCTCCCTCCCATTCTCCCTCCCCTCCCTCCTATTCTCCCTCCCCCTCCTATTCTCTCTCCCCTCCCTCCTATTCTCCCTCCCCTCCCTCCTATTCTTTCTCCCCCTCCCTATTATTCTCCCTCCCCCTCCCTCCTTCCCTCTCTCCTTCCCCTCTTCACCTTCCCTTCCCTCTGGCCCTCTCCCCTCAAGCTGGCCTCTCCTGGGGGATGTGGAATCTCTCAGGCCCCCCCCCTGCTGTGCTCCTGGGAAGAGCAAGCTAGAAGGCCAGAGATCTGGGGTGAGCGTGGGGTGGCCCCTGCCCGGGTGCTGCAACCCTCAGGAGCAGCAGGACCAGGGGAGCACATAGCCCTCCATCCTCTGCCTTCCAGAGGCAGGGCAGATCTGTGGTCCTCCCACACAGGGGGCTCCTGTCAGCCCCCCACACACAGGGCTCCTGTCTCAGGCCCCCATAAACAGGGGGCTCCTGTCTCAGGCCGCCACACACAGGGGGTTCCTGTCAGCCCCACACACAGTGAGTGGATGCAGATCCCAGGGCCCATACCAGGCACCCAGGGTAGCCCATCACCTCAGCACATGTGGGGACCGTCAGCCACACCCATCCCCAGCCCGTCACTGCTGATGTCCTGTTTTCTGATGGCAGAAACATGGGCTCCAGCTGCCCCCACCCACTGCCGAGGGGCCCTGACTTGTGTGGTCCTGCCCCACCTCATCCCCAGCCAGACTCTGCTGGGAAGCAGGGGACCCTCTGTGCCCTGTCACCTCTCACTAAGCTTCTAGAAGCTTCTCTGCACCTTGGACACTGAGCAGGGCCATGGGTTGGCCGAAGACAAAGATCTGAGCTCACGGTATCCCCGAGACCCTTCCCAGGGAGGGACCCAAGTCGCCGGGCAGGGATGGGGCAGTGGCCGGGCAGAGGGTCGGACAGCCGCAGCCCAGGTGAGGCTTCTCGACTGGGCGCTGCTCTGCCGGCCCCACACTGCCACTTCTCTTGGGCCCCATGGCCGCCCGCGCCACGACGGCTCGGACACGTTCCTCAGCCTGTCAGGAGCACCCTTAGCCCTTCAAGTGGCACATTCCTGGGGCTAAAAATAAGGCGCCACCAATGAGTCCAAGATGCCTGTCCTGGCTGCGCCATCCCGGGTGCATGCCGGCCAGGGGGCTGACAGAGCTGGAGCCAATCCATCCCAGGGAAAAACTGGCCAGGGGGTGGGGGGTGGGGGGCGACAGTGCTCAGCAGACCTCACCCCCCCAACAGGCTGATCCTCCGCTTTGTCGACCCCGGGGCTCAGCCGAGCCTGTGGAAGGGTGCTCCCGCCATGGGCTGCACACCAGTACCCCCGCCCACCCCCACCCCAGGACCCATGGGTGGAGGGGGAGACTAGCCACTCAGATCTCACTGCAGTTGGGGCAGGGGGTGGGAGGACCCCAGCCCTCTGCTGGTGGACAAGGAGGCAGTGAAGGGCTCGGGCAGTCTGAGCCTAACCCTCCCTCCACCCGGGGCCTCCAGGTGCTGACAGGAGCCATCTGGACCTCTGGACAGAGCAGAACCCACCCCGACCCAGCCCAGAAAGGGCAGTGGGCACAGGACCCATGGGAGCACCATACAAGGTCCCAGCCACACAGACTTAAATGAGGAACAAGACCGAGAGCAGGGCAGGAGGTGACAGAGGGCAGGGACGGCCACTGAGGGAGAGCAGAGGTCTGGGGCACAGGGATACAGGCACGGGGACACAGGTACAGGGACACAGGGACACGGGGACACAGGGATATGGGCCAGACCCTTGAGAGCAGGCCCCAGGCTGCTCAGAAGCGGTTCCTGCCCTTTCTCATCAGGCTGGTTCTGGTTCTGGTTCCTGGAATCAGACCCAGTTCTGGTTCTGGTCCATTTCACCAGACCCGGATTTGGTTCCAGTGCTAACCCTGGTCCCTTGGGCTCCAGACGTCCCTGCTCACAGGTTCCAGTCAGTGGCAGGCCCCAGAGACGCCCCACTCGGCTCAGGGGCTTCAGGCCACAGTGAGCCCCCCAGGACAGCTGCTGGCCCACGAGGGGTGTGAGAGAGTGTGGGGAACTGAGTCCCAGCACACTCGGGCCTGGGAGCTGTTTCAGGGTGCGCGGTGGGTCTGCCTTCCCCACCGAGCCCCCAGAGCCCCGACAGCAGCTGCGGGTGCACCAGGGACGCTGCTCCTGGAGGAAAGACCAAGAGGTGAGCGCCCGTGAGGTGGGGAGTGACAGGGTGGGCAGGGGCTGGGGGGGATGGAGTGGAGGACAGAGCGAGGGTCGGAACGGAGTCAACACCGGACTGGGCCTGAGCAGAGACCACCGAACCTGGCATGGATACGGGGCTGGGGCTGCCGCCGCCCATCCCTCACCGTCGGGCTCCGCCTTTGCGGGTCCCTGGGGCTGCCCCTTCGACCCCTACACGGGCTTCCAGGGGAGAACCAGGGATATGTTCATTGGCTGGGCCTGGGTCATGTGCCCTTTCTCAGCCAATCGCGCAGGCGGCCCGGGACCGGCGCGCAGTGATTGGCCAGGCTGGGCCCCGCCGGGAGCTGCGCGGCGGCTCGGGCCGCACAGGTGAGGCCCCGGACGGCTGGAGGATGCACGCGCGGCTCGGGCCGTCCCGGGACCGCCGACCCAGCAGCAGGCCTGGGCCGCAGGACCTGCGTGCAGACGCCGACAGGGCGGTGCGAGTGTCCCCTTTACTCTGCTTTGGGCTCGTTTTCTCGGTTTCCCCGCTCACCCACCTCCCACCCCCGGGCTGCTGCGGCTCCAGGTGGGGCTCGAGGACCCCGCGGGCGGATCTGTCGCGGCTCATGCACAGCCCAGACGTGTGTCGCGTCTGGCCTCGTGGGTCCTTGGCCTCCTCTTCCCGCCGGCGCCAGGGACCCCGTGGCTACCCCAAGCAGCAGGGGCACTAGGCAGCCTCCGGCCCAGGACACCCCGGGAGTGGGTGCCATCTCCCTCAGCAGGCCCGGGCGAGGGGCCGCAGCCACGTGGGAACGCCGCCCCTGGGGCGGACACACAGCACGACCCCTGGCGGCGTGGGAGCCGAGCAGTTCCCAGAACCACCCCGCCAGGGTGCCAGCAGCGGGGGCAAAGAATGTCTGGGAACAGGAGACAGGCTTGGCCGGGAGTTCCCAGCCTGCAGGAGCCGAGAGGAAAACAGTGCAGATAAGGCGGCGCCCCTCCGTCCCCCACAGCCCTGGGCCCCAGCGGGGGCAGGTGGAGACTCCGGCTGGAGGGAGGAACCACATCTACACCCCGACCTGGCCTCTCCTCCACCGGACGGTCACAGCCCTCTGTTGAGAAGGGTGTTGTCACAGGTAGCTCCACTGAAGAGGCCAGAGGCCACACTCCAGTCCCCAAGGAGGTTCTCCACCTGCCACACCTTACCCTTCTAGAAAGTGAGTCCCAGCCGCCCAGGGCTGAGGCCAGAGGGACCCAGGGTAAGCCAGGATCAGCGCCGCGCCCACCACCTGTGGGCTGATTCCGACCCTGATGGGTGTGGGGCATGATCCCCACACTGCCAGGCCAGGCGTGTCGGGCTCACAGGACCATTGGCGCGATGGGCCACACTGGAGGGGGTGAGGGCCTCCTGCCTGCCAGGAGCCACCCTGAGTCTGTGACTGCCTCTGTGCCCCTCACCCCCACACACCCTGTCTTGTGGGCTCAGCTGGCCCAGCTCCAGTTGGTGGCACAGCAGCTGCACTGCGGCCCTGAGGCGACTGCTGGGCGGGGGTCGTGCTGTGTGTCACACAGGGCCTGTGCCTAGAGGCACCTGCA